>NC_064622.1:265115502-265740502 GCF_023898315.1 Schistocerca nitens
GGGGAGGAAACTCAATAACAGTTTAGGTGAGACTGGCAGCCAAGCGTAACACTAAATAATCGGTTGGCAGTACGACCTAGAGGTGGCTGAAGCACCAACCAACAACCTAACCAATTCCCTTCCACCTGACCAACAGCATGACAACCAAAAATATCAGTGAGGACGAGGATCGCAGCAGGACTATGTCTTAATAATTGGCGTCTAGACACAGTCAAAGCACAATAACCACTTAAAGAAAAAGGGAGAACATCATCAAGCTGTCGAACTACACGCCGTGCCAGACAGCTTCTACATGGTGAGGAAAACACACTGCCGTAAAACTACGCTAATGACCAGGGCAGGTAACCTAAATGTTAATGGCCACAAGGCAGAAGACACCGCTGTTGCACTTCACTACTAATTTATAATAATTTCAAAAGTTAAACACCGTACAGGAAGATGGCTGCAAAATTTTGCTGACTCCAGCACCACACCACGTTGCTGCTTGCGGGAACAGCCCAGGAAGCAAAACCAGTAATCAACAAAGAGTGTCACAGCAGTTGAGGTTTCATAACAGGTTCACTGATTACTCAACTCCAGTATGCAGGTTCGGCGGGCGACGAACCTTGCAGCTCTCGCAGCTAGTGGCACAAAACTCCGACCGCGCGTGCACGCTGCCAGAGGCCCCGGCCTGACCTCAGACAGCGGAGACTTCCTCGCTGATCCGTCGCAACCGACCAACTGCCTACTCCACTACGCAGACAACATTCATAACTGCTCAGTGGAAATCAGAGATCCACGTAAAGACAGGACCGCGAAAAGTTGAACATATCCACGTAAAAACTTGCATCAAGAACTCTGACAATCCTAAAACCAATCACTGTGGAACAACAAGGAGAAATCACAGGTCAACACACACAGAGTTTCCATAAGAAGTGGGCGACCAAATATACGTTGTCCCATGAGAAGACCGGCCGAACGTCCAACCAAGGTCGGGCCTACTCAAGTTATGTGTGTCGGCAACAGTTGGGCGAGTCATGGCTGTCTGGAGCTCACTGCAGCACCATCCCGACTCCCTTGATGGCTGTTCGGAACTCGGAGACACGGCGACCCGGGCACACTGGCTCGGCGCCAACCATGCAGAGGGAACACTTGCCAATTGGCCACCCAACATCTCTGCACAAGGAAGGAACCGACCCACATCCAGCTAGACGAGACCCAGAAACGGTCAAAAGATCAAATACACGTCGCCCGATGAGACGACGGATCGAACGACCAACGATCGTTCCCGTTCCAGTCTCCTTTCGTCGGACAGTATACGTGTGTCGCCATCGGTCGGCGAGTACTGGCTGTCCGGACATCACCGACGCTCCGTCCCACGACTTAACTCCGACAGAGGACTACCCGGAAATACTAGCGGTCGCTCCAGAGAGAGCACGACAGCGCACTTATCGATAAACGCTGCTGCTGCCACTCACGGGCAAGCAAACCAGCAGCTTAGTGACGCCAGAAAATCGAATAAGGAAAGAGGCGACAGTACTGTAAAGACAAGGTGACAAGCAATAAACGGCATTAACACGAACTGTGCACGGCTGAAGCCATACAAAATTAAAATCGCTGACTGCGTATATCGAGGTATTGGCTGTATTAGGTACAATTATATTACCTATTGGTGGCATATGAAAATGTGTGCCAGACCAGGACTCGAGCCCGGCTTTCCTGTTTATCGAGAACGTTGATTTCGTACTTAACCGAAGTGTTTTGCAGGCACAATAGCACAGCGTGTTCGGTCACTGCTGCCCTCTGTAATAAAAAACTGAGCGAATGGATCAACAATGAACTTGAACGGGTATCACACGACGTCCGTTCCAAACAAATGCAACGAACAATACTGAACAAAATGAGATTTAACAAAAAAAAGTGTTTGAGCGACCGCTCGCGATAAGGAGGAAATCCGGATTAGAACTCGAGCCGGCACAAAGGAGGAAGCGTTTAACCTCCCGTCTACAGCGATGTAATTAGAGACGGAACACAAGCGCGGATTAGGGAACGATGTGGAAGGAAACTGGCCGTGCCCTTTTCAAAGGAACTATCCCAGCATTTGCTTAAAACGATTTAGGGAAGTCACGGAAAACCTGCATCCGAATGCCGGAGACGGGTTTAAACCGTCGTCCTCCCGAATGCGAGTCCAGTGTACTAACCACTCCACCACCTCGCTCGGTGAGCTGGCACGAATGTTATTAACCAATAGGTAATAATATATCTACACCTACAAGGCCCCGGGAGTAGACAACATTCCATTAGAACTACTGACGGCCTTGGGAGAGCCAGTCCTGACAAAACTCTACCATCTGGTGAGCACGATTTATGAGACAGGCAAAATACCCTCAGACTTCAAGAAGAATATAATAATTCCAATCCCAAAGAAAGCAGGTGTTGACAGATGTGAAAATTACCGAACTATCAGTTTAATAAGTCACAGCTGCAAAATACTAACGCGAATTCTTTACAGACGAATGGAAAAACTGGTAGAAGCGGACCTCGAGGAAGATCAGTTTGCATTCCGTAGAAATGTTGGAACACGTGAGGCAATACTAACCTTACGACTTATCTTAGAAGAAAGATTAAGAAAAGGCAAACCTACGTTTCTAGCATTTGTAGACTTAGAGAAAGCTTTTGACAATGTTAACTGGAATACTCTCTTTCAAATTCTGAAGGTGGTAGGGGTAAAATACAGAGAGCGAAAGGCTATTTACAATTTGTACAGAAACCAGATGGCAGTTATAAGAGTCGAGGGGCATGAAAGGGAAGCAGTGGTTGGGAAAGGAGTGAGACAGGGTTGTAGCCTCTCCTCGATGTTATTCAATCTGTATATTGAGCAAGCAGTAAAGGAAGCGAAAGAAAAATTCGGAGTAGGTATTAAAATTCATGGAGAAGAAGCAAAAACTTTGAGGTTCGCCGATGACATTGTAATTCTGTCAGAGACAGCAAAGGACTTGGAAGAGCAGTTGAAAGGAATGGACAGTGTCTTGAAAGCAGGATATAAGATGAACATCAACAAAAGCAAAACGAGGATAATGGAATGTAGTCAAATTAAATTGGGTGATGCTGAGGGAATTAGATTAGGAAATGAGACACTTAAAGTAGTAAAGGAGTTTTGCTAGTTAGGGAGTAAAATAACTGATGATGGTCGAAGTAGAGAGGATATAAAATGGCAAGGAAATCGTTTCTGAAGAAGAGAAATTTGTTAACGTCGAGTATAGACTTAAGTGTCAGGAAGTCGTTTCAGAAAGTATTCCAACATTTCTACGGAATCCAAACTGATCTTCCCCGAGGTCGGCTTCAACCAGTTTTTCCATTCGTCTGTAAAGAATACGCGTTAGTATTTTGCAGTCGTGGCTTATTAAACTGATAGTTCGGTAATTTTCACATCTGTCATCACCTGCTTTCTTTGGGATTGGAATTATTATATTGTTCTTGCAGTCTGAGGGTATTTCGCCTGTCTCATACATCTTGCTCACCAGGTGGTAGAGTTTTGTCAGGACTGGCTCTCCCAAGGCCGTCAGTAGTTCTAATGGAATGTTGTCTACTCCCGGGGCCTTGTTTCGACTCAGGTCTTTCAGTGCTCTGTCAAACTCTTCACGCAGTATCGTGTCTCCCATTTCATCTTCATCTACCTCCTTCTCCATTTCTACAATATTGTCCTCAAGTACATCGCCCTTGTATAGACCCTCTATATACTCCTTCCACCTTTCTGCTTTCCCTTCTTTGCTTGGAACTGGTTTTCCATCTGAGCTCTTGATATGTATACAAGTTGCTCTCTTTTCTCCAAAGGTCTCTTTAATTTTCCTGTAGGCAGTATCTATCTTGGCCCTAGTGAGATAAGCCTCTACATCCTTGCATTTGTCCTCTAGCCATCCCTGCTTAGCCATTTTGCATTTCCTGTCGATCTCATTTTTGAGACGTTTGTATTCCTTTTTGCCTGTTTCATTTATGCATTTTTATATTTTTTCCTTTCATCAATTAAATTCAATATTTCTTCTGTTACCCAAGGATTTCTACTAGCCCTCGTCCTTTTACCTACTTGATCCTCTGCTGCCTTCACTACTTCATCCCTCAGAGCTACCCATTCTTCTTCTACTGTATTTCTTTCCCCCATTCCCGTCAATTGCTTATGATCTCCCTGAAACTCTGTACAACCTCTGATTTAGTCAGTTTATCTAGGTCCCATCTCCTTAAATTCCCACCAACTACCCTCTCGCTTTCCGCCGGCCACCGCAAAAACACGCCAGTGACGTCATAGCAAATCGCCACCGGAGCGCCACCCGCACCAGGACAGCGAACTATAATCGATTACAGTGCTCGCTCTGAAGAAGATCACAGGTTAGCGGCGCGCGCCATATCATGGAGTATGAGAATTCTGAGGGACTGCCTGCCGTGGATATTGCGGGATGGACTCTGTGGTTGGTTAGGGCAGGACCTTGCCCGCTGCTGCAATCGCAGCCAAGTTAAAACGGCGGTCGACCATACGGGATAGATGTATGGTGAGGGGTAGGGTGGGTGATCAATACGGGCGGTAGGACCTCCCCTCGCGGTGACTGCGACTCATCGCTGTCTCCACCAGGCGACGCTGGGGGCGGTTGGGGGCGGGGAGAGGGGGGGGGTGGACGCAACGCCCGCATGGCACAGGGACAGCGAGGGGAGCAACCCTTTGGGCTGCCACCCCGCCCATCAGCGGCCCCACATGCGCACTGATTTACACCACGCAGAGTGCCCTGTCGAGATCGGAATAAAATCGCCGCGTGAAACAGGTGACAATTCATCGCCGTCGCAAAGAAGGGTGCGGTCGCTCTGTGGGGTGTGGCCGCGGTATATTGCCAACACTCGATATACGAGATCACCCATTCAATAACAAGAGACGTCGACGTGTAGAGCGTTTGAGGAAGAAATTTCCACACCTTAAGAGCAGACAGTGTGATCTCGTAGCTTTCGTCGTGAAAAAGGAGAGGGGAACGTCAACTGCAAAAATAAATACTGCAACCAGTCCCTTACAAAATATATCTTTTTGTGTTGGCAGAAGAGCCAACATCGTGTTACGATTGGAAGCCGAAATGCACGCGTTTTAGCTCACGCAGGCTGGCGTGAGGAGGGAAGAACTATACTGACGCGAGGTCTGGAACATAACAAGGAATGAGAATTCAGAAAGCGGACGTAATTAGTTTCATACTTTAATCCATTAATGATGAACGTAGCTCTTGACGGTACATGATTGACAATATTCTCTGTTCAGAATACATTCTTGAGGTAATTATAGTAACTGAATATGGCGCCTTGCTAGGTCGTAGCAAATGACGTAGCTGAGGGCTATGCTAAACTGTCGTCTCTGCAAATGAGAGCGTATGTAGTCAGTGAACCATCGCTAGCAAAGTCGGCTGTACAACTGGGGCGAGTGCCAGGGAGTCTCTCTAGACTAGACCTGCCGTGTGGCGGCGCTCGGTCTGCAATCACTGATAGTGGCGACACGCAGGTCCGACGTATACTAACGGACCGCGGCCGATTTAAAGGCTACCACCTAGCAAGTGTGGTGTCTGGCGGTGACACCACATATCTTTACTTCTGTTTATACTTTGCAGGCCTGTTTAGGTTATTTTTAAGAAGTGTATAGTCTCTGTCAGTCCAAATGTTCATTAGAGTTCGGTGCAAAAGTCGAAGTAAATCGGTCAAGAACTTTCCTAGATTTTTTAGTAACTGCGTTACGCCTTCTATATATTACATGGCTCTGAACACTATGGGACTTAACTTCTGAGGTCATCAGTCCCGCTAGAACTTACAACTACTTAACCCTAACTAACCTAAGGACATCACACACACCAATGCCTGTGGCAGGATTCGAACCTGCGACTGTAGCGGTCGCGCGTTTCCAGACTGTAGCGCCTAGAACCGCTCGGCCACCCCAGCCGGGTTACGTGTATCCAAGAGCGGAGGAAGGGCAGCATCGGTCTTCAATTCTTAATCTGTTTACTGCACGTCGATTTCAGCTACTGTGTAACTATCTTCAGTGCTACATGAATGCAAGATCGTAATGGAAATAAGGTAACAAAAATAGAAATTAAAACCCGATAGTTAATATGTCAGCTTGTAAACACTAAATTTACATACGAGTTATATCCAAGACATGCTGACTCATCGTACGTACATTACAGGTAACAAACATGTGTTAAATTGATCTTGCTGGTTACATTTCCAGGCAGCTAGCGTCGCTAGTAACTAGTGCTCTCTTTATTACTGAAAATTTTGCCTTACATTTTCTTAAAAATTATTTAAAATATAGTAATGGAATAGCCTTACATAATTATAATGGCATCGTTAAATACTGAAACCCATTCATTACTTACGTTAAAACCAAAAAGAAGAATCAACTTGTAGGAATTAAGTATACATTTTGTAAATTGTGTGAAAAGGGAAGAGAAAGGAAAGGAAAGGGACTGTTAATATCAGCCGCATCAGGACTTTGTGACGCATAACCGAGCGAGGTGGCGCAGTGGTTAGCACACTGTACTCGCATTCGGGAGGACGACGGTTCAATCCCGCCCCCAGCCATCCAGATTTAGGTTTTCCGTGATTTCCCTAAATCGCTCCAGGCAAATGCCGGGATGGTTGCTTTGAAAGGGCACGGCCGACTTCCTTCCCCGTACTTCCCTAATCCGATGAGACCGTTGACGTCGCTGTGTGGTCTCTTCCCCCAAACAACCCAATCCAACCCGAGGCATCAGCGGCGACGAGTGAAAATGTGGGACCGGGAGTCGAACCCAGGATCTGCTGCTTACCAGGCAGCTGTGCTAACCACTGCAGCACCCGGACACAGAGTTTATCACCACTGCGGGGACCATTTTGGCATGCTTCCCGGCTGATCCATGTTCCCACACAGCGCCACCTACCTGCAGTGCCTGTCCATGTCCGCCATGCTCACTACTTTGGGATTCCTGGAGGAGGTCGGACGCAATCGTGCAACCGCACCGAATTTGGTGGATTCAATGTTCATAGAGGGAATCAATTATGTGAATGCGCGTGCATTCATATAACGTATATATTTATACACTGAAGAGCCAAAGAAACTGCTACACCTGCATAATATCGTGTAGAGCCCGCGAGCACGCTAAAGTGCCGCAACACGACGTGGAGTGGACTCGACTAATGCCTGAACAGGGAACTGACATCATGAATCCTGCAGGGCTGTCCATAAATCAGTAAAAGTCCGAAGGGGTGGAGATCCCTTCTGAATAGTATGTTGCAAAACATCCCACATATGCTCAATAACGTTCATTCTGGGGAGTTTGGTGGCCAGCGGAAGTGTTTAATCTCAGAAGAGTGTTCCTGGACCCACTCTGTAGTCATTCTGGACGTGTCGGGTGTCACATTGTCCTACTGGAATTGACCAAGTCCGTCGGAATCACAATGGACATGAATGGAAGCAGGTGATCAGACAGGATGCTTACGTACGTCTCACCTGTTGGAGTCGTATCTAGACGTATCGGGGATCTCATATCACTCTAACTGCACATGCCCCCACACGACTGCAGAGCCATCACCAGCTTGAAGAGTCACCTGCTGACATGCAGGGTCCATGGATTCATGAGGTTGTCTCCATAACCGTACACGTCCATCCGCTCGATACAATTTGAAACGAGACTCGTCCGACCAGGCAACATGTTTCCAGTCGTAACAGTCTAATGTCGGTGTTAACGGGCATTTTCTGTAACATGGTAAGTCTTGTAGGCGATGATGTCTCTGTCGACGAAACTTCCCAGTCCAGACACGTTTGGAACACCTGACAAGGGTACATATGCGCATGACGTCATCAGTGTAGCGATGAGTGTGGGGGGAGTCTGTTGAGCCCCCCCAATCCCCCCACACGCTATGTTAGTGACATATAATGATCAATAAAATGATTAAGCATGCTGTTATCGCTCTATGACCGACAGGTTCTAGATGTACCATTGTCCGGTTCTCAGCTACGCTGCTATCAGTGTTGTTGATCAATCTCATGGAAATGTGGTATATGCTATACCGGGACAAGGGTACATGTGAACGTATGGTTATTTTAAGGTTTTATGCATTTTCATTTTTTCAGATGTTGGACTTAGAAAAGTTGCGTTTCAATTAAGCGACAAAAGTTAAAGTCCGTATACATTGAGTTCCCTATGGGACTTAGTCTGTGAAATATTTGTTGGTTAATAACTTTGACAATTGTTGTTCAATTTGTTTAATATTTGGTATTTATGTTATTATAGTGAATGTTTATGCAACGGAATTGTCAGTTTTTGCAAATTAGATTTTTCGATTTTTTGTGTTATCCCGGACGGGCATACTAGTCGTTGTGCGCCATGTCAGAGTCAAGCACATGGTAAGTCTTGTAGGCGATGATGTCTCTGTCGACGAAACTTTCCAGTCCAGACACGTTTGGAACACCTGTTCCACCTCGTACAATGGCCACTGTCAGCCATCCATTGCCATGGGTAAAGGTGTCGTTGATGTCGATGCTGAAGTTCAGTTTACATCCACAAAATACAGCTGGTCCATCTAGAAGGGCGTGTGCGGCGACAGATTTAATTGTATTCTTCTTCTTGTCGGCGGCAGAAGTTGTCATTTCAACGTCTTCTATAGTTTTGTATATTGTCTGTCTTGCACACGCCCTTCTAGATGGACCAGCTGTATTTTGTGGATGTAAACTGAACTTCAGCATCGACATCAACGACACCTTTACCCATAGCAATGGCATATATACCTAGTACGACTAGTATGCCCGTCCGGGATAACACAAAAAATCGAAAAATTTAATTTGCAAAAACTGACAATTCCGTTGCATAAACATTCACTATAATAACATAAATACCAAATATTAAACAAATTGAACAACAATTGTCAAAGTTATTAACCAACAAATATTTCACAGACTAAGTCCCATAGGGAACTCAATGTATACGGACTTCAACTTTTGTCGCTTAATTGAAACGCAACTTTTCTAAGTCCAACATCCGAAAAAATGAAAATGCATAAAACCTTAAAATAACCATACGTTCACTATAATAACATAAATACCAAATATTAAACAAATTGAACAACAAGACGTCGAAATGACAACTTCTGCCGCCGACAAGAAGAAGAATACAATTAAATCTGTCGCCGCACACGCCCTTCTAGATGGACCAGCAGTATTCTGTGGATGTAAACTGAACTTAAGCATCGACACCAACGATACTTTTACCCATGGCAATGGATGGCTTACAGTCGCCATTGTACGAGGTGGAACAGGTGTTTCAAACGTGTCTGGATTGGAAAGTTTCGTCGACAGAGACATCATCGCCTACAAGACCTACCATGTGACCGAAAATGCTAATAAAGACAGACAGACAGACAATATACAAAACTATAGAAGACGTTGAAATGACAACTTCTGCCGCCGACAAGAAGAAGAATACAATTAAATCTGTCGCCGCACACGCCCTTCTAGATGGACCAGCTGTATTTTGTGGATGTAAACTGAACTTCAGCATCGACATCAACGACACCTTTACCCATGGCAATGGATGGCTGACAGTGGCCATTGTACGAGGTGGAACAGGTGTTCCAAACGTGTGTGGACTGGAAAGTTTCGTCGACAGAGACATCATCGCCTACAAGACTTTTATTTATGTTATTATAGTGAATGTTTATGCAACGGAATTGTCAGTTTTTGCAAATTAGATTTTTCGATTTTTTGTGTTATCCCGGACGGGCATACTAGTCGTACTAGGTATGCCCGTCCGTTGTGCGCCATGTCAGAGTATGGCGCACAACGGAGTTCCCTATGGGACTTAAGTCTGTGAAATATTTGTTGGTTAATAACTTTGACAATTGTTGTTCAATTTGTTTAATATTTGGTATTTATGTTATTATAGTGAATGTTTATGCAACGGAATTGTCAGTTTTTGCAAATTAGATTTTTCAATTTTTTGTGTTATCCCGGACGGGCAGCTGACGTAACATGCTGTTGCATCCTCTATGCCGACAGATTCTAGATGTATATTCCCCGGTTTTAAGCTACGCTACAGCTCATTTTATTTATGAAAATATAATGTACAATCTCCAACAAATTTACCATATTCACAGGTACCTTTACCTTTACACCAAACAAATACAGATGTATGTTGATTTTCCGAAGTCTTTATTTGCATTTTCTGTAACATGGTAAGTCTTGTAGGCGATGATGTCTCTGTCGACGAAACTTTCCAGTCCAGACACGTTTGGAACACCTGTTCCACCTCGTACAATGGCCACTGTCAGCCATCCATTGCCATGGGTAAAGGTGTCGTTGATGTCGATGCTGAAGTTCAGTTTACATCCACAAAATACAGCTGGTCCATCTAGAAGGGCGTGTGCGGCGACAGATTTAATTGTATTCTTCTTCTTGTCGGCGGCAGAAGTTGTCATTTCAACGTCTTCTATAGTTTTGTATATTGTCTGTCTTGCACGTCGCCGTAAAGCTTTGTGTTGTGCAGTCATCAAGGGTACACGAGTGAGCCTATGACTCCGAAAGATCATATCGATGATGTTTCGTTGAATGGTTCGCACAATGACATCTGTTGACGGCCCAGCAATGAAATCTGCAGCAATCTGCGGAACAGTTGCACTTCTGTCACTTTGAACGATTCTCTTCAGTCGTCGTTGGTCCCGTTCTTGCAGTATTTTTTTTCCGGACGCAGCGATGTCGGAGATTGATGTTTTATGGGATTCCTGATAATCACGGTACATACGTGAAATGGTCTTACGGGAAAATTCCCACTTCATCGCTATGCTGTGTCGCATTGCTTGTGCTCCGACTAACACCACGTTCAAACTCCATTGTAGCAGCAGTAAGGGATCTAACAACTGCGCCAGACACTTGTCTTATATAGGCATTGCGGACCGCAGTGCCGTCTTTTGCCTGTCTACATATCACTGTATTTGAATACGCATGCCTGTATCAGTTTGACTGTTCTTTGACGCTTCTGTGTATATTGCATATATAAAAAAATATATAGCCTACGACCATCGGAACGTTCATTAGAGTATCGTGTAAAACTGTGGAGTAAATCGGTCAAGCATATTTCCATATTTTCGGGAGAAACGCCGAAGAACAACTTGTCTTTATATATGTACTAGTCTAAATTTTTATTGATGTATGGTGTAAATACCATACAACCAGCATCACATTGCCAAAGTAATACACATTTAAAAGAAATTTATCTTAGTACATATAGAGCACTGTAGAGAACAGTCAAAATACACTTATTTGATCTCTAGATTGTATTGCAGCCTTTTCATGCGTTTGAATGATGCTCTCCAGAAAGGTAAACGTTAAGCAATCCGTAGATATGGTATGGTCCCACGACAGACACTACTTGCAGTGATAAAGTAGCTCTACATAGTAGCAGACCCACAGATACATGTACAAGTTACAATGTCTTGTAAAGTTTATGATGATTTGGAAAGCTGTTGCATTTTCCGATGCGAAGATCGTGGTTGTGCAAGTGGAAAACTGGTGTCTTTAATTTGCTTCGTCTCATGCACAACCATTCACATGACAAGAAAATGTCATTAAATCACTTTTTGACGTTGAGTTGGATGGACAGGTTGGGGAGTTCAACGGTAGGCTGTCCTCCACCGGTCAGTGAAGATATTTTTATAATTTTCAGAGTATCTGTAAGGTGTGGAGGTGTGTTCAGGTACTAGTTTGCTACTGACTGTGTCATTATTTTACATCTAGACTTTGATTTTTATCTGAATTGATATACGGAGCAAAAAATATATAAATTTGATTATTTTTAAATACACTTCACTTATCATTTTCTATAGTTGTTTGTGCCTTAAACTAGTTCATTATTGCTAAATTAATTAAAATTTAGAGAATAGGTTAAGACGACTGCTTTCAATAAGCAGGACTTACGTGTTCTGATCCTGGTCTGGTAGAAATTATCATTTATAACGACATACTCGACACGATGTCTGGTAGTTATTTTCTTGTACATTCTGTAGATAATGTTCTTACTACATGATGATTCTGATAGCATTTTGTCTTTTCATCTATTGCTATCTAAGCGCACAAATGTATTCAATAGAGGAAATATCAATGTCTCATCTGTGTCAGAATTATTAGGGCATGCTGAAAAGTAATTCGTCCGAATATTTTGTCTTGCATATTACCCAGAAGACTACACTATGTGGTCAAAGGTATTCGGACAACCCCAAAGACATACGTTTTTCATATTAGGTGCATTTTGCTGCCACCTACTGCAAGGTACTCTATATCAGCGACCTCAGTCATTAGACATCGTCAGAGAGCAGAATGGGGCGCTCCGCTGAACTCACGGGCTTCGAACGTGGCCACGTGATTGGGTGTTACTTGTGTCAAAAGCCTGTGCGCGGGAAATCCACACTCCTAAACATCCCTAGGTCCACTGTTTCCGATGTGATAGTGAAGTACAAACGTGAAGGGAGACGTACAGCACAAAAGCGTACAGGCCGACCTCGTCTGTTGACTGACAGAGACCGCCGACAGTTGAAGAGGGTCGTAATGTGTAATAGGCAGACATCTATGCAGACCATCACAGATGAATTCCATACTGCATCAGGATCCAATGCAAGTACTAAGACAGTCAGGCGGGAGGTCAGAAAACTTGGATTTCATGGTCGAGCGGCTGCTCATAAGCTACACATCACGCTGATAAATACCAAATGACATCTCGCTTGGTATAAGGAGCGTAAACATTGGACCATTGTATAGTGGAAAAACGTTGTGTGGAGTGACGAATCACGGTACACAATGTGGCGATCCGATGACAGGATGTGGGTATGGCGAATGTTCGGTGAACGTCATCTGCCAGCGTGTGTTGTGCCAACAGTAAAATTCAGAGGGGGTGGTGTTATGGTGTGTTCGTGTTTTTCATGGAGGGGGCTTGCACTCGTTGTTTTGCGTGGCACTATCACCGCATAGGCCTACATTTATGTTTTAAGCACCTTCATGCTTTCCACTGTTGAAGAGCAATTCGAGGATGGCGATTGCATCTTTCAACACGATCGAGCACCTGTTCATAATGCTCGGCCTGTGGCGGAGTCGTTGCACAAAAGCAACATCCCAGTAATGGACTGGCCTGCACAGAGTCCTGACCTGAATACTATAAAACACCTTTGGGGCTGTTTGGGAACGCCGACTTCGTGCCAGGCCTCACCGACCGACATCGATACCTCTCCTCAGTGAGCACTCCGTGAAGAATGGGCTGCCATCCCCAAGAAACCTTCCAGCATCTGATTGAACTTGTGCCTGCGAGAGCGGAAGCTGTCATTAAGGCTAAGGAAGGGTCAACACCATATTGCATTCCAGCATTACCGATGGAGGGCGGTACGAACTTGTAAGTCATTTCCAACCATGTGTGAAGATACTTTTGATCACATAGTATATGTTGACTCAATTTGGGAGCCTCTGTCCCTAGGGGGCTCTGAAGTAGTATCTAACATGCATGTATGTAACGTAACTACATTGTAAGAGTTATTGAAATATACCAAATAATATCGTCATAAATTCTGAATTGTTTGTGTTAAACGTTCAAATTGCACCGTTGAACATGCGGCATGATGGGAACTAATATGATTTGGTTTAGCGACGAAACCCACTTTATTTTGCATGTGTTCGTCAATAAGCAACATTGGTGTAGTTGGGGGACTGAGAAACCGCATTTCTCGATCGAGAAGTCTCTTCACCCTCAACGAGTGACTGTGTGGTGTGCATTGTCCAGTTACGGAATAATCGGTGAGATATTCCTTGATTGCACGCTGACTACCGAACAGTATGTGACAGCTTCCGAAGATAATTTCATTCCCATTATCTAAATTGACCCTAATTTCGGCAAGATGTGGTTCATCAAGACGGAGCTCGACCCCATCGAAGCAGGAGAGTGTTTAATGTCCTGGAGGAGCACTTCGGGGACCGCATTCTGGCTCTGCGGTACCCACAGGCCACTGGCATGGGCCTCGATTGGCCGCCATATTTTCCGCATCTGAACACATACGACTCCTTTTTGTGGGGCTATATTAAAGACAAGGTGTACTGCAATAACCTCGAAACCAATGCTGAGCTGAAAACAGCTATTCAGGAGGTAATCGATAGTATCGATGTTCCGACACTTCACAGGGTCATGCAGAATTTCGCTCTTCGTTTGCGCCACATTATCGCCAATGATAGCAGGCACATCGAACATACCATAACCTAAATCCGAACATCAGTAGTGACGTTTACATGTGGAATAAAGCCTGTGAACTTCGTCGTTTGTAACTAATTTTCGTTTTTTTTTTCACATAGTTCAGTAATTATCACCCTGTATGTTGGTGCTTGCTGTGATCGAGTTTTTCCCACAGAAGAGTTCATCGAAACTCTATTTCAGCATGACAACGCCAGAGCACACACGAGTGCTGCGACATCTGCAACAATCCTTGGTTTCACTGTCATCGATCATCCCCCATACAGTTCCGACTTGGCCCCATCGGATTTTCACGTGTTTCCAAAAGTTAAAGAATACCTTCGGGGACTTTCCGATGGTGATGAAGTAGTGTAGGCAGAGGTGAGGTTGTGGCTCTGTGAACAGTCAAACATTCTGCAATGACGGTCTCAACGAAGTGGTCTCTCATTGGGAGAAACGTGTTCGTTGTTAGGATGACTAGGTTGAGAAATAAATACGGAGAACGTTAATAAAGTTTGTTTTATTTAAAAAGTTTTAAGACTTTTCACATAAAAAATTCGGAGGCATTATTTTTCAGCACGGCCTCGTAAATGAGCAATGTTTGGTTTGTTGTACAGCTTTTACAAGCTTTAAAAATGACATTTTGTATCTTTGCACGCTGCTCTGTTAATTGTTCTTTAATGTGTTATCGGTTTGGGTCAAATACCGTTACTCAGCACTTGTCTAACTTTCTTTGTTACCGAAAATGATGTTCCAGAATTGTAGTAAAAACACAAGCAGTGCTTACAGATTGTACTTCTACTGCAATTTTGAAATATCTGTTAGATCTGAATCTTCCCATATCCATAACGTGATCGAAATGTCGTGCATATCAGTCTTCAGAAGCGAAATAAACCGTGTAATAATATCTTGTCGCCCAACACAGTGCACTGTTGCTTCAAAGAAAATGGGGCTCGCCCATCCAACGGTGCGATACGGTACACAACACTCCTATTTTAGGACGCGAAGCTGGTTTCATATAAGACTTGTGAATTACCAATTGACCGACTTCTTGTGTTTTGAGTAGTTGCGTATCTGCTAAATTGAACCCGCGCATTGTCAGTGGTTTATCAGAATGGATTCCATGGACGCCAAAAAATGACCGAAACCATTTGCAGTTGCCTGGACGTTCTTTTTTGTGCGGCGGCATAAGTTCCTACTCACAACGAACATGGTGTGCACGAAATTGTAACTTCTGAATCGGTTTCGGACCACTAGCATATGAAATCACACATTACACAGAAAACCTCCTCAAACGATTTGAAGGAGAACGTAGCATCATGTTCTTTACCTTAGCTCATTTAGTGTTCGTCGAAGTGGCCAGTCGCCAACAGTTTTTCATGTCTACAACTGATCTCCATTCCCAGAGGCGAGAAGTTAATCTCGCTGTCGTATATCTGTTCGTATCTGCAGTATTTCCCACGAAATGCGTCTACAATAGGTGCATGCGATCAACTGGCAAAATACTGTTGAATTGTGAACAGTCGTTGCTCTTGGAAAAGTGACGCGTCTACCAAGCAATGCACTGCACAGTACTACGGACGTCGTTTGACCTATAGCCATTACATCAGTGTCTTCGTTTGTTGTCGATAATATCTATTGTGCTATCTTGCTGTAATTGATTGGTCGGATTGTTGCGTCAAGCCCTAGTCAGGAGCACAGAACTGCCTGGAGCCGACGCAGCAAAACAACGTCACAGGGAGAGCGATACCCTCAGTGTGGTGGCCACGCTCCCTGCACTGAGGAAACGTATTCGGAGTGTAAGAGCGGTTGTTCAGGAAGCCAAAGAAACGGAAAACAGTAGCCGGCGCCACTGAATTTGGGCTAGGCTACAGTTCGACAAGGTTCCTTGAGGCACTGACTAAACCAGAAAAGACGACCGAATGAAGTCATAGCCACGCCACGTACCCGGTTATTAGGCCTGTTGTCTCTGCCAGGATGGAGGTGTGGCTGTTGCAGAATTACTGTCCAGCAGACACTCATAACCCCCCTCCGCTGATCAAACACTCATTCTCAGATGTACTCAGTTGTTCTCAGATGTTCGCCGACGTTCCCTGTGCACGAGTGAACCGAGGTGTGTACGTGATGCCAACCACTGCTGTCTTTATAACCTGCTGACTTCGAGGTGGACACTGCTGCACTATCAGATAAAGTATTCAGTCACCTTATGATTCAGACCTCGAGCAGAACAGACGTCTTTCTTGGGAGGCAGAACCTCTGGTTCTGCGTTCCATGACCAGCCACCAACACAACAACACAAGTTAACATGAACTCCCCCCCCCACCCCCCCACCCCACCCCTTCCGTTGCCCACTTCAGCTTGTTGTTCGATCTTCTGTACAGTGTCGTAATAAAACGGATACCGCAACCTTCTTCCCCGTTCCCCGCCCACGTACACCAGTGTTCAGTAACGGGAGGCAACCATGTATGTTGGAGACCATGTGCAGACGACTTAGCGCCTTCGCACCAATGGCTTACCCTCAGGGTGACTACATCCTGTTGGAGTCTGGGCTGGAAGCGTCCCATCCTCTCTGTCATCGTGTACTGGTTCCCGGAGGATTCCATCGACGCTAATCATCACCCAGACAGAAGCCTTCGACATCGACCATGCTGGAAACACTGGTTTTTGTACCATCCAACCCTGTGCTGTATTCTGCAGCCCGGAGTGCGCCGGTAGCCTGGATGGGACTGCCCTACTTCCGCTATAAAACATAGCCTCTGCCAGCTACAACCTTCCTACTGATACATTGGGTGACACTACTTACGCACGCTGCTGACCAGATGTGCCTGCTGATGACGACTTGCTAAGTCATCCCAGAGTCGACAGTGTCTCCACCACAGTACAGGTCTTATAAGCTGTGTCACTTCGACTGAAACACTTGAGCTTGCGATAGCTATCTCCGCCATCGTTACCAGGAGTAAAGATCACTGACTGAGGCCGCCACGGTGTTCTGCTTATAAAGATGTAGTGACAGCGTCTGGAACTTGACAGTCATGCATGCACGGAAGTCAAAGTGGGCATCTCCTCCTAGCAGCTCTTGCCCGCTGCAGGACTGAGTAACCTCACACGGCACAAGGTGCTGGCGCCACGTTTGAAACTGCGCTCCAGGAGCCGAAATCTGAATAAACAGCAAGTTTTAATAGACCCTTAGTAGGGTGTGGGGCGAGCTTTGGATACTGCTAGAAGGCAAGGACATAAGCTTGATACTTAGTGGGAGCGGCTGAGGTGGCGCCGGTCCCTCACGCCGAAGCCCACGAGAAAGACCTGCCGCCGGGCTTATGTCACAGCACGTGACACAACAGGTCTTATGAGTGCCAGCAGTCGTCTTCAGCGGTGTGCGAGTATCTTTCACGCGAGTTTAATAATTCTCAGCTGTACCTTTAAATGCATATAAGCTCTCGATAGCACACGACGAATTAAAAACCTGTGGTGAGTACCGTTTTATTGACCTATTGATTTCGTCTGGGACCTGCACGGAGCGAAATGACAGGTAAGCTGACTAGTAAGACACCACAAGTTTGTTTTGAGGCCTGTTTGTCTGATAGACCCCCCCCCCCCCCACCCTTCCCACCATCTGATGTCACGCTGTTAGGAGCTGTCCAACCTCCCTTCCACGCATGTGTCACTCAAACCCTCTCTGGAAAGATCAGGACGCTGCCATTACGTCTATACAGGGTGGTCCATTGATCGTGACCGGGCCAAATATCTCACGAAATAAGCGTCAAACGAAAAAACTAGAAAGTACGAAACTTGTCTAGCTTGAACGGGAAAACCAGATGGCGCTATAGTTGGCCCGCTAAATGGCGCTGCCATAGGTCAAATGAATATCAACTGCGTTTTTTTAATAGGAACCCCAATTTTTTTTACATATTCGTGTAGTACGTAAAGAAATATGAATGTTTTAGTTCGACCACTTTTTTCGCTTTGTGATAGATGGTGCTGTAATAGTCACAAACATATGGCTCACAATTTTAGACGAACAGTTGGTAACAGGTAGGTTTTTTAAATTAAAGTACAGAACGTAGGTACGTTTGAACATTTTATTTCGGTTGTTTCAATGTGATACATGTACCTTTGTGAACTTATCATTTCTGAGAACGCATGCTGTTACAGCGTGATTACCTATGAATACCATATTATGCAATAAATGCTCAAAATGATGTTCGTCAACCTCGATGCATTTGGCAATATGTGTAACGACATTCCTCTCAACAGCGAGTAGTTCGCCTTCCGTAATGTTCGCACATGCATTGACAATGCGCTGACGCATGTTGTCAGGCGTTGTCGGTGGATCACGATAGCAAATATCCTTCAACTTTCACCACAGAAAGAAATCCGGGGACGTCAGATCCGGTGAATGTGCGGGCCATGGTATGGTGCTTCGGCGACCAATCCACCTTTCATGAAATATGCTATTCAATACCGCTACAAACGCACGCGAGCTATATGCCGGACATCCATCATGTTGGAAGTACATCGCCATTCTGTCATGCAGTGAAACATCTTGTAGTAACATCGGTAGAACATTACGTAGGAAATCAGCATACATTGCACCATTTAGATTGCCATCGATCTAATGGGGGCCAATTATCCTTCCTCCCATAATGCCGCACCGTACATTAACCCGCCAAGGTCGCTGATGTTCCGCTTGTCGCAGCCATCGTGGATTTTCCGTTGCCCAATAGTGCACATTATGTCGGTTTACGTTACCGCTGTTGGTGAATGACGCTTCGTCGCTAAATAGAACGCGTGCAAAAAATCTTTCATCGTCCCGTAATTTCTCTTGTGCCCAGTGGCAGAACTGTACACGACATTCAAAGTCGTCGCCATGCAATTCCTGGTGTATAGAAATATGGTACGGGTGCAACTGATGTTGATGTAGCATTCTCAACACCGACGTTTTTGGGATTCCCGATTCTCGCGCAATTTGTGTGCTACTGGTGTTTGGATTAGCCGCGACAGCAGCAAAAACCCCTACTTAGGCATCATCATTTGTTGCAGGTCGTGGTTGACGTTTCACATGTGGCTGAACACTTCCTGTTTCCTTAAATAACGTAACTATCCGGCGAACGGTCCGGAAACTTAGATGATGTCATCCAGGATACCGAGCAGCATACATAGCACACGCCCGTTGGGCATTTTGATCACAATAGCCATACATCAACACTATATCGACCTTTAGCGCAATTGGTAAACGGTCCATTTTAACACGGGTAATGTATCACGAAGCAAATACCGTCCGCACTGGCAGAATATTGCGTGATACCACGTACTTATAAGTTTGCGACTATTACAACGCCATCTATCACAAAGCGAAAAAAGTAGTCCAACAAAAACATCCATATTTCCTTACGTACTACACGAATATGTAATAAAAAATGGGGGTTCATATTAAAATCCATGGAGAAGAAATAAAAACCTTAAGGTTCGCCGATGACATTGTAATTCTTTCAGGGACAGCAAAGGACTTGGAAGAGCAATTGAACGGAATGGACAGTGTCTTGAAAGGAGGATATAAGATGAACATCAACAAAAGCAAAACGAGGATAATGGAATGTAGTCGTGTTAACTCGGGTGATGCTGAGGGAATTAGATTAGGAAATGAGACACTTAAAGTAGTAAAGGAGTTTTGCTATTTGGGGAGCAAAATAACTGATGATGATCGAGGTAGAGAGGATATCAGATCTAGACTGGCAATGGCAAGGAAAGCGTTTCTGAAGAAGAGGAATTTGTTAACATAGAGTATAGATTTAAGTGCCAGGAAGTCGTTTCTGAAAGTATTTTTATGGAGTGTAGCCATGTATGGAAGTGAAACATGGACGATAACTGCTTTGGACAAGAAGAGAATAGAAGCTTTCGAAATGTGGAGCTACAGAAGAATGCTGAAGATAAGGTGGGTAGATCATGTAACTAACGAGGAGGTATTGAATAGGACTGGGGAGAAGAGAAGTTTGTGGCACAACTTGACCAGAAGAAGGGATCGGTTGGTAGGACATGTTTTGAGGCATCGAGGGATCACAAATTTAGCATTGGAGGGCACCGTGGAGGGTAAAAATCGTAGAGGGAGACCAAGAGATGGATACACTAAGCAGATTCAGAAGGATGTAGGTTGCAGTAGGTACTGGGAGATGAAGAAGCTTGCACAGGATAGAGTAGCATGGAGAGCTGCATCAAACCAGTCTCAGGACTGAAGACCACAACAACAACAACAACATTGTTATTTTAAAACGCACAGACGCGATCGCATTTAAGTTCTTTTGAAACCTGGTAGTCAAGGGAAGGCAGGATTCGGTTACGATTGTGGATGGGGCCGTAATAAGTTACTATTGGTTGCCTTTTACACTTACACACAATTTATTTCAAACCAGTAATTCCAGACTCAACAATAAATAAAACATGGACGATAAATATTTCGCACAAGAAGAGAATAGAAGCTTTCGAAATGTGGTGCTACAGAAGAATGCTGAAGATTAGATTGGTAGATCACATAACCAATGAGGAGGTATTGAATAGAACTGGGGAGGAGTTTGTGGCACAACTTGACTAGAAGAAGGGATCGGTTGGTAGGACATGTTCTGAGGCATCAAGGGATCACCAATTTACTATTGGAGGGCTGCGTGGAGGGTAAAAATCGTAGAGGGAGACCAAGAGATGAATGCAGTAAGCAGATTCAGAAGGATGTAGGTAGGCTACAGTACGTAGTGTGAGATGAATCAGCTTAAACAGGATAGAGTAGCATGGAGAGCTACATCAAACCAGTCTCAGGACTGAAGACCACAACAACAACAACAACAACAACAACATTAAAAAAAGCAGTTGACATCCGTTTGACCGATGGCAGCGCCATCTAGCGGGCCAATCATAGCGCCATCTGGTTTCCCCCTCCAAGCTAGACCAGTTTCGTTCTTTGTAGTTTTTTCGTTTGATGCTTATTTCGTGAGGTATTTGGCCCGGTCACGTTCAATGGACCATCCTGCATATAGGCAGAACGCCATGCGAGCCCTGGCAACCAGAGACTTTGACTCCTGATGACGATAGCGGCCACAGCTATCGAAAGCTTCAGTGTTTTATTCAGTGATGCGGCTCGTACACCGAGAAGACTTTATTGAAGCATGCTACTGCGGAAGACTCTGAGGACAACATTTGTTCTCATGTGCGCGACTTCTCAGACAGTATACCACATTAAAGAAAGCATTAAACAGCAGCTTACGTTGTTGTACAATGCCATTTATACATTAACTAGTCTCGTCCGAGCGCTGTCGGGAGGGAAGCCCATTGCAGGCCATCAGGAGTGTTGTTAGAATGCAAATGGGAGTCTTTTTTTGTGTACTAGCTACATTGTCTGGGCGAGCCTTACATGTCCGCTGCAGGTATCGACAGCAAGTGGTGGAGAGGCGCCTCCCGAATGGAACAGCTGTGTGTGTGTGTGTGTGTGTGTGTGTGTGTGGACACTCGTGGGCAGCGGGGAGAGCTCTAAATCCGCCGCCAGCTCCATTGTGTCGCTACAAAGGGCCCTACGTGCGCCGGGCGACGGCTGCTCTGGCGACGCGGCGTGTGAGAGGAAGAAAGAGAGAGAGAGAGAGAGAGAAAGAAAGGAAGGGAACGCGCTGGACATCGAGCCCGCGTTTAGCACAGCCTCATAGCGACGCTGATAACAAAAAAACTCCCCGCTTGTCATCTGCTCTCGACCTCCCCTTTCCCTTACTTCCTCTCTTACTTAACTTCATCTATTATATACGATGCTGAAAAGTTAATGAGTGTGAAAATGTAAATTCACAAGGTCGTAATTACAGCACCAGCTACTTTCCTTCTGCTTTTTCGTGTGTGTGTGTGTGTGTGTGGTGTATGTGTATGCTGAATATGGCGTCTGCGTTTATTTTTCCTACATTTTACGATGTCTAGGTAAGAGCTACTCAGGGGTCGTCTTTATGTCGCTGGAAGTTTTATTCTGTTTACTTATGATTTAATTACTTAAGATAAATGTAAACTTCGTTTGCAGAATGGTTTCTATTGTAAAGCAGTCTTAAAAAGACATGTGGCTAAATAGAGTACACACTATGGAGGCCAGAGAAATACTATATATGAGCAGGATAGTGGCACGCTGACTCTTTGATGGGAGATAGAAAGCGATATGTGAAAGTCGCAAGCAACTCGAAAGGTTTCATTGCATCAATTCTGACGATTTTATTGCTTAAATGAGTATTAAAATTCGTGTTTCGAATTTTCTTTCATCATCTGGATTTTGCAAGTAGCGCAACCGAATCGGTAGATGCAACTGAGTCAATTTTAGCCCACAAGGTCTCATGATTTTCATGAACAATGGTTTGTAGTTCTTTTATGGCTGCTTCGTGATTCTGTAATGCATTTTCATGCCGCGACAAAATAGGCTGAAAATGCTCACAAATTTGTGTTTTTACGTCATTACAGAAGTGAGGATGAAAAACGGATACAAAAATTCAGCCGTCATACGTTCGCGCTAGCAAAACTCGAAACGCAATCTGTCGATTGACTTGAAATTTTTGAACAACTTTCCAATACGTGCATGTTTGTGTATATTTGTTTTTGATTACGTGTTGTTGTTGTTGTGGTCTTCAGTCCTGAGACTGGTTTGATGCAGCCCTCCATGCTACTCTATCCTGTGCAAGCTTCTTCATCTCCCAGTACCTACTGCAACCTACATCCTTCTGAATCTGCTTAGTGTATTGATCTCTTGGTCTCCCTCTACGATTTTTACCCTCCACGCTGCCCTCCAATGCTAAATTTGTGATCCCTTGATGCCTCAAAACATGTCCTACCAACCGATCCCTTCTTCTAGTCAAGTTGTGCCACAAACTTCTCTTCTACCCAATCCTATTCAATACCTCCTCATTAGTTACGTGATCTACCCACCTTATCTTCAGCATTCTTCTGTAGCACCACATTTCGAAAGCTTCTATTCTCTTCTTGTCCAAACTGGTTATCGTCCATGTTTCACTTCCATACATGGCTACACTCCATACAAATACTTTCAGAAACGATTTCCTGACACTTAAATCTATACTCGATGTTAACAAATTTATCTTCTTCAGAAACGATTTCCTTGCCATTGCCAGTCTACATTTTATATCCTCTCTACTTCGACCATCATCAGTTATTTTACTCCCTAAATAGCGAAACTCCTTTACTACTTTAAGTGTCTCATTTCCTAATCTAATCCCCTCAGCATCACCTGATTTAATCTGACTACATTCCATTATCCTCGTTTTGCTTTTGTTGATGTTCATCTTATATCCTCCTTTCAAGACACTGTCCATTCCGTTCAACTGCTCTTCCAAGTCCTTTGCTGTCTCTGACAGAATTACAATGTCATCGACGAACCTCAAAGTTTTTACTTCTTTTCCATGAATTTTAATACCTACTCCGAATTTTTCTTTTGTTTCCTTTACTGCTTGCTCAATATACAGATTGAATAACATCGGGGAGAGGCTACAACCCTGTCTCACTCCTTTCCCAACCACTGCTTCCCTTTCATGCCCCTCGACTCTTATAACTGCCATCTGGTTTCTGTACAAATTGTAAATAGCCTTTCGCTCCCTGTATTTTACCCCTGCCACCTTCAGAATTTGAAAGAGAGTATTCCAGTTAACGTTGTCAAAAGCTTTCTCTAAGTCTACAAATGCTAGAAACGTAGGTTTGCCTTTTCTTAATCTTTCTTCTAAGATAAGTCGTAAGGTTAGTATTGCCTCACGTGTTCCAACATTTCTACGGAATCCAAACTGATCTTCCCCGAGGTCCGCTTCTACCAGTTTTTCCATTCGTCTGTAAAGAATTCGCGTTAGTATTTTGCAGCTGTGACTTATTAAACTGATAGTTCGGTAATTTTCACATCTGTCAACACCTGCTTTCTTTGGGATTGGAATTATTATATTCTTCTTGAAATCTGTGGGTATTTCGCCTGTCTCATACATCTTGCTCACCAGATGGTAGAGTTTTGTCATGACTGGCTCTCCCAAGGCCATCAGTAGTTCTAATGGAATGTTGTCTACTCCCGGGGCCTTGTTTCGACTCATTTCTTTCAGTGCTCTGTCAAACTCTTCACGCAGTATCTTATCTCCCATTTCATCTTCATCTCCATCCTCTTCCATTTCCACAATATTGTCCTCAAGTACATCGCCCTTGTATAAACCCTCTATATACTCCTTCCACCTTTCTGCCTTCCCTTCTTTGCTTAGAACTGGGTTGCCATCTGAGCTCTTGATATTCATACAAGTGGTTCTCTTCTCTCCAAAGGTCTCTTTAATTTTCCTGTAGGCAGTATCTATCTTACCCCTAGTGAGACAAGCCTCTACATCCTTACATTTGTCCTCTAGCCATCCCTGCTTAGCCATTTTGCACTTCCTGTCGATCTCATTTTTGAGTCGTTTGTATTCCTTTTTGCCTGCTTCATTTACTGCATTTTTATATTTTCTCCTTTCATCAATTAAATTCAATATTTCTTCTGTTACCCAAGGATTTCTATTAGCCCTCGTCTTTTTACCTACTTGATCCTCTGCTGCCTTCACTACTCCATCCCTCAGAGCTACCCATTCTTCTTCTACTGTATTTCTTTCCCCCATTCCTGTCAATTGTTCCCTTATGCTCTCCCTGAAACTCTCTATAACCTCTGGTTCTTTCAGTTTATCCAGGTCCCATCTCCTTAAATTGCCACCTTTTTGCAGTTTCTTCAGTTTCAATCTGCAGTTCATAACCAATAGATTGTGGTCAGAATCCACATCTGCCCCTGGAAATGTCTTACAATTTAAAACCTGGTTCCTAAATCTCTGTCTTACCATTATATAATCTATCTGATACCTATTAGTATCTCCAGGATTCTTCCAGGTATACAACCTTCTTTTATGATTCTTGAACCAAGTGTTAGCTATGATTAAGTTATGCTCTGTGCAAAATTCTACAAGGCGGCTTCCTCTTTCATTTCTTCCCCCCACTCCATATTCACCTACTATGTTTCCTTCTCTCCCTTTTCCTACTGACGAATTCCAGTCACCCATGACTATTAAATTTTCGTCTCCCTTCACTACCTGAATAATTTCTTTTATCTCGTCATACATTTCATCAATTTCTTCATCATCTGCAGAGCTAGTTGGCATATAAACTTGTACTACTGTAGTAGGCATGGGCTTTGTGTCTATCTTGGCCATAATAATGCGTTCACTATGCTGTTTGTAGTAGCTAACCCGCACTCCTATTTTTTTATTCATTATTAAACCTACTCCTGCATTACCCCTATTTGATTTTGTATTTATAACCCTGTAATCACCTGACCAAAAGTCTTGTTCCTCCTGCCACCGAACTTCACTAATTCCCACTATATCTAACTTTAACCTATCCATTTCCCTTTTTAAATTTTCTAACCTACCTGCCCGATTAAGGGATCTGACATTCCACGCTCCGATCCGTAGAATGCCAGTTTTCTTTCTCCTGATAACGACATCCTCTTGAGTAGTCCCCGCCCGGAGATCCGAATGGGGGACTATTTTACCTCCGGAATATTTTACCCAAGAGGACGCCATCATCATTTAATCATACAGTAAAGCTGCATATCACACATAAACAAATGTGGCCGAGCGGTTCTAGGCGCTTCAGTCTGGAATCGAGCGACCACTAGGGTCACAGGTTCGAATCCTGCCTCGGGCATGGATGTGTGTCATGTCCTTAGGTTAGTTAGGTTAAAGTAGTTCTAAGTTCTAGGGGACTGATGACCTCAGATGTTAAGTCCCATAGTGCTCAGAGCCATTTGAACCACTTTAAGCCATAAACAAATATGTAACGTATAAAGGAGAAAGGTTGTTTCAAAAACCCCAAAAAATTCTTGATTGATTCACTTCAAATTTTTATTCGCCACTCCAATGAACGTAAGGATGGTCATTGCCTGCATATCTTTAATATGTGTAATATATAAATGTATATGTAATACATAAAAGGAAAACATTGTTCCCAAAAATCTCAAAAACGCAACTTCAAAGTCTCACAGAATATGTCGATCTGGATCAAGTACTAAACATGAAAGGAGGCCTGAAACCAGAAATATTTCGACAAACTACATTAGACTGGCAAGCTTATGGAGTCAGTTTTGAAGTCCAAAATGTTTGTCGAATTGAAGAAAATAGTTTATCACTGCCAGAAATAACTTATGGCTGTGAGACATGGACAATAAATGCGGTCATTGTCAGGAAACTAATAGCAGCCCAAAGAGGAATAGAAATTTTAGTGTTTGGCCTACACAGAGAAAGACAGACAGAAAGCACTTGTTATTAGGCAGACAACAAAGGTAAGTGACGTAACGGAAAGAGAGAATACCTTGAAATTGCAGTGGGCTCGTCATGCGAACCGAAGAAAAGATGATAGGAAGTCAAAACAAGCTCTAGATTGGAGCCCAGTTTACCGGAAAAGACCAAGGGGAAGACCACCAGACAGATGGGACAGAGACTCAAAAACGACACGCGGGCTGAAATGGCAACAGGAAGCTCAAGATCGGAAAAATGCTCAAATGGCTCTAAGCACTATGGGACTTAACATCTGAGTTCATCAGTCCCCTAGACTTAGAACTACTTAAACCTAACTAACCTAAGAACATCACACACAACCATGCCCGATGCA
Source organism: Schistocerca nitens (assembly GCF_023898315.1). NCBI lineage: Eukaryota > Metazoa > Arthropoda > Insecta > Orthoptera > Acrididae > Schistocerca > Schistocerca nitens. Next base: position 265,142,409 of record NC_064622.1, read on the forward strand.
AGATTCGGACCTACGACCGTTGCAGCACCGCGGTTCCGGACTGAAGCGCCTAGATTCGCTCGGCCACAGCGACCGGCGCTCAAGATCGGCAGAGAAAGAACCTGCAGGGATCCTGCGTTGCACCCCTATTCAAAGAAGCGACGTCATCAAGTGACTGAATTGGCTGATAATATACCTAACGTTACCGCTGGATATATTTCGTAAACCACATCAAATACTGACGAATCGATTCCACAGACCGAACGTGAGGAGAGGGGCTAGTGTAATTGGTTAATACAAACCATAAAAAAATGCACGGAAGTATGTTTTTTAACACAAACCTACGTTTTTTTAAATGGAACCCCGTTAGTTTTGTTAGCACATCTGAACATATAAACAAATACGTAATCAGTGCCGTTTGTTGCATTGTAAAATGTTAATACATCCGGAGATATTGTAACCTAAAGTTGACGCTTGAGTACCACTCCTCCGCTGTTCGATCGTGTGTATCGGAGAGCACCGAATTACGTAGGGATCCAAAGGGAACGGTGATGGACCTTAGGTAGAGAAGAGACTGGAACAGCACATTACGTCCACATGCTAACACCTTTTTATTGGTCTTTTTCACTGACGCACATGTACATTACCATGAGGGGCGAGGTACACGTACACACGTGGTTTCCGTTTTCAATTACGGAGTGGAATAGAGTGTGTCCCGACATGTCAGGCCAATAGATGTTCAATGTGGTGGCCATCATTTGCTGCACACAATTGCAATCTCTGGCGTAATGAATGTCGTACACGCCGCAGTACATCTGGTGTAATGTCGCCACAGGCTGCCACAATACGTTGTTTCATATCCTCTGGGGTTGTAGGCACATCACGGTACACATTCTCCTTTAACGTACCCCACAGAAAGAAGTCCAGAGGTGTAAGATCAGGAGAACGGGCTGGCCTATTTATGCGTCCTCCACGTCCTATGAAACGCCCGTCGAACATCCTGTCAAGGGTCAGCCTAGTGTTAATTGCGGAATGTGCAGGTGCACCATCATGCTGATATCATATACGTCGACGCGTTTCCAGTGGGACACACTCTATTCCACTTCGTAATTGAAAACGGAAACCACGTGTGTACGTTTACCTCACCCCTCATGGTAATGTACATGTGCGTCAGTGAAAAAGACCAATAAAAAGGTGTTAACATGTGGACGTAATGTGCTGTTCCAGTCTCTTCTCTACCTAAGGTCCATCACCGTTCCCTTTGGATCCCTACGTAATTCGGTGCTCTCCGATACACACGATCGAACAGCGGAGGAGTGGTACTCAAGCGTCAACTTTAGGTTACAATATCTCCGTATGTAATTAACATTTCACAATGCAACAAACGGCACTGATTACGCATTTGTTTATATGATCAGATGTGCTAACAAAACTAACGGGGTTCCATTTAAAAAATGTAGGTTTGTGTTAAAAAACATACTTCCGTGCATTTTTTTGTGGTTTGTATTAACCAATTACACTAGCCCCTCTCCTCACGTTCGGTCTGTGGAATCGATTCGTCAGTATTTGATGTGGTTTAGGAAATATATCCAGCGGTAACGTTAGGTGACTCACTCTATATATATATATATATATATATATATATATATATATATATATATATATATAGTTAAGTGAGTAACATTGCAAGTTAATGTTTAATGTGAGTACGAGACATGCCATTGCAAATGTGGTGAAATGCTGGTACTATAATAACCGGTGTAACCAGCAGAATGTTGAATGCAAGCATGCAAACGTGCATGCAGCGTGATGTGCCGGATGTCTTTTTGTGAGGTGGAGTTCTAGGCCTGGTACACTCGTTCTGTCAATACAGGGACTATTAATGCTGCTTGTGGATGACACTGCAGTTGTCGCCTGATGATATCCATATGTGCTCCATTGGAGGCATATCTGATGATCGAGCATGGCAAGTCAACATGTAGGTACTCTGTGGGGCAGGCTGGATTACAGCAGCGGTATGTGGGCGAGCGTTATCCTGTTGGAAAACACACCATGGGATGCTGTTTATGAGTGGCAGCACAACAGTTCGAATTACGAGATTGACGTATAAATTTGCAGTCAATGTGCATGGTATAACCACGAGAGTGCTCCCGCTGTTATACGAAATCGTACCACAAACCATAACTCCAGCTGTAGTCTCAGTGTGCCAAGCACTGACAGAGGTTGGTTGCGGCTCCCACTAGTCTCTTCATAACCAGCACACGGCTATCACTGGCACCGAGGCAGAACCAGTTTTCATCAGAAAATAAAACAGACCTCTAGCCTGCCCTCCAACGAGCTCTCGCTTGACACCACTGAATTCGCAAATGGTGGTAGTGTGGGATCAGTGGAATGCAGGCTACAGGGCGTCTGTCTCGGAGCTGTCCCTCAAGTAACTGATCTGAAACAGTTCGTTGTATCAGCATGGTGCCAATAGCTGCTCAAATTACTGCTGCAGATGCAGTACGATGCCTCAGAGCCTCGCATCGAACACGATGGTCTTCCCTCTCGGTAGTACCACATGGCCGTCAGGAGTCCGGTCTTCGCGACCGTGCATTCTCGTGACCTCCGCTGCCAGCAGTCATGTACATTGACTGCATTCCTGCCAAGTCCTTTTGCAATATCGCAAAAGGAACATCCAGCTTCTAGTAGCGTTATTGCACGACTTTCTTCAAACTCAGTGAGGTGTTGATAATGGCGTCTTTGTCGCCTGAAAGGAGTTCTTAACTAACATCAACTCACCACGACCAATCTCAAAGGTAAATATCGCTCACGACCATTACATCCTGTATTTAAAGCATATCTGATTTGAATTGTAATAGTGGCGTTACTAGCGCCACTCTTATGTGACTGGTGCGATATAGGATTAGACATTATCGTTTACATGTAGAAACAACCCTGCCAACTTTCGTTAATGTCGCACAGCACTAGCAAGAAATCTTAAAAATGTCTCGATTGACATAGTTTAAACGATACTCTCTTAAACATCACACAGACGTTGACTATATGTGTCTAATAAAGAATGGTATACAGATTTTCTGCTAAACAGTGGTTCTTCCACGATATTGTTACATTATGTGATCAAAAGTATCCGGATACCAGGCTGAAAATGACTTACAAGTTCGTGGCGCCCTCCATCGGTAATGCTAGAATTCAATATGGTGTTGGTCCATCCTTACCCTTGATGACAGCTTCCACTCTCGCAGCCGGACGGTGTGGCCAAGCAGTTCTAGGCGCTTCAGTCTGGAACCGCGCGACCGCTACGGTCGCATGTTCGAATCCTGCTTCGGGCATGGGATGTTTGTCATGTCCTTAGGTTAGTTAGGTTTAAGTAGTTCTAAGTTCTAGGGGACTGATGACCTCAGATGTTAAGTCCCATACTGCTCAGAGCCATTTCAACCATTTGAACCACTCTCACAGGCATAAGTTCAATCAGCTGCTGGAAGGTTTATTGGGGAATGGCAGTCCGTTCTTCACGGGGTACTGCACTCAGGAGAGGTACGGATGTCGGTCGGTGAGGCCTGGCACGAAGTCGGCGTTCCAAAACATCCCAAAGGTGTTCTATAGGATTTAGGTCAGGACTCGGCATAGGCCAGTCCATTAGAGGGATGTTATTGTCGTGTAACCACTCCGCCACAGGCCATGCATTATGAACAGGCGCTCGATCGTGTTGAAAGATGCAGTCGCCATCCCCGAATTGCTCTTCAACAGTGGGAAGCAAGAAGGTGCTTAAGCATCAGTGTCCGCCTGTGGTGTGATAGTGCCACGAAAAACAACAACGAGTGCATGCCCCTCCATGAAAATGACAACCACACCATAACATCACCGCCTCCGGATTTTACTGTTGGCACTACACACGCTGGCAGATGACGTTCACCGGGCATTCGCTATACCCACACAATGCCATCAGATCGCGAACGCTTTTGTGCTGTAGGCGTCCCTTCACGTTTCCACTTTGCTATCAGATCGGAAACAGTGGATGCTTACGAGTTTGGAAATCTCGCGTACAGGCGTATGAGACAACTGACCACGTTCGAAGCCCTTGAGTTCCGCGGAGCGTCCCATTCTGCTCTCTGACGATGTCTAATGACTGCTCAGGTCGCTGATATGGACTACCTGGTAGTAGGTGGCAATACAATGCACCTAATGTGAAAAATGCATCTTTTTAGGGGTGTCCGGATACTTTTGATCACATAGTGTATCTCTTATGCACATTCGCCGTTCACAGCAACGTACCGATATTTACACTGTCCAGTCACATTAATGTGACCACCAGTCGAAAGCCTGAATAAACACCTTTTGCAGGAAGAGAGTCAGTGACGTTCTGGAAGCTACCGACAGGGATGTGGAACCATGTCGACTCGAGTGCCGTGGCCAGATGTACTGGGCGTCTCGGTTGAAGATCCGTGTCGCGGACAACCCGATCGAGATGGTTCCCCAGATTCTACAGTTTAAATCCGGAGAGTTTGATGGTCAGGGGAGTACGATAAACTCACATGGTTCTATTCGAACCACCCATTTGCACTGCGAGCTGTGTGATACGCTGCATTGTCCTGCTGGTAGATGCCATCATGCCGAGGAACATGTTCCCCCAGGTTACCTGCATACTTGTGTGGATCCCTACTGCCTTCCAGAATAACGAGACCACTCAGGGAGTGCCGCGAAAAAATTCTTCAGACCATAACGCTATCTCATCCGGCCCCGAAACTTCGACGATTGTTGCAGCTTGCTCGATGGAGATTCATCTGGAAAGGCCACCGTTCACCACGCAGTGGACGTCCAGTTACAGTAATGGCTTGCTGATTCAAGTCTTCGTCGGCAAAGAACTTCAGTCAGCAAGGGTGCATGAACCAGACGCCCGCTGCAAAGGTTCATACGCACCAATGTCCGTTGAACGGTCGTTGATTAGACACTGTTGGTAGCTCTTTGGTTCATCTGGGTGGTCAGTTGCTCAACAGTTGCACATCTATTCGCCCATACACATCACCGCAGCCGTCGTTCACCCCTGTGATATATGGCCTGTGGCGCACCACAGATGCCTCGGCGCCAGTTTTGGATAGCTCCGTTTTGTCAAGCACAGTATACTTTAACCACGGCGGCATGCGAACAGTTTACAAACTTGAGCCGTTTAGAAATGCTTGCACCCTTGGTCCGAAAGCCAACAGCCGTGCCCTTTCGGACGTCAGATAAATCGCACCATTTCCGCGTCTCCCTGACTCACTAATTTTATACGCTCCACGGCTAATGATGGGATTTGCCGTCTGTGAGTGGTTTTTGTACGTTGAGGTCGAACAGGCAATGGCAGTCTGCCTCCGTAGTGCAGCGGTAGAGTTACCACCTATCACCCAAGAGGGCCCGGGTTCGATTCCCATCACCGGACTGGATGTTGTGTTTCCTTCATCATCATTGACACGCAAGCCACCGAAATGACGTCAACTAAAAAGACTTGCAATACGACGGCCGAACTCCGAGGTGGATATCCCGGCCAATAAATGCCATACGATCATTTCATTTCACAGGCAGTGGTCACGTTAATGTGACTGGGTCGCATATTACCACTCGGAACAAAATGTATTATACACTAAAATTCGTGCACACATTCATTTTCTTCAGCCGTTCACTAAAAACTAGCGAGCTTAAGCCTGAAAGGCTCGCAGCCATGTCTCTGTTACGCCTACAGCTCGTTACGCGTTTGTTCTCTTTTTCCCACAACTGGAAAACCTTGTCGAGAGACGTAGGTTAGTGTGGATATAGATGCTTCTTGTTATCAGCTCCCTCTCCATCCGTTCGCCTCTCGATCGGCGTGGAGAGCCAGTTTTTCGCGTTAGTTTTCAGCCAGTAGAATCACCGCCAGCAAACGGAACCGCCCCCCACTCGATGGGATTTCGCGATGCGAGCCCTCATGAATTTTTTAATTTTAGAGATTCGGCGGCTGTTTCTCTTTTTGGGCCGTGACCCCTACTGACTACTGTGCTCTGCGTCTGTTTTTTTTTTTTGTCGCTTTTTGTCGGTGCCAGGCAGTGAGGGAGTTTGTCGCTTTCCTATGGGGAGGGGGTCCATCGACAGCGAGGGATGCACGCAGCCGACTGTTAGATTCACTGAATCTTTCAACGGTCGTATTTGCTCCACACTGAATCGGTAGGCGCCCCTCCCCACCACCCAACCGAATGTATAGTCACTGGGGGGAGGGAGTTGCACACTTCAATTTGATGATGCTAGCCTGCGTCAGCAGTGTGAGATTCTCTCTCTCCTCTCGCAGCACTTCTCAGAAGTGAGTTCGTCGGAAAAGGAAGATTCACAAAAATACGAAAGAGCTACGAAAAATGCGCAGTACTTGTGGGTATAGGCTAATGGGTTCCTACAAGGTAGGCAAACTGTGACGTGACGGTTGCAGGTAATCCGACAAAGCGGTCAAAACACTGACCGCCGTGGATCGTGATGCCAGTAGGTGGGGCATAGTAATTGTGCTGCACAATTCATCCAAATGGCGGGCCTCAGAGGAGAACACGGCAAGTGCTTTAATCCCATTTTCCATAAACTTCGTCCAGTGGAAAACAAGTCAAAGTAAACGAATACGAGTTCCGGCTTATTCGTAGATATTCGATCGTTTCTGAGAAAACGACGGTCAGAGTTTCCGACGTAAATTATGTGCCTTTCAGAGCCCGATAATGTCAGCCGAAATGGTGGCACAGTGGCTAGCGTAGAGGGTCTCATTTTTGCAACCCGTGTTCGGTACCCAGTTATTGTGTCTATTTACTTTTTTCATTTGTCTATCCATGTCCGTAGAAGGTTACTACAAGTATGATTCTTATCAAGCTTGCGGATCCAAGAAATATATAATAATTATGGACTAACAGCTGGGTTTCACAGGAAGTGTTGTGCATTAATTATATAATATTATTTTTAACCGTTTCAGTCCTTTTTTCTAGGGCTATTCAGAAAGTAGGGAACATCTTGGCATTAAAAAGGAACTAAGAACAACAAATACATTTTATTATATACAACTGAAAGAGCGACTGACTTACTACTTTTCCACATAGTCACAAACACACTGAGGCACTTATCACAGCGGTGGACAAGCTTTGGAAGACCTTCGTCGTAAAATTCTGCCGCCTGAGACTTCAGCCAGTGAGTCACGCCCGCCTGGAGTTCCGCGTCGTCATCAAAGCCCTGCGTTGCAATCCAGTTCCTCATCTTGTGAAACAAGTGGAAGTCGCTTGGTGCAAGATCGGGACTGTAGGGCGGATGAAGGAAAGTTTCCCATTTGAATGAATTAAGGAGTTCTTCAGTGCGGCTTGCCCTGTTATGTCGGGCATTGTCGTGCAAAAACAAAATTTTGAACGTCAGCTTTCCTCGGCGTTTGTTTTGAACTGCTCTTCTAAGGTTGTGCAAAGTTTGACAGCACCGGGCAGAATTTATGGTTGTTCCAAGTTCGGTAAAATCAATAAGAAGCACACCTTGCCTATCCCAAAACACTGTCGCCATCAACTTCCTTGCTGACAAGGTTTGCAAACATTTTCTTGGTTTTTAGGGGGACATTGTGTGCCCGTACTCCATGGACTGTAATTTTGTGTCGCAGTTGACGTGTTTCCACCCAAGTCTCGTCTCCGGTTACGATTCGATCTGGTAATGAATCACCATATTTGTGGTAGGCCTCTAGAAATGTCATCGTTGCCCCCAATTCGCTGTTCTCCATGGTGCTCTGTAAGCATTTTGGGCATCCATCGTGCACAAAATTTGTGGCAGCCTAGGTTTTGAGTGACAATTTCAAACAACAAAAACCGTGAAACTTGTGGAAAAGAAAGCGAAAGCTCCGGTATTGTGAAGCAACGGTTTCCACGAATCGTTTCATCAACTTTAGCGACAAAATCTTCAGTCACAGTGCTCGGGCGCCCACTCTTCTCTTCATCATGAAAGTTGGTTCGGCCATTTTTAATACGAATGCACTCATTACGTTGTTTCCGTATACTCCGCTCAGTTCACGATAAATTTCTATAGGTTTTAGGTGTTTTGCCAACAAAAACCATATCACAGACCGCACTTCACAACTGTCGGGATTTCCGATTGCAGCGCACATTTCAAATTCGAATATCGAAAAAACCAGACGGGGAAACACGTTCCCGTTTTCACGGGTGGATGCCGACTGAGCTACAGAGCACGTACATACCAAAATACACGCGACCGGCACGCGCCTAGCGGCGTCAGACGGAAACGTTCCCTACTTTCTGAATAGCACTCTTAAATTATCGTATTTTTATGTTTCGTTCTTATATTCTCTTCTTGTTTTCTTGTACCTTTTTCCAACATTTTCACCGGGTTGGCATGGTTAGGATCGGATTTGACATGTGTAACTCAAAGGGTGGCCGGATGCCCTTCCCGTCGCCACCCCCTTACGCGAGTGATGATGATGATGATGATGATGATGATGATGATTGATGAGGACAACACAATCACCCAATCCCCAACCCGGCAGGGAACCGAACCCAGGACACTGTGATCCAGAGGCAGCAACGCTAGCCACTGGACCACGAGCTGCGGACATGTTTCGTTCTTATATTATTTCTTACCTTTTTTTAATCTTATGTTTATTCTTCAGAAAGATGTGGTGCATTACCTTATATGGCATCGATCATAGAAACAGTCGAAACAGAGAAATTCTGAGCACAACGAGTACCCCGTCAAGACAGGTTTTCCACACTGACATTTCTTCGTATGACTCTCACTCGGAAAAGAAACGTCCTTAACATTGCTGAGGATTTCACACGTTGGCAACAATTTCAAATGGCTCTGGGCACTATGGGACTTAACAGCTGCCGGCCGGAGTGGCCGAGCGGTTCTAGGCGCTACAGTCCGGAACCGCGCGACCGCTACGGTCGCAGGTTCGAATCCTGCTTCGGGCACGGATGTGTGTGTTGTCCTTAGGTTAGTTAGGTTTAAGTAGTTCTAAGTTCTAGGGGACTGATGACCTCAGCAGTTAAGTCCCATAGTGCTCAGAGCCATTTGAACCAATTGAACTTAACAGCTGAGGTGATTAGTCCCGTAGATCTTAGAACTACTTAAACCTAACTAACCTAAGGACATCACACGCATCCATGCCCGAGGCAGGATTCGAACCTGCGACCGTAGCGGTCGCGCGGCTCCAGACTGAAGCGCCTAGAACAGCTCGGCCACACCGGTCGGAGGCAATAATTTCGCTGCAAATCACGTATAACGGATCACTTTACCGAATACTTGCTCTTGCAGTTGATTATGAATCAAGATCAACTACAACAATTTCACCGAAAACAATCTCTAATAAATTTGTCATTTATTTATTTTAAATACATTCACCTCGCATACAATTAGTAGACGAATAAGGACAACGTTATTTCGATATACTTTGGAAAACATTTGTACGGTAATGTTCTACGCACATGGGTAAATGAGAAACAAAAATAAAAATAACAAACGGGTTTCGAAAAAAGGGCGCAAAAGTGTGAATCAGCGACGCTATCCACTGTGCCACAGCTGCCATTGAACTGTATATCGCTGAAAGCCACATAAAATATCTTGAAAATGTTGTCCGTCTTTCCTCTGAAACAGGAGATTATCTATCGATTGTGTGAAGTTTCTGGGAAGTCGGGTTATAGCACTTACCGTGTTCTCCTCGTTAGAGTACCATAGGCATCCACCTGGGTCTTGACTTCTGCATGTTAAGGTAGGCCTTTTTATGAGAAGGAGGCAGAATTCTGTACTCACATTTTGTGGAAGTATCCTCGACTCGTGTATCTTCAAACATTGGTGGCTGCAGTTTTTGGAGGAGCTGACTACTATACTCCGCGGGAATAAAATTGTGTCTGAACCACTAACGCAACCCAAAATCTAAGCGCATGTGGTATTTGTGCCGATGAGAGAGCTCATCGGTGCTCAACAACAGTCTCTACGATGGAAACTGGCAATTTTACAGCATGTAGAGAAAATAATCCAGCACCAATCGAAATGTTGGCATATGGATATATCGAGCAGAATTTGACATAAAACGACCGTCTTGAAAGTGATTATGTGATTGATTACAAAGTTATTTGAACAGAATTACGGCTTTCTTCTAGGCGTGTTCTGCTAGGTGTGTTAAATAAGAAGGTTCCGTGTTTGCTTAAGACAGAATTTCCACACATATTTCCATAATATTATGTTAGGAACAAGAATTGTCATTTTCTAAATAGTTGTATTGTATGTCATGTCCCACGCCTCGTGGTCTAACCATATTTGCGCTGGACCAACACAGTATCTGCTGGTGGCGGCAAAGGTTCAGCCTCGGTAAATTTTCTCTGTGACACGGGTAGTAGGACTTTACTTTTGAGGGGATTGTTGTGCTGTAGAAATTTTCACGTATGTCGTAGATCATCTTGTGTGACTGCTATAGAAATTTTCGTGAGAGCTATACTCAATGTAGGTAATATAAATGTTGAGTGGGATTATATTTTCTAAATGGTGATTTAGACTTAGTAACATTCACAGCCAGAGGACAAAAAATAATTTAAGTTTCTCGTAATCCATTCCGTGGCCACAGCAGAAACTTTATACTGTAGTATGAATTCTGTGTTCGCTAGGTATTTTGGAAGCAGTTTCTGCAGCCAGAACCTGACAAACCCGAACAAGCTACTACTTGAGCACTTACAACCGGAAATAGTTGGAACATGTATTTGGCTATTATTCTGTGAACTCACTCCGTGAAGGTTTTTCACACGATGCATGACAATTTTTTTTCAAAACAATGTCGTAAAATTTTCACTTCATTCGCCTGTTGATATTTTTCTGCCTTCCTGATTTTGGATAATCGTTGGTGCACAGAAGGCCAGTACGAAAACGATTACACCAGTTAGAATCTGTGATTCGTAAGTCCACACCACTATATGACTATCAAAAACTGAGATCTTGTCCACTGTCAACTAGCAGCTAACTTCACATCAGACAGTGTGGACTCGTGTAGAGTTTTTACAAGGTGGATTTTTTATTTTAATGCATATGTTCAACATACACAGAGCTTATCACGCTTGCAGGCTCTATCTACATCTCACCTTGCTTAAGAACGATAGATGGTATGGATAAAACCAAACTTCTGCTGATGCCTCACTTCACCTCACATGTTTTTTATTATTGTTTATAAAATGGCTCTGAGCACTATGCGACTTAACTTCTGAGGTCATCAGTCGCCTAGAACTTAGAACTACTTAAACCTAACCAACCTAAGGACATCACACACATCCATGCCCGAGGCAGGATTCGAACCTGCGACCGTAGCGGTCGCTCGGCTCCAGACTGTAGCGCCTAGAACCGCACGGCCACTCCGGCCGGCTATTGTTTATACACTGAATTATTCTGTGAATGTAGAGGCCTCTTTGTTCTTACAATTGTTATTGGGTCTGCTCATTTCTCAGACGTAGCAAACAATTTACTAGTAGAAAAACTATATTACTACAGGTACAAAATTATAGTTAGAGTGACAATAAATGTGGGTTAATAATAACAGTATTAAGATCCTGGACTGATATTCTGTTTTTTTCTTTTCGTTCTGCTCCTAAAATCAGAATCTGAGGTAGCGAATAATCAATTACCGATTTTTGCTGCATTATTCTAATTCTGTTCAACTCCTCGTCTCTTCTAATTTTGGCATTCATGTGTCATGAAATAGTGAACAGAGGGATACTACCATTATTTTCTTTCGTCAGAAACAGTTATCAGAGAGAGTGATCTACGCGCCACAGGGCGAGAAATGTTACTGATAATTTCCATTACGTCCGCATATTACTGCGTATATTGCTGTGTGTATTGTTCAGTAGCTGCATTAAAGGAGATTGCGACGTTCGTTGAGCAAATATTTGGCAGTCATTCTGAAAGCGCCCGTTGATGTGCAGCTGGGTGTACGTAACATTGAATACACAGAGCCACGATTGGACTTGTGATCCCTTTTAGAGTTCCAGGTAGCGCCGGATTCGAACAGTTCCGTGGAAAACCGTATTTGCCCCGGAAGGACGCCTTTCCCTCCGTTATGTGATTGAGGTAGCTCTGTGGACATTTCACAGAGTTCCGGGAACCGTTCGTGCCTTAGCAGCCGTGGAAGAGCAAGCACACTGGGCGAACGTCAAAGGCATGGCCAGTGGGGTTCTCCGAACCTATACGGCGTCATGTCACGCTCCGTTCCGAGTCAGATATTTTATTCTTGATTCACACTTCACATACTTCAGCTTGTACACCGCACATCTATATGTTGTTGATCAGTCAGTAACTGTATTTCATATTTGACCAATTAAAGCACAGGAGCTTTTTTATTTCTTCCTGAATATATATATTTATATTACATACAGCAGGATACATATCAGTCCCATTGCTTGTCATGTACTAGTTACAAGTTAACGAACGTTTACCAAGTCCTGAGCTCACAGCTTGGAATCCACTGTCTTTTTATGCTGTTACGGTCAGGAATTGTGGCAAGAAAAAAAATGGTTCAAATGGCTCTGAGCACTATGGGACTTAACTTCCGAGGTCATCGGTCCCCTAGAACTTAGAACTACTTAAACCTAACTAACCTAAGGACATCACACACATCCATGCCCGAGGCAGGATTCGAACCTGCGACCGTAGCGGTCACCCGATTCCAGACTGTAGCGCCTAGAACCGCTCGGCCACCCCGGCCGGCAATTGTGGCAAGAAACAGTCAATACCATCACTGCGCGATAGCGATGGAAATGTTACCGATGATGGTGCCACTAAAGCGGAGTTACTAAATACAGTTTTCCGTAATTCCTTGACGAAAGAATACGAAGTAAATATTCCAGAATTCGAAACCAGAACAGCTGTTACATGACTGACATAAAAGTGGATACCTTAGGTGTTGCGAAACAACTCAAATCACTTAAAAAAGGTAAATCTTCGGGTCCAGATGGTATACCAATCAGGTTCCTTTCAGAGTATGCAGACACAATAGCGCCTTTCTTAGCAATCATATACAACCGCTCACTTGACGAAAGGTCTGTTCCTAAAGACTGGAGAAGAGCACAGGTCATACCAATATTCAAGAAAGGAAATAGGAGTAAACCATTGAATTACAGACCCGTCTCACTGACCTCAATTCGCAGTAGGATTTTGGGGCATATACTGTACTCAAACATTACGAATCACCTTGAAGAAAATGACTTATTTATACGTAAGCAACACGGATTCAGAAAATGTCGTTCTTGTGCAACGCAGCTAGTTTATTCCCATGAAGTAAAGAGTGCTGTTGACAAGGGATCTCAGATCGATTCCACACTCCTAGATTTCCAGAAGGCTTTTGATACCGTTCCTCACAAGCGATTATTGCTCAAATTGCGTGCATATGGAGTATCGTCTCAGTTGTGTGACTGGATTCGTGATTTCCTCTCAGAGAGGTCACAGATCGTAGTGATAGACGGTAAATCATCGAATAGAACAGAAGTGATATCTGGCGTTCCGCAAGGTAGTGTCATAGACCCTCTGCTGTTCCTGATTTATATAAATGATGTAGGTGATAATCTGAACAGCCCCCTTAGATTGTTTGCAGATGTCGCTGTAATTTACCGTCTAGGAAATTCATTAGATGATTAATTCCAATTACAAAATGATCTAGAGAGAATTTCTGTATGGTGCGAAAAGTGTCAATTGGCACTAAACAAAGAAAAGTGCTAGGTCATCCACATGGGTACTAAAAGAAATCCGATAAGTTTTGGGTATACGATAAATCGCACAAATCTAAGGGCTGTCAGTTCGACTTAATACCTAGAAATTACAATTACGAGCAACTTAAGTTGGAAAGAAAAAATGGTTCAAATGGCTCTGAGCACTATGGGACTTAACATCTGAGGTCATCAGTCCCCTAGAACTTAGAACTACTTAAGCCTAACTAACCTAAGGACATCACACAGATCCATGCCCGAGGTAGGATTCGAACCTGCGACCGTAGCGGTCGCGTGGTTCCAGACTGAAGAGCCTAGAACCGCTCGGCCATCCCGGCCGGCTAAATTGGAAAGACCACATTGCTAATATTGTGAAGGAAGGCGAAACAAAGACTGCGTTTTGTTGGCATCTACATATATACTCCGCTAGCCACCAAGCGGTGTGTGGCGGAGGACACAATTCGCGCCAAAGTCATATTTCCCCCCCCCCCCCCCCCCCCACACTGTTCCACTCGCGGATCGCGCGAGGGAAAAACGACTGTCTGAACGCCTCAGTACGATCTCTTATTTCCCTTATCTTTGAATTATGATCATTGCGCGATTTGAAAGTTGGTGGTAATAATATATGCTCTACATCCTCGGTGAAGATTGGATTTCGGAACTTAGTGAGCAGCCCCCTCTGTTTAGCACGTCGTCTGTCTGCAAGTGTGTCCCACTTCAAACTTTCTATGAGATTTGTAACGCTCTCTCAATGGCTAAATGTACCAGTCACGAATCTTGTCGCTCTTCTTTGGACTTTCTCAATCTCTTGAATCAGACCCAACTGGTAAAAGTCCCTTACAGACGAACAATACTCTAAGACTGGACGAACTAACGTATGTAAGCTATTTCCTTAGTTGAAGGACTGCATCGCTTCAGGATTCTACCAATAAACCGCAATCTAGAGTTCGCTTTACCCGTTAGTTGTGTAATCTGATCATTCCATTTGAGATCATTTCGAAAAGTCACACCCAGATACTTGACTGATGTTACCGCTTCCAAAGACTGGTCATTTATTTTGTACTCATATCAATGTTTTTGGATATGGCCATGCTACAGTGGATCGTGTACGGTAAAATATTCACTGTGTTATCATTGAGTCAGTACGTGATTGCTGTGAATGACCACAGGAACATTCACGTGCTCGAGCACCAGTGCCCGACATATATGTTGCTAAATGGCTAACCCGGTGCTAGATGTAAACTACTGGTTGCAGGCTACCGATGTAACAGCTTCCAGGAGCAACAAAAATTTGATTTTCGATATTTCATGTAATTGTTGACCGAATTTTAAAATATAAAATGCTGTAATAATCTACTCATTTAAAAGCTACAATCTCATGTTAGAGGCGCAAGAATTGCAGTTAGTAACTATGCATGTATCTTGAGGGAGAGAAACTCACGGCGCTCAATCTATCCAGACTATTTGAGAATGGGAACACGTAGCGACTTCAACTAACTTTACACACTACTTTTTAATCCTTTTGAATATTTTTTCTCTCACACCCTCACGAAATGATGAAAGGAAAAAAATTTATCCCTCACTAAATTTTTTGCTGTTCATGTAGTAAAACTTCAACATCAGGAACTACGTTTTAATTTATTACTTCTTTACCACTAACTCTATTCGTAACCCATTTGGCAGCCAATATCCGGGAAGATCACTGGATATACCTGCATAATTATATCGTTGTACGACATCATGTCATTGTACGACAGGTAGGAGATACAACGTCACAATAATTGAGATGCGTGAAAAATTAGCTTTCGTTTAGCGCGGAAATTACCCAGACTACACCGATCCAGTTTTTGATAATGTAAGCAGTTGCCAGCTTCCAACAAACTTGAAACATAATCTGAAGCTTTATTATACATGGCTGTTCCATTCTTCAAA
Organism: Schistocerca nitens; assembly: GCF_023898315.1. Lineage (NCBI taxonomy): Eukaryota > Metazoa > Arthropoda > Insecta > Orthoptera > Acrididae > Schistocerca > Schistocerca nitens. The sequence goes on from NC_064622.1 coordinate 265,158,029, forward strand.
TAATGTAGAGGGGTTACTGCCTTGGAACCGAATGAGAAACGCATGTATCCTCTTTTTACGACGTTCCGAATTAAGGTTTCACATACTTACACTGCGGAAATAATTAAGGGGTACAGGATGTGACCTCCCCACAGATAAATAATATGTCTAATAACCTCCCAACAGTAAAAAATATATAAGAATATAATTCACATTCAGCGTAACCTTCCAACAGATACACTCCAGAACCTCCCAACAGTAAAATTCCGTAACCTACCAATAATACAATGTGACTGACTTCTCAATAACATTGTCGCTCACTTATAACCTTTCAATAATGACTGTGAATTTAAACTGGTGAATTTTGGACGTCAGCAGCGCTGCGTCATGGCCCTGAAAGATCATTCTGAATAAATTGAAAATTCTTACCTCAATAAGGTCGCCGGATAACGCGTATATATCTGCTCCTATAAGAAATTTTTCTGGCACAGCCCTGTGCAATGCTGGCCGATAGATTTGTCATGTATAAAAAGAAACAACTGATTTTTCTTTACAATAATCGGGATGACCATGGATTGGAGAAATTAGTAAGTTCTTTAAATTGAGATGAATGATTATCAAAAGTTAATTTTTTATAAGAAAGATTATTATTAAGAGATTTTTTTAAAACGTTTACATGGGGCTTGACATAACAATAGTACATATGTGCGAGGCTGCTTTTACCCTATATTATATCGCTCAGGCTCCGCCATCGCTCCCCACGACCGGCCCAGCCAACACGATACACCAGACTGCACGCTACTACTTACTCCTACTGCTACACAGTTCCTACTGCATACAACACTGCTCTCTGGTCTGAGATTTTCTTATAGGTTATATATAGCAGGCAGCGCGTGAGCAATCCATCGAAATTATGGACCTCTTACAAGGATAATGAACATGTTCTGAACTACCGTCGTTTTACTGATGATATCGCGCTGTTTGGCCTCAAGTGCAGCTAAACTTATTAGAAAAACTTCGACAGCAATCCTGTACATTTATTACTATAAATTAAAAATTTTGTAGAGTATTTCAAGAAGAATAGTCTGGATTTTGTATTCCTGTCGTTCGCAGTTGCATATAATGTTATGGTATGCTGATAATTTTTGCTCTGGGACCGTCAGACCATAACTCAATGAAACACAATTTTTGTACCATACGCGTTTCGCCTTTATTCTTTGAAAGGCATCCTCAGTGGAATCCAATATGTACATATTTTTGTTTATACTATTTAGTTTGATTTTACGAAGTTATAAATATATATATGTTATGGGTTGGAACAGAAAAGCAAAAAGTGCCAGAACTGCTTATAATCTATATGTATGTACATGTATGACGTCCTAAACGTAGATCAAATAGTGTAAACAAAAATATTTTGTGTATCTAAGATACTAAAAATGGTTCAAATGGCTCTAAGCACTAGTGACATGCGGCCGGGAGAGCTGTGTGTTGACCACGTGCCCCTCCATATCCGCTTCCAGTGACGCTTGGGGGCTGAGGATGGCACGACGGCCGGTCGGTACCTTTGGGCCTTCATTGCCTGTCCGGGAGGAGTTATGTAGAATAAAGATGTAGAAAATAACGTTGGTTTTATTTCAAAAGCTTTAAGGGCTTTCACATAAAAAATTCCGAGGCTTCATTCTTCAGAACGCTTGCGTAAGAACAACAAAAATTTCCCGTAAACGTGCGTGTGCAAACAAGCAGTTTGCGAGATAACTGCTAATGTGTGGTTACAAGCCACAACTGACTTCTTCGTGAAATATTGCCGTAGTTAGTGCAAATATGTTTGTAATGTAAACATTGTGAATAATTCGTCATCTAATTACGGTATAATTTCACATACAGCCTACCACCAATATTTCAGCACCTCACGCAAGGTCATCGACATGACGTGTAGTTTTAATTCTACGTGCTATGCATGTTGCACTTTTACCTTTTATTCATTTGACAACCCATTTGCGAGCATTCTGTTTTATAAATGACAAACCATGTGGAGTTTTCTAAATGTATTTACAATTGTTGACGACACACGTATGTGTTAACAGATACGCAAAGTATAATGCCAATCTGAAGATGACAGCGCGATTCTGTCGAAACTACTAATTGAAATAAAGGTCTTAAAATCGAACGAGCTTAGGTTTCACAAAAAAAATATAGATGGGGACTTAATCGAAAGTTTTTCATTTCACTTACATTTGTGCAAACTAGCCACTACTTCACACTGAAATCAGTTGCCTGTCATAAGCACAACAGCTATTTTAAGAACCCACGTTTACTTTAACGTTTTTAGTTCTACAAGCGCTACTCCCTTGCAAGGTCCGACAGCGTGCGAAATTAAAGTCACAGGAAAAATCCGATAAAGTTCTGCGCAGGTGCGTTGCGCATCGTCTCTAGACTGCACGTGGATCGCGTCGCGACGCACTTTTCAGTTCTGAGCACACAGTGAGAATGTAAACACACTGGAACAGTAGAGCCTCAAGGCACGTGTGAAGTGCTTGCTGTCATTCGATTTCTTCTGCTGAGCGTTTCCATCTTACTTCATGCAGCCCACATAACGCTGTCGTGTGTGACAGCAAAGTGCAGCAATGGCGCAGGAAGTTAAAAAAAGATGATGCAGGTGGTATGGCAAGGAAACGAGTCTCAACCGATGATCTTGTTCAGCTGGTGGATAATAAGGTTTGAGAAAATTGTCTACGAATGGCAGTTCAGAATAAGCGAATGTTGTCATCAGACGTTGTCCTTCCTTGTGACAATGCTCGACGGAACACCGTAGCTGCAGCAAAGACTATCCTGCAGCGTTTTCGATGGGAAGTGTTCGATCACCCACTATACAGCCCAGACTTTGTTCCCTGTGATTCTCACCTCTCTGCTCACATGAACCGCCCGCTAAGAGATCAGTGTTTCGGCACAGGCTACGACCTGGGCGCTGCCTTCTGTGACGAGGGCGTCGGAAAGTTGGTACCACGCTACGACAGATGTCCAAGTCGCTGTTGTGACGATGTAGAGAAGTAGCTGGAATGTGTAGCAAAATGTTCCAAATATAATATGAACCCTGGTACTACTCAGTTCTTTAGAAAAACAAAATTACAATCTCACCACAGTTATTTAAAGGAAATAGGAAGCCCAGGATCACTGGTGATGGACAAGCTTGTGATTGTTTTACAATTTTAATTTGACTCAAAACAGACTTTATTATAAACTTCAATTCGGACATTTGCCCCCTTACTGATGCAATATACAAATCTTCACTTTAATTGAATTACATAAACACGAACAAGAATCATATTTTGCGTCCACAACCAAAATCATAGATAGTGGGCACGGTGAATAATCAATCATAAACAATCCTTCTTGTTTAACCATATCTCAAAAGAGTAGTAACACTATATACTTCCAACCCAAAGTTACACAACCACATAATACCACAAGTTCATTAAAAATAATAATAATAAAAAAAAGATCTTAAAGCTTAATAAAACTGAACTGCCCACATAAAGGTCCACAGTGAAACATGCTTATACTAAAAATGCAAAGTGGGCCAACCAAGGTCGCAAAAATGGCACACAGCAAAAATAACAAGTTGCACATTCATTAAATATACACAAATGATCAACATAAGTGTTAAATAACAATGGCTAGTAATAACTCAACCAGTAAAATAATTTACAGAAACGCTAATATAAAGAAAGTGGCCTCACTTAACATTAGAGAACAGCGTTAAGACCCACAGCAGTATTTGCAAGCAAATGACGCTACGGCCGGCAGGCAATACGAGCGTTCACTCCCCACGGCTTGTGCACAGTCTCAATAGCAGGCGGTATATATTTATATATATTCCGACCGGCCTCACAATGAGCGATCCTGACAAGAATCCATAACCGCACCGGTGCCGGGAAACGAGCAGACTTAACAAATGGCCTGCAGCACAAATAGCTTGCAATGAAAACAAGGCCAAATCACAGCCACACTGGAATATATAATAAGCGTGCCCCCAAATTCTTATGGAGCACTACTCTAACATTACCCGTCTCCCAGTAAATTAGCGGGAAACTTAGAGATCACTTCCAGTTGCCTTAAGGCACTTTCAACATTAAATAAACATACCAAATCCTGCCGTGACAAATGATTAAACCATTAACTCTACTGCTGTCTGGCGCGTACACAACGGCAACCAGTCCCCAAACGGTCAACATGTCCTAAAACAATTTAAAACTTGCAGAAAAACTGCTTAAAACACACTCCACAGATGATGCGAAACGAAATGAGGAACATCAGCCTCCTTAAAATAGCCACTGTGGAACCAAGTTAAAAAAAAATGGCTCTGAGCACTATGGGACTTAACTTCTGAGGTCATCAGTCCCCTAGAACTTAGAGCTACTTAAACCTAACTAACCTAAGGACATCACACACATCCATGCCCGAGGCAGGATTCGAACCTGCGATCGTAGCAGTCGCGCGGTTCCGGACTGAGCGCCCAGAACCGCTAGACCACCGCGGCCGGCGAACCAAGTTCAAAACCATCTCCGGCAGCTACCCATGCCACAATAAGTTTCAACTATCTTCTTACTTAAATAGAGAATAAAAGTCATATGTAACTTGGAACTTGCAAATTACGAGCCAGGAAGCTGTTCAGCGTGAGACGACGAACCCACCACAATTCAGCACGTCAAGGCGTCCAATGATCGGCACCGTACATCCGGCGCGACAAAAACAAGGGCGGCGAGCACGGCGAGGCCCATGCACCACGGTTAGGGACGCCGGCTTGTTTTCAACACAAGTTGGCTCGTTGAACGCCGACCGGAGACTCTCCCATCACAAGTTCACCCGGAAAACCGCCGGGGGGAGCAGTCAAAGATAGCAAGGCAGCCGAATATCGATATCAGCGATGCACGTAGAACACCCTAGCTCCAGCCGCCACGGCTCAAAATAATTTGTTTTAGTGATTTCCATTCCGTAACCTTGACAAAAAAGTAGCATTCCTATTATCGTTTACGTTCATCCGGTTCAGTTTTAGCTGATATTATGATGCAACATTGACGTTCACCGTTAATGGTTCAAATGGCCGTACGCCCTATGGGACTTAACTGCTGTGGTCATCAGTCCCCTATAACTTAGAACTAATTAAACCTAACTAACCTAACGACATCACACACATCCATGCCCGAGGCAGGGTTCGAACCTGCGACCGTAGCGGTCGCGCGGTTCCGTGGGATTCATAAAGTGTTTCGGGGGCATATCCCCTCTCTACTACCACACACACACACACACACACACACACACACAGAGAGAGAGAGAGAGAGAGAGAGAGAGAGAGAGAGAGAGAGAGAGAGACTGGGGAGGGGGGAGGAAGAGAGAGAGAGACAGACGCATAGGCAAGCTGTTTGTCTACGTCTCTGGCTTGTCAGAGTTCAACGTCTTCCACTAATACTTCAAACCACTGAAGCAAGTTGCCTACCGCGGTAGGGATGTATTGCCGCAGCTGTCAATTCTCGCGGGAGAGGGTTGAAGTCGAGTGGGCTATTCTGAGCTGTACCCGAGTGTCGCATTTTGCTAAGTGTCAAACCTCAGAGCACGTGTGCCGAGCGCCGGCTAGAGGCCACGTGTGAAGTGGCAGCTGCGAGCAGCTCTCGGCGCCCTAAAACTGCGGCGGTCTCTCCTGGGCAGTGCTCCGCCCCATGGCTAAGCCCCGGGTTTGTCGCTCATTGTGCACGCTGAGAACACCTGCGCCACCGCACGTGGTGGCAGCTGGGTATCACGACACGAGAACGGCGCTGCCTGTAGGTTTCATCCATCCGTACTACCAAACCCGGATATCAAGTACCACACGCGTGTGAAAAGCCTAGTCGGTACTGTTGCTTGCTGCAAAGTGATATTGCTTTTGCGACATGACAGCTGTCCCGCCGTAGAGGGGAATTTGATGGCTCAATGGTTCAAATGGCTCTGAGCACTATGGGACTCAACTGCTGAGGTCATTAGTCCCCTAGAACTTAGAACTAGTTAAACCTAACTAACCTAAGGACATCACAAACATCCATGCCCGAGGCAGGATTCGAACCTGCGACCGTAGCGGTCTTGCGGTTCCAGACTGCAGCGCCTTTAACCGCACGGCCACTTCGGCCGGCGGAATTTGATGGGCAGCGCACTTGTGCAAGCTGTAGTGACGTTTCCGTTGTTCTCAGCTTATTTGTCGCTGATTACTTTTTCATTGAGACGGGCGGGTCTGAAGTTCGATCCACTTACGTGTACTGTTCCGATCTCTGCTCTACTGAAGTGTTTCCGAAGCCGACACAATGTTAGTAGGAAATACTCGAGATGCAGGGAAGCAGTAGTACCAAAACACAGCGTCAGCTCAGGCACGAGGTAGAAACGCCTTCTGATGGCGTTTTTTCTGATGTACAACAAATTTAACGAAACAAATTTTGCTCAAAAAGGGAATTGCAAGCTCCACTGCAAACCAGAAAACAAATCATCAATCAAATTTTATGTATGGACCAGGCACTGACGTGAACCGCTCATGGAAGTCAGAAAAGTGAAGTGATCTGCTTGTGCCAGTCTTCATCTCCTACGTCTACATCTATACTCCGCAAGCCACCTTGTGATGTATAGCACAAGGTACTTGTGTACCACTGTCAGTTCATCCATTCCCTGCTCCAGTCGCGAATGGCTGGCAGGAATACCGATTGTCGGTAAGCCTCCGTGTGGGCTCGAGTCTCTAATTTTATTTTCATGCCCTTTCCGCGAGATATACATACACTGATAAGCCGAAATATTATGACCACCGCGCACCGCGACGTTGGATGCCGCCTGGTGACGTTGCTGTCACGTGACACGGTAACGGAAATACCGGGTAATCAGTATAAATTTGAAAACTGAATAAATCACGGAATAATATAGATAGAGAGGTACAAATTGACAAAGATGCTTGGAATGACATGGGGTTTTATTAGAACCAAAAAATACGAACGTTCAAAAAATGTCCGACAGATAGCGCTTCATCTGATCAGAATAGCAATAATTAGCATAACAAAGTAAGACAAAGCAAAGATGATGTTCTTTACAGGAAATGCTCAATATGTCCACCATCATTCCTCAACAATAGCTGTAGTCGAGGAATAATGTTGTGAACAGCACTGTACAGCAACTTCAGATAACCCCCAAAGCCAATAATCGCACGGACTGAGGTCTGGGGACCTGGGAAGCCGAGCATGACGAAAGTGGCGGCTGAACACACGATCATCACCAAACGACGCGCAAGAGATCTTTCATGCGTCTAGCAATACTTTTTTTTTCTTTTGTTCTAATAAAACCACATGTCATTCCAAGCATGTGCCAATTTTTACCTCTCCATCTACATTATTCCGTGGTTTATTAAGTTTTCAAATTTATACTGACTTCTTGATCACCCGGTATGTAATCGGAGCAGGCACGGACGGCGGATTACCCTTGTAAAGATATGGGCTGCAAATGTGGAAATGCATTGAGGTAAGCGACTTTGGCAAAGGACAGATTATTCTTACGCTGATCCTATCAACCAGAATCTCGAAAACGGCGAAGCTGGTTGATTATTCATGTGCTATTGTTAATGAGCATCTACGGGAACAGGAAGTTGAAGGACGGTGAAACTACCACTAGGTGCTAAATGGGTGGACGTGCACGACTCTTCACAGAACGTGGGGTTCGGAGGCTTGTCTCCTCTGTGAAGTAGGATAGATGGTGATCTTTGGTACCTCTGCCGAAAGAGCACAATGCTGGCGTACGCACACGTGTTTTGGGGCACACCATTCATCGTACATTGTTAAATATGGAGCTGCGCAGCGGACCACCCCTACGTGTTCACTCTGTTGACCCAGAGACATCATCAGTTACGATTGCAGTGGGCACAGGACCATCAGGATTCGACCGTCGGTGAACAGAAACGCGTCGACTCTTCGGTTCTATCAAGTTTTTGCTACAATAGGCAGATGGTCCTCTCTACAAACGCCGTCATCGAGGAAAACGGCAGCTCGAAACGTGCAGCACATCCAGAATGCAGGCTGGTTGGAGCAGTATTATGCTACGGGAGATATTCTTCAGCGCTTGCATGGGATCTGTGGTAGGAATCGAACACACGCTAGCAACTGCGAACCACCTGCATCCTTTCAGGCTTGATCTCTTGCTCGACAGCGATGTCATCTTTCATCAGTATAATTGTCGGTGTTTTGGAGCCAGAACCTTGATGCAGTGCTTTGAGGAGCATAGAGTGAACTGACATTGATGCTTCGGCGGCCAAATTGGCCTGATGTAAATCTTATGAAACCCATTTGCCTCGCTATCGACCTCTCACGCAGACCATCGGTCTGTTATGTACACGAATTACATGACCTGTGCGTAGAATTCTAGTGAAACATACCTACACAAACCTACCAACAAACAGAAGCAGTGATATATTTCGTTCCAAAAATGGGCACTCAGACTATTAAGCAGGTGGTCATAATGTTTTGGCTCATCAGTGTATTTCTGTTACTCTCATAGGAACGTACGCTCTGGGACGTTTAACAGCTATGAAACACGGTGTAGGAAGCGCGGCAATAAACAGACCGTGACTGACAAGGATTGGAGTCGAGTGTCACGCCTTGTCTATAAAACTCGTTTTACATCCCGACAGAAATTGCTACTGGTTATTACTGCCCTCTGCCAGGAACTTTAGTGTGATTTGCAGAGTATCCATGAAGATGTAAATGTACACTCATGCTCATAAATTAAGGATAATTGCAGAATCTGGTGCCATACAATGTGGCACTACACAAAACTGGCGCTAATAGCATAGGCACATAGGGAACACACACGACACAGATCTGTAAGTCCACGGTATTCGTGATAAGTTGAGAAAACCGTCCAGAAACACATGTGCTACAAAACGCTACTGTTTCCTGCGCATGTACCCCGACATCAATGTGGGATATGAACATCAAGCACACGTACACAGGTCGCACAACGGGTTGGCATACTCTGGATCAGGTGGTGGAGCAGCTTGCACCAGTGCCTGTCGGAGCTCCTGAAGTGTCGTAGGGGCTTGAAGACGTGCAGCGATACGTCGACCGAGAGCATCACAGACGTGCTCGATGGGTTTTAGGTCTGGAAAACAGGTAGGCCACACCATTCGCCTGATATCTTCTGTTTCAAGGTACTCCTCCACTGTGGCACCTCGGTGGGGCAGTGCGTTATCATCCATCAGGAGGAAGGTGGGACCCACTGCACTCCTGAAAAGGCAGACATACTGGTGCAAATTGACGTTCCGATACACCTGACCGGTTACAGTTCCTCTGTCAAAGACGTGCAGGGGTGTACGTGCACGAATCATAATTACACCCCACACCATCAAACCACGAGCTCCATACAGGTCCGTTTCAAGGACATTAAGGGGTTGGTATCTGGTTCCTGGTTCACACCAGATGAAAACCCGGCGAGAATCACTGTTCAGACTATACCTGGACTCGTCCGTGAACATAACCTGGGACCACTGTTCCAATGACCATGTACTGTGCCCGCATCTCGTGGTCGTGCGGTAGCGTTCTCGCTTCCCACGCCCGGGTTCCCGGGTTCGATTCCCGGCGGGGTCAGGGATTTTCTCTGCCTCGTGATGGCTGGGTGTTGTGTGATGTCCTTAGGTTAGTTAGGTTTAAGTAGTTCTAAGTTCTAGGGGACTGATGACCATAGATGTTAAGTCCCATAGTGCTCAGAGCCTTTTTGAACCATGTACTGTGTTCTTGACACCAGGCTTTACGGGCTCTCCTGTGACCAGGGATGAGTGGAATGTACCTTGCAAGTCTCTGGGCGAATAAACTATGTCTGTTCAATCGTCTGTAGACTGTGTGTCTGGAGACAACTCTTCCAGTGGATGCGGTAAGGTACCGACACCATGATCCACGCTGTTTAGTTCAACATACTCGGAGCCACGTGATATCAAATGGTTCAAATGGCTCTGAGCACTATGCGACTTAACTTCTGTGGTCATCAGTCCCCTAGAACTGAGAACTAATGAAACCTAACTAACCTAAGGACATCACACACATCCATGCCCGAGGCAGGATTCGAACCTGCGACCGTAGCGGTCGCTCGGTTCCAGACTGTAGCGCCCAGAACCGCACGGTCACTCCGGCCGGCCACGTGATATCCTTTCTCCTAACTCGTGTGTAGTGTGACACTCTCTTCTTCAAAGATGACAACATATTCTGTATTGCACTGTCCAGCCACATTAAAGTGACCACCTATCAAAAGACTGAATAACCGCCTTTTGCAAAAAATTGGAAATTTGCGGTAAGTTCTATGGGACCAAATTGATGAGGTCATCGGTCCCTAGACTTACACACTACTTAATCTAACTTAAACTAACTTACACTAAGGACAAGACAAAAACCCATGCCCAAGGGAGGACTCGAACCTCCGAAGAGTGTCAGCGAGGTTCTGTAAGGTACCGACACGGATCTGGAACCATGCCGACTCCAGGGCTTGGCGGGATGCGCTAGGTTTCTCGGCTAAGGATCGACGGCGCGAACAGCCCGATCGAGCTGGTCCCACACATTCTCCGCGGAGTATTATGGCCAGGGGAGTAGGGTAAACTCATCCTGGTGTTCTTAGAACCACGCACGTACATTGCGAGCTGTGTGAAACGTTACGTTATTCTGTTATTGGATGCCATCGTGCCGAGGAAAGCACTTCCCAGACCATAATGCTCACTCCTGGTTGTTGGATGTTTGCTTTCTTACGTTTCACGCCGTACACGCCAATCGCCATCTGTCTGATGGAGGGCAACACGTGATTCATCTGAAAAGGCCATTTGTTGCCACTCATTGGACATTCAGTAGCGGTTTTGGCGAGCCAGTTCCAACCCTCCGTCGCCGATGGACAGCAGCCAGCATAGGTGCAGCAACGTTTGCTGAACGGTCGTTGAGGATACACAATTGATAGCCCCTTGGTTCATCTGGGTGGCTAGTTGCTCATCAGTTGGACGTCTATTCACCCGTTCACATCTCCACAACCGTCTTTCACCCCTATCATGGCCGTAATGTACCATAGTTGCCTCGGTGCCGGTTTTGGACAGCGCCATTTTGCCAAGCACGGTATATTTTAACCGCGGTGGCAAACGAACAGACTTATCGGTTTCAGGAATGCTGGCACCCTTGGCCCGAAAGCCAACCATCCTGCCCTTTTGTACATCAGATAAATCGCTCCATTTCCTCTTCACAACAAAGACTGCACTGTTTCCCGCGTTCCCCTCCACTGTCAGTGATGCCACTTGCCGTCTGTGAGTGGTTGTTGCACTTTGACTGTTTGGTACCTTCAGGAGATCAGTCCATCAATGAATGGCTTCAGCCGGCCGAAGTGGCCGTGCGGTTAAAGGCGCTGCAGTCTGGAACCGCAGGACCGCTACGGTCGCAGGTTCGAATCCTGCCTCGGGCATGGATGTTTGTGATGTCCTTAGGTTAGTTAGGTTTAACTAGTTCTAAGTTCTAGGGAACTAATGACCTCAGCAGTTGAGTCCCATAGTGCTCAGAGCCATTTGAACCATTTTGAATGGCTTCAATTTCATAGGAAAGATCTGAAGAAACGTGTGGACCCTCTTCCTTGCCGAGTTGAGTTGATTATTGAACGGTAGATTTGACGTTACATGGTAGAAGCCTGCTTTTCTCCTGATGGTAATTTCTTTCATCGTGTATGCTTATTTACGAGCTTAGGATTCCCTTCCGTACACTAAGTTCAGATCTAAGTAATTAAGAGTGATTTCTTCAGACGTACAATTGACATTAGAAACTGCTGGTAGAATTTTGATAAAGTCACGTCTCTGTAGACTCAAGATCCTTATAGTCCTCACTATCGGGTTTCATATCTCTACTTTCTGTAAAATTAATGCTTACTCGTCCACTCCGTTGCAGTAATACAATAGTACGTTAGCAGTGCAGCAAAACAAAAATTAAAGATATCGTCTTCCGTCATAATGACAAATTAGATATATTATCTGTTTCAGGACATATATTTCGTCATTTGCTCGAGTTTGAGCTGTTGGTGCTCCATTGCTCCAGCAGCCAACGCCGAATATAATACCGTATCGAATTCGAGGTCCAGCAACATCAAAATCAAACTATTTTTTTGATGATTCCCTTTGAAGGTTATTCAGATGTTCACATGTACTTTCGAGCGTTTTCTGCACGTGCTGACTCATGTCTATGCCAGCCGCTGAAGCCACCAAGAGCATATTTGCTAGCAGGTAGTTGCGATCCAGAGCGAGAGATATTCAGTTTGGCCGGCCGGGGTGGCCGAGCGGTTCTAGGTGCTACAGTCTGGAACCGCGCGACCGCTACGGTCGCAGGTTCGAATCCTACCTCGGGCATGGATGTGTGTGCTGTCCTTAGGTTAGTTAGGTTTAAGTAGTTCTAAGTTCTAGGGGACTGATGACCTCAGTAGTTAAGTCCCATAGTTCTCACAGCCATTTGAACCATTTTTTTTTATATTCAGTTCCTTGACAAACATTCACTTGTCAGTCCCTGAATCATAAATTTCCACACTGACAAGCACTTGTGTTCCAATGAAGCGTCCTGCTACATATGCTCGACCATATCACGGAATATGAGTCCTGAAAAAGATAATATACCTCACTGATGTTCATGAAGGAAGAGAATATTTCGATGCAGTCTTGTGTTATGACCCTGTTAAACATGAATGTCGAAATCTAGTATGCATGTATCATGCTCAAAGTTACGTTAGTGCCTGAACTGCAGGTGCAAAACATGTGCCCAAGAAGGAACCAATGCAAGAAAGCACGTTAATTCAGGGGAGAGGTATGACCCTTCCGTGAATTAGTGGAAAATGCTCCATGATATGCAGGGTGCCAAATCAGGCGCATGTGCAACGACTCTCGACGATAAGATATATGTTGCTGGAGGCTCCAGTGGGATATAAGTGCCTCACATTGTGGAAATGTATGACACAGGAACTGATATGTGGACGTCCATCTAGGAACTGAGTATCTCGCGATCTGGTTTGAACCCCATTGCTCTCGCTGGCTTCAGCGGCTGACTTGAGTCGGAATCTACAGAAGAGGCTCCTAAGTACGCGTCAACACTTGAAAATCACTCATAAGGAATTAGCAAAAATATTACGATTTTGTTGTTGCCAGACCTCGAATTCTGTACGCTATTGTATTTGACGTTGTTGACTGGAGTAATAGAGAGCCAACAAATTTCATGAAGACATATGACTCAAGCACGAACATATCACGGAATACGAGTCTTCAAAAATATAAATGTTATAAATTCTTAACAGTTCAATTAAAGAGCCAGTTAACTCGTAATAAAAATATAAACGTACAGTACGATTTGACGTCTATGTCTTCGTTCTCGGACGCGTTCTCCGGTTGCCGGTGGAAGTGAGTAAGGATCAAGCAAGGGACAGACAGGATGCAATCAGGAGCAAGAATTTGCATTTAAATGATATGGTCCGAGTGGCGGGGAAAATGCGATCCACGGCTGCGGCACGCGTTCCATTTCGACGAACTCAGAAACCACCCCTCTCTGGATGCTACACAGTGTGCGACAATTTCTGCATTAGTGATGACGCCAGCGTTCTCCTTACATTTACTGACGTCCTTAGATATGTTAACGGGGTCTTCTTCAGCGCTAAAAATTTTCCTTTCGTTTACTATTGTGGGTTTCACAATTGTATCTGTTCGACAAAAGTTGTCCACTGATTAAGGTACTGAGGTTTATGGAAATACTGTGGACAGATGCCAGAGTAGTGATGGAAATCCCTGTTCTGTGGTACTGCTGTCCCACCTGTTACGCTTCTTTAAAATTTCAGCGTTTTTGTTTCAGCCTGGATGGGATGGAATCGTTAAATACGGGACACTACTGTCGACTTTAATGTCTTCCACAACCTCACATCTGAGAAAAGTCTCCCGTAGCCTATGTTACTGACAGAACATAAGGCACACCTGTTTTCACGAGTCGAGAAAAAATGGTATATTTAAGGTACTTCAAAAGTTACGCGATGTAAGTCCTCTGGAATGCATGCCACAGCATAAACAAGACATGGAAACACAGGTCCAAAAGAAAGATTAATGTAGATGTGATCCTGTTGATGGCGTCTGTAAGACAAAGTGAAACTTTGTTTCGTATCTTAGTCGGACAGCGCCACATTGAGCAGTAATTGTACCTTGTTCGGCCAACTTTAGTAATGCCATCTACGATCTCTGGATTTATTTATCTGCTCAGCATGTTGAGGCAAATTACAAATTTTATGCTTTAGATTGACGACAGGCTAATTAAAATTATGTACTTGAGTGCAGCATAGCAGTTAATAAAAGTAGTTATGTCTGTCATTTTGGGAATGTGACTGAAGTACATCACAGTTGTGTATAATTCTACTTGAATTAACCATTTTGGTAAATTTGTTGGTGATTACTCTTTGCAAAACTACTCATTGTCTTCCTCCGAAGTGTTCTCTTTATCTCTCGACTACTCCAGCGTTTTGGCGAGAGATATGGAGATACTGCTGCTATGAACACTTTCCTGTTGTGGCTGTTGTGGTACAATTTAATGCCCGCTCGAAGGTCGCTTAGCGGTGACCATCGGCCAGAGTCATTACTGTGTAACGTCTGTTCTTCTTTTCCTACCCTTCCCAGATGGACCCACATGCAACCAACACAGCGCTGAGACGCGTTGATTTCACTGGGACGCAGCACGTAAGTCATGTGATGCCCGACGAACAATGCCTCACACTGGCTCCACACCACACGGCGACGAAATGCGTTAAAGCTTGTCTTACAGAGTTCAGTCTGACTGAGGTCAACATTAACACCCAGAAAGCTGACGCAGATATTATTTTTAGTGGAATTCGCGTATTACTGTTTTGAGTTCTTAACTTGAGGTGAAGTTCGTTAGTTGATTTACGTAAATTAAACACATAGTAGAAATAAGTAATTTTGTAAAGGATAACTGCTATAAAATGCACCATAGCAAGTGTATATCATTCTTACCGTAAGGCAGCTAGCACAATGGCTGCTAACTGGAGAAAAGGCTTGGGAGAGGTGTTACTCCTCCCACAAGCACCCCATACATACTCTGATCTTTAATTCGCCGTTCTCTGCGTGACGTTATTTGATGCTGAAAATATCCTTCCATTCACGAGGCAAGGTTTGTTTGGTCGAGTTCTGTCGTACTCAAACTTGAAATGATCATAAAATCTATCCTCATTAAAATGTAAATAAGCAGTAAAGTGTTTAACAGTGTACACCTGCACAGCATTGAACTCGCTGCATCCAGGAGAAAATACTCCCCGACTTGCAGATATTATCTTCTAGTATGGGCGATAACGGGATCAGACTTCTCACCAGCTCACAACTAATATCCTGTCACATACAACTCCGAACATGGGCTCACCTGTGAAAAGAATGGCCCCTTCCATTGTCTGCAGTATGCGTTGGCTAGCCCACCTGAAATGCAACATACAGCGACGAGAGTTGAACAGCAAACTGTTTTGTGTACAGAGTCAACTGTATTCAAACAGTATACAATGTCTGAAGTTCCCTGGTATGTACAATAGACTCCCACTTCGCATGTTATACGTTTATCACTGTGCGCATGCGATTACTTACAACTTGAGACTTTTTGCAGATGATGATGATGAAGATGATGATGCTGGTGGCGATGGCGGTGCAGTGTCGGCTGTGGTGATGTTGGTGACCATATTACCCGCTGAAAATTCCTAGTATTGAGTTACATCTTCCCAAAAAGTTAATCCGGTGCAGTGAATGGCAACTACCTCTTTCAAAGAGAAATGTGGAGCTCCGCGTTTCACAAAACATAAAAAGACCTAGTGGTCTTCGATTATACCAGTTAATGAGGAACAACTGGACACAGTCGTGAAAATATCCGGAGATATGATGGGGAATGATCAGGTCACTTCTAAACAAATAAAATACAGGCTTCGATCATTGGTAGCATTATGTACTTTGTCCACAAAAGTTATTATTTACAAGACACTTGTACGGCCCATGTATGTGAGATCTACATCAGGTCGAACAAACAGGTGAATGAAACGTATACAAAAAGCATAACTAGGATATACACTCACTTATCTGATCCGCGGCAGAGTGGAACACTAATGCTGAATAATCTCATATGGCAGGCATTCGTATACTGTACATTTCGTGAACACGCGACAAGAAAATTCTAAGAAACTATGGATATTATTCAGCCATCGGCGAATCTTTCCTATAGAGGCTCTGAAGATAAATTTAGATTGCACGGTGCTGACTCATTAATGTGCCCGCCGCCTATATTCGACGTCAACGTGCAATAACCGCTCACAGATGGCAGAGGGTCAGCATTATCAGTGGAAGATATATAAAGCGTGTTAGGCGTCGCGGAAAATAGTACAGTCGTTGTCGTAATGAGGAAATTGATCGATTTATTTAGCGTTCAAAAGGGCTTCATCATTGGCTTTCGGGAAAGGGTGAAGTCGGTAAACAGTTCGACTGTCGCAGTGGTTAAAAAATACTACACGTAGCAAAATGGTACTATACGAAACGAGTGCCGAAATGACGAGCGTGTGCAAATTCTACGGAGGTGTGTACGGGCGAATAGTCACTGAATTACAGTCCCCTATCAGTAACGTCGATTTGCAGTATGGTTTTGGATCATATACTGTGTTTGAACATTATGGAGTGCCTCGAAGAAAACGGTTTATTGATACACAGTCAGCACGGATTCAGAAAATATCGTTCTTGTGAAACACAACTAGGCCTTGATACTCTTGAGGTACTGAGTGCTGTCGACAGGGGATGTCAAATTGATCCCATATTTTTAGATTTCCAGAAAGCTTTGGACATCGTTACTCACAAGTGTTTTCTAAAGAAACTGCGTGCCTATGGAATATCGCCTCAATTGTGCGACTGGATTCGTGATTTCCTGTCAGAAAGGTCAGAGTTAGTACTAACAGACGGAAAGTCATCGAGTAAAACAGAAATAATATCCGGCGTCCCCCATGGTAGTGTTACAGGCCTTCTATTGTTCCTGATCTATATTAACGACATAGGAAACAATCTGAGTAGCAGTCTTAGATTGTTTACAGATGATGGTGTCATTTACCGTCTTTTAAAGTCATCATAGGGTGAAAAGTAAGTGCAAACTGGTGCGAAAGGTGGCAATTGACCCTGAATAAAGAAAAGTGAGAAGTTATTCACATGAGTACTAAAAGAAATCCGCTAAATTTCGATTACGCGATAAGTGACACAAATCTGAAGGCTATAAAATCCAACTAAATACTTAGAGATTACAATTACAAATAACCTAAATTGGAACGATCACATAGATAATGTTGTGGGTAGAGCAAAGCAATTCACTGGCAGAACACTTAGAAGGTGCAACAGGTCTACTTAAGAGACAGCTTACACCACGCGCTATTGCTGTGCAATGTGGGAAACGCACCAGGTGGGACTGACGGATGACATCGATAAAGTACAAAGAAGGGAAGTTCGTTTTGTATTATTGCGAAATAGGGTAGATAGTGCCACAGACATGGTACGTGAATTGGAGTGGCAATCATTAAAACGGCGTTTTTCGTTGCGAAGGGATCTTCTCATGAAATTTCAATCACCAGTTTTCTGCTCCGATTGTATGATCACCACGATAAAATAAGAGAAGCCAGGTTTCTCACAGAAAAATTTAAGTGCTCGTTTTTCCCCCGCGCCATTTGAGAGTGGAACGGTACAGAGACAGCTTGAAGGAGGGTCATTGAACCCTCTGCCAGGCACTTTATTGTGAATAGCAGAGTAATCACGTAGATGTAGATGACCTGTTTAGCGACTGACAGCCCACATGAACCAACTGGCTACCAACAGCGTCCCCTCAGCGGGAGTTCAGCGAATGTTGCTACGCAAGGATCTCCATAGCAGGCGCATGGTTCACGCATTCATAATGCTGCTGCTCATCGGCCACAAAGGCTGGAATTTGCACGTCAGTAACGCAACTGGACGTCCAGTGAGTTGCGTAAGGTGGCCTTTTCAGATGAATCACGTTTTATGTAGCGTCGAACAGAAAGCATCCTGGAATAATCTTTGGCATGGTCCAGGCGGAGGAGGTAGCGTTGTGGTCTGGGGCATGTTTTCATTCTGGAGGGCACAATGGTTCAACACAAATATTCATCTATCCTAGGGGACCATGTTAACCCATACATGCAGATTGTCTCTCCTCTGCACAATGGCATCTACCAGCAGGACAATTTAACCTGTCACACAGCTCGCGGTACACGTATGAGGTTCGAAGGTTACCAGGATGAGTTTAACGTACTCCACTGGTCACCAAACTCCTCGATTTAAGCCCGATCGAGAATCTGTGGGCCACCTCGATCAGGCTGTTCGTGAGTTAGATTCTCTATCGCGAAACCTGGGGCAGCTGACCAAGGCACTGCAGTCGGATGGTTCCACATCCCTGTCGATACCTTCCAGAACCTCAGTGATACTCTTTCTGCACGTCTCGCAATGGTCCGCACCACCAAAGGCGGTTATTCAGGCATTTGACAGGTGGTCACGTGACTGTGACTAGAGACTGTAATAAGTGTAATTAGTGAAAACACACATTTCATAGTGATTAATAGCATGTACAATTACATTCATAAGTACAGTATAGCATTACTGTGATAACAAATCTACAACATTTGTGTCAATTGATTGATTTTGGTCTTAAAATAGAGAGCTGCTCTATCTTCGCACGGGTAACACCATTTACCCACGACCGGAAGACTTTTCCAGCGTAGCGGTAATAGGTTACTGTATATACGCAGACCTTCCTCGAGAATCAGTCTGTCTGTCAGTGGAACCCATATCAAAATCCCCACACGAGCTCCTTAGAATAGGCTTCTCATACATACAGAAAAACACGGCGTGTGACTTTAATTTACTGACGTGTGTAGATTGTCACTTCAACCTAAATCTTGTATTCGCAAAACATATATAGTACATCACACCTTTAGTTCTATAGCATGGGATTATTGATGTACGTTCCTGACGAATCTAGAGCTACATATACACTCATAGCCTATTCCACAGGCCACCGTTCCGCGCATAGCAGGGAGTACCTTGTACCACCGCTAGTTACTGACTTTCAAAAATGGTTCAAATGGCTCTGAGCACTATGGGACTTAACATCTGAGGTCATCAGTGCCCTAGAACTTAGAACTACTTAAACCTAACTAGCCTAAGGACATCACACACATCCATGCCAGAGGCAGGATTCGAATCTGCGACCGTAGCAGCCGCGTGGTTCCAGACTGAAGGGTCTAGAACCGCTCGACCACAGCGACCGGCTCATTGACTTTCTCATTGCAAATGGAGCTAGTAAAAAATGATTGTCTACATGCTCCCATACGAGCCCTGATTTTTCTATGTCTTCGCGGTCCTTACGAGAGAAATATGTTTGCGGCAGCAGGATCATTCGGCAGGTCTGTCGCAATTGTCGGTTCTCTAATCCTCCACAGAACGTCTTCTACCCTCCAGAGATCCTCATTTGAGTTCACAGATCGTTTCTGTTACACTCGCATGTTGATCGAATCTACTGGTAAGAAATCTAGCATCTTATTTTCTTCGACGTCTTCCTTTAACACGCTCAACCTGGCGCGTACCCCGGTGGCTCACGCTAAATCCTCTAATCAGGCGGCGTGTACCGACAGTAGCTCACGCTCGACGCTATCATTTATGCTACCAGCAATAGAATGGCGTATAATTATTATATGTCACCCACGAACAACTAAGAGTTTGTAGTGACCTTCCAGTGAGAGAACTTTCTGAACGGAAAATGGGCTGATGCCACTTTCAAAATAAAAGATAAGTATCTTACAATAGTAGGTCAGGGGTTTTAGTACGACCACCGCCCCAATGCGAGAAACAGTGAAAGTGGTGCTGCCAGATGAAGGAAAGCATGAATACGAACACCGTCCTACAGCAACAAACCAATTTTCAGCGTCGGTGTGAAAGTGTTAATCCGTCCTGATGGGGACCACAAATACTCGAGCAGTAGTCAGAAACTATCAGAAATGTTCTGTACACAGTCTTCATTTTGGAAGACCTACAATTTCCTAGAATTCTCTCAATAAACATAAATCGACCATTCGCCTTCCTTATAACCGACCACATGTGGTCGTTCACTTTCCTGTTGATATGCAACTTATTCTTAGATATTTTATCGATGTGACTGTGTCATGCACCATACCACAGATATTAGAGGATTTTTTCCTATTTATCTGCATTAACTTACATTTTTTTCACATTTAGGGCAAGCTGCCGTTCATGACACCAAACTGATGGCATCCTGTAGCACTCCTACAGTAACTCACAAACGACTCTCCACGCCACAACATCATCGGCAAACAGTCGCAGATTGGTGCTTACCCTGTAGGCCAACGTGAGATCGTTATGTATACAGAGAACAGGAGCGGTCCTACCATTCTTCTAGTGGGCACTCCCGACGATCCGTGTCTGCAATGAACAGATCAACCTTCAAATAATATTTTGAACGTTGATATGTGACTGTCAATTTTCGCGGCTACGCATATCTGCCACAGTTTTGCAGTCATATCTTGGGAACTGCACAGTCTAGAAGGCTGTGAATTGCTTAATTTTGTGCCTACTGCTACATCTCAGAAGTTGGCAATACGAATAAACAAATCAGTCCTTTGTTTCTGATACTAGTTTTCGTTGAAAGTAGTGTGATTATCGGCTATTTCTGTAGTAAGCTAACTTCTATTGCTTTATATACACAAATAAGATGACTTAGCGTAAAAGTAACTTCAAGAAATAATGTTTCTGAGGTGATTACGCCCCGTAGCGCATCGAAAGGGAAAGTAGCTTTAGAACCGGGTGACAGTTGTAAAAGTAATGATATTATGGACAACGTCATTATTGATCTTCAAATACTTGCAGAGATGTGGCAAATCCTGAGCTACTAAAGAAGTGTTTACATGGGAAGATCCGGAATGTAAATGAGTCCTTCAATAATGCCTAAAAATGCATTTGTTGGCCTTATGACTCTGCAGTTAGCAGTGTCTGATGATGTAATAACTTTTAATGGTGGGAACTAAGAAAGACTTAAGGTTCTGGAGAAGTTAGGGGGTAAAATTTGAACAGAACACAGCTGAAAGACTGCGGAAACTGGATGAGCTTCGTGTATTTGAAGTAGAGTTAGCTGCTCGGCAAATGACAAAAGAAGCAAGAAAAAGAGGAGGAGGCAGCACTGGGCTTTTGTGACACTGAAAAATACACAGACTATGGATCACGGTAATTCTAGTGCATAAAAGACGAGGAAATGTAAGTCTGTATAAGAATTCGTGACAAAAAAGTTTTAAACTTCAATATCTCTTAACTACATTTTTTGCAATAAATGACCCGTTTTCTAAAAAAGTACTGTTGTTAGAGACATGAAATTTTCACAGAATGTCAAGTGTGAGATTCAACACATATGGATGTAGAGAAATTAAAATATCTTGATTTGTTTTGTTTTTGTGTTTATTTATTTCCAAATTCTGTCAAAAAATTGTTTGAAAAAGAAGATAACATGCCCTACAACACAATTTTAGTAATAATTCTAGTTCATTGTATCTAGATAGTTGCATTCAATAATTATGGAAAATTGTAAGTTAGTGTCTTAAAAAGTTTCCAAGATAATGGGTCACAAAATTCGATAATTTAACGTTGGCGGCATAGGACATACAATGTCTTCTTAAGGGCCGTCCGGCGATAATATTCCGTCCATTTTTTTTTTTTTTTTTTAGTTTCTGGCTTAAGGCAGGTGCTCATTCAACTATCTCAACAGTGGAATATCAATCATTACGATAGGAATATAGGGAAATCACAGCATCCAGTAACCGAGAAGAGAAAATCTCCGACCCGGCCGGGAATCGATCCTGGGCCCCTTCGCTCGGTAGCCCGCCGCGCTGACCGCTCAGCTACCGAGGCGGATCGTCTTACGTTCATGGCGCTCCAACACACGTAGGGACAGTTACTACTAAATGACACATTTCTTCGCGGTACATTACATTCCATCTCACATGGGAGTATACAATGAGGTTGCAAACGTCATAGGATACCTCCAATATCTTGTCGAACCTCCCTTTGCACTGAGTAGTGCAGCAGCTCAACGTGGCATGGACTCAGAAAGTCGTTGGAAGCTCACTGTAGAAATATTGAGCCATGCTGTCCCTTTAGCCGTCAATAATTGCGAAAGTGTTGCCATTGCAGGATTTTGTGCATAAACTGACCTCAACTCACCCTTCAATTATGTCCCATAAATGCTCGAGGGGATTCATGTCGGGCGAAATTGTTAGCCAAATTATTAGCTCGGCCAGAATGTTCTTTAAACGAGTCACGAACGATTGTGGCCTGGTGACGGGCTACATTGTCATTCACAAAAATTCCGTCGTTGTTTGGGAGTGTGATGTCCATGAATGGCTGCAAATGTTCTCCAAGTGACTGAACACAACCACTTCCTGTCAATGATCTGTTCAGTTGGACCAGAGGAGCCAGTCCATTCCACGTAAACACAGCCCACAGCGTTGTGGAACCACCACCAGCTTACATCTCTTTGACAACTTGAGTCTATGGTTTCTTGAGGTTTGTGCAACACTCGAACCCTACCATCACCTCTTACTAACTGAAATCGGGACTCATCTGACCAGATCATGGTTTTCCAGTCGTCTAGGGTCCAAAAGATGCGGTCACGAGCCCAGGAGAGACGCTGCAGGCGATGTCGTGCTGTTAGCAAAGGCAATAGCGTCGGTCGTCTGCCGCCATGGAGCATTAACGCCAGGTTTCGCTTCACTGTCCTAGCGGATACGTTCGTTATACGTCCCACAGTGTTGCTTGTCTGTTAGCAATGAAAACTCTACAGAAATATCGCTGTTCTTAGTTCTTAAGTCGGCCACAGCAATGTCCGTGATGAGACGTATTGCCTGGAATTTTGTTTTCTCGGTACGCTCTTCACTTCCAAAATGGAATGTCCTGCAAGTCTAGCTCCAACTACCATTTCGCGTACGCAGTCTATTAAGTCCCGTCGCGCGGACATAATCATGTCGGTAACCTTATCACGTGAACCACCTAAATGACAGCTCCGCCAATGCACTGCTCTTTTAACCTTGCAAACGCGATACTAGCGCCGTCTGTATATGTGCATATCCCTATCGCGTGACTTTTGTCAGCTCAATGTAAACACTGAGCACGATCCGTCCGCCGTGTAGCACACGGCTTCAGCACTCAGGTGACACCCACCAAGCAGCGTACCGACCAAGACAAGTCCGCACAGGCGCGTCCAGCACTAAATTTTCATTTGCCGCCTCTACGCGTGTCCGCCATCAGTACGTCGCGGCCGGCCGCTGTGGCCGAGCGGTTCTAGGTGCGTCAGGCCGGAACCGCGCTGCTGCTACGGTCACTGGTTCGAATCCTGCCTCGGGCATGGATGTGTGTGATGTCTTTAGTTTAGTTAGGTTTAGGTAGTTCTAGGTCTAGGGGACTGATGACCTCATGTTAAGTCTCATAGTGCTTAGAGACATTTGAACCATTTGTTAGCCACTACATCCATCACCGAAATACCAAGTAACAATATCCCTGGCGGCTCTCGAAACTCATGAGCCTGTGCATGGTACATTTCCAGGGAATTTAAAACTGTGTACTTGAACGGGGCTCGAACCTGAGACCTCTGTCTTGCGTAGAATGACTGTGAAAGCGGGTCGTGAATCGTGTATGGATGGTTCAGTCGGTAAAATAGTAGCCCACGAAATGCAAGGTCTCAGGTTCGATTTCCGATCTGGTTCACAATAATCTGCAAGAAAGTTCCTACCTGGTTCATAATCACGGTTACCAGAATGAGTAGGCCCAAGTCATGGTACGATAAAAATCCACAAAAGATCAAAAAAACTCAATCGACCTTGAGTACGGTCACTCCGAACTGCAGGTTAAACGCCTCATTGTGACGTCAGAGCACTCCGTTCAGCACCTAGCATACTTTGTAAAGCTGCAAAATTGCCACTCGTTAGACCACACATACACCTTGCGCCAAACACTGTCCAGTTTCTGCAGCAGATTGAAGACGTACAGGTTTACGTACCACTGTGAATAATGGTCCTTTTGTCACGTATCCGAGACCATACGCCCATTTTATCCCGTTCCCTTAGCATTAGCTGCTCGGAAGCTAGTTAGGGTGGACCTGACTTTTATGCTACCAGGAACTCCTGTCGCTTTCGAAAACGACTATCATTGACAAGAAGCGACACTCGTCTCCAGTCCTTGTCGGTTATGATACTTAAATGGAAAGTGTTTGTTGCATGCCAAAGTTAGACAAGGCAGAAAACGGTTAACATTTTCAAACTCGTAAAGCGAAGCTATCTCGCTTTCATTACGGCGGTGTCGACACCAGGTGGGAGAGAATAATAATAATAATAATAATATTTCATCAGCGGAAGTGGGTCAGGAGAAACCACAACATCGGCGCTTCTGGGAAGCCTGACAGAGGCCTGAACGGAAATATTGTATGGCAGAGCAGCTCGACAAAATCACTTCACCCTCTTTACGTGATGAAAGAAGCGCTATTGCTAATGTAACGCTACCAAGACCTTTTACGAACCAGTTCTATACTTTAACAAACACGTTAAGTAAACACGGCAGAGTGAGAATCACTGATACCCTCGTAATAGCGAGCTATTGCAGCCATGACAAAAGATGTCGAGTAAACAGCTTCATAAATACTCCAGCATTTTTAGCTCATACGACAGTCGGCGAGACGGAACGACAGCACATATAACACTTCCTGGCAGATTAAAACTGTGTGCCCGACCGAGACTCGAACTCGGGACCTTTGCCTTTCGCGGGCAAGTGCTCTACCATCTGAGCTACCGAAGCACGACTCACGCGCGGTACCCACAGCTTTACTTCTGCCAGTATCTCGTCTCCTACCTTCCAAACTTTACAGAAGCTCTCCTGCGAACCTTGCAGAACTAGCACTCCTGAAAGAAAGGATACTGCGGAGACATGGCTTAGCCACAGCCTGGGGGATGTTTCCAGAATGAGATATTCACTCTGCAGCGGAGTGTGCGCTGATGTGAAACTTCCTGGCAGATTAAAACTGTGTGGCCGACAAGGTTCGCAGGAGAGCTTCTGTAAAGTTTGGAAGGTAGGAGACGAGATACTGGCAGAAGTAAAGCTGTGGGTACCGCGCATGAGTCGTGCTTCGGTAGCTCAGATGGTAGAGCACTTGCCCGCGAAAGGCAAAGGTCCCGAGTTCGAGTCTCGGTCGGGCACACAGTTTTAATCTGCCAGGAAGTTTCATATCAGCGCACACTCCGCTGCAGAGTGAATATCTCATTCTGAGCACATATAACGTTCGCACTCGATTCCCGACGTTTGGCACAGGTCTGTTTTAGATTTCCTGGACGCTAGTGAGCAATGACAGCCGCTACTGTGTGAGATGGCTATATCACCACAATCACCAGTCGCAGACTTCAACACCACAGTCTGCCATTGTTGCAGATAGGGTCTTGCCTATTGTCCCGAGTCAGGACACCAGCGTTCCTGATACTTCGGCGAACTGACCAGGACCTACCTGAACGCCAGGCCAATATCGTCATACTGCCCTGCTACGGGACAACCGCCATCGAGGTTCGAATCATGAAGAAGAACGGCGGTGAATGGGAGGGGACAGAGCACCTCCCAAATTTGTGTGTATGAGTCCAACATACGTGGCGCCTTCATTCACTGCCGCGGCATAGCGGTACGGTCAGCGCCGGAGCCACCACGATCGGTGAACCGTCATAGCAGAAGCCGGCCAGGGGCGGAGAATGCGGGGCCAGCTGCCTTGAGTGAGCTGAAGGCCGCTTACGAGGCGATTGCTCGATGGGCACCGACAGCCGATGTCAACAGCGACTCAAAACTGTTGTAGCTTGTAAAAATACACTGATGAGCTGAAACATTAAGACCACCTGCTTAACAGCTTGTTCGTCCGTTTTTGGAATGAAATACATCACTGATTTTGCGTATAAGGGATTAGACAATTTGTTGGTAGCCAGAATGAGATATTCACTCTGCAGCGGAGTGTGCACTGATATGAAACTTCCTGGCAGATTAAAACTGTGTGCCCGACCGAGACTCGAACTCGGGACCTTTGCCTTTCGCGGGCAAGTTTTAATCTGCCAGGAAGTTTCATATCAGCGCACACTCCGCTGCAGAGTGAAAATCTCATTCTGGAAACATCCCCCAGGCTGTGGCTAAGCCATGTCTCCGCAATATCCTTTCTTTCAGGAGTGCTAGTTCTGCATGGTTCGCAGGAGAGCTTCTGTAAAGTTTGGAAGGTAGGAGACGAGATACTGGCAGAAGTAAAGCTGTGAGGACCGGGCGTGAGTCGTGCTTCGGTAGCTCAGATGGTAGAGCACTTGCCCGCGAAAGGCAAAGGTCCCGAGTTCGAGTCTCGGTCGGGCACACAGTTTTAATCTGCCAGGAAGTTTCAATTTGTTGGTAGGTTTGTGGAGGTATGTGACATTACATGTCTACGCACAGGTCACGTAATTGGCGTAAATAACGGACCGCTGATTTTCTTACGCGTTGAAGGCGCCCAATAGTGAACCAGATTGGTTCCATAGGATTTACACCAGGCCAGTTTGATCGCCAAGACATCAACGTGAGTTCACTGTAATGCTACTCAAACCACTGGAGCACGGTTCTGGCTCCGAGACACGGACAATTATACTGCTGAAAGATGACATCGCTGTAGAGGAAGACATCAAGCACGAAGGGATGCAGATGGCTCGCAGCTGTCAGAGTGTCTTCGATTATTAACAAATGCAAGCACAGGAGAATATCTCCCATGGCCTGAGTCAGTGACCCGCTGCAAGTTTCGACCCGTCGTTCGCCTTGGAGACGACCAGCGACCAGGTGTAAGAAAAACGTGATTCACCCGAAGATCCGACACGTTTCCATAGATCGACGGTCGAATCCCGATGGTCCGGTGCCGACTACATTGGTAATTGACGATGTAGTCGGGCCAACATGTGAGGCCGTAGGGGTGGTCTCCTGCAGAACTCTGTGTTCAACAACATACGATGAATGGTGTGCTCCAGAACACTTGTGCGTGCACCAGCACAGTGCTCTTTAGGCAGAAATGCCACAGATCACCTTTTATCCGCTTTACAGAGCAGACAAGCCTTCGAACCCCCCCCCCCCCCCCTTCTGTGAAGAATCGACGTCCAACCATTAAGCGCCTAGTGGTACTTTCACTGTCCCTGTGTCCACCCCCGGTAGCTGAGTGGTCAGTGCGACAGCATGTCAATCCTATGGGCCCGGGTTAGAGTCCCGGCTGGGTCGTAGATTTTCTCCGCTCAGGGACTGGGTCTTGTGTTGTCCTGATTATCGCCATTTCATCCCCATCGACGCGCAAGTCGCCGAAGTGGCGTCAAATCGAAAGACTTGCACCCGGCGAATGGTCTACCCGGCGGGAGGCCCTAGTCACACGACATTTATTTTACTGCCCTTGTACCTCTTTCCGTAGATGTTAACGACAGTAGCACGTGAGCATACGGCCAACTTCGCCGTTTTCGAGACACTCGTTCACAGGCTCTGCATAATAACAATCTGGCCTTTGTCAAAGTCGCTTATCTCAACGGATTTCCCCATTTGCAGCCCGTATCTTCACTAGGTTGATCCGCCGTCCGTGTGTGCTCCGCTTACAAACTTCCGTTATCGCGTCACGTGCCTGCAACGCCACGAGGCGGCATCCAATGTCGCGGTGGTCAGTGGTCATAGTGTTTTGGCTGATCAGTGTAAATAACTAATTCTGGATCTTCTTTCGCTGCGCCTACTGGCGGCAACGGGTCACTACCACCCTTCTGAGGAAAAACTGGCAAAGAGCGAACTGGGAGAGTGCGTCCTGACACAGAACCATCTTTACTTCCATCCTGCCAACAGTCATCTCTTTCAGTTCTTACGCATTGTTATACGGTTCCATCCAGGTGTTTGGTGAACGTATACAGAGAAAAACTACACAGTCATAAATTTAACTCTTCAGGCTTTCCCGGCGATCTAATGACATCTTGGGTTGTCGGGTGTTCTGCCGGATATCAGCGTCGTACTTGCACGATATTTCGGTCACGTAGCTCGTAACCTTCATCAGGTGCGACCTGAGACTGCTCCTCGAGTGGACCTGGTCCAGTATTTATGCCTATGGCCTTCCCCCTCCACCAACGGCTGCAGGCGCTTCCTCTGTGGTCCGCGCCCATTCCCTGCGACCTGCTGGAGCGTTGCTGCTCCGTTTTCCGTCCGCTGCGGTTCTAGGTGTTCCCTCTGCGGTCCGCGCCCACCAACCCCGCTCCTGGGGGTTTCATCTACGGTCTGGGGTACCAAGCGTTCCCCCTGCGGTCCGCGCCCGCTCACCACGACCTGTTGGAGCGTTGCCGCTCCGTTTTTCGTCCACTGCGGCTCTGGATGTTCCCTCTGCGGTCCGCGCCCACCAGTCCCACATCTGGGTGTTCCATCTTCGGTCTGGTGCTCCTGGCAGTCCGTCAGGGGCTCGTTTTCCATCTCCATGTCTCTGGTTCTTCTGTTTGTGCAGTGTTGCAGCTGGCCCCGTTGCTCCTTTAACAATTCCAGAGCCGGATCCCAGGCTCTGCTTAGCTGGTACCCTGTGTCACGGTTCATAAGATCGTCAGCCATTTTAAATCCTTGCAACAGTTCGCGCGGATCCCCTCTGTCGGAGGTTCGAGTCCTTCCTCGGGCATTGGTGTATGTGGTGTCCTTAGCTTAAGTTAGTTTCAATTAGATTAAGTGGTGTGTAAGCCGAGGGACCGATGACCTCAGAAGTTTCGTCCCTAGCAACTTACCACCAAATTAACAGTCTGTTTACAGGCCGGCCAGAGTGGCCGAGCGGTTCTGGTCGCTACAGTCTGGAACCGCGCGACCGCTACGGTCGCAGGTTCGAATCCTGCCTCGGGCATGGATGTGTGTGATGTCCTTCGGTTAGTTAGGTTCAAGTAGTTCTAAGTTCTAGGGGACTGATGACCTCAGATGTTAAGTCCCATACTGCTCAGAGCCATCTGTTTGCAGTCCAGTCACCGAGCAAGCATACTGTGCATAAAAATGGAACCAACAACTCGGAGAAGCACCAGAAACCACCCTATCAATCATTTGTATCGTGTCTCTATCCGCGATTTAAAAATTTCACCCTCAACTTTCTCGATCACGAACATTTCAATACCGTTAGATATATACTAATACTATTCAACATATCATGGTATGATTGTGTAAATGCGTGGAGGTCCCTTTGTAATAGCGTAGCTGCAGCTTAATCCGCGCAGATCAGTCGGCTACTAAAACTGTACTGCCATGTCTCACGTTTTACTACCATACTCAAACTTTCAGTCTGCCATTTCCCTCTATCATAATCCTCCTCCCTCTAGTAGAAGATAATATTGAATATACGTCACTGACAACAAGTCGTTGGTCATCAGTGCCGCCTCAGACATTCGCGAGCAGACACACTGCTGAATGATAGCCGCTTGGAGCGTCGTCGGATCCGCTTGGAGCGTCGGATTCTGGCAGAGATCGGAGAGCAGTCGTCTCGAGTCGCTCATGTGTAGGCAGCCTTTCTGCCCTCTGTCCCTTTACAAGGACGGGCCATCTTCCGAGAAATGGGAATGAATAATTCAACGGTCCCACACCGTGTAGCGCTTCAACCAAAGGACGCCGTTTGTTTGGTTTCCTCGATTGGCTGTGCACCCAGTGACACCGGCTTCTGTAGCCCCCGAGCTGATGCAACATTGATTTAGGTCTCAAACGCCAGCAAGATGCACCACGCTGTAGTTTCGCGTAGCCTCCTAAAGCCAAGGTGGTGAACCAGGATCTGGGTGTTTCGTAGCCAGCTCCCGACCGCAAATGGCATGTATCTTTGCTACTATTGTAAGATACGTGTCATTGTGCTTTAGGAAACAGTCGTGAAATTACGAAGCCTATTGTCCCGAGTCAGGACACCAGCGTTCCTGATACTTCGGCGAACTGACCAGGACCTACCTGAACGCCAGGCCAATATCGTCATACTGCCCTGCTACGGGACACTTTTCACTTACATCCATGGTGGAGGGTACTTTCTATATCAAGGACTCTGTTCTCCCTCCTGTTCCACTCGCACGAACGATGAAGGGGAAGAATTGAAGGAGACAGCGGGAGAAATTGTTAAACCAGCAGAACGTATTTTGGTTTACCGCGTATTGCATATTTAGTCAAATATAAAGCTTTTTTGTGTCTTCTGACTGGTATGATGCGGCCCGCTACGAATTCCTCTTCTGAGCCAACCTCTTCTTCTCAGAGTACACTTGCAACCTTGTAAGTAGGCTGTTTAGGTTTTAATATTGGTAACGCCACGTAGCGCTCTGTATGAAAATCACTGACTGTGCTGCGTGAAGTCTGTGGCTGGTTGGCATTGTTGTAATATTATTGTAATAGTGTTGGGCAGTTGGATGTGAGCAGCGCGTAGCGTTGCGCAGTAGGAGGTGAGCCGCCAGCAGTGGTGGATGTGGGGAGAGAGATGGCGGAGTTTCGAGAGCGGATGATCTGGACGTGTGTGCATCAGAGACAGTAAATTTGTAAGACTGGTTGTCATGAACTGATATATATATATATATATATATATATATATATATTATGACTTTTGAACACTATTAATGTAAATACATTGTTTGTTCTCTATCAAAATCTTTCATTTGCTACGTATGCCTATCAGTAGTTAGTGCCTTCAGTAGATAGAATCTTTTATTTAGCTGGCAGTTTTGGCGCTCGCTGTATTGCAGTAGTTTGGGTAACAAAGATTTTTGTGAGGTAAGTGATTCATGAAAGGTATAGGTTATTGTTAGTCAGGGCCATTCCTCTGTAGGGATTATTGAAAGTCAGATTGCGTTGCGCTAAAAATATTGTGTGTCAGTTTAGTGTTGATCAGAATAAGTAAAGAGAGTAATGTCTGAGTACGTTCAGTTTTGCTCAGCTGTTTGAAAATCAAATAACGTAAGAGGTTGATCAGCAAAGTAATTCATTAATTTTTCTAAGGGGATGTTTCAACCTACGTCATTAATTACCTCATGGATGTGTTCCACTATTCGTCTTCCTCTACAGTTTTTGCCCTCTACAGCTCCTCCTTCTAGTACTATGAAAGCCATTCCCTGATGTTTTAACAGATATATTACCATCCTGTCCCTTCTCCCTTCAGAGTTTTCCACACGTTTTGTTTCCTCTCCGATTCTGCGCATAATCCCCTCATTACTTACTGTATCAGTCCACCTAATGTTCTACATTCGTCTGTAGCACCACATCTCAAATGCTTCGATTCTCTTCTGTTCCGGTTTTCCCACAGTCCATGTTTCACTACCATACAATTCTGTGCCCCAAACATACATTCTGAGAAATTTTTTCCTCAAATTAAGGCCCATGTTTGATACTAGTAGACCTCTCTTGGTCAGGAATGCCCTTTTTGCCAGTGCTAGCCTACTTTTGATATCCTCCTTGCTCCGTCCGTCATTGATTATTTTGCTGCCTAGGTAGCAGAATTCCTTAACTTCATCTACTTCTTGATGCTAAGTTTCTCGCTGTTCTTCAGTGTCCAGAAAGATAACATTTTAATCCGAGCACTGTGTCCTTGGTCGTCCAGTCTTATTATTCCCTCTTGGCTCTTGTACGTATTGTATATCACCCGTCTCTCCCTGCAGCTTACCCCTATTTTCTCAGAATTTCGAACATCTTGCGCCATTTTATATTCTCTAACTCATTCTTCAGGTCGACAGATTCTATGAACCTGTTTTGATTTTTCTTTAGTTTTGCTTCCGTTATCGACCGCAACGTCATAATTACCTCTCTGGTGCCTTTACCTGTCGTAACGACAAACTGGTCGTCATCTAGCGCACTCTCAATTTCCTTTTCCATTCTTCTGTATATTATTCTTGTCAGCAACTTGGATGCGTGAGCTGTTAAGCTGGTTGTGCGATATCTACATCTACATCATACTCCGCCACCCACCTAACGGTGTTTGGCGGAGAGTACCACTATCTGATCCCTCCAACCCTATTCCACTCGCGAATAGTGCGTGGGGAGAATGATTGTCGGTAAGCCTCTGCATTAGCTCTAATTTCTCGAATTATTCCTCGTGGTCAGCACGCGAGGTGTATGTGGGGGGAAGTAATATGTTGCATGACTCCTCCTGAAAAGTGCTGTTCCGAAATTTCAATAGCAAATCTCTCCGTGTTGCACAACGCCTCTCTTGTAACGTCTGCCAGTGGAGTTTGTTTAGCATCTCCGTAACGCTCTCTCGCCAGCTAAAGGATCCCGTGACGAAACGCGCCGCTCTTCGTTGGATCTTCTATTCTACCTGACAGGGATCCCAGATAGATGAACAATACTCAAGAATCGGGCGAACAAGCGCCTTATAAGCCACTTCTTTCGTGGATGAGTTACATTTCCTTAAGATTCTTCCGATGAATCTGAGTCCGGTGTCTGCTTTTCCTACTACCTGTTTTATATGGTCATTCCACTGAAAGTCGCTCCCGATAGTTACGCCCAGATATTTTACGGCAGACGCTATCTCCAGCTGTTTGTCATCAAATTCTCATACTTGTCAGCTCTTGCAGTTTTCGGAATTGTGTTTCCGAAAGTCAAATGGTATGTCGCCAGAATCATACATTCTACACAACAATGTAAATAGTCGTTTTGTTGCCAAACCCCCAATGATTTTAAAAATTCTGATGGAATTTTGTCCATCCCTTTTGCCTTATTTGATCTTAAGTCCTCCCAAGCTCTTTAAATTCTGATTCTAATACCGGACCCCTCTCCCTTCTAAATCGACACCTGTTTCTTCTTCTATCACATCAGACAAATCTTCCCCATCGTAGAGGCCTTCAGTGTGCTCTTTCCTCCTAACCGCTCTCTCCTCTGCATTTAATAGTGGAATACCCCTTGCTTCTAATTTCATCAAAGGTTGTTTTGACTTCACTATATGCTGAGTCAGTCCTTCTGACAGTCATTTCTTTTCCGATTTCTTCACATTTCTCGTGCAGCCGTTTCATCTTAGCTTCCCTGGACTTTCTACTTATTTCACTTGTCAGCGACTTGTATTAATGTATTCCTAAATTTGACTGAGCATATTTGTACTTTCTTCTTTCATCGATCAACTGAAGTATTTCTATTTTTACCCAATGTTTCTTCACTTTTACCATCTTTGTACCTATATTTTTATTTCCAACTTCTGTGATGGTTCTTTTTAGAGATGTCTATTCCTCTTCGACTGTACTGCCTACTGAGCGATTCTTTATTTTTGTATCTATAGCCAGAGGGAACTTCAAGCGTATCTCGTCATTCCTTACTACTTCTGTATCCCACTTCTTTGCATGCTGATTCTTCCTGACTAATCTCTTAAGCTTCAGCCTACTCTTCATCATTATTACATTGTGATCTCAGTCCATATCTGCTCCTGGGTACACCTTACAATCTAATATCTCATTTCCGAATCAATGTCTGGTCATGATATAATCTAACTGAAATCTTCCTGTATCACCAGGACTTTTCCAAGTATACCTCTTCCACTTGTGATTCTTGAGCACTGTATTCACTATTACCAGGTGAAATTTATTACAGTACTCAATTATTCTTTCTCCTCTCTCATTCCTAATACCAAACCCCTGTTCTCCTGTAACCTTTTCCTCTACCCCTTTACTCCTTTCCCTACAACTGCGTTCCAATCCCCCATGACTATTAAATATTCGTCCCCCTTTACGTGCTGTATTACCCTTTCAATATCATCATATACTTTCTCTATTTCTCATCTTTCAGCTTGCGACGTCGGCATGTCTACCTGGACTATCGTGTCGGTGTTGGGTTGGTGTCGATTCTGATAAGAAACATTCTGTCGCTAAACTGTTCACAGTAACACACTCTCTGCCCTACCTTCCTATTCATAACGAATCGTACTCCCATTATACCATTTTCTGCTGCTGCTGTTGTTACCCTATATTCATCTGACCAGAAATGCTTGTCTTCTTTCCACTTCACTGACCCCTAGTATATCTAGATTGAGCCTTTGCGTTTCCCTTTTCATATTTTCTGGTTTCCCTACCACGTTCAAGATTCTGACATTCCACGCCCCAATTCGTAGAACGTTTCCCTTCCGTTGATTATTCAATCTTTTTCTCATGGTAACCTTCCCCTTTTTCGTGATTATGATTCATTGCCCAAATAAATGAAGAAAAAGTGCAGTAATGATTTCCAGGTATTGTAATGTCCGTTTTATGTATATTTTAAGGTTACATTATTTATTTATATATTAAGTGTACATGGCGCATTCATATAGTAGAACAAAAAAAAATTACTTTACTGCATTGCTTGAATAAAGCAAGACATTGCAATAATAAAGGACAAATTACAAAAATAGTAGTTTATTAGACAACTTAGTCTTGTTAGCGCAGGTGATACGAAATGAAACATCGCTTTGAATGGGGTCCCACATTGCATTTTACACGGTGAAATTTTATGCATTTACATCGTCCACATTTTCTTTGCGTGCTCTGCTCATCAATCATGTGTCCAGCATTATCAAATCTTAAGTCTTCTTGCACTTGTGACAGAAATCTTGGCCTCACACCTCTTGACTTTCCAATGTGTGAAGTCAGAATTGAAAGCGCAATACGTCTGGTAAATTCCAGTAATCTTGCACTGTTATTTAGCTGCCGGTATATGATCCACATATTCACATTCCTCAACATCACCATTTGGGCAGAACCTGATCATTGGCCATTACCATTTTTTAATCTTATTCGAATGCGGTATAGACTTCGTAGATTGTCAAAAAGATCTACCCCTCCCTTATGGCGATTGTGTTCCTGTACAAGAGAAGGCTGTGGTATGGAAACCTTCTTTCTTGATTCTCTATCACGCCTGAAGCATGTACTTTCACCTAATACACCTTCATCCAGTACATTTGTCCCCAGAGTCACTTGACTCATGTCGTTCCATCCTACAAATGTGATAGAATTCTCAGTATCACGTAACACATGAGCTTTACCTTGTGGTGCCTTCTTTATATCTGGCATGAGTGCCTTCTCCAAGCGGTCGTTTCTCAGGGAGCCTATGGATTTAATTCCGTTTGAAGTAAGAGATGCAAGGAGGGGCAAAGAGTTAAAGTAATTATCAATGTACACTGTGCTGTTCTGAGGGATGTAGTCCACACAATATCCCAGTGGCTTATGGGGATCTCTTTGACTTGCTCCAACATATGGCTCAAAACTTAACGAAAGAGATCTATTGGAGTCGAGTTTGATGTGCGGAGATGTTCTATTATATCAGGCGTAGAATCACGAGGTACGTCATATTTTTGGGAAGAGTCTAGTCTTTTTTCCATCCAGAGTTTTTGTTTTCCTAACATGGGACCGCGATCGTAATTTGGAACAGCAGTGATTTTCCTCTTGAATGGATAAAGGTGTAACATTTTCAACAAGGCCGTCAGTATTTACTGATCTTATCCCTGCAGTTTCTCGCAGAACTTTCTTCCTTAAACCAGAAACAGTGGCGGGTTATTTGAAATAAATCTGACCAACTGCGAGCAACTGACCCCTTACTGCCCACCTTATGATATTTCATACATAAAGATGTAAGCCAGCACCACGAAAAAACACATAAAGTACTTTTTTTCCAATTTGAGCTTATATATTGCATTTAAGTATTGAAATTACTAATCCGTAATAATGTGACCTAAATCATGAGTCTGCACATCATAATTTTATTATTACTTAAAGCCTGTCCGCCTCGATAGCTGAGTGGTCAGCGCGATGGAATGCCACGCTAAAAGGCCCGGGTTCGATTCCCGGCTGGGTCGGAGATTTTCTGCACTCAGGGACTGGCTGTTGTGTTGTCTTCATCATCATTTCATTCCCATCGACACGCAAGTCGCCGCACTGGCGTCAACTCGAAAGACTTGCAACAGAAGATCGGTCTACCGTATGGGAGGCCCTAGCCACACGACTTGCTTGATTACTTAAAGCCTGTCCATGACGAGAAGCAGCAGAGTCAACAGCACCAGAACAAATGCTTTCCAACCAGGAAATAAACAATCCTGATCTCCACTGCTACTGTTAGTTTCAACTAAGGACTTTTAAACTAACAATTAAAACATAAAAGAAATATTTCAGTTGATGACAAAGATCTTATGAAAACAGATATGCCTTAGAAAAGCAAGCGTGTGATTAATCATACGATGGGATATAATGGATTAAGTTGCTTTCTTCGCCGATTCTGCGGAGAACCTCCTTATTTCTTATCAGGCCACCTAATTTTCAAAATTCTTCTGTAATACCACATATCAGTTTCTTTTATCCTTTTCTGTTCTGGGTGTCCCACTGTCCACGATTCACTAACATACAATTCTGTGCTCCGAACGTACATTCTCAGAAATTTCTTCTTCAAATTACGGCCTATGTTTCATACCAGTAAATTTCTCTCGGCCAAGAATGTCCTCTTTGCCTGTGCTAGTCTATGTCCTCCTTTCTCCGTCCGTCATTGGTTATTCTGCTTGCAAGGGAGCAGAATTTCTTAACTCCGTCTACCTCTTGATCATGAATTTTGATGTTAAGTTTATCGCTAGTCTCATTTCTGCTACGTCTCGTTACTTTGTCTTCTTCCTGTTTATTTTCAGTCCATATTCTATACTCATTAGACTATTCATTCTGTTCATCAGATCCTGTTATTCTTATTCACTTTTACTGAGGATTGCGATGTCATCAGCGTGCCTTATGATTGTACAGTAGGGGTGAAAGACAACGTCCCTGTTTTACACCCTTTTTACGAGGGTAATCCCAAAAGTAAGGTCTCCTATTTTTTTAGAAGTACATAGACCTGTTTATTTCTATAATGGTTTACATCAGTTTACAGCTTGAACATTTAGCTGTTTTTCGGCATAATCACAATTTCTCTCGAAGCATTTTTGTACACGCTGTGGCAGTTTTTGTATGCCCATGT
The DNA here is from genome assembly GCF_023898315.1 of Schistocerca nitens. Taxonomy (NCBI): domain Eukaryota; kingdom Metazoa; phylum Arthropoda; class Insecta; order Orthoptera; family Acrididae; genus Schistocerca; species Schistocerca nitens. The sequence continues at coordinate 265,195,089 of NC_064622.1, forward strand.
CAAACCAGCTCGCCGCCATGCTGTTCAGAAAGTTATGAACCTCTTTTTTCACCTCGTCGTCGGAGCTGAATCGCTTTCCTGGCCAAATGTTCTTTTAACTTAGGGAACAGGTGATAGTCACTGGTCGCCAAGTCAGGACTATAGGGTGGGTGGGTGATTATGTTCCACTGAAACTGTTGCAGGAGAGTAACGGTTTGCCGAGCGATGTGTGAGCGAGAAAATGTGTACGCCGTTGCTCAAAATTCCTCTTCTCCGGTTCTGAATTGCCCGTTTGAATTTCTTCAGAGTCTCACAGTACCTGTCAGCGTTAGTTGTGGTCCCAGTGGGCATAAAGTCGACCAACAATACCCCTTTCCGATCCCAAAAAACGGTTATAATGGCTTTACCAGCAGACTGTGTTTTTTTTTGCATTTCCGCGGCTTTGGCGATGAAGGATTCCGCCACTGGCGTGATTGTTGCTTGGTCTCAGGTGTAAAGTGGTATGTCCAGGTTTCGTCATCCGTGACAATGGAGTCCAGAAAGTTGTCCTGTTCGGCGGCAGGGCGGTGAAGAAATGCGCGGGAAGCATCAGCTCGTTGCCGCATGTGGTCCTCAGTCAGCGTGCTTGGCACCCGTCTTGCGCACACCTTCCGGTAGTTCAATGTTTCCGTTAAAATTCTGTGAGCGGTGCACCAACGTGTAGAGATGATTCAGGGTGATCCGCCGATCTTCACGCATGCTTTGCTCAACCTTCAACACTGTCTCTTCAGAAATTGACGGTCTCCCGCCCCTTTGTTCGTCGTGAATTTCGGTTCGACCGGCTGCAAACTCTCTACACCGCTTACGAACATTTTTGACATCCATACACGACTCACCATACACTTCCGTCAATTGGCGATGGATTTCAATCGGTGCAGTGCCCTTTGCGTTCAAAAACCGAATAACTGTGCGCAGTTCGCACTTGGCGGTAACATCCAACGGGAGCTCCATTCTCAACGGCTGTCAAGCCAAGACTGAGCGCCTCAGCGCGGCGTGCGCATGTTTACACACAGCGCGTGAAACACTCTTCATAACAGTGTGACCAACTGTCACACAAACAGAGTTCTGTCCTTATAAAAAAAATGGGAGACCTAACTTTTGGGATTACTCTCGTCATTCGAGCTCTCCGTTCTTGGTCTTCCACTCTTATTATTCCGTCTTGGTTCTTGTGCGTATTGAATGTCACCAGTCTTTCCCTTTAGCTTACGCCAATTTTTCTCAAAATTTCTAAAACCTTGTACCATTTTACATTCCCCAACGCTTTTTATAAATCGAAGTATCCAATTATTTTCCTTCACTCTTGTTTCTATTATCAATCACAACGCTGGAATCGTCTCTCTGGTGCCTTTACCGTCCCTAAATCCAAAATGATCGTTTCTTTTCCTTTCTCCTGTGTATTATCCTTGTCAACACCTTGAGTGCATGACGTGTTAAGCTGATCCTGCGATAGCTCTTACACTTATCTGCCCCTGCTGTATTCGGAACTGTGTAGATGATGTTTTTCCTTACTTCTGATGGCACGTCGCCAGTCAGATATATTCTATACCCCAACTGGAATAGTTATAGGTTATAAATTCCAATGGAAAGTTGTCTATCCCTTCTGCTATATTTGATCTCATATCTTCCAGAGCCCTTTTAAATTCTGACTCTAATACTGGATCCCATATGTCTTCAATACTGAATCCAGTTTCTTCTTCTATCACGTCATCGGACAAGTCCTCCCTCTCACAGAGGTCTTCGAAGTACTTTTTACACCTATCCGCTCTCTCCTCTACTTTTAACAGTGAAATTCCCATTGGACTCTTAATATTATTACCATTGCATTTAATTTCGCCGAAGGTTGTTTTGATTTTTCTTTTTCGATTTCTTCCCGTCTTTCATACAGCTATTTCGTCCTGACTGCCGTTCATTTGCAATTTATTTCATTCCTAAGGGGTTTATACTAATGTTTTCCTATCTTACCCTGAACATTTTTGTACTTCCTTCTTTCTTCGATCAGTAAAATTATGTCTCCTGCTACCCAAGATTTCTTTGCAATTACTTCCCTAGAAACTACGTTTGACTGTCCAACATCTATGATGGCCCTTTTTAGCGATATCTACTCCTCTTCAACTGAACTGCCAATTGCGATACTCCTCATCGCAGTATCCACTTTATTAGCGAACTTCAAACGCATCTTATCATTCCTCAGTACTTCAGTATCCCATTTCCTCCCTCCCACACTGATTCTTTCGGATAATTCTGTTAAACTTCCGTCTAGTCTGTAACATCATTAAATTATGACCTGAGTCTATATCTGCTTCTGGATACGCCTTACAATCCTATATCTGTTTTCGAAATCTCTATGTAATCCAGCTTGAATCTTTCCGTGTCTCCTGTATGATGATTAAGCTACTCTCGACGGAAATCTGTGTCGTCGACACAAGAATTAGTTGTCTTACCGAAATTCCTGCTGAATGACTTTCCAGCGATATAACATTTTCTTTAATACGAAATATACATGAACCTACCTTTGTAAAGTCATACGCACAAGCATGACACTGCTTCTTAGCACGGCGTGAAAGTTTCTTTGGAGAGTGGCGAAAAAAAACCGGGTTGTGGTCCATTCAACAGCTGCTAAAACGCAGAAAATTCACTATCTTTTATGTACTTTTACTCTGTGATTTCTTGTTATATATACAAAATAGTTATGTCATTGAATTCGTCCCATCGAAATCAGTTATTTTCACGAAAAAAATTACATAGTTCCATTAAACAATATTGAAATCAATGCTGATTCCGCTATTTCGTTTATTGATGAACTTGCGAGAACGAATTTCTGCTTGTTTCATGAGCCTTTGGTCCCTGTTCGTGTAGGCGAAAAGAGATTCCAAACCTTTAACGGGTAGGAAGTAAACTGAGGTGATAAAAGAGGCCCCTTACCTTGTATTATAACTATGATGTATTGACACATTCAAATAACTGATTATAATGTTATCGTTATTTGCTGGCAGACAGAAAAATCATTCATAAAGAGAACCGAGCCTCAGACAAAAGATAAACGTCTGTTTCTCAGCGTTAGCTCTTAGGGAATGCACTGGAATTTCAACGGGAAAGCGTCCAGCCAGTTTAACAATTACTGACTAAGGCTTACGTCAGAGACATGTTACTCTCGAGCACTAATGAACTACTCTGTTTTCTTCTCATCGTTTTGTACTTAACGAACCAACACGAGAAGCTATAATCTTAGACAGGCTAGTGGTAGCAGTACAGGCAGTATGAGTGTCTGGTAACAAATATCCTTCGTACAGAAATTGCACTTCCAAAGAAACTACCATGTAAACAACCCGCGATTTATGAGTTATACCGTAAGTTCAGCTTGGTTGTTTCACTTCATGTCGTTCTTAACTGTCAGTGTACATGTACATCTAGACCTACGTCTACATACATACTTCGCAGTGCACCCTATGTTGCACGGCGTAGGGTACCCTGTACCACTTCTAGTCATATCCTTTCCTGATCCACTCGCAAACAGAGTGAAGTAGATATTTAAACGCTTTCACTGGGCAAATAGAGAATACAAGCGGCTTTCGCTTCCTTATGCGCATAGGTTTGCATTTTGTTATGTTTAAAGAGGACAACACAGTCTCTGCACAGACTGTAGCACAGGGCTTAACAACTGGCCGGTTTTGAGCACGAGTACTCGCGTCTGCTCAGGCACGTGCTCGCGAGCAGCTGCAAGGTCGCGGAGTGGGGAGGGAGGGGAAAAGCGCGCGCACGTTTGAATAGGGCCGCAGCGTGCCTATTGAATTCGCGCCGACTGTGTAACGTTTAAAGTACTACGATCAGCTCATAACAGTCACTTCGCTGGTTAAGAATCATGTGAAGTCGCCGTTGTGTAACCCCAACCATGCTTTCGCAGTTCAACCCCCATTGGGAGGAATTGTATCTGTTTACTGAAAAAGATGGTGTTGCAAAATGATTAGTATGTCACAAAACGCTGAATTCTTTCCGAAATTTAATTTGCAGCGACATTATATGTCGTACCACGCGAAAGACTACGGACGTGGAAAATGTGATTGACCAGATCGTGCACAGGAAGTTACTAAACTTAAAAGGAAGCTATCCGAAGAAGATCTGGACGACGAAGAAAAATCAACTGAGGCAGCTCTCAGAGTGAGTTACAAAATTGCTTTATTTTTAGCAAACTCCCTGCGCCCCTTCACTGATGGCGATTTAATAAAAGATGGTTTTGTAGTTGCAGCGGAACATTTGTGTCTATCTCAAGCTGAACAATTTCGGATTGTGCCATTATTTGACATGACCATTATGCGTCGCATACAGGACATGGCAGACGACGTCCAGAGCCAGTTTGCAAATATCTGTAAAGATTTTATGGCGTATTCTCTAGCTCTAGACGAAAGTGTTGATATCACTGGAACAGCGCAGCTTGCCATATTTATTAGAGGTGTTAATAGAGATCTTCAGGTGAGGGAGGAGCTCCTCGATGTAGTAGCCATGAAGAACACTACAACCGGAGGTGATATTTTAAGTAGTGTTGAAGAAAGTGTTGAAAATATAGGATTGTCGTGGAATTCTTTAGTTTCAGTGTCTACAGATGGTAGAGACATACACTAAGCTAATAAAATTATGAGGCACGTGTACATTCTCCTTTATTTGTTTCATTTGTCGCAGTAATAATTCGTGAGTGATATCCCTGCAGGTGGCCGCGGATTTACATCGATTGGCGGCAGCTGTTGTGTACCCCCACGTGACTCTCCCCACTCTCCGCTCTGGTCCGATAGTGGGGGTAGCGTGCTCGCGCTGCTCCGTGCTCACGCCTTGCTGCTCACAGCTTGCTCCGCGAGCACGTATGTTGTGAAGCCCTGCTGTAGCAGGTCTTTTACCCGTGCTGTTAAATGTTATAAAAGTGTTTCAGTGAGAACAATTTTGTGCCGAAGCACTTTAATGAAACATTCTTGGAGAGAAGCCTGTGCTAATTTGCGTGGTTTCTATTGATTATGAAAAAAATTATGACAATGTGCCAAAGCCAACGATACGGTAAGCGCCTCTACAAATGCGCGTGATTTTGCTGTTCCCTCAGGTGCGATACCCGTTTTTGGCAAGTGGACACCAGTGGCAAATGCACGGGCCTATAGCGGCTGAAATATTATACATCTCTAAAAGAGCACACTAGTCGCTTTGGACGCGATGTCAGAGAGCGGACGAACGCTGAAATCGTAACGAGATGTTTTTTTTTTATCGATTCATGTGATATGACATTTAGAAAAAGATACATGACAGACAAAACTGTTACAGCCATGTATGTTCAGGTAGTGGTATTGGCTAGTGATATGCACTGGGGTGGTTGGCTAGTGCTAGACACTGGGGTGGAGAAAAACTACTATCTGATTAAAACTGTCCGGTCACATACTAGTAGACACTTCCTTTGTGATAGATTGAACTCTGCTGGTGACAGTTTTAGTGAGCTGTCTGAATGTCTCTGGAGGAATGGCAGCCCATTTTCCTCAAGAGCTGAAACCAGAGAAGATAGCGATGTTGACTTTGGGGTTGTTGTTGTTGTGGTCTTCAGTCCTGAGACTGGTTTGATGCAGCTCTCCATGCTACTCTATCCTGTGCAAGCCTCTTCATCTCCCAGTACCTACTGCAACCTACATCCATCTGAATCTGCTTAGTGTACTCATCTCTTGGTCTCCCTCTACGATTTTTACCCTCCACGCTGCCCTCCAATACTAAATTGGTGATCCCTTGATGCCTCAGAACATGTCCTACCAACCGATCCCTTCTTCTGGTCAAGTTGTGCCACAAACTTCTCTTCTCCCCAATCCTATTCAATACTTCCTCATTAGTTATGTGGTCTACCCATCTAATCTTCAGCATTCTTCTGTAGCACCACATTTCGAAAGCTTCTATTCTCTTCTTGTCCAAACTATTTACCGTCCATGTTTCAATTCCATACATGGCTACACTCCATACAAATACTTACAGAAACGACTTCCTGATACTTAAATCTATACTCGATGTTAACAAATTTCTCTTCTTCAGAAACGCTTTCCTTGCCATTGACAGTCTACATTTTATATCCTCTCTACTTCGACCATCATCAGTTTTTTGGGGTCGGAGACCGAATTCGATGTTTTAATTCATCCCAATGGTGTTCCATTTGGTATACGTCGGGATGCTGGAAAATGCAGTCTATTACAGGAACATTATTGCTCACTAACATTGCCTCACAGATGCTGATTTACACTAAAGCGCCACAGAAACTGCCATAGGCACGCGTATTCAAATACAAAGATATGTAAAGAGGCAGAATACGGCGCTACGGTCGGCAACGCATATATAAGACAACAACTGTCTGGCGCAGTTGTTAGATCGGTTACTGCTGCTACAATGGCAGGTTATCACGATTCAAGTGAGTTTGACCGTGATGTTATAGTCGGCGCACGAGCGATGGGACACATGATCTCTGATGTGGCAATGACGTGGAACTTTCCCCGTACGACCATTTCACGAGTGTACCGTGAATGTCGAGAATCCGGTAAAACATCAAATCTCCGATATCGCTGCGGCCGGAAAAAGCTGATGCAAGAACGAGAGCAACGACGACTGAAAATCGTTCAACACTTCCGTAAATTCCTGCAGCTTTCAAGTGCTGGGCCACATGAACAAGTGTCAGCGTGCGAAACATTCTACGAAACGTTATCGATATGGGCTTTACGAGCCGAAGGCCCACTCGTGTACCCTTGATGACTGCACGACACAAAGCTTTACGCCTCGCCTGGGCTCGTCAACGCCGACACTGAACTGTTGATGATTGGAAACATGTTGCCTGGTCGGACGAGTCTCACTTCATATTGTATCGAGCTGATGGACGTGCACGGTTATGGAGACAACCGCACGAATACGTGGACCCTGTATGTCAGCGAGGGTCTGTTCAAGCTGGTGGAGGCTCTGTAATGGTATGGGGCGCGTGCAGTTGGAGTGATATGGGACCCCTGATACATCTAGATACGCTTCTGGCAGGTGACACGTACGTAAGCATCGTGTCTGATCACCTACATCCATTCATGTCCATTGCACATTTCGACGGACTTGGGCAATTCCAGCAGACAATGTGACACCGCACACGTCCTGAATTTCTACAGAGTGGCTCCAGGAATTCTCTTCTGAGTTTAAACACCTCCGCTGGCCACCAAACTCCACAGACATGAGCATTATTGAACATTTCTAACAAGGGGAGGCCACGACGTTTGGAGCGCAGATTTGCTGCAAACTTCGTACACTTGAAGTACTCCATGAGGACAACAAAATGTGTAAGCAGTAGCTCGTACTTCTCAAGCGTTATTGAGAAAATCGCAAGATAATTTCGGTCGTTAAATATATACCTGTGCGTGGCTATTTTTGCCACGAAGCGCCGGCAGCCGAGTGGATAGTGTTCAAGCGCTGTAATCGCTGGGTTGCTGGATCGAGTCCCGCTCGTTAGCTTTTTTTTTAATTTTTTATTTCTAACACAGTCATTTTCTTTACTATCTATATCACAATTTATTTAATGGGAAAAATACGTGTAATCGGATGAACTTTTATAAAATTTACAATGTTATTTGGCAGTCTACAAATTTTTGTTATCTCGTAGCGGTCGCGCGGTTCCAGACTGAAGCGCCTAGAACCGCAAATCTCAAAAGACCTTGCGTGTGAAGAAACATAGCATTTATTCAATGCAGCTGGTGCCGTTTAACTTTGTTTTTCATGTTTTTACGAAAAATACCATCCTGCAACCTGTACTCGAAAGGGACGATTAATTCTACATCTTTCGAAAGCCGTCTCTGCCGGTCAAAACTTCGGAGCTAACAAGTCGTTTCGGGCAAATCACGGACAAGCATACATTTTCAGTATCACTTTATGCGTTTGGCCGGTTAATAGCCGGTAGTTAAGTATATTATATTATTTGTGATAATAAAAATTTGTAGACTGACAAATAACATTGTAAATTTAATAAAAGCTCATCCGATTACACGTATCTTTCCCATTACATCAATTGTAATATAAATAGTAAAGAAATAAAAAAAGTTGACGAGCGGGACTCGATCCAGCGACCCAGCGATTACAGCGCTTGACGCTAACCACTTTTTTTGTTTTTTTGTTCTTTTTTAATTTTTTAACCACCCAGCTTTTTCTTAAACAAAAATGAAAAAAAGGAAAAAGGATTTTGGAAGGTTTGTTTTTCTGTTTTTTTATTTTTATTTTATTTTATTTTTATACAGATGGATAAAGGAAAGCCGTTCCTCTTCGGCTACATAAACAGAATAATAGGAAGTCGTCCCGTTACGACATAAGGATGCTCCATACTATAGCCCGCTGCGAATTTTTCTATGACTGTAGTCTCGTTGCTGTGTTGTTTCCATTGTTTGTTCAGTCTCATAAAAAGAAGGAAGTGGAAAGAGGTGCTATGGTTATTTTCTCATGTCATCGATAAGCCAGCTGCGAGGCGGATTATGGAATGCGCTCCAAAGAAAATTAGATAAAAAATTGCCTGTATTTGGGGTTCTTGACGATCGCACAATGTCGTTCGTTGAGGTAATAACAAAAATCGGGTACTGTCTAGCCACTCGGCTGCCGGCGCTTCATGGTAGAGATGGCCACTCACAGGTATATACTTGACGACCGAAATTATCTTGCGATTTTCTCAATAACGCTTGAGAAGTACGTGCTACTGCTTACACATTTTGTTGTCCTCGTGGAGTACTACGAGTGTACGAAGTTTGCAGTAAATCCGCGTTCCAAACGTCGTGGCCTCCCCTTGTAAGATGGCTTGGAACGTGCAGTCCAGAAGAGATCTCCATCCCCTCGTATTCTTACGGATTTATGAACAACCCTGCACGATTCATGGTGTCAGTTCCCTCCAGCAGTACTTCAGACATTAGTCGAGTCCATGCTGCGTCGTGTTGCGACACTTCTGCGGAGGCCCTACACGATATTATTCCGATGTACCAGCTTCTTTGGCTCTTCAGTGTATGACAGAATGCAGTGTCATCCTGATACGAATAGCATCTTCTCCGCACTGTTTCTCTACTGTACGAAATACACGGTGCTGTAAAATGTCCTCGTGTCTTTCCGCACTGAGTGTTTTATTATTCTCATTAAGGGCACCATATCATAACCAAGAAAAATACACCAGTGCCGTAATCCAGTGTGCTCCATATTTCACTATTGGCAATAAACATGTTGGTAATAAGGTTCTCCATGCATTCACCAAACGCAAAGCCTTTCATCGGATTGTTGTAGGATCATAGGGTGTAGAGTACATGGGCGTGGCCGTGAGACGCGCAGAGTGGAGACAGAAGCTGGTGCGTCGGGGGTGGCGCCACGTGGCGGCGCTCCGCCCCCGCTGCTTGGCAGTCCATGGGCGGCGCGCGCCTAATGGAGGAGGCGCGTTAGTATGCGCGTCGCGACGCCGGCCGGCGCCAGTGGTCACTGCGCGCTGTGGCCTGTGTCCCGTGTCTGTGTCCGTGCTTCGGATTTGCCGAGCCGTCCGCTCCACGCCTCGCCACAGAAAGCGGGGGCGCTGTGAAAGCGAAGCCGCGCGCCGGCTAACTCACTCAGCCCGCCGCAGCTGGCCTCGCCACCGCTCTGTGTGGATTCGAGTGGCGTCCTCCCTGTAAACCCAGGCGAGTCCACTAACCCACTACCTCGATGGCACTTCCTCTGCCACGAGTCTGTTGCCCAAGTTCTCTCAGCAGACAACGCTCGTGACCAACTGGTTATTGGCGCAAGTAACTTCTGTATGGATGGAAAGAAACTCGAATTAAACCAGATCATGTTTGGTCAACATGGTTGTGGAGCAACAGCGATTGATATAAAATTAACTTAGTATTAAGAAAACAGTCTTAACTGCGTTTTTTATTTATGTAGTGCCGACCGGTTTCAGCCCACCACAGGGGCCATCTTCAGGGCGAACATATGGTCGACTGCTGGTGGCGTCACGTCTCCTGCCACACCTTGGTAGACGTGACACCATCAGCAGTCGACCATATGTTCGCCCCGAAGATGGTCCCTGAAACCGGTCGGCACTAAATAAATAAAAAACCAGATGATGCTGAGACATCAATAAGTAATGCAACACATTTTTTCTCGACCAATTTCGGTCGGAAAAAGGTGGAATTTGTTGTGGGGACATAGTGGAAAATTCCCTCTTCAGCCCCTACAGTTTCATGAAATTCCAATAGGTGGCGCCGCTATACGTCGCCTTCAAAATGACATCTGTGATGCAGGTACGTTCCAAGTACAGAGCTGCTATTGAGTTCCTGTAGACGGAAAACAGGAGCATCATAGACATTAGTAGCAGTTTGCAGCATGTCTGCGGAAACGTGGCAGTGAACAAAAGCACGGTGAGTCGTTGTGTGAGGCGTATATTACCACCGCAACAAGGTCGTTCAGACCTCCAGCGTGCCGGCCGGCCGCAACAGCTGTGACTCCTGTAGTGTTGGAACGTGCGGACACTCTCATTTGAAGTGACGGACATATAACGATCAAACGCCTCGCTGCACAACTGGACATCTCTGTTGGTAGTCCTGACACACTCGTCCACCAGTTGAGGAACCCAAAGGTGTGTGCCCGCTAGGTTCCCCGCCAGCTAACTGAAAGTGGTAAAGAGTAATAAAGGACAGTCTGTGCAAAATTGCTTGCACGTTACGAGGCTGATCATGACTTTTTTCTTTTTTTCACACATCGTTTCAGCCGAGTACATATGGGTTTATCACTTGGAACCGGAAACAAAACGCAAATTCATGGAGCACCGTCAGACCACCTCTCCATCGAAGGAAACGTCCAAAACCGCACCCTCAACCTCTTAAAGTCAGGGCGACGCTCTTCTGGGACGCTGTTTCATGTCCTTCCTCATGGCGCCTCACTCAAGTCTACGCATCCAAATAGAGCTCACAAAACTTTATTGGAATGTTCTTCCTCAGTCCGCATCTCGTGGTCGTGCGGTAGCGTTCTCGCTTCCCACGCCCGGGTTCCCGGGTTCGATTCCCGGCGGGGTCAGGGATTTTCTCTGCCTCGTGATGACTGGGTGTTGTGTGAAGTCCTTAGGTTAGTTAGGTTTAAGTAATTCTAAGTTTTAGGGGACTGATGACCATAGCTGTTAAGTCCCATAGTGCTCAGAGCCATTTGAACCATTTGTTCTTCCTCAGCCACCCTAAGCGCGGATCCTCCACCGTTCAACTTCCATCTGTTTGGCGGGGAGCAGTACGTGGATGTGGAGGAGGTTACTGATGCTGCAAGACGTTGGCTCCGAATTCGTTCAGTGGAGTGGTGCCACGCGGGCATACAGGCCCTCTCCAACGAAGGTGGCGTAAGGCCGTCATATTGCACGGATATTATCTTGAAAAATAGGATTTGTAGCCAAAACAGTGCGAAATCGTGAGGTGTACTGGAATCCTGAATAAAGACAACCAGTCTTCAGAAAAAATTTGTTGCACTACTTACTTAACACCCCTCATACATTGCATATGAGAGTCTATAAGTACATCTACATTTATATATATACTCCGCTAGCCACCAAGGGCACGATTCGCGCCAAAGTCATATTTCTCCCCCTCTGTTCCACTCGCGGATCGCGCGACGGAAAAACGAAACGACTGTCTGAACGCCTCAGTACAAGCTCTAATTTCCCTTATCTTTGAACTGTGATCATTGCGCGATTTGAAAGACGGTGGGAATAATATATGCTCTACATCCTCGGCGAAGATCGGATTTCGGAACATAATGAGCAGCCCCTTCCGTTTAGCGCGCCGTCTATCTGCAAGTGTGTCCCACTTTAAAGTTTCTATGAGATTTGTAACGCTCTCACGATGGCTAAATGTACCAGTCACGAATCTTGCCGCTTTTCTTTGGACCTTCTCAATCTCTCGAATCGGAGCCAACTGGTAGGGGTCCCATACAGACGAACAATAAGACTGGACGAACTAACGTATTGTAAGCTATTTCCTTTGTTGAAGAACTGCATCGCTTCAGGATTCTACCAACAAACCGCAATCTAGAGTTTCTCTTACCCTTTACTTGTATAATCTGATCATTCCATTTGAGATCATTTCGAATAGTCACACCCAGATACTTTATGGATGTTACCGCTTCCAAAGACTGGGCATTTATTTTGTACTCGTATATTAATGGGGATTTCGCCTTACTAATATTGAGAGATAAGCAGTCGTGGAGTTTTGCTATATGGGCGTAAAATGTCATATGATTCCAGTGTCTGTGGTTACCGATGAACTATGCAATGTCCCTCATACATGCATGAATATCTGAACGACATTTCATAGTACATCGTCGAACACAGACACTGCAGTTAGCATTACATGCCTAGACAGGCAGCGACAGTAATACTACAAAGACCCTCCTTGTCCGGGAATCAAAGCAACTGTGCGAGTGCAGGACGTAGTCACTCAGTGACATACGGAGATTTGAGTCAGCCTTGGAGGCGTGCTCGGGCAGCCGATGCCAGTCAGGAAACAGCTCGTGTAACGCAGATAATTCAGGTTCGAGTCCTCTGGTAAAAACTTTCTTTTGTCACTAATAAATTGTGCAGCAGCAGTCTAGCCGTATTCATAATTCCGAATACAATTCTTCCAGTAAAATGCCTGACAATGGCGATAGTAAGAGCTGCGTTCTGAAAAAAAGGGAAAATTTGATTTGATCCATTATAAATGTTTCTGGAAGCCTGCGACTGTGAAAACAATAGGCTTGTTTATAAATAACTCATCGGCTACCAGTCACGATTTCCTGTACTTTGCCGGCCGGAGTGGCCGAGCGTTTCTAGGCGCTTCAGTCTGGAACCCATAGTGCTCAGAGCCATTTGAACCATTTTTTTCTGTACTTTATTTTTCGCACGACGCGTTTCGGGAAATGATTCCCTTTTTCAAGTGCGTTTTTTGTGTTTGTTATGCCAATTCTATGTGATGTTGTCGATGTGTGACAGTCTGCATCATTTCGTCGAATTTACTGCACTATAAAAGAAAACACGCGATTTGTAGTTGGTTGACGACCTTCTAGTGAAGTTAGTGGCAAAATTTAGTAGAATTTTTACTTACAGTTTCCTTACGGTCCATTTGTGTAGAGTCTCATACGCACTAAACATCACACACAACTTGTTGTACACTTTTAAACATCGAAAACATTTTACATAAACAAAACAGTAACACAGATTTTCCTACAAGTAGTCAACAGAGATGACATTATAGGTCTTCCGCAGAGTATGATGATCCATACTCATTGTCAGACTCTGGAATATACAAGCTAACATGCCAAGAATGCTCCATTTTCTACCTAGGACAAACAGGCTGGAATTTCAATACCAGGTACACAGAGCACATAAAAGCCTATACACACAACACACACACTACATCAGCCATAGCAACACAGATACATAATACAGGACACGCATTTGTAAAAACAGAGCAAAATGTCAAAGTACTCCACCGACTAAAGAAAGGACATAAAATGGATTTGCTAGATGAACTGGAGATATATTCACATTACAGAAAATATGAAGATAACTTGAAAGTGAAACAGTGAATTTCTTCAGATGTTTCGATAGTATACTTAAATAAAAATAGTAACACATAGAAATAAGCACAATTGTAAAATAGATATAAGTAAATTACGATCCAAATTGTTAAGGTAAATAACCTCTGTACAAAAGCATATCATACTCTGTGGAAGACCTATAAGGGCATCTGTGTTGACTACTTGTACGAACGTCTGTGTAACTGTTTTGTTTATGTAAAATGTTTTAGATGTTTAAAAGTGTACAACACATTGTGTGTGATGTTTAGTGCGTGTGAGACTCTGCACAAATGGATCATAAGGAAACTGTAAGTACAAATTCTTCTAAATTTCGCCACTAACTTCACAAAAAGATCGACAACCAACTAAAAATCGAATGTTTTCTTATATATTGCAGCAAAGTCAACGAAATGAAGCAGACTCTCACACATCGACAACATCAAATAGAAATGGCATAACAAACACAAAAAAACGCACTTGAAAATGGGAATCGTTTCCCGAAACGCGTCCTGCGAAAAATAAAGAAAATCGTGACTGGTAGCAGTTGAGTTATTTATGAACAAACCTATTAAAAGGGAAAATTGTTAACATCGAATATAGGTTTTAGGTAGCATTTTATGAAGATATTTCTCTCGAGTGTAGCCTTGTTCGCAAATGAAAGGTGGCGATAAACAGTTCAGACAAGATGAGAATAGAATCTGAAACGAGCTGCTACGAAGGAATGCTGAAGAAGTATCAGAAAAAATTCTTGGCTCAGCTCTACTTACAGGAGCGATCGGTTGATAGGACGCACACTGAGGCATCAAGTAATCCAAGTAATCGTCAGTTTGACGACGGAACTAAGTTTTGGAGACGGAAACTGTAGAGGGAGACCAAGGCTTGTGTACAAAACGCGGATTCAAATGGATGTAAGTTGCACAAGATTAGCGTGGAGATCTACATCAATCCAATCTTCGAACTAAAGACCACGAAAACAACGTCTGAGCCACGTCAAATAAAAATTCAAAATTTAGATTGTTACGATTTTCTGAATATTTTCTACTTCCTATCGTTGATCAGGATCACGGACATGCATGATTCGTCAATTTGGCTTTAGGAAACATAGAAACATCGGACAGGCAATTGTGCCGCTGCTCTTGATAAAAGGAGCAAGATTTAACTAAAGTCAAGATTTTTCTTCGAATTTGTCAGCCTAGAAAAAGTTTTCGACAGTGTAACACGGTGCAAGATGTTAGAGAGTCACAGAAAGATAGGTGTAAGCTATAGGAAAGAAAGCTAATACCTAAAATGTACAAGAATCAAGCGCGAATAATAAATATGCAAGACCAAGAATGAAGTGATAGAATAGCGAAGAGTATAGACCAAGGATGTGGTTTTTTAAAATTCTCAAAAAAAAAAAAGTGTCATGTATAGGGACAGACCGGTAATGTACAATATTTTCAAGGCCCAATAGCGAACAATAATAATATCAGAGAAAAATGAAGTGTGCTGCATCGATGTAGTAGAAGACAGGGATATAGCCTTTCAGTCCTATTATTCACTGTATACACCGCAAACGCAATGACAGAAATAAAAGGAAGGGTCAGGAGTGGTACAAAAATCCAGATTCGTAAGTCACATTGCTCTCCTCAGTGCGAAGTAGGAGGAACTGCAGGTCATACTGACTGGAATGAACAGTCTTGTTAGTAAAGAATACGGACTGAGAGTAAACCAAAGAAATACGAAAGTAAGAAGGAGTACCAGAAGTGAGATTAGCGATAAAATTAAGATCGTGGTTAGTGATCACGAACTAGAAGAAGTGAAGGAATTCTACTGCCTTGGAAGCAAAATTATGCATGACATACGAAGCAAGGAGGATACGGGAAGCAGACTAACGGATGGAAAGAAGTCATACCACAGTAAAAGATTTCTACTGTAATAGTATCAGACGTGGGCCTTAATTTGAGGAAGAAATTTCAGAGAAAATACATTTTGAACAAAGCATTATATGGGCATGTATCATGGACTGCGGGAAAATCGGAAAAGAAGAGGACCGAAGCATTTGAAATGTCGTGAAACATAAGGTTATTGAAAATAAGAAAGAATGCTAATATAAGGAGTGAGCAAGTTTTCTGCAAAAGCCTACAATGCTATCGGTTATTACTACGAAAGCAAGTCCCCAATAAAGGAATTTAAAGTTTGACCGTGAGCGTATACTAATGAGAAGGAATCGGACTACATTTCGATACTAGAAAGACAGGGAGAAGTAATTACACTATCGGGGATCGAACCAATGTTAAAGTAGTTGTAAAGTAAATCTGCAGTTACAAAAATCAAAGACAGTCGCCAGCCTAATTAGGCAAAGTGATTACAAGTAAATGCACAGTTCATCAAGAAAACTAACTGATGTACACGATTTTAGTTGGGACGGAAATCTGTTTATAAATCGGACACGAAAACAAGACCTCAATCTATTAAGTGTTGATAACTTCTCACGGTAACACAGATGAAAGCTTCAAATGTCTTGACAACAATTTCTCACTAACGAACATTATTTTTTTAACATCAATGTTCATTACACAGTATTACATTATAAGAAAGCAGTACAGCTAAACTGAATTTGGGGTGGCTTCAACACTTTATTATAGAAAGACATAAATATAGAAATGGTTCTCAAACTGTCATGCTACATAATATGATTGCTATTTGTTTTGAAATATAGCATATATTGCGTTATATAGAGCGTAAGATCCTTGATTTTTTATAGTCTCAATAAGTCGTTACCGGTCATATTTACAAGAGTATGTATATCTTCATAATGATTGCTAAATTTCATAAGAACTTTCCGTATAAGAATTACTGTACCACTGGTTCTACATATGATGGGGAGTCCAGAAACTCTTCTATCCACTGACTGGATCTAGGGGAACCGCTTCAAACAAAACACAATAAGGATACCTACATAAATATAATTATATGAATAAAAGCGCTACAGCAAACTTTCGAAGTAAACAATCATTATGTAGGCCTCTAAACTGTAATGGCCTGTAATTACTTCTTGTAATCGCAATCCTTTTCCATTAATTTTAATATTGAACAAATATTTTAATAAAAATGAAAATTAAATAATGTGAATAGGAGTTTTTCTTTACACTAACTTTTTCGAAAAACTCCAGCTGTTCACTTTGCTGATCACTTGGAGCGTATCATACAAAAGACAAACTGAAGACGTGAGATAATTATTACTCCACAAAATTGTATTTATTTATTTATTGTTAAACCTCCGTTCAGCAAATATTTGATATAAGATAAGCTTACTTTGTACATTAGTACACAATTTTAAATACATGTTACATAACATTAACATTGATTGAATGACATTAATAATGTAAGCACGTGATACAGTACAGTAGATTGTTGAAATAAAATACATTGATATAACAGTACAATCTAATATGTAGTACAATAGATAACAAAAGCATTTTCAGATACATAATACAAAAAAGGAAATAATGTAAATTTATGTCAACAGGTAGTCATCTACCAAAGGAAATAATGTGAATTTATGTTACCAGGTACTCATTTACATTATAATAGCACCTGTCTTGTAAATATGTTTTCAAAGCGACTTTGAGGTTTAGTGTTTATTTTTTTTCCTTGATGTGGTGGGGAAGTTTATTGTAAAATTGTTTGCTAGTTTGCAGTTTTCCATTTTACCTGAGAGTTGTGCTCGCATGTACGCTGTGGGAGTATGGTTTTTGCTTGGTGTGTTGTGCGTAGACTGCTTGATTTGTTCATACTAAGTGGTTTTTAGTTTCTTAAATTTTCTTTATGTAAGTAATTATCAAAAAGAATGTACAGGCATGGTAGTGGTAGTATCTGTATTGAGTTAAAAAGGAGTTTGCGAGAATTTCTGGGTGTGCCTTTCTCAGTTGCCTTAATGATCGTCTTCATTTCCCTAATGATAAACACATTTTAAACAGTTCTGTAATCCATTAGAATTCAGATACTTGGAAGCATTTCAGCACTAGGAATAGGAATGTGTCCAGGTAAATGACTGAAAAGAAGTCAGTGTTCTTCACACGAAGCTGAAATTAGAGCAGTTATTATTTGACCATTGAGCAGATTAGTGATCCGTGCAAAATTGTACAATACTAAACTTTACTTCTACTGAAGATAGGGCTGTAGAGATTTTCTGTGGCAGAAGTATGAAGTCGACATACGTGGTCATGGTCTGAAAATTAACTTCTTGGCGTCGGAATATTATGATGTTGAGGAAGCAAATAAATTGCATTATGTAATACGCAATATACATCCGCATGCGAGGCATAATCAGTCCAGTATTGCTACTGTTCTTGCCTCACTCAGCACACAAGATGTTAACTGGGTGAATGCTGACCACCGACTATACAGGCCGCAGAGACTTCCTGCAGCCCTTCTCGCCAATCCATCTTTTATATTCCCGTCGACAATTTTCCGTTGCGGAGGGACTTACCTCCAGGTTTTATATCTGTATAAACCTAAATACCCTACGCCCCTATACATGAACCAGTTTTCCACACACTATTTGAAGATATTATCGTTATGAAAGAAAATAGTTTTCAAAATTACTTTCACAGTTCATTCTGCTAACTTAATTACACAGAAATATCATTTACTTACTTCGTGAATCAAAGAACATTGTAAGATAATTATTGCATCATGCATAAGAAAGAACTACGTGAATTAGGTACAGTTGATGTATTACATAAGAGTCGCAAGCGGCAAGGGAAGGAATGTGTGGAGAAGACTGACAAGAAGAAGAAATAGGATGTGTTGCGATATCAGAAAACAACTTTCGAGGTACTAAAGGAATCTGCAGAGAGTAAAAACTGTAGAAGAAGACAGAGATTGGAATAAACATAAAAAATAGTTAAGATGGCAGGTGTAAGTGTTACTCTGAGAAGAAGAGGTTGGCCAGCCAGAAGAAAAAGACGAATAAAAACTGTCCCACTCAGCGAATCGTGCGACTCTGTGTGACAAATGGACACCTATTCGCTGAGCCCACGGTCTTGTCTCTGTACGCTGATCTCAGCGAAAGCGGAAACCATCAAATTAAAATTTATTTGTTTAAGTGATCCGAGAGATGACTAAAAGCATGGAAACGCAATCCTTTCAGGTATCCTAACAGTAAATGTTTCATGGTTGGAGAGAATGCCATGTCTGTCTAGGAAACTCCCAGAGCACTGCTTCAAACGCTTTTTTATTATTATTTTCTCACCTGTTATTTAACTTTTAACATCACCTTCTATAATCGAAAATGAGCGGAAACGTCAGTTGTTCGCAAAATAACACGGAAACATTGTTCCAGAAACGAGGAAGCGCAAAACGACGACGAGTATTTTAAAAAAATGGAACGACACGGACTAGCGGGATCTTGCGCCCTGGGCGAGCACACGACACGGCCGCGAGCATGATTGGCGCTCGGCCGCCATGTCGGGGATTTACCGGCCGTTCGCGCTACGCCTCGGGGATCCCCCTCAGTGCACAGCGGCCGCTGCAGGAGCGAAGCACGCACTCCCTCGAGGACAGCGCGCTACAGCGATTGTTGGGGCTAACAGGTAGCGGCGGCCCGTGTTCGACGCCGCTCCGCCACGGGCCTACCCCGCCGAGCGCGCCGCCGTATTTTAATGTACGGTCCGCTCCCAGGGCTGCTATTAGCAATAACAGACATGTAGCCGCCGCAGCCTCGTCTGCGTGTGCAAAATAATAAAAAAAAGAAGAAGCGTATGACAATAAAAGTTGCATTTATTTGGCGACAACTCTTTTATCCGCCGTGTAAAAGCGGCCGGAACGCGTCTCCCTTGACGACGCTGTTTTCCATTTATTCGGACGGCAGAGATTCTGTGTTGTTTATTTACCCCAAACCACCGCGACCTGGCAGCGGATGCTTCCCTCTCGGGGTGCTACTCACACAACACACATACACCCACGCGCACAGACACAAACACGAACACAAACACTCGTGCATCCCGCTACATGAAGAAGTATCTGTCAAAACTAATGTCCGCTAGAAAATAATGTCTGTCACAGGAGTATATATTATCCACAGAGGGGCAAAAAAAAATGTCGGTCGTATATTCTTGTCCACCTGTGAATGCGTGGTCGCGTTATTTCCCCTTGCGCAAGGACTTTTCGCTGTCCGTCTCTGACCGACTATCTGATGCATAACATTTTTAATGATTAAGGGAGCGTGTCTGAGAGCATACATCACTCGATTAGAGCGACAGTTGTCATCTATTTCTGACGGATTCTCTCTAGCTCTCCAGACGATTTGTTTGCTTCTTTTGTTGTTTCCTGACTGCAGATCACTAGAGGGAAATGTAATATATTCAAATTCTGCATAGCTTATGCATGAAAGTTATCTGAATAAGGTTCCAAACACCATCTGCTTATGTAGTACTACTTATTAAATTTCTGATTTCCTCATAGATTTTGTGCTGGCATCCTATGGCAGTAAATTATCTTACGTGGGCCACTCGCTATGAATAAATATTTCTGTATCATTTGGGGACGTCACCGAATACTTCTTTTACAACTGATCTTATCATTGTTCTCATGTATTTCTTCTATTAAGAAAAAAGATACTGCCTCTGAAAGCAAATGTACTGACCTATGATCGATTTAGAAGCTTGTAACCTCATCATAAGATGTTTCAGATACGTATATAGAGCACAAAAAATCATCGTATACAAAATTTTAGAGCGTGTGGAGGAGGCAAAAAGAAACTTTTTTGTGTGGAGAAAATGTCACAGGTGCTACGGATCCGTGACAGGGAAGGGTGCATGAAGGTTTTGGCGCTAGCGATAGTCAAAGACTGTGTTCAGAATATGTAATGAATATTGTTTTAGAAACGTTGCTGATCTATGGATTTCTTTACGGGTGGAGATGAAGCATTTGGTGTACGAGACACCGGTAAACAATCCAGGAGCTGTTTGCTCTGTTGACCGAAGCTGCATCCATTATTCGTGAAATACATGCTGGTTATGGCCGTCTTAGACAGTTACTAGCAAACAGGTGCCACTTGTGTATTACTGTAAACGGATGCCATTTTTAAAACATTTGAACGGAAATTGATTCAGACAACACTATAGCTGGGGGATCAAACGCTATTCCGCCCATCTGCTCTGAATGGCCGCCCCTAACTTTTGGTTATTAGCGTCGATGGTTGTCGGCGCACTGTTTGGGTTTCGTTGTTTCGTTTACATAAGACCACGTCAGGCTTTTTTGGGGTGGTAAAGTCTCGTTAGAAGAATTGAGAGACTATTTGTATTTACAAACACGAACATTATCAGACCAGCAGCCAACTACTTCACATCGAAAATATTAATCCACGTGACCAGGAAAGAATGGGGCATAAGTTTCTGTGTTTGATGAACTCGGATATAGGACACAATGTTTTGGATCGTGCCCATGTCTGGTACAGCATATGTCCAGAGCAGGTACTCAACTAAGTGACGGTCTGATAAATATATCATGAACGTCAGGTCCGTGTAACGCACCACGTCCTGTTACACACTGAAACTAGTCAACACAGTAAATCCGACAGGCAGGTTAGGCGAAGAAAACGACAGAACGCTTTTAGCGTATAACCGCACACGCTCACAAATGTAAGGTACTGAAACAAGTATTTCCATTCAAAACGAACTGTGCTGAAAGTCGTAACGGAATTCCTATCAGACTTCACACTGGATACGCTGCGAAATTATTTTTCCTAGCATCTCTAGCGAAGTGAATAGTTTAGTGTGCATTTTAAAGAGCACATGTCGCTTCCGTTTATAAAAAGAGTAAAAGAAAGAATGTACAGAATCGCAGACTATTTTTCGGCCGTCTGTTGCATATTTCAAGGTGCAACGTTATTACATTCCCTTGCTAAATCAGCAAGGGACATTAAAAAAGCTCACTGGTGTAAAAGAGAGTTTGCTTTATTCACACACGAAGTACAGCAAACGTTTAATGCAGATGTGGTGGTCGATTCTGTTTTTCTAGATTTCCGAAAGGTGTTGGATACTGTACCACATTCCCGTCTGACAATCAAAATGAGACCAAACTCAAAGAAGCTTCAACTGACAGAAAGCACTGTGCTTTACTAAGCTGTGAGTGGTCAACAGAACGAAAGAATCTGATGTGACAGTGAGTAGCCAAACTGGGTCTTTTGTCAGGAAGGGTTAATGGCTGAGGCCACGCATTACGTCACCTATTCGTAATACATGGTCCAGTCACGTTCATGTGACCACCTCCTATTTTTGGCGTCATAGCGCAATAACCACTCGCAAACGCTAAGTGGAATCACTAACAGTGGAGCGTATTTAAAGTGTCTCGGCGGGGGGTCGAGGGTAGGGGGAGGGGTTTCGGATAAAAAGTGCAGTCGTTGTCGAAATGTGGAAACAGAGCGATTTATCTGACATCGCCCGCATCTCGTGGTCGTGCGGTAGCGTTCTCGCTTCCCACGCCCGGGTTCGATTCCCGGCGGGGTCAGGGATTTTCTCTGCCTCGTGATGGCTGGGTGTTGTGTGCTGTCCTTAGGTTAGTTAGGTTTAAGTAGTTCTAAGTTCTAGGGGACTGATGACCATAGATGTTAAGTCCCATAGTGCTCAGAGCCAGCCATCTGATTGGCTTTCGGGCCTGTGATGGAAGCTTTTCCAAAACCTCTAACTTTATGAACTGTTCGCCCTCCGCCGTGGTCAAAGTATACTGTGCATAGCAAAATGGCGCCATCCAAAAATGGGGCCGTGGCTGTATATGACGAGGACGAACGATGGCTGCGGAGATGTGTACGGGCAAATAGACGTGCAACCTAGTGAAGTCTGTCATTGTTAGGAAGGAGATGGCGATCTTAACATTATTTATTAAAGAAAAATTTTTCTAACTAGGGAAATTATCCATCGCAGCCCCCCCCCCTTTCCTCTCACATTTATTTGTAAGATGGCTCAGTGCTCAGAGAACAGTCCGTCACAAACTGAACACAGATCTAGCATGAAAACGGGAAGAAGGTGTACTGAGCTGTGTAAAAAGAAGCAAAGTAGAGACAGTGAACGGTCCAAGCTTAACAAGTGCAATGTTGAGCATTAATTAACAAGTGGGTAAGTGGTCACAATCTTGGACTGCAATGCGGACGAGACGTGTTCAAAACTCATTCGTGCCATTTATTTTTATTTCATTTTTGTTGCACAACACTACGAACTGTCCGTCCAGTCACTAATACGTTTGTACTCTTTCTGAAGTCTTAACGGTTGTCACAATATACAGTACATCGTTTATAGAATATGAGTCATGTGGTAAGAACACGGTACTCTCGCAAGTGAACGTGGTGAATAGTGAGAGCAAGGGAGATACAACATAGACGTCCCACAGAAACGAAAACAACAGATAAACTGGTGCAAACTATGTCACAACAAAAAAATTCAGGAGTCAAAACTTCCAAAACAGAACGCAACTTCAAAAACGTCACAGACATATGTTTTGGCACATCAAGGAGAAACTGTGTGAATGTGAAACTGTTGCGTTCATTTGTTGCAGCTTATGTGACAAACTATTATATTTCTATCAGTTGTTTGTGAGTGATCATATTCAGATTCATACTAACACCTAAATCGGACAAGGAGGCATATCTCACTCACTTCAAATTTGTAAGAGTGCTGATAACCTCGCAGAAGGGCCCAGGGCAGAGGAGACAGCTTATGGTCTTGGGAATGTTTTCGTCGCACTCTTTTATAACAACGCGAAGTTCGTAACAACTCTTCGAATGAAGCAGAAGTGTAACGATGGAATTCACGACATCCAGAGATTTATGGGCCTATATGACATTTTCGTTTATTTGGAGAGATGCATGGCTCTGAGCACTATGCGACTTAACTTCTGAGGTCATCAGTCGCCTAGAACTTAGAACTAATTAAACCTAACTAACCTAAGGACATCAGACACATCCATGCCCGAGGCAGGATTCGAACCTGCGACCATAGCGGTCGCTCGGCTCCAGACTGTAGCGCCTAGAACCGCACGGCCACTCCGGCCGGCGGAGAGATGCATATGAGGCCTGAAGATTGCATAATGAAATGCTGAAACTGGTAGTCTTCAAAATAAAATAAAATAACATAACATAAGTTATACGGCTATTGTTAAATTTCGTACACATTGACAAAAATAAAGTCGATCTTTATGTGGCCATTTCCAAAATTTTATGAGCAGTATCCTCAGGAAAGGGTAATTCTACTGTTCGTTGCCTAGGATAATTTGTTTCGTGTCAAAATTATAAGCATTTTTGGGGTCAGTTTTCTTTGACCAGTCTGTAGACGTGCATAGAATTTTATCACAGCCCAGACATGGCAAAGTTGTGTAGCTGTAGTATTGTGTTATTTTCCTCCACATGCTGTTAGCTGAAGACACACTACCATCTACGTGCTTTTGTCTGAAGACACACATACACACACACACACACACGCGCGCGCACACACACACACACACACACACACACACACACACACACACACTGACGCTAACGACCCGGGTGTCTCGAGTGAGCGGCGACGACCCGTCTGGCACCGTGTTGCTAGGGTCCGACAGGTGCGGTAGCCCGCTAATTCTGATAGTTGGCAGCAAGAACTGTCGCACTGTCGCTCCGCCCTCGCACTTTCAACATCCGGGATGGTATGTTAGCAGCACTGGCCGCCAGACGAACGCACCAGACTTACGACGGGCTGAATCACTGTCTGAGGTGGGCTCGCTGTCTGCCAAGGTACGCAACTGTAGTCTCGCCTGCCAGTGGATTGGGCGCGCTACGCGGGTAGCCTGCCAGTTAGGCGTAGCGGCGCCAAGTAGAATACTGCATCAGGAAATATGACTGTGCATGGTTATACATGGGCTGGACAAAAGTAAGGAGACACAGCGAGAAATCCCCGCTTGAACGTAAATGTAGATGCTAACCAAACCTGCAGGTTGTGATGCGTTTCACCGCCAACGGCACCTGTGCAATGTCTCAATGCGTTGAGTATGTCAGTTGTGGCGACAAGTGTCTCGAGTAGTTTCATTGTGTCGGAGCTAATTGAATTCCAGAGTGGGCAAACTGTTGACGTTTGTATGATGGCTGCTTCCTTAATCACGGTAGCCGAAGCGTGTGGTGCGCCGTATCGAAAATTTATGCCGCACACAGGAAAAGCGGAAAAACATCATCTGCGGACGGAAGAGTCTGTTGAATGATCGTGACAGAGTACGGCAGCTGCAGAATTCACTGTGGGTGTGGAAGTCGCACTCCGAAACCTAACAGCGGCAAAATAACACAAAGGCAGCACCAGAAGCAGGGAACTGCATGGCGTCCTGGATTTCCTAAACCACCATCAGTTATGCAAATGTCCTTAAGAAGAAAACGTGGTGCCAAAGTCACAAAACATTTCAGCAATGGAAGAAATTTATTTGATCGGATGAGTCTTGTTTCACAATGTTCTCAACGTTTGGCCGAATTTCCTTCTCAAAAGCGAAAGATAGGGAGGGGGGCGGTAAGGGCGCGCAGGTGAGGGAGGGCTTCTACGATGATATGAAAATTTGGGCAGCCATATCGTGGTACTGCGTGCGTCACTTGGTTACTACAAGGGAGTATGTGGCCATTTTGAATGATGAGAGGTCCATCCAGTGGAGACGCTGTGATCCAAAACGACAGGGCCCCTGTTCACACAGCTGGCGTTCTCCAGGACTGGTCTTGGCAGTACAGCGATGAATTAACGCATCTCACATGGCCACCACAGTTAACGGATCACAATATTAATTGAGCCTTAGTGGTCTGCTTTGAAGAGAAGGTGCGTCAGCCCTATCTACCTCCAACATCTTTACTTAAATGGCATTTCTTTGCAGGAAGAATAGTATAATGATTCCTTTAAAACCATTCAGCGCCTGTATTTATCCATTCCGAGATGACTGGAAGCTGTACTGAATGCCAGCGGTTTTCCAACACCGTATCACACAGGTGATGAGTTGTGTCTTCAGTATTTCAATGTTTTTGTCAATCCCCTGCATTGTGGTGTAGGAAGAATACACGAGCAAATATTTAGGTGATTCGTTGATATACTTGGGGGGTAATTTAGTAGGATCCTGGCCCGATGTTGTCGTCAAACTACTGACTTGGCTGTAGCTTCTGTGACACCCACGCGGAGACTCAGCTTGCTTCAGAAAGTAAAGCATAACGACATTCTGTAAGCAAAAACTTTGATATTTTGAACGAAATATACTATCAGAATATAAAATAAATTCGACTGTAATATTTTATTTCTTAGAATAACTACCTGTTTTCAGAATTTCTGATTATTTAAGCTAAAAACTTACAAAGTCTATTTCACACTGACGCAAGCTGTGAGCTAGTTTTGTTGAGAATGAGCTAACTCAATTATTTGATCTTGATTTATTCCTCGCAGTCTGATACACAAACTGAAATTTGCACTTTGAAGAGCCAAAGAAACTGCTAGACCTGCCTTATAGCACCTCCGTGAACACGTAGAAGTGTCGCAACAAGACGTGGCATAGACTCGACTAATGCCTGAAGTGCCTGAGGAAATTGACGCCATGCACCCTGCAAGTCTGTCCATAAATCCGTAAGACTACAAGGGAGGAGAGATATCTTCTGAACAGCACGTTGCAAGGCATCCCAAATATGCTCAATAATGTTCATATCTGGGGAGTCTGGTGGCAAGAGGAAAAGTTTAAAGTCAGAAGAGAGTTCCTGAAGCCTGTCTGTAGCAATTCTGGACGTGTGGGGTGTCCTGCTGGAATTTCCCAAGACCGTCGGAATGCACAATGCACATGACTCGATGTAGGTGACGAGACCGGATGGTTACAAACGTGTCACCTGTTTGTCGTATCTAGACGTACCAGCGGTTCCATATCACTCCAGCTACGCACGTTCCACACCATAACAGAGCGTCCACTAGCTTGAACAGTCCCCTGCTGACATGCAGGGTCCATGGATTCATAGGATTGTCTCCATACGCGTACATGTCCACCCGCCCGATGCAATTTGATACGACACTCATTCGACCAAGCAACATGTTTCCAGTCATTAACGGTCTAATGTCGGTGTTAACGGGCCCAGGCGAGGCATAAAGTTTTGTGTCGTGCAGTCATCAAGTGTACACGAGTGGGCCTTCGGCTTCTAAAGCCCATATCAATGGTGTCTCTCTGAATCCTCCGCAAACTGACACTTGTTGATGGCTCAGCAATGAAAATTGCAGCAATTTGCGGAAGGGTTGCACTTCTGTCACGTTGAACGATTCTCTTCAGTCGTCGTTGGTCCCGTTCTTGCAGGATCTTTTTCCGGCCGCAGCGATGTGGGAGAGTTGATGTTTTATCGGAATTCTCATATTCACGGTACACTGGTGAAATAGTCGTACGAGAAAATCGCCACTTTATGGAAACCTCTGAGATGTTGTCCCATCGCTCGTGCGACGAGTGTAACACAACATTCAAACTCACTTAAATCTTGATAACCTGCCATTGTAGCAGCAGTGCCGGCCGCGGTGGCCGTGCGGTTCTAGGCGCTTCAGTCCGAAATCGCGGGACTGCTACGGTCGCAGGTTCGAATCCTGCCTCGGGCATGGATGTGTGTGATGTCCTTAGGTTAGTTAGGTTTAAATAGTTCTAAGTTCTAGGGGACTGATGACCTAAGATGTTAAGTCCCATAGTGCTCAGAGCCATATTGTAGCAGCAGTAACCGATCTAATAACTGCGCCAGACACTTGTTGTCTTATGTAGGCGTTGTCGACCCTAGTGCTGTTTTCTGCCTGTTTACATACCTCTGTATTTCTATAAGCATGCCTCTACCAGTTTCTTTGGCGCTTCAGTGTAGATGTTTTGAGTGTAGTAATGCCACCATTAAGAAAACATAGGCTGAAGGAAATACGAGGGTCACTCCAAAAGAAATGCACACTATTACTGTAAAAATACAGTTTTCATTCTGCATGTGTGAAAGTTTTGCATTGTGTAGATACATCCTCCCCGCTTGTTTTCAAACTTAGTTCAACCTGTTCCCGTGAGTGGCGCCGTCCCAGCATGTCTTCAAGATGGCTGCTACACTTGACGTTCGTCAGAAGCAACGTGCTGTCATAGAATTCCTGTGCTGTGAAAACGAGATAGTGTGAAACATCCATAAGAGGTTGAAAAAAGTGTATGGAGATGCTGTTATCAATCGCAGTACAGTTAGTCGGTGGGCAACCAGGTTACGTGATGAAACCATACACGGCAGTAGTGAGGATTGTCCTCACAGCGGCAGGTCTCGTACTGCATACACTCCACACAATGCGCAGAGAGTTAACGAATTGGTGACTGCTGACAGACGCATCACAGTGAACGAATTGTCACGCTACGTTGGGATAGGGGAAGGAAGTGTTTGCAGAAAACTGAAAGTGTTGGCGTTAAAAAAGGTTTATGCCAGGTGGGTCCCCAGGATGCTGTCAGAGGCTCACAAAGAAACAAGAAAAACGGTATGCAGCGAACTTTTGGAACAGTACGAGAATGGTGGAGATGAACTTCTTGGAAGAATAGTGACAGGTGATGAAAAATGGTTCCATCATTTTTCACCAGAGACGAAAAGGCTATCAGTGGAGTGGCATCATGCAAATTCACCCAAGAAAAAAAAAATTCAAAGCCACACCTTCCGCTGGAAAAGTTATGGCCACGGTGTTTTTCGATTCCGAAGGACTCTTGCTTGTAAACATCATGCCAAGTGGAACCACCATAAATTGTGATGCATATGTGACAAAACTGAAGAAACTTCAAGCTCGACTGAGTCGTGTTCGACCACATCGGCAAAAACAGGATGTTTTCCTATTGCACGACAATGCACGGCCACATGTCAGTCAATAAACAATGGAAGCGATCACAAAACTCGGATTGACAACAGTGAAACACCCGCCTTACAGTCCTGACCTGGTTACATGTGACTATCATCTCTTTGGGAAACTGAAAGACTCTCTTCGTGGAGCACGACGATTCAATCCCGCATCCGGCCATCCTGATTTAGGTTTTCCGTGATTTCCCTAAATCGCTCCAGGCAAATGCCGGGACGGTTACTTTGAAAAGGCACGGCCGACGTCCTTCCCCATCCATCCCTAATCTGATGAGACCGATGACCTCGCTGGCTGGTCTCCTCCCCAAACAATCCAACCCAACCCCTCTCTTCGTGGAACAAGGTTTGAAGATGATGACTCCCTTGTGCACACTGCCAAACAGTGGCTCCAACAGGTTGGTCCAGAATTTTAACGTGCGGGTATACAGGCGCTGGTTCGAAGATGGCGTAAGGCAGTTGAGAGGGATGGAAATTATGTGGAGAAATCAAAATATTTGTTACTGAAGAATGTATCTACACACTGTAAAACTTTCAAACATGTAGAATAAAAGATGGATTTAAAAAAAATTGTTTGCATTTCTTTTGGAGTGACCCTCGTATATAAAACATTCTGGCCACAACTAGTAAATATGGGCTTATAATGGAGCTCTCCCCTGGACTATAAAACATTTGATTTTTTCTTTCTTACACGTTCAATGGTTCAAACCTGGGTCCGGCCATCGTGCTTTAGGTTTCCTGTGATTTTCCTAAATCGCTTCAGGTAAACGTCGGGATGGTTCCTTTGAAAGGGGACAGCTCCCTTCCGTCCTCATCCTTCCCTAATCCAGTGGGACCAATGACCTCTCTGTTTGGTCCCCTCCCTCAAATCAGTGAACCAGCCATTCTCAAAGGAAATGAGTGTCAAAGGAGAAGTCAGAATGAGAAACGTATGTTAATCACAAAGCCCGCACCTACCAGAACACTACAGCTACAACATATCACATCAATAGCATGTGCGAAATTGCTCGCATAAGTGCGAAACGGCTCATATGCAGCCGTATTACGATTTTAAAAAAATTCAGATAGCGTTAACGTACTGTAGATGGCATTGTCGTAAAATTCTCGCATAAGTGCGAAACGGCTCATATGCAGCCGTATTACGATTTTTAAAAAAAGTCAGATAGCGTTAACGTACTGTAGATGGCATTGTCGTAAAATTATACATGTTCTTATCCGCATTTACAAAAGGATGACAAGTGTATATTTTACACGTTTGCGTATATGCCATTCACTTAATGTCGTATACACTGCTTTACAAAACTTAAGGACGAGATAGATAAGGTAACATAAAATTTGAAAAACTCCGTGGAAACGATGAAACACCAGGAGCATGTTGCCAAAAGTCTCATATTCGTGCACATCAGGTTGCACATCACATGGCGTGAGGTCAGCGTGATCATAGCGCCATACAGGGCTGTTGAAAGTGTAAGATGGGAAGAACTATGCCCCTTACATGAAGTCATTAAAGATCACCTAACTCACTTTGAGCGAACAGTAGGGCTGAACAAAAATGACTGACAAGGCACAATGCATCTTGTAGAGGGTATAGTATGGATGTATTGAAATAATTAATGCCGGGTGATGTTTTTTAAGTAATTCACATGACATGAAAACTTTGTGGAAATGCGTCGATTTACTGGAGGCTAGTTTATCCCAGGGAAGTATTCAGAACTGACCGTGGCTCGCTAGGGAGCGGCGAAGGGAAGCGACAGTAGGCAGCTTTGGGCGGCTCAAGTTCTGAGAAAGCAGTAACGGGGCGTGGCCTCCACCCGCCTTAAGATGAGTGACAGTGAGTGGGTGGTTGAGCCCATGCTGGTGTACCGGGAAGCAGACGGAGAACTTATACGCCTGTTGATAAATGTCCATCGTCCAATTTTCAGTGAAACATGAGAGAAAGCCGGGCAAAGCTACAGTGGAGCGGTCAACACAGGCCAATATATGTGTGTTCGTAACTATAGCAACTTCACGCTGCATTCACGGTACGCAGAGTCTGAAGTAAATCAGGTGAAGAGCGACAGAAAGAAATACGCCAGCCTCCAATGGGAATGTAGGACCAAGGAATTTGAAGTACTCTCCTGGGAGTCAGAATTCCGGAAAAACTGGTGTTTTGTGCACCTTGATGGGTGGTCTGGGATGAGCTAAATAGCAGAAGTTGAGAGGAAGGGAAATTTTGTGGGAATTTGTTCACTTCCCAGAGCAGGCATTGGTCGGCGCTGGGAAGCGACACATAATTAACACAACTTGCACTGCAATTGTCGTAAGTGATTTTGCTGGAGGGGAAACCGAGGTGAAGAGCGGACTGGGAGAAGTGTCCATAGTGGTCTTCTGTTCCCAGCTTTTCCTAGAGTGCGGACGTGGCGTTCTTTACTCAGCTTGCCTGAGAGAGTGAGCATCTCTGCAGTTTAGGACTTAGCAAACGGAACGATTGAGTTTGGTGATAGAAAGTTTCCATTCAGCTATGTACTGAGCAAGATTGCTAGAAGTGAATAGAAGAGCGCAGCCTTGCAGCACCACGAGGTCGGCCGACGTCCGCATAACGACGACGCCCCGCCACGCTGAATTCGATAATATTGCGCCCATTCCGGCCACTGATTAATTTGTTGGATCACGTCGGCAAAGTTTCCACGAGGGTTTCATGGGCCGTGTATTGTAGAATTCTTCTCGCACTTCCCATTACGCCTTGGTCAGTCGATAGGAATTACTTTTGAGTTATCGCACTTTACTCCACGCAAACGCAATTTATTACCGCTGCCTGTTAGGAGAGTCATGTAATGTGATGATTGAAGGTCGTGAGTTAAAATAAATCTCTGCTAATCGACTGCATCTGTTTTCAATCAAGTAGTTGAAACCCCAAGTCACTTTCTTAATTAATTTTATGTTCAACATTTGCATCTGGTGTTCAATATCTGAATATAACATCAATGTGCACCCCTTTTTAATTAAAAGGGATCAATTCTGAATCAATTAATGTCAACACTGCCACCGCAGTTCAATCAGGAGTCACAGGGCCTTATTACTTTCTTTGCGTTATCCGACATTGCGGAAGTTTTGCACTCTCTGTTGATCTGGTAGTCAATTACCTGGGGTGAACACACACCAAAACCAGTTAAGTGACGGGTGGGGTGTTACAAAAGAATGGGAAAAGGCAGTTTGTATCTATTAGCCAGCAGTTACCGTGAACAGTGGTTCTGTTCTTCATTACAACATGGCCCGGTCTCAACATTTGGATGACTTCACACAGGAAAGAATCATCAGGAAATTGGAAGAAGAGCGAACTGTTGACGAGTGTAGCCCAGAAGTTTGCTATTAGTCAGTGCATTGTTCCACGTGGATGGAGAGCGTTCCGACTCATAGGCAGTGATGTCAGAGGCGACTGCTGCATTGTGCAACAGGCCAGGAGCCACGTCAGACAGCGGGTTGTTCTGTCTGCATCGTATATAAGTGTCATTCCAACCCTGTGTAAAATATATTATCTTACTTCTTTTGTATATAATTTACTATATTTTAGTTTCACTCTTTTATAGTATTCCATATAATCTAATTAAACGTCCACTAATGCACTTATTTAATAACCACACAGATTACTCGGCAAGTTCGTATTAAATAATTTCAGATCCTTTTAGGCACACAGAACCTGTGAGCAAAATATAGCTTTGAACATACGAGAACCTGTAATTTCTTAGACTTTCCCGGCGATTTTGTGACATATCGTTCAATCGCGTGCAATGCCGGTGGTCTGCATTTTTCTAACACAATATTTCGACGCCGAGATACGACGTCGAAATATTCTGTTAGAAAACGCAGGCCACCTGCAGTACACACGATTCTACGAGATACCAGAACCTGTCAGTGAAATATGTTTCAGCATGGATATAATTTTCAGATGTAAACAAAGATGTCAGTTGGCAACATGGCGGATACTGGTTTGTTTTTGTGCAATACAGAAGTAGAAAAGTGTTTGTCGAATTTTTCTAATGAGTATCCATTATTTGCTCATAAATCACACACTATGTACAACCGTCAAAAACCATAATCTACCTTGAACCCATCCTGTGCATATAATAGTTCTACGTAATGTAAATCTGTTGTTCCGTTGTTATCGTTCATGTGTCATTCCAACCGTGTGTAATATATATGTTAGTTCTTTTATATAAAATTTGCTATATTATTTTTATTATTCATAATATTCCATATAACCTAATTAAAGTCACTAATGCACTTATTTATTAACAGCACGGAGCACGCAGCACATCCACGCTATACAATTCCAGTTGTTTTTCGTCATACACAACCAGTAAGCAAACCATAGCTCTGAACATAGCAGAGCCTGTCAGAAAATGTAACATTGATCGTAAATATAATTTTAATGTAAACAAAGATGTCAGTCTGCTACAGGGAGGATAATGGGCTGCTTTTGTGCAGAACAGAAGTAGACAACTGTTTGTGACATATTTGTGATGCGAAAATTGGAATAGCAACAAGCAGAGTAGATAGTAAGTTCACCTAACAGCAGTATATTGTAAATATACAACTCGTACAGTGTAGTAGCTAAACAAAATTTTTAACTTGTACACGAGAGCTGCAGCATCCAGTTTGCCGTCGATGATATAATGGTGTACTGATTGCACATTCAAATACGTATTACGCTAATTGAAACTGGATGGAAGCCGGAAACGCGTATTAGAGCAAATAAAAATACGTAATTTTCTTTCCGATTCACCCGCAGCTTGCATCAGGTCGAAGAACGATATGCTTTATTTTAAGTACACGTTTTCTGCTGCACTATTCATATATTTACTCGCAGTGATATAAGTTTCGGGGGTTTGCCATTATCAAATATACCTGTGGAGATGGTATTACAGATGTCATATTGTTTCTTATGTCGATATTAGTCTATGTCTTCATATGCCACCTTACGCTTACATCCTAGCTGGCATGACGGGGTTCATATGGCATCTTGGAGGGTAAATGTTGGTCGTATTTTTGTTATGATATGATCACGTTATTTATCTGCTTACTTTTTATTTACGTGCTCTTGTGAAGTTATTTTTGACACCTTTTCTGACAGCACGGGTCCAGCGATGCCATTGCTTACAATGGAATTTCTATTCCGCGGGAAGTCAGTGATTACGTGTAAGTTTTCAGACATAGTATTTTTGTGGTTTTTACATGAAGTTGGAAAAAGAAGGGAGGTGGCATTACGTCACAAACTTTAAACCGATGTTTGCCACCTTAAGTAGCCCAAAACATTAAGTTCACCGCATTCATGCCGCCACAGTTCACAACGGTGACACTACCCCGGGACGTCACTCTTACTGTGTCCTATTACTTGAGAAAATACAAGAACAGGAAAACGTTCGAAATCGTCTTCCTGACATTATGTTATACATGTAAGCTCTATAATTTTTAGTAGTTGAAACAACTGTTCCGCGCACACGACTGAAATAATCACTCGTCTGCTAATGTTTTTGGCTACTCCAGCTTCTGTACTATTATTTTCACATGTTAGACCCATTTTATGTTACTTGGTAGTAACACTCGTAAGTAATTCACCTAGTGACGGCTGCGAGGACTTACTGATAATTTATTAAATAGCTACAAGCTTTTTTTTTCCTACTGTTATTGGTAATACGTACCTGTAAAATGGTTCAAATGGCTCTGAGCACTATGGGACTCAACTGCTGAGGTCATTAGTCCCCTAGAACTTAGAACTAGTTAAACCTAACTAAACTAAGGACACCACACACATCCATGCCCGAGGCAGGATTTGAACCTGCGACCGTAGCGGTCTCGCGGTTCCAGACTGCAGCGCCAGAACCGCGCGGCCACTTCGGCCGGCTATTCGTACCTGTAGCTACATTCAAAGGGAACTGGTGTTCATTACAGAAAACAGCACTGTGTAATTCGTTCTGAACATCCAAACCACGCATCAGATGAATTTAGTTCATATTAAAAGTATCCTGACACATTTATGTAATGCGGAATTTAACACTTGATGCCACTAAATGAGGAACTGGCAGTTCAAAACAAGGCGGGGAATATTGTGTAGTCAATAATGAAGCAGTAGAGGCAGATTGGGTGGGTCAGCAGATCTCAGTGACTCAGTCCACCTCAGTGGACTAGTCACTGGATGTCATGGACTGCTAGTTGCATGAGAGACAAATCAGTCTGGGGAATTTCAGCCCTTCTAGAGCTACCCAAGCCGGCTTTTTGTGATGTGACTGTAACGCGAAGGAACAACCACAGTTAAACAAATACCAGGCAAACCCCATGTACCGTTGGACAGGGACAGTCGAGCATTGTGGGGGGTGGGTGCAAAAAATTCGCATGAAATAAGCGGAAGGAATCCCTCGTGAGTTCCGTTGTGCTACCACCAGTCCAGCTAGCACAGTGACTGTGCGTAGGAGTTAAAAGGAATGTGGTAGAATGGTCGAACAGCTCCTCACAAGCCCACATTTCTGTAGTCAGTGCTAGCCGACGCTTGAGGTGATGTAAAGAGTGGCGCCACTAAACTGTGAATGACTGGAAACGACTATATTGGAGTGATGACTCACAATATGCGGTGTGGTAATCAAATGAAACGGTTTGGTCTCGGTGAATGAGTAGTGCCAAAAGCGAAGTATAAAAGACGTGGTGTTTATGGTACTGGTGTATTTTTTTGGTGGTTAGATGCTAGTCACCTTATTTCTAAAGTAAACGCTTAAGGGTGAAGGATGTGAACACATTACAGGAAGAGTTCGTAGACGATGACTGTATCAGCATGACAGTAGACCCTGTAATAAAACAGCATATGTGAGGTAGTGATGTGAGGAAAACATACCTGAAATGGGCTGGCCTGCCCACACTCCCAACTTGAACAAAACGGAACAATTTTGACATGAGCTAAAGTGTTGGCTTCGTTCCAGAACCTAGCGTCCAAAATCACTGTAATTTTTTAGAACTTTAGCCATGAAGAAAAGGGTTCTTTCTATTATTATTCAAAAATGTACATGAACAGTCACAGCCGCAAGAAACTTCTTTTCTTATGAGGTTACCGGTTTCGGACTCTTTTTAGACAGTCTTCAGACCACACACCATGACGGTAGACCGCCGCGGTTCACTAAGCGGGCGCTACGACTCCACGAACGCTAACTGCTGTTCTCCATCTAGCATCATGCTGTGAGATCTAAAGATGGTCTAAAATAGACGGAAACCGTTAACCTCACTAAAAAGAGGTAGTCTCTTAATGTTGTGACTGTTCATGTTCATTTTGAAACAAAATCAATGTCTTTCTGGTTTCGGCTCTTGAGGAAGCATGGGCTACCATTCAGTCACACATACTCAGACACTTCAATAAAAGTGTGCCCAGCAGAGTTCCAGACGTCATAAAGACGAAGGGTGGACACATCGCTTGTTATGTCCACTGGGTACTTTTGGCCGTATAGTACGTTGTGGTTATATTATGGACTCTTCGGTTCCCGTAATGTCGGAACTGCACAGTTCAATAGCACCCAGCGACATATCACTCAGCTATTAGTAGATGACGTATTGATCAACAAAAGCAGATCTTTAGGTACACAGGGTCGGAAGCTTAAAATCTCGTAAGCGTTAATGCGAGACTACCCGTGAGTTTCCGCGGGCGTTCCCAGCTGGTGACTCAGTGGAGCAGGACGACTGCGGCGCCAAACACGGCTGGCGCCGAGCGTCACGCGGCTATGTGGGACAGACGCCAGCGGCCGGCTGGCGCGGACACACTCGCCCGCGTCTGTCGTCGGACGCCGCCGCCTGTCCGCCCACGCCCCACACACCCCCGTGCCACAGCGCCCAGTGACGCACCACGATCCTCACGTCCAAAGCTGCGCTGCGACTGGCGCCCGAGTTTTCAGAACTCCGCCATTATCGACCGCACTGTGGACAGCCGAGTTGACAGCTAAGGCACACTTACTTCTTGACCCATAAAAAGTTGTCCAGGTCGAAATAATCTTACTTTTTCATTCTGGTTAGCGGTTTCGCTCTATAAGACCATTCCCAGTTTAAGTTCCACAGGACGTGAGGCTCTGGTCCAGTGATCTGCTGTATAGTGTCGACTGGTACCGGTTAGTTAGTAACACTTACTAGTTGGTACTACACAGCATACGCGTCCACCAGCTCCTCAAGTCATCTGGAGCCGCGGTCTGAGGATGATGTTGTAGACCAAAACCGGTAACCGTCTCCTCCCTCTAACTCAGTCTCTCCTTCCCCTCTATTTCCTCCTCCCACCATTATCTGCTCATCTGCTTCTTACTCTGTCTGTTCGTAACCTCTTAGCCCCAACTTTCTCGCCGATATGACCCGCAACCCAATAGGGGTTTGCTGGTTCTTACCCCAAAGTAGTTATTTCCAGATAGTGAGTCGTATGTGTAGCAAGTTTGTTTGAAATCGGTCCAGGGGGCTTAAGAGGAATTCTTCACCCGTGGTTTTTCTCGAGTACACACACGCCACATACACTGAAGAGCCAAACAAACTGCTATAGGCATCCGTATTCAAATACAGAGATTTGTAAACAGCTAGAATAAGGCGCTGCGATTGTCAACGCCTATACAAGACAAAAAGTGTCCGGCACAGTTGTTAAATCGGTTTCTGCTGCTACAATGGTAGGTTATCAAGATTTAAGTAAGTTTGAACGTGCTGTTATAGTCGGTGCACGAGCGATAGTACACAGCATCTCCGAGAAATGCTACTCTTCCACAAATTGTTGCAGATTTCAATGCTGGGTCATCAACAAGTGTCAGCGTGCGAATAGTTCAACGAAACATCATCGATATGCGTTTTTGGAGCCGAAGGCCCACTCATGTACCCTAGATGACTGCACGACACAAAGCTTTAAGCCTCGCCTGGGTCCATCAACACCGACATTGGACTGTTGATGACTGGAAACATCTCCCTCGTCGGACGAGTGCTGTTTCAAATTGTATTTAGCGGATGGACGTGTACGGGTATGGAGACAACCTCACGAATCCATGGACCGTGCATATCAGCAGAGGACTATTCAAGCTGGTGGAGGCTCTGTAATAGTGTGGACCGTGTGCAGTTGATATGATAAGGGACCCCTGATACTCCTAGCTACGACTCTGACGGGTCACACGTATGTAAGAGTCCTCTCTGACCACCTGCATCCATTCTTGTCCATTGTACATTCCGACGGACTTGGGCAATGCGACACCCCGCACGTCCATTAATGCTACAGAGAGGATCCAGGAACACTCTTCTGAGTTTAAACAGTTCCCCTGGTCACCAAACTCCCCAGACATGAACACTATTGAGCATCTTCACTCCCTCGTACTCTTACGGGTTTATGGACAGCCCTGCAGGATTCATGGTGGCAATTCTATCCAGCAGTACTTCAGACATTAGCCGAGTCCATGTCACGTCGTGTTCGGGCACTTCCGCGAGCTCGCGGCAGTCCTGCCAGGTGTACCAGCTTTTTTGGCTCTTCAGTGTATATTAACATATCACTCATTTTGTATACATAATTCAGCTCTGTCTCACCCTGCAGTTTCGTTTTCAGGCAACTCAATATTTATGACGTTTTACCTCGTAAACTGGGCCTCGTATAGAGACATATTGTAATTTTATTGGCGCATTCAGCTGCATAAGTAGATTCCGTTAGGGAAACGAGTTTAAAAGAATGTCAGGATGTTTCGAATAATTAGTACAGAAGGAGGAGGAGGAGGAAAACAGTGTTTAACGTCCAGTCGATAATGATCTCATTAGAGAAGGAGTACAAGCCTGGATTAGGGAAGAATGGGGAAGGAAATCGGCCATGCCCTTTCAAAGGAGCCATCCAGACATTTGCCTGAAGTGGTTTAGGAAAATCACGGGAAGCCTAAATCAGGATGGCTTTGTATCGTCGCCCTCCCGATTGCGAGTTTAGTGTGCTAAAGCGTAGAAGTAATAAATTTGAAGGTCAAAAATAATGTGGCAGTTAACCGTGCAAAATCATATTTGCTGAACGATGTGTCCCACAACAGTATCATTTTGTAGGTACATTCAGCAGCATATGTGGATGCTGTCTACGAAATGTATTGCGAACAGAGGTAGTAGCATAGAAATCATAAATTTGAACGTTGTGCGTGATGCGGCAGTTTTCCGTGCATCTCAGTGTTTATGAAGTCATATCTCCTGAACTATGTGTCGTACAACTATACAGGGTGATTCAAAATGAATACCACAACTTATAAATGTGTATTTAATGAAAGAAACATAATATAACCTTCTGTTATACATCATTACAAAGAGTATTTAAAAAGGTTTTTTTTTTCACTCAAAAACAAGCTCAGAGATGTTCAATATGGCCCCCTCCAGACACACGAGCAATATCAACCCGATACTCCAACTCGTTCCACACTCTTTGTAATATATCAGGCGTAACAGTTTGGATAGCTGCTGTTATTTCTCGTTTCAAATCATCAATGGTGGCTGGGAGAGGTGGCCGAAACACCATATCCTTAACATACCCCCATAAGAAAAAATCGCAGGGGGTAAGATCAGGGCTTCTTGGAGGCCAGTGATGAAGCCCAGAACTTTTCCCTTTGCACAAACACCCATTCTCTGTAAACTGCTTATACCAACGTTTAATACACAACCTATCAGGAGATTTAACACCACACTTCGTTCGAAATGCACGCTGAACAACTGTCGTCGATTCACTTCTGCCATACTCAATAACACAAAAAGCTTTCTGTTGAGCGGTCGCCATCTTAGCATCAACTGACGCTGACACATAGTCAACAGCGCCTCAAGCGAACAAATGTACAACTAAATGAAACTTTATAGCTCCCTTAATTCGCCGACAGATAGTGCTTAGCTCTGCCTTTTGTCGTTGCAGAGTTTTAAATTCCTAAAGTTGTGGTATTCTTTTTGAATCACCCTGTATAATTCAGCAGCATGTGGGGATTCTGTATGCGAAATATGTTGCGAGCAGACTTAGTAACAGTGATGTCATAAGGATAAACGTCATGCCT
The DNA here is from genome assembly GCF_023898315.1 of Schistocerca nitens. Taxonomy (NCBI): domain Eukaryota; kingdom Metazoa; phylum Arthropoda; class Insecta; order Orthoptera; family Acrididae; genus Schistocerca; species Schistocerca nitens. Next base: position 265,234,539 of record NC_064622.1, read on the forward strand.
GAGACAGCAGTTTTACAACATGAACAACGAAAATGTAGTAATCAGTAAACTTCTTTCCTTTTACCACTTTGTTGTGGTTGTCAGCGACAAAAGTTACGTAAAGATTTCAAATTATATGCTAAGTTTGTTGCAGGTCACTAAGTGCTCTCATTCTGAAATACTGGACGAATGAAGTCGTAGGTTACATTACTTCTTTACCCCCACCGCCTTGACAGGTGGGTGGTTTTTAACCCAACAGCGATGATTTCCAGACAGTAAGTGATATATGTAACACGTTTGGATGAAATCGGTCCGCCGCGCGGGATTAGCCGAGCGGTCTAGGGCGCTGCAGTCATGGACTGTGCGGCTGGTCCCGGCGGAGGTTAGAGTCTTCCCTCGGGCGTGGGTGTGTGTGTTTGTCCTTAGGATTTAACCCTCCGACAGTCGCGCATGTATCTGTGAGATACATGACCTACTTTTTCTCTAATATTACCGCAATGAACAGTGGTAACGGTTTGCTGGCCCACGACATCTTGTGTCATACCTTTCTTATTGCTTCACAGGAATTTCAGTCTTATCCCGATACTGACAAGGTCATAAATGAGTCAGGTGTGGGAACGTGTACTGCCTGTATCTCTCAGATACAGCGCGCCTACTCGGGTAACGCTTTGTCGCCACTAATGACTGCAGCTGTTGCATTGTTTGCAGCGTACGCAAGTCGGCAGTTGCATTGTTGTCTTCTAAATGAAGCAACGTTTCGTTGTAGCTACGTGTACTCTCTTTCAAAATGAGTAAACGATATGATCTAGAAAATCCTAAGGATTTGGAAGAAGTACATCGCCTTCTTCTCGACGACGAGGTATCCATTGAAGATGAAGATGATCTTGCAGAAACTGATTCAGAAAGCGAAGATATACTCAAAACACAATCTGTAGACTCAGACACAGGTCATGAATTTGATGAAGAGGAAAATAATGAAGCGCAGGAAACTGATGAACATTACTATTTTAGTGAGTAGAAAAGACAACAAATATGCTTTCAGATGTAATAACAATATCTAATAATGGTGTAATGTACTTATTTTTTTATTTTAGGTAAGGATGGAACTAAATGGAGGAAAGTGCCTTGGAAAGCAACACAGACACGGCCTCATAATATACTAACCAAACTGCCTTGGGTAGTTGGAGACGCAAAGAAAATGGTAACTGAAATTGACTGCTGGAGCCTATTCATCAGTAATGGTATCCTAGATCTTACTGTGGTCAACACTAACAAGCGTATAGCTGATCTAAAAGGAAACATTGCTCGCGAGAGTGACTGCAAGGACACAGACGCAATCGAAATAAAAGCCTTTCTTGGCTTGTTATACCTTGCTGGTGTGTTCCGTGGTGGGCGACAGAATGTTCACGACTTCTGTACAGCAGATGACCTTGGCCTGAATATTTTTAGAATTACCATGTCTGAAAAACGTTTCCTGTTCCTAATAAGATGTGTTTGTTTTGATGATGGATCCACAAGACAAGAACGGCGCAAGACAGACAAATTAGCAGCCATGTGTTTGAATAACTGCAAGACACATTACTCCCTCGGTCAGAACGTTACAGTTGATGAGCAGCTACCAGCATTTCGAGGCCGCTGTGGATTTCGCCAGTTCATACCATCTAAATATGGCATCAAAATTTTCTGCCTATGTGATGTCAAGCTTTATTATACTTACAACATGGAAATATATTGTGGATTACAACAAGAAGGGCCCTTTCAGAATAGCAACTCCGCCAAAGAAGTAGTTCTGATACTTGCCGAACCAATATATGGGACGGGTAGAAACATTACAGCAGATAACTGGTTCACTAGTTTGGAGTTAGTAAGAGAACTGCATAAAAGGAGACTGTCGTTTGTAGGCACAATTAGAAAAAACAAGTAGGAACTGCCATCGAATTTCGTAGCACCAAAAAGTAGACAGCAATATGATAGCGTATTTGGCTACAGCAAGAATGAAACCCTTGTGTCGTATGTCCCGAAAAAAGGGAAAACTGTAGTCCTCCTTTCGAGTATACATGTATCGTCAAGTGAGGTTTCGGAAGGTTTAGAGAAAAAACCAGCAATTATTCTACACTATAATGACACCAAATCCGGAGTTGATCTAGTTGACAATCTCCGTGCTACCTACAATGTAGCTAGGTCAACAAGAAGATGGCCTATGGTGATTTTTTTCCACCTGTTGAACACTGCAGGAGTAATTTTCTTGGGCAACAAGAATAAAAAATACTCAAATCGGCGCGAGTACCTCAAAACTTTGGCTCTGACTCTACTGCGAGATCATCTCAAAAGAAGAGCTCTTATTATGACTCTACCTGATGATAAAGTCAATGCTAGTAAAGTACAAACCTAAAGGAAAAGAGCAAGAAAACGCTGAACAATTCTTGGAAACAGAAAACAAGAAAAGGTAAAGGTGCCAGTCTTGCTACAGGGAGACAAAAAAGACTTGTCTCAGCAAGTATACATGTGAAAAATGCGGTACACATCTTTGTTTGCAAAAGCACGCGAAAATAATTTGTGAACAATGTCTTTCTATAGAGGGCAATCAGTAAAAAGAGACATGCTTTGATTGGTTCAATAATTTATTTGTATCTATAATAAAATCAATTTTTACAAGAATTTCATGTACTTCTACATTGCAAAATGTCAAATATTTCTCTGAATTTGAAACTGTAATGAGCCTGATGTTCACTTCTGTAATTGTAAAATCCGTAACAATAAAGGTAACTCCAATTTATAACAAAAACAAAAGAAAAAGAACCTGTAAACGAACAAAAAACCACAAAAATCGTCGCATGTATCCACGAGATACATCGCGACTAGTGGCGTCATGAAAGTTGACGCGCCTGCTGGAGGGTTAAGTAGTGTGTAAGCTTAGGGACTGATGACCTTCGCAGTTAAGTCCCATAAGATTTCACACACATTTTTTATTTATTTTATTTTTTTATTTTTTTGAAATCGACCCACTGGTTTAGATAGATGTGTAACAAACATACATGCATACATACGAACATCCATTTCTATAACATATATGGGTATGGATTAAGTGCAATTGCTGTGCTCCATAGTCATGACAAAAATTATTCACATAATACCGTTCATAAGGACTGATAGACGATCAAGTTTAGCGTGAGCTGCAGAGTTAGGTGCACCACTACGAGTTACGACACGATCACGACTCGTCTTTTAAGAGAGACCTGTTGCCTGTCACGTACCTAGGGTAACTGATGCGCAGAGCAAACTTGCTTCCCCCATCCTCGCAGTGATCTTCTACTTTTTGTTCAGCCCTCGTCCCTTGTTAGTCTATTTATTCGTTTATTAATCAAAGAATTACGAAATTAATTGTTTGAATGGTACAGTTGAAAACATGGAACAGCACACAATCCAAAGTAGGATTGCTTGCAACAAAAACGCGATTCCTTCTTCAGTTTTTCATTGACAATCAACGCAAAGCCTTAACAAACGAAATACCAAACGTGCAGTATCTCTCTTCCACTTTCGTTGTGTTGGTTCACAGGATATAAAGAAACTGGCTGGCGAAAATAAGACACTAGCTTCATTACATCAAAGAGAGGTAGTAGGTCTTACCGAACTATTATCAACAAAGTTCAGTTCGATTTTTCTCTCGGTTTTCTTTCATACATTTCTCTTTCGTTCACATTATAACTTTCCCCAACACTTTTTCATTTCTTCTTCTTTTACTTCCCCTAGTACTTCAGTCTCCTTGTTACATATTTTCTTTTGCCCTTCCTCATTGTTTTCGCAAGTCACAGAACTGCGTCCCCACTGCAGGGACATTCATGCACGTGACATCACCCGTTGCCAAAAGTCTACAGAAGAGCAGCGGCAAATAACCACTAATACGACGTTTAGAACAAATGAGTTTTTCTATAAAAGGCTCTCGTGATAGGCCCGTTAACCTTATACACCACACCCAACTTGAACAACCAGGTAATTTCGAAAAAGCCTTCTTGTACTTGTGTAACTTTCGAAAAGCAAATGCTTTCTCTTTACTTCAAGAAAGCATTCGATAGTACTAGGTGACTTTTGATGGAAACACAATTCGAGTTCCGGAAGAAGAGAGAACCTAGTCTACCTTTCTTTGACAACAGACAAAATACGAAAATACTACAAGCGATGAACTAGGAAATTAAAAGCCAAGACAGAACTACCACACAAAGTGTTACGAAATCATCAGCTAAGAGCTTTAATAGCTTGCGGAACTTGTTAATAACAACAATATAAACAATAACCATCATTATTACTGAAACTTACTGATAGATTACAACTGTGTGTCGGACTGGAGAACGAACCAGAAAATCTTGCCTTTCGCTGGTAAGTGCTCTACCAACTGCGCTCTCCAGACAAAATTCACGATCCGTCCCCACAACTTAGCTTCTGCAAGCACCTCTCTTCTACCTTACAAACTCCACAGTTCACCTGCGTTTCCTGCGGAGCTAGCATTTTGGAAGTAAGGATATTGTGGAGAATTGTCTTAACCGCAAACTTGATGGAGTGTATTCTGAACGAATTTTTACTCTGCCAGCGGAGTCTACGCTGATGTGAAACTGTCTGAAATGAGTTCCAGTTCCGCTACTTATAGAGGGTTTTCCGGGAGGTATGGGCAGTATTCATGGATATGAATGTCTAGAAAACAAAGGCACTGTAATGCAAGCACTCTCCGATACTCCAAGCACTTTGCTCTCCACGTTTTGGGAGGAGGCAGTACGGTCCACAACAGGAAAAAAAATTACCAATACACACATATATATATGGTCCCTAAATATTGACCATTCCTTCCAGGACATACCCAATGGGAGAACTCCTGAGAAATTTCGAAGGTAGAAGAAAGGTATTAGCGGAAGTAAAGTCGTGATGACGGGCTGTGATGGTTACACGGTAGCCTAGTGGTAAAAGCATATTGCTGTTTTTGTTGTGTTAAGTCCGTATATTAGTTTGATGCAGCTATCCACGCTACTCTATCCTGTACAAGCCTCCTCATCTCCAAATGACTACTGCAACATACGTAATTTTGAACCTGTTTACTGTGTTCAGCCCTTGGCTTTCCTCCAATGATTTTATCACCCGCCCCTCAACCCCCCACCCCCCACCCGCCACTTCTCACCCTGACACTAAATTCGTGTCGTAGAATGTGTCCTACCAACTAATCCCTTCTTTTGGTCAAGTTGTGCCACAAATTTCTTTTTCTCCTAAATTCTATTCAGTATCTCCTCATTAGTTGCACGGTATTCCTATCGAATCTGCAGCACTCTTCTGTAGCACCACATCTCAAAGTTTCCATTCTCTTCTTGTCTAAACTGTTTATAGTCCACACTCACTTTCATACGTGGCTGCACTCCATACAAATACCTACAGAAAATACGTCCTAATAATTACATCTATAATCGACGTTAGCAAATTTCTCTTCTCCAGGAACGCTTTTGCTACCCTCGCCAGTCTACAGTTTATGTCCTCTCTACTTCGGCCATCTGCTGCTCAAATGGCAGACCTTACCTACTACTTTAAGTGTCTCGTTTCCTAATATAATTCCCTCTCCATCACCTGACCGAATTCTACTACATTCCATTAAACTTGTTTTAGTTTTGTTGAGTCATCTCAAATCCTCCTTTAAAGACAGTGTCCGTTCCATTCAACATATCTTCCGAGTTCTTTGTCGTCTCTGACAGACTGAAAATGTCGTGAGCAAGCCTTTGTTTTGATTTCTTCTCCCTGAATTTTAATTCCTGCTCCGAATCTTTCTTTGGTTTCCTGCAATGCTAGCTCAATGTACAGACTATAACATCGGGAATAGGCTACAACCCTGATTCACTCCCTTCTCAACCACTGCCTCTCTTTCATGGCACTGCAGTCCGGAACCGCGGGACTGCTACGGTCGCAGGTTCGAATCCTGCCTCGGGCATGGGTGTGTGTGATGTCCTTAGGTTAGTTAGGTTTAAGTAGTTCTAAGTTCTAGGGGACTGATGACCTAAGATGTTGAGTCCCATAGTGCTCAGAGCCATTTGAACCATTTTGAATCTTTCATGGCCCTCGACTCTTATGACTGCTCTGTGCTTGCTATACAAGTTGTAAACAGCCTTTCGCTCCTTGTATTTTACCGGTGCTGCTACCTTCAGAATTTCAAAGAGATTACTCCAGTCAATATTGTCAAAAGCTTTTCCTAAGTCTACAATTGGCATAAACGTAGATTTGCCTTTCCTTAGAAGAGTCGCAGGTCAGTGTTGCCTCGCGTGTTTCTACATTTCTCCGGCATCGAAACTGATCTTCTCCGAGATTGGCCTCTACCAACTTTTCCTTTCTCCTGTAAAGAATTCGTATTAAGATTTTGCAACCATGACTTATTAACTGATAGTTCGGTAAAATTCACACCTGTCCTCATCTTCATTTTCTTTGCAATTTTTCTGCGAAAATCAAAGGTTTCCGGAAAGAAAATTAATTCTGAAAATAATAATAGCTTTTTTTTGCATCCGTTCTCTACAGAGACATATCGTAATTCAGCGTATCGCTGCTGACTGTGTATCACAAACAATATGATAATCTCGTAATGGTCCCACAGCGCTGGGAACAGTATATTTACGTGACATTACGAGGACCTTGGGTGAAAGTCCCGTGATGCGCGAGCAGAGCCTGCGACCTGACATATGCCGTGAGATGCACCCTTCGTGCCACCCTTGTTGCGTCGTGTGCGCCCCTGGGGAGGGCACGGTGGTCGCATTACGGTTATTGGCCTGCGTGTCTGGCTGTAGCGATAACCTGGCGGTCGGGGCGCTCGGTTCTTACGTGGGGACTCGACCATGCGTGGGGACGACAACCTGGACATCGACGGCACGTGTAAATTATAAATCTGGCGGGCGGCCCTCAGGAGGGGGTTCGTGAATGATGGATGCGGCGCAGGGCAAATTTACAGGTTCTTGCTGTACAACCTTTATGCCCTTTTCGTGTCAGCTCCAGCGTACGTCCCTACGACACGGAAGTTCTTTTATCTCGTCGCTGATTGCTGACCCTCCGAGTGGACGGTGGCCCCACTCTTCAGAGACAGCGTCCAATAAAACAGGAAAAAATAAGAGACGAAACAACATTGTTTATTAACTGGAGTTAAATTACTATCCACGGCTATATAGAGAAGCTATCGAAATTTATAAACATCACGATAATTTCAATAGGAAAGAGGAGGCTATGAAACTTAGCGATATATGGACAGTGGCTCTACAAAATTGCTAACAATTTTTATCTTGGACAAGGTGGTAATCGATAGTCAACCTTATCTTTGCTATGGATTATCAGTGGCTCTACAAAATTGCTAACAATTTTTATCTTTGACAAGGTGGTAATCGATAGTCAGCCTTATCTTTGCTATGGATTATCACTGCTCATCACGTGTCACCTGAACCACGCCCCCCTTTCTCACAATATATAAGTCGCTCTCAGACACCCGACCAGTCAGTCGGCAAGACTCAGCGGAGCAGCGCCTCTGAGGAAGTCCAGCGCAGTTCTGGACGAAACGTAAGGAGCAGAAAAGTTCTTGGACCACGACCTCACATCCCGGAAAGTATATCAACAGCCATGTCACCCGGTCGTGAAAGCCTTCATTCTACAATCATTTACTTTTGTTCCGATGTATACCATAATATTTACGTAATATCACTGCAGTAACACTTTATAACTGACTGCTTTATTTTTTTATTTATCTTAATTTTAATCAGTTCTCTTTCAATGTAAATAGTAAGTAACGTAACATAAGCAGTTTGAAAATTTCTACTGTCACATACATGTACAAAATGAAATATCTCTGAGAGTGCTAGTCTTTGGCATTGTTATGGTGGTAATATCGCCATCTTTGTATGCATACCTCCACATGACGAAACTTCTAAGTTTGTGAGTGGTGTGCTACATTATGTGCATATATATCAGAAAAAAGTGCATTATACAGTTTTGGATGTTGCAAGATGATAAGCAACCTTCACTGGAACGTCATGGCGCGGATTCTTCATTGTAAGGAACCAAAACATCTTCCATTTAATAATAATAATTTTTTTACATCACTTTAAATCGTCGTGAGGTACAATTAAAAATAGATTGTCTCACACCTTGTTTTGGTTGTAGGGCATCGCAATCCCAAGCAAGTTTCGTCAGTTGGGGAAACAAAACACGAAATGTGATGTAAAATGTGAACTATCCTTCTGAAGATGAATCTATCGGTTAGAAACCGGTAACGGCGCTGTTTCAGTAAATAAATAGCCTTTTAAAAAGTGACTGGTGGTGTAATCTTTTGTGTAAGAGTCATCCTATATTTAAAGAAGATATTTTAAACCCAAGCTATACTATATAAAGCCAAACTATAGCTATACGGAAAGACGAGTAATATACAATACGTACAAGAACGAAGAGGGAACAGTAAGACTGGAAGACCAACAACGAAATGTTCGGATTAAAAAGGAAGTAAGACAAGGATGTAGTCTTTCGCCCCTACTTTTCAATCAATACACCGCTATACTGGCGTATCACCCAGCGTCATGGTATGGGGTGCCATTGGTTACACATCTCGGTCACCTCTTGTTCGCATTGACGGCACTTTGAACAGTGGACGTTACATTTCAGATGTGTTACGACCCGTGGCTCTACCCTTCATTTGATCCCTGCGAAACCCTATATTTCAGTAGGATAATGCTCGACCGAGTCACAACTCTTGATAAACTGTGGTATCGTGTTGAAGCTGTATTGGGAGCTGTACCTGAACACGCCATGCAAGATCTGTTTGACTCAATGCCCAGCCGTATCAAGGCCGTTATTACGGCCAGAGGTGGTTCTTCTTGGTACTGATTTCTCAGGACCTATGCACCCAAATTGCATGAAAATGTAATCACATGTCAGTTCGAGTATAATATATTTGTCCAATGAATACCCGTTTATCATCTGCATTTCTTCTTGGTGTAGCAATTTTAATGGCCAGTAGTGTAGATAAAAGATAGACCAAACAGAATGTGATGGGACGCTCAGTTAACACCAGACGACGAAGTAATTAAGTTAAGAAAAAATTCTTCCTTTCAGAAAGCGAAGAAGGAAGCCTCTTGTTTGATTTCTGGTGCTTCGAGATAAAAAAAAAATAGGGTGCTTTCCCTTCCATTCGAAAAAATAATCCCATATCGCACTGTCAGAGCGGTAAGAAGACTGCTATTAATAAAGTCTTCAAACCAAAAGAAACATTTGTGCTATACCACGCAAGATTGTACAAAATCCTTTGTACATATGGTCGTTTGCGCACAGGAACTACTATAAGGTGCATCAACACATGCGGAAAACGTGAGCAGCTACCGTCTCGGAAAAATGTATATATTGACAGTATCAGATGATGCACTAGGACCAGGAAACTCCCACATTTGTTTCTCTGATATCATGGTTTTATCAGAATAGAATCACTACCAATGTAGGATGTACAGAAAGGCGATAGAAATTCAGAAGACCCACCATAACTTTAACAGGAAAGAAGGAGAACTGAAATTAGATTAATTGTGGACCTCAATGAATAAAGCAAACAGTGTCAATTCTGCCACAGTACAAGCTTCATAACGTATGTTGGTGCCACTCCGTGATCTTAGGCTGCTTTCACAGTGGCACCGACAACGGTCCTCGGATGCTGTCGCCGAAGGTCGCCCAGTAACATCGGTCGACAGCTTGGTCATGGTGTATCCGATCTCCTTCGTCAGTTTCTGATGGAGTCAAGGCGCTTGGGTTGGGTTGGAATCTATTCTATCTAAGAAGTATGAGGCTGTTCAATAAGTAATACAACACTTTTTTCTTTGAAAGCAGGTTAGTCTTACACAGGGTTCTAAAAATCTCTCTTTTGGTTACAAAACCCTATCTTACAATCGTATCTCCGTTCAGTGCGACGGTCTTAAGTCAACTTACTGGGACTGCCTGCATGCACGCTTGGTACCATTCTACTGGTCGACGTCGGAGCGAACGTTTTCCTGCACCAACAACCTCCCCACCATCCACATGTTGCTTCCGGTGGAATACATTATTCATCACGCCAAATAAATGGAAGTCGGGACGTGTGAGATCCGGGCTGTAGGGTGGATAAGGAAGACGTAGCGATAGTGACAGACGGCCTGCCCAACGTCTCACCCTGGTTTTGTTCACTTTCAGGTCTCCGTAGACATTCTGCGAGCTCCCATGAATATTAGCGGTGCTCTGGGTTTCCGCCAAAAGGAACTTCTTGGAACGCACCTCCGTTGCAGACTCCATTTTGAAGGCTAATTACAGCGCCATCACCTTTCATAACATCACGAAACTCTAGAGGCTCAAACGGGAATATTCCACTATGTTTCATAGCAAATTCCGCATTTTTTCAAACGAAACTGACCGAGAAAAAAAGGTCAATTACCTACTGAACGCTCCTCGTAGGTTGAATTATAATCTCCTAGGTTGGGCTGGACACCAAAACGTGAACTATTTGAAACCGTTAACGCAGAACAGTGAATCAGCGATCATAAAGCGGTTACTGAATCAATGATTTCAGCCGAAAATAGAAATATTAAAAAAGGTAGGAAGATTTTTCTGTTTAGCAAAAGCGACAAAAAGCAGATTTCAGAGTACTTGACGGCTCAACACAAAAGTTTTGTCTCAAGTATAGATAGTGTTGAGGATCAGTGGACAAAGTTCAAAACCATCGTACAATATGCATTAGATGAGTATGTGCCAAGCAAGATCGTAAGAGATGGAAAAGAGCCACCGTGGTACAACAACCGAGTTAGAAAACTGCTACGGAAGCAAAGGGAACTTCACAGCAAACATAAACATAGCCAAAGCCTTGCAGACAAACAAAAATTACACGAAGCGAAATGTAGTGTGAGGAGGGCTATACGAGAGGCGTTCAGTGAATTAGAAAGTAAAGTTATATGTACTGACTTGGCAGCAAATCCTAAGAAATTTTGGCCTTATGTCAAAGCGGTAGGTGGATCAAAACAACATGTTCAGACACTCTGTGACCAAAATGGTACTGAAACAGAGGATGACAGACTAAAGGCCGAAATACTATTTTCCAAAGCTGTTTCACAGAGGAAGACTGCACTGTAGTTCCTTCTCTAGATTGTCGCACAGCTGACAAAATGGTAGATATCGAAATAGGTGATAGAGGGATAGAAAAACAATTAAAATCGCTCAAAAGAGGAAAGGCCGCTGGACCTGATGGGATACCAGTTCGATTTTACACAGAGTACGCGAAGGAACTTGCCCCCCTTCTTGCAGCGGTGTACCGTAGGTCTCTAGAAGAGCGTAGCGTTCCAAAGGATTGGAAAAGGGTACAGGTCATCCCCGTTTTCAAGAAGGGACGTCGAACAGATGTGCAGAACTATAGACCTATATCTCTAACGTCGATCAGCTGTAGAATTTTGGAACACGTATTATGTTCGAGTATAATTACTTTTCTGGAGACTAGAAATCTACTCTGTAGGAATCAGCTTGGGTTTCGATAAAGACGATCGTGTGAAACCCAGCTCGCGCTGTTCGTCCACGAGACTCAGAGGGCCATAGACAGGGGTTCCCAGGTAGATGCCGTGTTTCTTGACTTCCGCAAAGCGTGTGATATAGTTCCCCACAGTCATTTAATGAACAAAGTAAGAGCATATGGACTGTTAGACCAATTGTATGATTGAATTGAAGAGTTCCTAGATAACAGAACGCAGCATGTCATTCTCAATGGAGAGAAGTCTTCTGAAGTAAGAGTGATTTCGGGTGTGCCGCAGGGGAGTGTCGTATGACCGTTGCTATACACAATATACATAAATGACCTTGTGGATAACATCGGAAGTTCACTGACTTTTTTTGCGGATGATGCTGTAGTAAATCGAGAGGTTGTAACAATGGAAAATTGTACTGAAATGCAGAAAGATCTACAACGAATTGACGCGTGGTGCAGGGAATGGCAATTGAATCTCAATGTAGACAAGTGTAATGTGCTGCGAATACACAAAAAGAAAGATCCTTTATCATTTAGATACAATATATCAGGTCAGCAACTGGAAGCAGTTAATTCCGTAACTTATCTGGAAGTAGGCATTAGGAGTGATTTAAAATGAAATGACCATATAAAATTAATCGTCGGTAAAGCAGATGCCAGACTGAGATTCGTTGGAAGAATCCTTAGGAAATGCAATCCGAAAACAAAGGAAGTAGGTTACAGTACACTTGTTCGCCCACTGCCTGATTACTGCTCACCGGCGTGGGATCCGTACCAGATGGGTTGATAGAAGAGATAGAGATCCAACGGAGAGCAGCGCATGATGGATAAACTCCAGTGGAAGACTCTGCAAGAGAGACGCTCAGTAGCTCGGTACGGGCTTTTGTTGAAGTTTCGAGAACATAACTTCACCGAGGAGTCAAGCAGTATATTGCTCCCTCCTACGTATATCTCGCGAAGAGACAGACCATGAGGATAAAATCAGGGGCATACCGACAGTCTTTCTTTCCGCGAACAATACGAGACTGGAATAGAAGGGAGAACCGATAGAGGTACTCAAGGTACCCTCCACCACACACCGTCAGGTGGCTTGCGGAGTATGGATGTAGATGTAGATGTAGACACCTCTATGCTTGGAGACGAGCGCCGCAGTACGGCCTCTGCTACTAAAACGCTGCCGAAATGTATGTGAATGAGCTATATCGACGTGTTGAGCGCTGTATGCTCTGCCCTAAGTTATTGTTACCAGACAAGTTCTACTAATACATGAAATGAAGGAAGGAAACGTTCTGTTACATAGGCGATATGATTCGTGGTGACCTTGAAAAGCAAGATTACGAACAATTTGCTTGAGTGAGTTTATTTCAAGTTGTACAGAAATAAGTCAATTAACCTTCAATGAATGTCGTTCAGTATATATATGAGAGACAGACAAAAAACTTAGACTACTCTGAACACATAAAGCACTGAAAAGTGCAAGTACATTGGTCACATTTTAAACCACTTCACATCAAAATCACCACTTTTTTTTTTTGTCATCAGTCTACTGACTGGTTTGATGTGGCCCGCCACGAATTCCTTTCCTGTGCTAACCTCTTCATCTCAGAGTAGCACTTACAACCTACGTCCTCAATTATTTGCTTGACGTATTCCAATCTCTGTCTTCCTCTACAGTTTTTGCCCTCTACAGCTCCCCCTAGTACCATGGAAGTCATTCCCTCATGTCTTAGCAGATGTCCTATCATCCTGTCCCTTCTCCTTATCAGTGTTTTCCACATATTCCTTTCCTCTCCGATTCTGCATAGAAACTCCTCATTCCTTGCCTTATCAGTCCACCTAATTTTCAACATTCGTCTATACCACCACATCTCAAATGCTTCGATTCTCTTCTGTTCCAGTTTTCCCACAGTCCATGTTTCACTACCATACAATGCTGTACTCCAGACGTACATCCTCAGAAATTTCTTCCTCAAATTAAGGCCGGTATTTGATATTAGTAGACTTCACTTGGCCAGAAATGCCTTTTTTGCCATAGCGAGTCTGCTTTTGATGTCCTCCTTGCTCCGTCTGTCATTGGTTATTTTACTGCCTAGGTAGCAGAATTCCTTAACTTCATTGACTTCGTGACCATCAATCCTGATATTAAGTTTCTCGCTGTTCTCATTTCTACTACTTCTCATTACCTTCGTCTTTCTCCGATTTACTCTCAAACCATACTGTGTACTCATTAGACTGTTCATTCCGTTCAGCAGATCACTTAATTCTTATTCACTTTCACTCAGGATAGCAATGTCATCAGCGAATCGTATCATTGATATCCTTTCACCTTGTATTTTAATTCCACTCCTGAACCTTTCTTTTATTTCCATCATTGCTTCCTCGATGTACAGATTGAAGAGTAGGGGCGAAAGGCTACAGCCTTGTCTTACACCCTTCTGAATACGAGCACTTCGTTCTTGATCGTCCACTCTTATTATTCCCTCTTGGTTGTTGTACATATTGTATATGACCCGTCTCTCCCTATAGCTTACCGCTACTTTTTTCAGAATCTCGAACAGCTTGCACCATTTTATATTGTCGAACGCTTTTTCCAGGTCGACAAATCCTATGAAAGTGTCTTGATTTTTCTTTAGCCTTGCTTCCATTATTAGCCGTAACGTCAGAATTGCCTCTCTCGTCCCTTTACTTTTCCTAAAACCAAACTGATCGTCACCTAGCGCATTCTCAATTTTCTTTTGCATTCTTCTGTATATTATTCTTGTAAGCAGCTTCGATGCATGAGCTGTTAAGCTGATTGTGCGATAATTCTCCCAATGATTTTAGAAATTCTGATGGAATGTTATCTATCCCTTCTGCCTTATTTGACCGTAAGTCCTCCAAAGCTCTTTTAAATTCCGATTCTATTACTGGATCCCCTATCTCTTCTAAATCAACTCCTGTTTCTTCTTCTATCACATCAGACAAATCTTCACCCTCATAGAGGCTTTCAATGTATTCTTTCCACCTATCTGCTCTCTCCTCTGCATTTAAAAGTGGAATTCCCGTTGCACTCTTAATGTTACCACCGTTGCTTTTAATGTCACCAAAGGTTGTTTTGACTTTCCTGTATGCTGAATCTGTCCTTTAGACAATCATATCTTTTTCGATGTCTTCACATTTTTCCTGCAGCCATTTCGTCTTAGCTTCCCTGCACTTCCTATTTATTTCATTCCTCAGCGACTTGTATTTCTGTATTCCTGATTTTCCCGGAACATGTTTGGACTTCCTCCTTTCATCAATCAACTGAAGTATTTCTTCTGTTACCCATGGTTTCTTCGCAGCTACCTTCTTTGTACCTATGTTTTCCTTCCCAACTTCTGTGATGGCCCTTTTTAGAGATGTCCATTCCTCTTCAACTGTACTGCCTACTGCGCTATTCCTTATTGCTGTATCTATAGCGTTAGAGAACGTCAAACTTATCTCGTCATTCCTTAGTACTTCCATATCCCACTTCTTTGCGTATTGATTCTTCCTGACTAATATCTTGAACTTCAGCCTATTCTTCATCACTACTATATTGCGATCTGAGTCTATATCTGCTCCTGGGTACGCCTTACAGTCCAGTATCTGATTTCGGAATCTCTGTCTGCCCATGATGTAATCTAATTGAAATCTTCCCTTATCTCCCGGCATTTTCCAAGTATACCTCCTCCTCTTGTGATTCTTGAACAGGGTATTCGCTATTACTAGCTGAAACTTGTTACAGAACTCAATTAGTCTTTCTCCTCTTTCATTCCTTGTCCCAAGCCCATACTCTCCTGTAACCTTTTCTTCTACTCCTCCTCCTACAACTGCATTCCAGTCGCCAATGACTATTAGATTTTCGTCCCCCCTTACAAACTGCATTACCCTTTCAATATCCTCATACACTTTCTCTATCTGTTCATCTTCAGCTTGCGACGTCGGCATGTATACCTGAACTATCGTTGTCGGTGTTGGTCTGCTGCTGTCGATTCTGATTAGAACAACCCGGTCACTGAACTGTTCACAGTAACACACCCTCTGCCCTACCTTCCTATTCATAACGAATACTACACCTGTTATACCATTTTCTGCTGCTGTTGATATTACCCGATACTCATCTGACCAGAAATCCTTGTCTTCCTTCCACTTCACTTCACTGACCCCTACTATATCTAGATTGAGCCTTTGCATTTCCCTTTTCAGATTTTCTAGTTTCCCTACCACGTTCAAGCCTCTGACATACCAAGCCCCGACTCGTTATCCTTTCGTTGATTATTCAATCTTTTTCTCATGGTAACCTCCCCATTGGCAGTCCCCTCCCGGAGATCCGAATGGGGGACTATTCCGGAATCTTTACCAATGGAGAGTTCATCATGACACTTCTTCAATTACAGGCCACATGTCCTGTGGATACACCCTACTGGCGTAAAAACGCCACTAAATGGTAATAACAATTTATAGACAGGCAACGCTCACCCACACCTAATAATTCGAACAGTGGTTTTGCCTACTTATGGTTTCCAATACACCTACGATTTCAGTCCCTATACTCCGAACCATATATCGATAATGATATCCTTCACAGTCTGGATGCCACAAAATTCTTCTTGGATTAAACATACCAGTTTATCACAGTTAATACTTTGTATAGTGTCGGCCATTACGACCGAAGGTATCAAACTGATTAGAATTTCACCGATTATCGCCCGAAGTCTGTACGTTCGGGCGATGATATCTACGTATACATCTACGATCACATTACATACATACTCCGCCATCCATCGTACGGCGCATGGCAAATTCTTCATGAAGGCTAGCACAGAATTTATGCACGCAAAAGCAGATAAGTAGTTGTTAGTATTCAACTTAGAGAATGAATGGACATAGCCAAAATATGACGGACTTAGAGGAATTATGGGAAAAGTTTAAATTGGTTGAAACATTGCGCTCTGGAGATGCATGTGCCAAGTAAGTGGATTAACGATGGAAAGGAAACTCCGTTGTTTAACACACAAATTCGTAAAACGCTGAGGATTGTTGCACTCTTGGTTCAAAAAGGAACGCGCAAATGCTGACAGGCATTTCGTGCGTTCGTAAGAAGTTCAATGCTCGAAGAATGCAATAACTTCCACCTTCTTGCTTAGCAAAAGGTCTTTGACGAGAACCCGAGAAAATTCTGGTCATAAGTAAAATCACTAAGCGCGCTTCTAACCTATCGCTCGTCGAAGACAGCAAAAGGAAACCTGAAATTTTAAATTTCTCGTTTAAGAAATGGTTCACACAAGAGCCTGGTACGAACATACCATCGTTTGACTGTCGCGCAGATTCCCAAATGTAGGACATAGAAATACATATTCTTGGCGTAGAGAAGCAACTGAAAGAGTGGAGAACGAGTAAGTCGCCTGGTCCAGATGGAAACCTAGTTCGTCATTACAGAAAGTATTCTGAGGTATTGGGCCCCTTACTCAGCTTGCATTTATCGCTTACCTCTCTACCAAGGGACTGGGAAAGAGTGCAAGTGACTCCTGTATATTAGAAAGGTAAAAGAACACGTCAGTTTTCTGCAGAATTCTTGAAAATATAATAAATATCCTTGAAAGAGACGCTTTTAGAAAGTATCGCTCTTGCGAAACTCAGCTTGTCCTTTTCCCACGTGATGTCGTACAAACCATGGACATTACAGTCAATACCGTCACTGCGCGATAGCGATGGAAGTGTTACCGATGATGGAGCCACTAAAGCGGAGTTACTAAATACAGTTTTCCGTAATTCCTTCACGAAAGAATACGAAGTAAATATTCCAGAATGCGAAACCAGAACTGCTTTTAGCATGAGTGGCATAAAAGTAGATATCTTAGGTGTTGCGAATCAACTCAAATCACTTAAGAAAGGCAAGTCTTCCGGTCCAGGTAGTGTACCAATCAGGTTCCTCTCAGAGTATGCAGACACAATAGCGCCTTTCTTAGCAATCATATACAATCGTTCACTTGATGAAAATTCTGTTCCTAAACACTGGAAATAGCACAGGTCACACCAATATTTAAGAAGGGAAATAGGAGTAACCCATTTGAATTACAGACCCATATCACTGACCTCAATTTACAGTAGGATTTTGGAGCATATACTGTACTCGAACATTATGAATCACTTTGAAGAAAATGACTTATTGATACATAACCAACACGGATTCAGAAAATATTGTTCTTGTGCAACACAACTAGCTCTTTATTCCCATGAAGTAATGAGTGCTGTCGACAAGGCATCTCAGATTGACTCCATATTCTTAGATTTCCAAAAGGCTTTTGATACCGTTCCTCACAAGCGACTATTAATCAAATTTCGTGCGTATGGAATATCTCAGTCGTGTGACTGGATTCGCGATTTCCTCTCAGAAAGATCACAGTTTGTAGTGATAGACGGTAAATCATCGAGTAGAACAGAAGTGATATCTGGCGTTCCGCAAGGTAGTGTCATAGGCCCTCTGCTGTTCCTGGTTTATGTAAATGATCTAGGTCATAATCTGAGCAGCTCCCTTAGGTTGTTTGCAGATGATGCTGTAACTGACAGTCTAGTAAAATCATCAGACGATCAATTACAATTACAAAATGATCTATAAATAATTTCTGTATGGTGCGAAAAGTTGCAATTAGCAGTAAACAAAGAAAATTGCTAGGTCATCCACATGGGTACTAAAAGAAATCCGATAAATTTTGGGTGTACGATAAATTGTACAAATCTAAGGACTGTCAATTTGACTAAATACCTGGGAATTACAGTTACAAGCAAATTAAATTGGAAAGACCACATAGGTAATATTGTGGGGAAGGCAAAACAAAGGCTGCGCTTTTTTGGCAGAACACTTAGAAGATGCGACAAACCCACTAAAGAGACAGCCTACACTACGCTTGTCCGTCCTCGGCTGGGATACTGCTGCGCGGTATGGGGTCCTTACCAGGTAGGATTGACGGAGGACACCTAAAAATTGCAGAGAAGGGCAGCTCGTTTCGTGTTATCGCGCAACAGGAGTGAGAGTGTCACTTATATTATACGCGAATTGGAGTGGCAGTCACTGAAACAATGGCGCTTTTCTTTGCGGCGAGATCTATTTTCGAAATTTCTATCACTAACTTTCTCTTCCGAATGCGTAAATATTTTGTTGACGCCCACCTACGTAGGGACAAATGATCATAATAACAAAATAAGAGAAATCAGAGCTCGAACGGAAAGATTTAGGTGTTCCTTTTTCCTACGCGCCGTTCGAGAGTGGAATGGTGGAGAAGTAGTATGAAAATGGTTCGATGAACCCTCTGCCAGGCGCTTAAGTGTGAACTGCAGAGTAACCATGTAGATGTAGATGTAGATGTAGGTGTAGACAGAGGGTAACTGGCAAATTCAATATTCTTGGAATCCGGAAAGCGTTTGACACGGTGCCCCCACTACAGTCTGTTGACGAAGGTCCAAGCATATGGTTTAGGTTGCAAGATATGTGAGTGCCTCGAAAACCATAGTTAACACAGTACGTTGTCCTCGGCGGCGAATGTCCATCAGAGATAAGGCTATCGTCAGAAGTGTGATAGGACCACTCTTATTCTCAACATACACAAATGACCTGACGGAGAGGTGAGCAGCAGTTTACGGGTGTTTGCTGAAGATGATGTGGTGTACGGAAGGGTGTCGTCGTTCAGTGATAGTAGGAGTAGATAAGATGACGGACAGAATTTCTGTGATGAATGGCAGCTTGCTCTAAATGTGAGCCGGAAAGCGAAAAGGGACCTCTTGTCGAAAATTTAGGAATTTGAGTTTTTGTAGTTTTTACATTCAGCAATAAATTCTGAACAACCTGTAAATTTTATTTCTATCTCTAAATTTGAGGAAGTTATGGCATATTTAGTATTTATGACATAAAAGAGGTGTTTTGAGATATGGGCTTTTAAAGTTTCACTTTATTATCACTGCTTAACTTTACATATTTAAGAAACAAATTCTGCATATATGTTACACTTAAAATGTCCTTTGTCGAGTGGTTTGGAGCTTTTTAAATTAATACTTCACAATAAGTGGATTACTCCCTCAGACCTATGTCACATCAGACTGTAAATACATTTGAAACCAAATAAATTGGTCCCTTATTGAGAAAAATATAGCAAGCCCTGTGCTTATTTTTTGGCATAATATTTATATTTTTACACTATGTTATGGCATCTTTTGGATCAAATTTTGATTCTGGAGCAATTAATGAGACTAGAACCACAAGAAACTAGAATTCACAAATCCTCCAAAATAGATTACTGAGATCCCATATTTTGTACTTGCCAAAGGACTTGATTTTCTGTTCGTAAAAAAAAGTCTGAATGGAATTAAAGGCACTTTAACAAGAGCGTTTTCGCCTCCTCTTTGGTTCTGGAATATTTGTTTGGTCAGGTTTTTCTTCAGGTTCTTCACTGTCGCTGACTTGAGTTTCTGGTTCACGTTCTGAGCCGACTTCGGGACACGGAATGTCTTTGTAGTTCTCTTTGCAATAGGTCCTGATGTTTTTAAAAAGGTACTGTTTTCGTTGTCTTGTCATCCCTGGAGGAATTACTGCTGCAGGAAACCCAGTGGGTCCATTGTCATTGGGGAAGATGCGGTACACAAATTCATTTCCATCAATGTCCAATTTGCAATGTACTCTACCTTTGTAGCTAACGTTGAACTCAAAGTGGTTGTATTTAGTTATGTGAAGTACTTTGTTAGCATTATTATCCTTCAAGAAATTTATCCAGTCATAGGTATTCACAGCAACTTCACCTATTTCATTTCCAACAGCAACAGCTGAGTTAACATGAGTTGTAGGTGTACATTTCTCAATGCAGTCGGCGAATTCTTGTGTGGAAGAGATACAGGTGACCCTAAATCTTTTCTTTAAAAGTCCAAATGCCCAGTCACATTCAAATTTCCTGTGACCTACTGGCATGAATGACAAAACAATTCTCTTATTTTTTTTTTTTATTACTTATTCTCCATGCAAGATATCCTAATAAGATATAGTTCTTGTTCTGATCCACACAATTGTCAGCATGAATGAACATTGTGTCTTCTCCATGACTGTACTTTTCCAAGAAGTTGTGGACAAGACTGACAACAACGTGGGATCCCTTTGTTGTTCCTACACTTTCTGAGAGTAAATAGTTTACTTCTTTGTTCACAGTCTCACACATAACCCCAAATATTCCTATTCTGAATGGTACCAAGAAATAAATATGTCCAGGCTGCAAGGGGTTACTGGGTATGTGAACCTGCTGGCCATGTCACAACTGTAGTGTACACAACTTCTATCACCATCTTCAAAATTTTCCTTAGTCTTTTTGATAGTTCCCTTATAAAACTCTCTTTCTTTTGCAACAAGTTGTATGTAGATGGGACCTCATTTTTTTTAATAGTTTCCATTTTAGTTTCTTCAGGCACTGAAGCCATTGCAGTTCCTGAAGTGAAATGCCTTTGCCAAAATGCACAAAGATCTGATTTGGGCTTCATGACAACTATTTCTGATCATATCTCCTTCCAAATGTTACAAAACACTCTACTTGATACTGGTTTTATGGGCATATCATTTGTAAAGGAAGCCATGTAAGTTTCAAAAATTTTGGCTTTATTATCACTTTAAGGTAGAAGTTTGAAATTTGCCTTATACTGAGTGTTACTTCTGCCTGGTAAAATTATGGCATGGTGCTCTGCGTAATTGTGTAAAAACTTTACAACAAACTCTGAATCAGAAAAAGAAGTCACATTCTTAGGAAGTTTTCTTGCATTACCGTGAGCTTTGACAATCAGTCCTGTATCGTTATACATTTTTGTTAGCCGCCTTAGTCTTTTAATTTTAATATTGTAGGAAAACATGTAAGTGTTTTTACAAACATGCCGACCTTTTACTAAGTATCTACTTCGTGGTTGTTTCCTCTTAGTTTGTACTTTATGTTTACGAGCTGTCAAAGAAGAATCTGAAGTTACACACTGCAGTTGGCCTAAAATTACTTGATCTAATGTGTTGACATTGTTCTCATAATGATCAATCTCAGCTCATTCCCGACGCATTTCCAAATATTCATCAACTGAATAGTAATTGCAACATTCTTCTTTGCACTCGCAACCCGCTTTTAAAAACTCTCAAACGAGAGCATGGTCTCTGTCAGCATCAAAAGAGTCAATTAAATTTATGCAGTCATCAGTTACGACCAGGTCAAAGTCTTCAGCACCATCATTCTCATCTACAACTTGATCACTATTAACATTTCGTTCTATTTCAATAATAACATTATCATTGTTACCTAAGGCTTCATTAAGCTCCAGAATGTCTTGTAATAAAGAAATATCAGATATGTTAACTGACTCATCATCTTGAAGTTCCAGTTCCTCATCACTTGATTCGTCACTACTTGGCATTCTTTCAGAAAAATAATCTTGAAATACTTCATAATCTTCATGACATAAATCACCACCAACACCAATATCGTTTGGTGCTTTCACAATTCTATCTTCACACTTTGCGTACTTTAAACTGAGCAAGCTGTAAACACGAATTTGTAACGTTAGCTGTCAGCTGTTCTTTAAGAGCTACCAACTATACATTGGCAAAATTAGGACCACGTGTGTTGTTTAGCATAACTGAAATCACAAAACGGTTTTCTTTTATATGAAATTAGTCTGAGCTCCTTAAAATGCTTGTAAAATTTAAGAGATGCTGCATGTATAGCTTCGAGATTCAGAAAAGGGACCTCTTGTCGAGCCTATGTTATTTCCCCATAACGACAAGAGGTCCCTTTTCCGGAGACTGACATCGACTGCTTTTAATGATATCAATGAATCTTGTTGCATTCAAACAAGTTTCAAATCAATACGAGCGTGTGCAGAATGAAGTAAACTATTATAATATCCAAAAAAACGAAAAACGATATTTTACACACTATTGAATGTTTTTGCTTCTACTGAAAATTTTACTCTTCTGACAAGAGGTCCCTTTTTGCTTTCCACCTCACAAATGTAGAAAAATTTATGTCGCATCACTAATTGGTTGCCGCTTGACACAGTTAAATCGATTAAATGTCTAGGCGTAACGTTGTAAAGCGATTTGAAATGGTATGAGCACGTCCTGTAAGTCGTCGGGAAGGGGAATGAATCGTAGGCTCCGGTTTAATGGGAGAGTTTGAGGGTAGTGTAGCAAAGCTGTAAAGCACAACGCATATAGAACACTGGTGACACCCACTCTTGGATACTATTAGGGATCCCCATTTATCAGATGAGAGGAAGACATTGAAGCAATTCATAAGCGTGCTGCTAGATTTGTTACCGGAATGTTCGACCAGCACAGAAGCATTACGGAGATTCTTTGTGAACTCAAATGGTAATCCCTGGATGGCAGACGACGCTCTTTCCGCGAGGCACTATTGCGGAAATTTAGAGAACCGGCAGCTGAGGCCGACTGTAGAACGATTCTTCTGCCGCTAACATACATTTAGCGTAAAGATCAGGAAGATAAGATGTGAGAAAATTAGGGCTCGAGCGGAGACTTTTAGATATATATACACTACTGACCATTAAAATTGCTACACCACGAAGATGACGTGCTACAGACGCGAAATTTAACCGACAGGAGGAAGATGCTGTGATATGCAAATGATTAGCTTTTCAGAGCATTCACACAACGTTGGCGCCGGTGGCGACACCTACAACGTGGTGACATGAGAAAAGTTTCCAGCCGATTTCTCATACACAAACAGCAGTTGACCGGCGTTGCCTGGTGAAACGTTGTTGTGCTGCCTCGTGTAACGAGGAGAAATGCGTACCATCACGTTTCCGACTTCGATAAAAGTCGGATTGTAGCCTATCGCGATTGCGGTTTATCATATCGCGACATTGCTACTCGCGTTGGTCGAGATGCAATAATTGTTAGCAGAATATGGAATCGGTGGCTTCAGGAGGGTAATACGGAATGCCGTGCTGGATCCCAACGGCCTCGTATCACTAGCAGTCGAGATGACAGGCATCTTATCCGCATGGCTGTAACGGATCGTGCAGCCACGTCTCGATCCCTGAGTCAACAGATCGGGACGTTTGCAAGACAACAACCATATGCATGAACGGTTCGACGACGTTTGCAGCAGCATGGACTATCAGCTCGGACACCATGGTTGCGGTTACCCTTGACGCTGCATCACAGACAGGAACGCCTTCGATGGTGTACTCAACGACGAACCTGGGTGCACGAATGGCAAAACGTCATTTTTTCGGATGAATCCAGGTTCTGTTTACAGCATCATGATGGTCGCATCCGTGTTTGGCGACATCGCGGTGAACGCACATTGGAAGCATGTATTCGTCATCATCATACTGGCGTATCACCCGGTGTGATGGTATGGGGTGCCATTGGTTACACGTCTCGGTTACGGCACTTCGAACAGTGGACGTTACATTTCAGATGTGTTGCGACTCATGGCTCCACCCTTCATTCGATCCCTGCGAAATCCTACATTTCAGCAGGATAATGCATGACCGCATGTTGCAGGTCTTGTACGGGCCTTTCTGGATACACAAAATGCCCTGGCCAGCACATTCTCCACATCTCTCACCAATTGAAAACGTCTGGTCAATGGTGGCCGAGCAACTGGCTCGTTACAATACGCCAGTCACTACTGTTGATGAACTGTGGTATCGTGTTGACGCTGCATGGGCAGCTGTACCTGTAAACGTCATTCAAGCTCTGTTTGTCTCAATGCCCAGGCGTATCAAGGCCGTTCTTACGGCCAGAGGTGGTTGTTCTGGGTACTGATTTCTCAGGATCGATGCACTCACATTGCGTGAAACTGTAATCACATGTCAGTTCTAGTATAATATATTTGTCCAATGAATACCCGTTTATCATCTGCATTTCTTCTTAGTGTAGCAATTTTAATGGCCAGTAGTGTATTTTCCTCGCTCTGTTTGTGAGTGGAAATGACTAGCAGTGGTATGTGGTGCTCTCCACTATTGCGATCGGCACATCCACCGATATCGGTGCCACTGTGATGTGAGACGTCAAGAGACGGTCGTCGCATGGATCCGTATAAACAGTTAGGTTTGCTGAGACTGTTTTTGTTTGAAACTGCTGTCTGCATCTCTATAGTTTCCGATTTCTGAGTGAGAAGAAGAAACGTCACGCACAAAAATTTGTCTTCAATCACGAAGTCAGAATTCACGTAGGACGCAGATACCAGTGTGAAAGCGTGCGTTGTGCTATCTATTGTCTGAAACATGGGTGGTTGAAAGAATTTCGCTATCTCGCCGTGCGCGCAGTAGGGAACAGTCGGAGGTAGGAGAATGTGCGTTACATTGTCTGTCGCCGGCGTTAACTTGGCGACGAGCGCCCCCGCGCGCCGCTTATTGCGAGGTGTGCGTTTCCACTGCTCAGTGCGGCTTTCTTGTCACATGACGGCCATTAGGCTAATTGCAGCGCTACACGATCGGCTGGCTAACCTCACGGGATTT
This sequence comes from Schistocerca nitens, assembly GCF_023898315.1. Classification (NCBI taxonomy): domain Eukaryota; kingdom Metazoa; phylum Arthropoda; class Insecta; order Orthoptera; family Acrididae; genus Schistocerca; species Schistocerca nitens. The sequence goes on from NC_064622.1 coordinate 265,259,533, forward strand.
CCCGTCATCCATTAGTCCAGCGGTCATGTGGGCACGCTGGGCTGGACGCACAGCCGTTCCGAGCGAAATCGCAAACGCTTAACAAACACGACGCTTCTCTGGTATTGCGTTCACAGACGCTAGATATAGTTAATGTCATCATCTATTTTAAAACAGTTCTTCTCAAATTCCTTCAGCTTAAATAACAAGCATTAAATTATGGTGACTAACGAAAGTTTGTCTCCAGATCCGGGCTCTAACCCGCGCTTCCAGTTTTCTGCACATCACTGTCTCATTACGAGACATTTTCTAAGACTTTTGCCAATAAAATGCAATCATGCAATCGGAAGCAATCAATATGTTCTCCCATCCACTTTTTAAACTTCCTCACAGTTGCACAGGGACTTCAACTAGAAGAAAGTAATTTGGTACATCTAATATGATCTTGTCTGTTCTGTGTCTGCTTTGTCATGTGCACTACTCTTTTATTAAAGGTACTGTTAATGTTGAAGACTAATTCAATCTCACAGTTTCTGAAAATACTTCCAACTTTATCTGAAAATTTTCCCAAATATGGTAGGCATGTGAGTTTATTTACATCATCTTCCTCAACGCTGCCAGCTGGCGGTTGGTATTTATCTCCATTTCGCTGTACTGTCATTTGGAGAGAGTCGCTCTTTGATTGTATACTGTGTGGTTATAATTAAATTAGCACTGCCTGAGGGGGTCCCCTTGAAAAGTGAATGATCGTAGGACAATGAAATATTGCGGAAATATGTGTATAGAGGGTTTATACAAGGGCGATGTACTTGAGGACAGTATTATGGAAATGGAAGAGGATGTAGATGAAGATGAAATGGGAGATAAGATACTGCGTGAAGAGTTTGACAGAGCACTGAAAGACCTGAGTCGAAACAAGGCCCCGGGAGTAGACAACATTCCATTAGAACTACTGATGACCTTGGGAGAGCCAGTCATGACAAAACTCTACCATCTGGTGAGCAAGATGTATGAGACAGGCGAAATACCTACAGACTTCAAGAAGAATATAATAATTCCAATACCAAAGAAAGCAGGTGTTGACAGATGTGAAAATTACCGAACTATCAGTTTAATAAGTCACAGCTGCAAAATACTAACGCGAATTATTTACAGACGAATGGAAAAACTGGTAGAAGCCGACCTCGGGGAAGATCAGTTTGGATTCCGTAGAAATGTTGGAACTCGTGAGGCAATACTAACCTTACGACTTATCTTAGAAGAAAGATTAAGAAAAGGCAAACCTACGTTTCTAGCATTTGTAGACTTAGAGAAAGCTTTTGACAACGTTAACTGGAATACTCTCTTTCAAATTCTGAAGGTGGCAGGGGTAAAATACAGGGAGCGAAAGGCTATTTACAATTTGTACAGAAACCAGATGGCAGTTATAAGAGTCGAGGGGCATGAAAGGGAAGCAGTGGTTGGGAAAGGAGTGAGACAGGGTTGTAGCCTCTCCCCGATGTTATTCAATCTGTATATTGAGCAAGCAGTAAAGGAAACAAAAGAAAAATTCGGAGTAGGTATTAAAATTCATGGAGAAGAAGTAAAAACTTTGAGGTTCGCCGATGACATTGTAATTCTGTCAGAGACAGCAAAGGACTTGGAAGAGCAGTTGAACGGAATGGACAGTGTCTTGAAAAGAGGATATAAGATGAACATCAACAAAAGCAAAACGAGGATAATGGAATGTAGTCAAATTAAATCGGGTGATGCTGAGGGGATTAGATTAGGAAATGAGACACTTTAAGTAGTAAAGGAGTTTTGCTATTTATGGAGTAAAATAACTGATGATGGTCAAAGTAGAGAGGATATAAAATGTAGACTGGCAATGGCAAGGAAATCGTTTCTGAAGAAGAGAAATTTGTTAACATCGAGTATAGATTTAAGTGTCAGGAAGTCGTTTCTGAAAGTATTTGTATGGAGTGTAGCCATGTATGGAAGTGAAACATGGACGATAACCAGTTTGGACAAGAAGAGAATAGAAGCTTTCGAAATGTGGTGCTACAGAAGAATGCTGAAGATAAGGTGGGTAGATCACGTAACTAATGAGGAGGTATTGAATAGGATTGGGGAGAAGAGAAGTTTGTGGCACAACTTGACTAGAAGAAGGGATCGGTTGGTAGGACATGTTTTGAGGCATCAAGGGATCACAAATTTAGCATTGGAGGGCAGCGTGGAGGGTAAAAATCGTAGAGGGAGACCAAGAGATCAATACACTAAGCAGATTCAGAAGGATGTAGGTTGCAGTAGGTACTGGGAGATGAAGAAGCTTGCACAGGATAGAGTAGCATGGAGAGGTGCATCAAACCAGTCTCAGGACTGAAGACCACAACAACATGTGTAAGGACAAGTGGAAGATAAGAAAATGAACATAACCATTGAAAGAAACACAGTTTCATTTGCACACGAGGAGGCAACATATGTTAACTGCGTATCTTGACCACGTTCCACGTTGCTCAGTGTAACAAACGTCTGCATCAACGACAGCCTGGAACCGTACTAGAGATTGCTCAGTTGCTATCCGAAACGGCTCAGGTGACCATTTTCGCACATTGCGCCCAGCAGTCAAAGCTATCTTATTAATTAACTTCATTTCTTGGCTGAACGATTCTAGATTTAAAGGGAATTGTTTTGAGCCAGACTTTCGCAAATAAAGTATCAAGATTATGGATGAAAGAAGCTAATAATATTATTTGATTGGATGTAGCCACAAATATAGAGCTTTATTTTCGTCATAGTCACGGATCAACAACGATTAGTGTAAGTTATTTAATTGTAAAATATGTCTTTACCGTTGTTAATTTCTTGGAGTGTTTTGCCCACTGGTTGTCTTCAAAACGTCATCAAGTAGATTGCTAAAATGTTTCTTGAGAGTGTTACCGAACAAATTTTAAGTTTCCACGTATAATTTGTACCAACTACTTTACGAAATACTTTGTGTCAAATTGTTGTCTCCTTCCGAGGTAGGTCAGGAAATTAAGAACTTATTTGAGGTCAAGAAAAGTCTACAGTTAAGGTATGTAAGTACAACTACGACCGCTGCATCCGTTTTCTGCATTGATGCAATATATTTCTAACTGTCAATATGGTTCATAAAGTGGCCGATTAGAAATCTTGAAGCACTCCTTCGAACTACAATGCTTTTCTTGTGTAATCGCACATAATAAGAACCACAAACATTTCAACGTTTTGCAGCTATCTAAGAAGAGATCACTGAACAGTCTTCTATGTATTTCTCACATCCGCAGGAGAAACCCGCTGCAAGACAAGTACTGGTTATGGAATTCTGGTTTTGGTCGTTCGTTCTTTTTAGCAAAGGATTTAAATATATCGCAATACAGTTTGCACTGTATAGTAACACTAATATATTAATCATCTAAGGGCCATTTCATGTAAGGAGTCATGTTGGGAGCAACGGGTAAAGAAGATCTTTGCTCGGGCAGCAGTTGTACATTATATTAAACGTTACGGTCTGTGAACGTTAATAAGCTACCAGTTTATCCGTCAAGCCACGACTCGACTGGAGGGAATTACAAGCAAAAAATTAAGCTTGCAGGTTCCCCAAGGAATTTAGTAGACGGAAGTTTCAAGAACATTAATGCAGACCAGTAATAAACTTTGTTTTACTTTTATCAGGACTGCGAGGGAAAGGGAAAGCAGTGCCCGGCATCTCATTTAACTTTTTCAGTTTCAACTTTGATTCTCAGCAGCACCGCGTTCAGCGCCAGGCGGCAGCAGCCAAGCCTCGGCTGGTCCGCGTCTTCAAATCTGCACAACACTGATGCTTTCTCCGAGGGAGACTCAGTATAGGTCAAGGCCGGATTAAGATGACACGGAGTAACTTACATGTCACTGATGAACTACACTGCCCCTATTCAGTAGCGTGCATTCACTTTTTAGGTGAATTATTTTACTTCCATAGTGAAAGGCTGAAGAACAGCAAAGCGTGTGGTGAAGACCGAATTGTTGTTGCGGCCCCTAAATGAACTGGACAAGAAACCTTAAAGGAAACAAACGGAGCAAATTATGGATGACTGGAAAAGTGCAGTGATAAATTCTGAGAGCCACTTATTGTTTCTTTCGATTGACATTAACTCGAGCCACTATAATAAGGCAGAATATCGTATCAACAAATCCAGTGGATATAGTTAGTTTGTAGTCTTTGTTGCCCAGAATGCAGGTCCACGGCTTCATATTAACCTCACCGAACAAAATATTAGAATTAGAGTGTTGGTTGGTAGGTTTAGGGGAATAAAGGGGCCAAACTACAGGGTCATCAGTCCATTTTTCCTCATGCAAACAAAGCTCAAGTTAAAACAATTCCGAAAAAGGGTCAGGGAAAGGAAAATGGGCGAAAACTAATGGGGACCCACATGGAAAGAAAACCGAAAGAGAGCTAACCAGAAGGCGAAACCGTATACTACTAGGAAAAATAGTGGAAGGTATTAAAATAATACAGCAGGTGGCCGAGGCTGGCTGATCACAAGAATAAAAAAGGATGAGCCAGCCACTCCGCAATACACTAAAATCTCCAGACTAAGAGAGAAGACGAGATGAACACACATAGGGACACGAAGAGCACCAAGGCAAACAAGCAGCAAAGAAAAAGTTCGGAAGAGTTCAAATGGAAGGGGGATGGAGGCCTGGGAGAGAAGACCACCCTTAGATTGTGTGAAAAAAAAAACCTTACGGATAAAACGTAAAACAATACCCAACCATTGAGGCATTGTCGTCGAACACCGGTGCTGGGAAGCTTAAAAGTCTGCCGCAGAGCGCCTAAAATACGGCAGTCTAGCAAGATGTGGACGACAGTCATGTGGGAGCCACAGCGACACCGAGATTGGACCTCGTGACGGAGGAGATAGCTATGTGTTAGCCAGGTATGGACGTTGAGGGGCCGGTTAAGGACAACAGAGTCGCTGCGAGTGTCTTGCATGTATGACCGCCACATATTCTCTGTCTCCGTGATAATCTCGATGATAACACGTAGTTTATTTGGTGTACTGAGAGTGCGCCATTCAGTGTCCCATATCGCGAAAACTTTGCGGCGGAAGACCGATCGAAGATCAGTCTCTGGCAGGCCAATCACCAGAGTTGGTTTACTGGTAGCCTGTGTGGCCAGGCGGTCACCAAGTACATTGCCCTGGCTCCCGACATGTGCTGGGGTCCAAATGAAGATCACTGAAAGTCCACTGTTGACGAGGTGATATAGGGATTCCTGTATAGTCAGTACCAAAGCATGAAGAGGGAAGCACTCCTAGAGAGATCGTGGCAAGCATCGTTTAACACCGCCTGGATTGCATTAGGAAATCAGTCCACGAGGTTGTGCAGATACGTTGCATCTAGGTTAAATCACTCGCTGAGGTGCTGATCGCGAAATTCCACCAAGTACTAGAATCCTGAAGTCAGCGTTTTACCCACTGCTTCTATACGTCGCACAGATTTTCTATGCGGTTCAAATCAGATGATATTGCTGGCCAGTCAAGATGTAATACGGTGGGGAAGTGTGCAGACAACGAGTTACATGCTCTTCGAGGCCAATAACTTTATGGTTGCGGTCTTTATGTGCCGATGTGAACAGTGGTCTCTTGAAGAGTGACCGTTACCAAATATTCATTGCATGCAGTTCCTATCGTAATGTTCTATTACGAACAGTTGGGAAGGACCGGGGCTCACGGCCGACAGCAATACCTGTCGGGTCTGGAAGCGGCTTTGATTCACTAGCCGTTAAAAGAGTGTCCACTCCATCTCAGTCAGAACCTTTTTCCGACCACAATTCTGACGTCTCTTTTCTGGGCCATGTGTGTTATACCATTCCTTTTAGACAAATTGTACAGTCCGCCGCGAAACACCAACAAATTCAGCAACTTCACTTACCATACGTCTATGGGAATGGCTAAACACGATTGCCACTTTGTCACGTCCTTACTTTTACCCACATTTACGTACAATGTACGCTTGAAGTATAAATGTCTCACTGACTGCTACTACCGTATGCTCACGTAGAGATAATGCACGCGCGGTTGAGTAGATGACTCGACTGCTGTGTCATCTGCAAAAACTTAACGACGAATCTATGCGTGTACACTGGGGTGACTATTTGTCAGGTGAGTTCGTGCGTTAGGCGACCTTTAAGCTGTATAAACGAAAGACAAAAGCTTCAAATAATCTTAATTTAATACTGTTCTACATTGAAGCGCCAAAGAAACTGGTATAGGCATGCGTATTCAGATTCAGAGATATATATAAACAGGCAGAATACGGCGCTGCAGTCGGCAACGCCTATATAAGACAACATGTGTCGGGCGCAGTCGTTAGATCGGTCACGGCGGCTACAGTGGCAAGTTACCAAGATACACTCCTGGAAATTGAAATAAGAACACCGTGAATTCATTGTCCCAGGAAGGGGAAACTTTATTGACACATTCCTGGGGTCAGATACATCACATGATCACACTGACAGAACCACAGGCACATAGACACAGGCAACAGAGCATGCACAATGTCGGCACTAGTACAGTGTATATCCACCTTTCGCAGCAATGCAGGCTGCTATTCTCCCATGGAGACGATCGTAGAGATGCTGGATGTAGTCCTGTGGAACGGCTTGCCATGCCATTTCCACCTGACGCCTCAGTTGGACCAGCGTTCGTGCTGGACGTGCAGACCGCGTGAGACGACGCTTCATCCAGTCCCAAACATGCTCAATGGGGGACAGATCCGGAGATCTTGCTGGCCAGGGTAGTTGACTTACACCTTCTAGAGCACGTTGGGTGGCACGGGATACATGCGGACGTGCATTGTCCTGTTGGAACAGCAAGTTCCCTTGCCGGTCTAGGAATGGTAGAACGATGGGTTCGATGACGGTTTGGATGTACCGTGCACTATTCAGTGTCCCCTCGACGATAACCAGTGGTGTACGGCCAGTGTAGGAGATCGCTACCCACACCATGATGCCGGGTGTTGGCCCTGTGTGCCTCGGTCGTATGCAGTCCTGATTGTGGCGCTCACCTGCACGGCGCCAAACACGCATACGACCATCATTGGCACCAAGGCAGAAGCGACTCTCATCGCTGAAGACGACACGTCTCCATTCGTCCCTCCATTCACGCCTGCCGCGACACCACTGGAGGCGGGCTGCACGATGTTGGGGCGTGAGCGGAAGACGGCCTAACGGTGTGCGGGACCGTAGCCCAGCTTCATGGAGACGGTTGCGAATGGTCCTCGCCGATACCCCAGGAGCAACAGTGTCCCTAATTAGCTGGGAAGTGGCGGTGCGGTCCCCTACGCCACTGCGTAGGATCCTACGGTCTTGGCGTGCATCCGTGCGTCGCTGCGGTCCGGTCCCAGGTCGACGGGCACGTGCACCTTCCGCCGACCACTGGCGACAACATCGATGTACTGTGGAGACCTCACGCCCCACGTGTTGAGCAATTCGGCGGTACGTCCACCCGGCCTCCCGCATGCCCACTATACGCCCTCGCTCAAAGTCCGTCAACTGCACATACGGTTCACGTCCACGCTGTCGCGGCATGCTACCAGTGTTAAAGACTGCGATGGAGCTCCGTATGCCACGGCAAACTGGCTGACACCGACGGCGGCGGTGCACAAATGCTGCGCAGCTAGCGCCATTCGACGGCCAACACCGCGGTTCCTGGTGTGTCCGCTGTGCCGTGCGTGTGATCATTGCTTGTACAGCCCTCTCGCAGTGTCCGGAGCAAGTATGGTGGGTCTGACACACCGGTGTTAATGTGTTCTTTTTTCCATTTCCAGGAGTGTATAAGTGAGTTTGAATGTGGTGCTATAGTCTGCGCACTAGCGATGTGACACTGCATCTCCGAGGTAGCGATGAAGTGGGGGTTTTCCCGTACGACCATTTTAAGGGTGTACCATGAAAATCAGGAATCCGGTAAAACATGAAATCTCCGACATTGCTGTGACCGAAAAACGATCCTGCAAGAACGGGACCAATGACGACTGAAGAAAATCGTTCATCGTCACAGACGTGCAACCCTTCCGCAAACTGCTGCAGATTTCAATGCTGGGCCCTCAAGTGTCAGCGTGCGGACCATTCAACGAAACATCATCGACATGGGCTTGCGGAGCCTGGGCCCATCGACACCAACATTGGACTGTTGATGACCGTAATATGTTACCCGGTCGGACGAATCTCGTTTTAAATTGTATCGAGCGTATGTACGTGTACGGGTATGGAGGCAACCCCATGAATCCATGGATCCTGTATGTCAGCAGGGAACTGTTCAAGCTGGCTGAGGCTCGGTAACGGTGTAGGGAGTGTGCAATTGGAGCGATATGAAACACCTGATACGTCTAGATGCGACTCTGGCAGATCACACTTACGTATCTTGTCCGATAACCTGCATCCATTCACGTCCATTGTGCATTGCGTCGGACATAGGAAATTCCAGCAGGACAATGCGACATCTCACACGTCAAGAATTGCTACAGAGTGGCTGCAGGAACGCTCTTCCAAGTTTAAACACCGAACTCCCCAGACATGAACTTTATTGAGCATATCTGGCATGCCTTGCAACGTGCTGTTACGAATTTATGGACATCCCTGCAGGATTCATGGCGTCACTTCCTTCCAGCACTGCCAGCCGCTGTGGTCGAGCGGTTCTAGGCGCTACAGTCTGGAACCGCGCGACCGCTACGGTCGCAGGTTCGAATCCTGCCTCGGGCATGGATGTGTGTGATGTCCTTAGGTTAGTTAGGTTTAAGTAGTTCTAAGTCTAGGGGACTGATGACCTCAGATGTTAAGTCCCTTAGTGCTCAGAGCCATTTGAACCATTTGAACCTTCCAGCAATATATCAGACCTTAGTCGAGTCCATGCCACGTCGTGTTGCCACACTTCTACGTGCTCGCGGTGCCCTTACGCGATGTGGTAAGTGAACCAGTTCTCTTGGCTGTTCATTGTATATGCAAACAACAACACATAGATGCACTGACAACTGATTTCTCTTGCTGTCTCAGTGAGTCACTGCTCCCACCTGCATTCGTAGCAAAAACCCTGCAGCAATATATTTTTTTAACGTACCTACATACATCTGCCGTCTGCTAAAGCTCTGCCAAGACTCTCATCACAGCGACAGCCCACGTAGATGCTACCGCTAAATATACCCTCCCCCCTGTAACGTTCTTTAAAAATAACTATTTGCTATCCAAATTTACTGTGTGATGTGCTGTTGAGCAAATGGTGTGCTTAATCAGTTTTACTGTAACCCAGAGAAAAATTAAACAACTTCATCTGTAAAACAAGTCAGTAATGCCTATAATGAAATCAATCCCTCTACAATTTTCTCAGTCTCGTGAGCACCTAGGTCTATGGCCCTGTGCAATAAACTGATAAAATTCTGTATGCAACTAAACAATAAAATACATTTTCCTTAGCTCCTGAGTTGCAACAGATATAATCTTGGTATTCTGTTCCCTCCACAGTAGGCATACTGTAACACCCCACCTGTCACTTATCTGGTTTTGGCGTGTGTTCACCCCAGGTAATTGACCAACAGATCAACACAGAGTGCAAAACTGCCGCAATGTCGGATAATGCAAAGAACGTAATAAGGCCCTGTGACTCCTGATTGAACTGCGGTGGCAGTATTGACATTAATTGACTCAGAATTGATCCCTTTTAATTAAAAAGGGGGTGCACATTGATGTTATATTCAGCTATTGAACACCAGATGCAAATGTTGAACATAAAATTAATTAAGAAAGTGGCTTGGGATTTCAACTACTTGATTGAAAACAGATGCAGTCGATTAGCGCAAATTTATTTTAACTCACGACCTTCAATCATGACTCTCCTAACAGGCAGTGGAAATAAATTGCGTTTGCGTGGAGTAAAGTGCGATAAATCAAAAGTAATTCCTATCGACTGACCAAAGCGTAATGCGAAGTGCGAGAAGAATTCTACAACACACGGCCCATGAAACCCTCGTGGAAACTTTGCTGACGTGATCCAACAAATTAATCAGTGGCCGGAGCGCGCGCAATATCACCGAATTCAGCGTGGCGGGGCGACGTCGTTATGAGGACGTCGGCCGACCTCGTGGTGCTGCAAGGCTGCGCTTATCTATTCACTCCTAGCTATCTTGCTCAGTACATAGTTGAACCAAAACTCCAAGCTCAATCGTTCCATTTGCTAAGTCCTAAACTGCAGAGATGCTCACTCTTTCTCAGGCAAGCTGAGTAAAGACTGCCACGTCCGCACTCTACGCAAGCTGGGAATGGAAGACCTCTACGGGGACCTCCCAGTCCGCTCGTCGCTTCGGTTTCCCCTCCAGCAAAATCACTTACGCCAATTGCAGCGCAACTCGCGTTAATTATGCGTCGCTTCCCAGCGCTGACCAATGCCTGCTCTGGAAGTGAACAAATTCCGATAAAATTTCCCTTCCTCTCAACTTCTGCTATTTAGCTCTTCCCAAGCCACCCATCAAGGTTAGCGTCTGCACAAAACACCAATTGTTCTGGATTTCTGACTCCAAGGAGAGTACTTCAGATTCCTTGGTCCTACATTCCCATCGGAGGCCGGCGTATTTCATTCTGTCGCTCTTCACCTGATTTACTTAAGACTTTGTGGGCCATGAATTCAGCGTGAAGTTGCTACAGTCACGAACACGCATATTTTGGCCTCTGTTGACCGCTCCACCGTAGCTTTGCGCGGCTTTCTCGCATGTTTCACTGAAAACGGGACAACGGACATTTATCAACAGGCATACAAGTTCTCCGTCTGCTTCCCGGTACACCATCATGGCGTCAACGACCCACTCACTATCTTAAGGAAGCTGGAGGCAGCGCCCCGTACCGCTTTCTCAGAGCTTGAGCCGCCCTAAGCTGCCTATTGTCGCTTCCCCTCACCGCTCCCCAGCCGGCCACGGTCAATTCTGAATACTTCCCTGGAATAAACTAGCCTCCAGTAAATCGACGCATTTCCACAAAGTTTTCATGTCGTGTGAATTACTTTAAAGCCATCACCCGACATTAATTATTCCACCATACTATACCCTCTACAAGATGCATTGTGCCTTGTCAGTCATTTTTGTTCAGCCCTACTGTTCGCTCAACGTGAGTTAGGTGATCTTTAATGACTTCATGTAAGGGGCATAGTTCTTGCCATCTTACAGTACAAAATATTCAATCTAGGCTCAGCGAAGTGCAATGCCGGTCGTAAAATAGCCTCATACAAAAAATGTGACACGGCATGGTAGACGATGAGGTAGTGATAACGGGATATGCTAAGATCGAATTCTTAATTTCAAAAATTGTATTCAAAATAAAGTTTCTCCTTCACAAAATCTGATATGAAACATTTTAATTTACTTCGAAATAAGTGAACAGTTCAGCTGTTCCACAAATCTCACTTACGATCTTAGTTACATGACATCGTTTGCCAAAATAGATTCCAAAATTAAGAAATACACACAATATTACAAATCGGGCATACAAAATCAACCTATACATTAAATCTGATGGCAAATACTTGGTTCCTACATTCAAGGGTCAGTACCGTAAAATTATCAAAAGCCACATTGCGTTGCTGAATACTTAAAACTAAATATGCAGAATTTCATTACCTTACAAAACTGTATTATGCTGCTTCCATAGTCCAACAGCTAAATTCTCAGAGCTAACCACTAGCTTAAAGTCTTACATCCTACCTTCAACAGAGTGCAAGGGCAACTGCTTCTGCTCTTCACGCGCCCCTGCTTATAGTCGGTTCTGACCTGAGGCAACATCTTTGGTTCAGAGGTGTCAAAGATACAATCTCTTATTCATGTTATAACCAGTACATGTCATTTTTCATGAAATATTTTAGAAAATCGGGTTCCGCATACAAGTGGACCTCTCACACCCCTTTAAGCTGAGGCTGATGCTTTTGATGTAGCTGCCGGTGATGTCATTCCCACGATGTCAGACAATCCCTGCGTCAGAATTACGGCATGTCTTATAACTCATTGTTTAAATTTAAATCATGTTGATGCCTAATACACGGTCCAGTCACACTAATGTGACCACCGCCTAAGTTCGAAATCAGCTTGCAGTAACGACTCACGGACGGCAGATGACGGCATTTAATTTCCAAGAATGATTGCCTATCGAAGTCGCGGGATCCAAACGATACATATCGAAAGTGCGATAGTAAATCAATCATGCGAGTCTCGTGGCGGGCGTTATGAGTATGTTTGAGGTGGTCACTACAGCAACGACAAAAGAAAAGTGTTACAAAAATACTTGTAATTTCAAAGGAGACGAATTACCTTACTCGTCGTCGGTGCTATGGTCATGTGAAAGTCGAAGTGATGTATACGGTACACGGACAATTCACGAATTCGTGGTCGAACACTTCAGCTTTCAGAGCCTTGTACGGCTGAAACCCGTCTGTAATGACCTTAGTACCAGGCAGTATGAAGTTTTTTATGAGGTCCACTAAAGTGACCTTGTCTCGGGACAATACTCTCACAACGAAACACTTCCGGGACTCTCTTTCTGTTCCACCGAATACCCAAATATGATCGATTTCACTTTTTGAAGGTCGTCCTCTCTGGTTCTTCCGTCCAGCTATACGAGATTCGTCTACTTCTACAACTTTATTCACTCCACCAATTGGTACATTATCATTTGTCACTACCACGTAACAGACTTCTCGGCAAAACCCGAAATAGTCACACACGGTATTTGCAGATAACTCAGTTTCTGATGCTGTTGCTTGCAACGTGTAGCCTCGAATCCAGCACATTAGAAGAACTTCGCTCGTCTGAATGGATAACTTGGGAGAGTCGAACCACGTATTTTCCTGATACTCGTTCGTTTTCCGCAATGTCCCCAGTGAAATTTCAACGGTATTTCAGCATCGACACTCCTCTTACGAAGTTATACAGACTTTGCAGCACCACTGTCAGCACAGTCCATCCTTTCCTCGTCCGGCAGAACTCCAAATTTGCGGCAAAGAGTCAAACAATTCTATACGTTGGATATGCATGGAATTAGAGCTTTCCATGTCAGAGAATCCGCCGAAGGAACGTCAGGAACACCAGACATCACACTCGCTATCGACAGAAATCGTCACAAACAATTCGCCGGGGATGTATTGTAGAGGAACTAAAGCAACGACGGAAAACAGATAAAAATGACGATCACAAATAATTGATCATAACGCCGCCACGAGACTCGCATGTTCGATTTACTATCGCACGTTCGATATGTATTGTTTGGACCCCGCGACTTCGAGTGCATGAGGTAAGACATCAGAGAAGAACTTCCATTATATTAGAGGGTAAAAACCGTAGGGAAATATAGAGACCGGAATGCGCCGAACAAATAATTGAAGACGTTGGTTTCAACGGCTACTCTGATACGAAGAAGTTGGTACAAGAGAGGAATTCGTGGCAGACAGCATCGAAACATTCAGAAGACTGAAGTTCTAACAGGTGAGTTTTTACAGCCACAGAAGTGTGAAAAGATTGGACGCGATTGGCCATTACTGCTTTTTCTATGTTTTCTGTTCGCTGCTGAAATTAACTACAGTTGAATCGGTATAGGTAGTTCTGCATTCTTCATTTATACTCCGCAAACCACCCAACGGTGTGTGGCGGAGGGCACTTTACGTGCCACTGTCATTACCTCCCTTTCCTGTTCCAGTAGCGTATGGTTCGCGGGAAGAACGACTGCCGGAAAGCCTCCGTGCGCGCTGGAATTTCTCTAATTTTACATTTGTGATCTCCTCGGGAGGTATAAGTAGGGGGAAGCAATATATTCGATACCTCATCCAGAAACGCACCCTCTCGAAACCTGGACAGCAAGCTACACCGCGATGCAGAGCGCCTCTCTTGCAGAGTCCGCCACTTGAGTTTGCTAAACATCTCCGTAACGCTATCACGCTTACCAAATAACCCTGGGACGAAACGCGCCGCTCTTCTTTGGATCTTCTCGATCTCCACCTGGTACGTGGGCTGGCCACGGCAGCTTCCCGGGCCTACTGCAACTAACACCGTAAAGCGGTTTTGTAAACGTCTCTCTGGCAACAACCCAGAGCTGTTACAGATCTCTAGGGCTGCAGCCGGTAGCGCTTCGCAGTTGAAAGTTGGCAACAGTGCTACGAGCTGTCAGCCGTCTCGACTTTAGGCGTGACGGCATTTCAGTAAGAAGAATTGTCTCTCTTCTGAGCGCAGTTGTGCGTGCTCTCATTATCGTAACACTTGTATCGATGCTTGACAGTGTGGTACTACCCATTTGTCGGTCTCTACACTATGTGATCAAAAGTATCCAGACACCCCCCCAAAACATACGTTTTTCATATTAGGTGCATTGTGCTGCCACCTACTGCCAGGTACTCCATATCAGCGACATCAATAGTCATTAGACATCGTCAGAGAGCAGAATGGGGCGGTCCATGGAACTCACAGACTTCGAACGTGGTCAGGTGGTTGGGTGTCACTTGTGTCACACGTCTGTACGCGAGATTTCCACACTCCAAAACATTCCTAGGTCCATTGCTTCCGACGTGATAGTGAAGTGGAAGCTTGAAGGGACACGTACAGCACAAAAACATACAGGAGGACCTCGTCTGTTGACTGACACAGACCGCCGACAGTTGAAGAGGGTCGTAATGCGTAATAGGCAGACATCTATTCAGACCATCACACAGCAAATCCAAACAGCATCACGATCCACTGATAGTCCTATGACAGGTGGGAGGTGAGGAAACTTGGGTTTCATGGTCGAAAGGCTGCTCATAAGCCACACATCACGCCGGTAAATGCCAAACGACGCCTCGCTTGGTGACAGGAGCGTAAACATTGGACGATTGAACAGTGGAAAAAAGTTGCGTGGAGTGACGAATCACGGTACCCAGTGTGGCGATCCCATGGAAGGGTGAGGGTATGGCGAATGCTCGGTGAACGTCATTTGCCAGTGTGTGCAGTGCCAACAGTAACATTCGGAGGCGGTCGTGTTATGCTGTGATCGTGTTTTACATGGAGGGGGCTTGCACCCCTTGTTGTTCTGCGTGGCACTACCACAGCAGAGGCCTACGTTAAATGTTTTATGCACCTTCTTGCTTCCCATTGTTGAAGTGCAATTCGGAGATGACGATTGCATCTTTCAACACGATAGAGTACCAGTTCGTAGTGCACAGCCTGTGGCGGAGTTGTTACACGACAATAACATACCTGTAATGGACTGTCATCCACAGAGTCCTGACGTGAAACCTATAAAACACCTTTGCGATGTTTTGGAACGCCGACTTCGTGCCAGGCTTCGCCGACCGACATACCTCTTCCCAGTGCAGGACTCCGTGAAGAATGGGCTGCCATTCCCCAAGAAACCTTCCAGAACGTGATTGAACGTATGCTTGTGAGAGTGGAAGTTGTCATCAATGCTAAGGGTGGGCCAACACCTTAGCTTTATCGATGGAGGACGTCACGAACTTGTAAGTCATTTTCAGCCAGGTGACCGTATACTTTTGATCTCACAGTGTATCTGAGATTAATTAATTGCTTATGTCTGGAACCGATTGTGCCTGCATGGCTACCTTAAATGATTGAATGAAGTATGGCCGCAAGGTTAACCTTACTCGACGATTCCTCTCAATCCGTTGTATACAGTTCCCTCCACAATATTCATTCAGAGAGTTGGACACCATTCTTTGTAGATACATTGGGCAGCCCGCAGTGCGAGGCTAAACATTCAAGGAAATTTATTCATGGTGTTGTAATGTTGTTGCCTTAATTTGTTATGAAAGCGGTGCTGATACACAATAAAAGCGGGTTAAAAGCTGTGAGCTGTCTGGGGAAGATAACCTTGCATTACTGAGCAACTGTTTCACCAGGTATCCAGTCTAACTTACCAAATTCCCAACCAGACTAACATTAATTATAATCTTTTAATAGTCATACGACAACCGGTGATATATATATAAAAAAGAGAATTTAAATAAAAATAAACAAATCAGTTTATATCTGGAAATTTATTTTAACATTGATCATTGAAATTTCAGCATATTAAACTTGATTGATAACTAAACTGGTGCCTTATTTAGGATTGTGAAAATGTGAGTTTGTAATCTTACAGAACACATCAAATATGGAGCCAAGATTGGGAGACTGCATACAACACTGCATTCATAAAATAACACACGAAGAACGTTGAAACATATGCAAGAGGAAATTAACCACTTCCAACCGATTCAATTTTCACCCAAAGAAGTAACGTTCGTAGCGCAATCCTGTCCGTCATGTAATTACCACACACTGGTATACTAAATTCATACTAACTCTCTGTGAAATCTTCCCGAAAAGAATAGCTGAGGGCTACTTTGATGTTTACACCACATGCTTCACGTGGTCAACTTGGTTTACACAAAGAGTGTAACTCCACAATAATTTTGATAGTTAAAATAAATTAGATCGAAAAGCAATTTACAAAAGAAAAACCTCGAACTGGTTACTATCGTCTTACTATTAACCTGATGGGTCAAACAGCTGTATAAGCACGTGGTACTGGTCTCACAAAGTACACCCCACGTGGGTTGAACATAAAGAAAAGTTGCTATATTGAAAAATATTGTCAAGACGAGACGTTATAATCTCACGCACATTCGCATTTAAGATTGATGATCTTAGTTAGAGTTACTGATCAACACGTGGTTCCACTTTACCCACAAAGTAGTGACAAAGCAACTACCGGCATATATTAAATTTTCAGTTAGGCTGAACTTAAGAAATCCATTGTCCTACGGACTTTAGCAGACACGCGCTTAGCCGGAGATCTTACCACTTCAGACGCTCGCCGCGGACAGACTGACCTGGGCTCGTACCAAGGGTGCTTCCGTATACAAAATGGAAGTGACCAGAGAGGCAGCTTCCTATACCAACATGACAAGGGATGGACAGGACCATACTAAGGATAGAAACCTCTTTGCTTTTAGAAAGCGTAGCTACCTGTTCCGACGTTGGTCCTACTGTTCTCTAGCAGACAGGCTTGTCTGCTACCATCCAGCATGCAACTAGAAATACATTTGCTCATTCATTCTTTCACACAGAAGGGAAGGGGGATGACAGTATCTTATCATATACAGTATATAAAAGAAAGCGGATGTAGGTTCCGTATGAGACTGTGTGACATGAATTACATATAAACTGTGTTTTAAAGTGTAGTAGTGTGACAGATCGTTCTTGTTTATGTGTAAAAGTAACACGTTTCACTGCTCAGTCTCCTCCCAGATAGTCAGAAACACCACAGTAAATTTAGAAGAGGAATTTATGCCGTAAATAACAACAGATTTAAGAGATTAACATGAAAGGAATCCAACAGAGACCTTTCAGTGTGGGCAAGGGCATGTCCAAATATGATAGTTCCTTTCTGCTGTTCCTTCCCATTCCCATAATGAGTCATTACACTATGCTGATTCAAATGTTCAAATGTTTGTGAATATCTAAGGGACCAGACTTACACACTACTTAAACTAACTTAAACTACCTTATGCTAAGAACAACACACACACCCATGCCCGAGGGAGGACTCGAACCTCCGGTGGGAGGGGCCGCGCAGTCCGTGAGATGGCGCCTCGAAACCCGCGGCCACTTCACGCGGCCAATGCTGATTCCACAGAACCACCCGGCACATACTCTGATGAGCCAAAACATAACGTCCACTGCCCACCGCGATGCTGTATGCTGCTTGGTGGCGCTGAGGACAGTTCACGCGGTGAGAGATTAGCGGAGCAGAGAGCAATGGCAATCATTCTAGCGATGACAAGCAGTGGAAATGCGGAAATCCGCCAACTTAAGCGACTTTGACAAAAGCCAGAGTGTTGTGGCCCAGTGCCTGGGACCGAGTATCTCGGAAATGGCGAAGCTGGTCGGTTGTTCTCGTGCTGCTGTCGTGAGCATCTGCAGAAAGGGGGGGAAGAGTGCTGAAACCACGAGTAGACGACAAGATGTTGGACACCCATACCTCATCAAACAACACAAGGATTGGAGGCTGCCCGCTCTCTAAAGCAGAATAGGTGACGACATGTGGCCGACCTGACTACAGAATATGGTGCTGGAACAAGCACTAGTGTTTCGGAACACACCATTTAGCGCGCTGTGTTTAACATGGGATTCTCCAGCAGAGTACCCGTACGTGTTCCCATGTTGACCCAACAGCATCGTCAGTTATGATTACAGTTGGCACGGGATCATTAATATTGGACCTTGGATTAATGGAATCGCCCGGTGGGATGAATTTCGTGTATTGTTAAACCAGGTCGATGGTCGTATCCAAATACGCCGTCATTCCGGTGAACGACTTCTCGAAACATGCAGCGCGCCACGGACGCAGGCTGGTGGGAGCAGTATTATGTTATGGTGGACATTCACCTGGACTTCCATGGGACTTGCAGTAGTACGAGGTGCGGCTAGAAAAAAACCGGACTGATGCTGGAAAAAACATTTATTTACAATTATTTACAATTTCATGTTATCTCCTTCAATGTACTCTCCTCCTCGGTCTCTACACCGCTCCATACGAATTTTCCACTGTTCATAGCAATGCTGCTGATCATTTTCGGTAAGTCCATACATTACTTCCGTCGCTTTTTCTTTTACTGCTTCAACAGTCTCAAATCTAGTTCCTTTCAAAGCTGACTTGACTTTAGGGAAAAGAAAAAAGTCACAGGGGGCCAAATCAGGTGAGTAGGGTGGATGATCTAAGATGGGAATGTTGTGTTTTGCCAAAAACGTCTTCACTGACAACGCACTGTGAGCTGGGGCATTGTCTTGGTGAAGGATCCATGACTTTTTTCTCCACAAATCGTTCCGTTTTCTCCGTACTCGCTCACGTAGGGTAGCCAGGACGCTAATGTAGTAATGCTGATTCACTGTTTGTCCCTCTGGTACCCAATCAATGTGCACAATCCCTTTGATGTCAAAAAAAACAATCATCATTGCCTTGAATTTCGATTTTGACATTCGTGCTTTTTTTTTGTCGTGGAGAACCAGGAGTTTTCCAATGCATCGATTGGCGTTTAGTTTCGGGATCGTAAGTAAAAAACCACGATTCATCGCAAGTAATAACATTTTGTAAGAAGGTGGGATCACTTTCAATGTTTTCCAGGATGTCAGAACAAATCATTCTTCGGCGTTCCTTCTGTTCAATTGTGAGACACTTTGGAACCATTTTTGAACACACTTTGTTCATGTTGAAACTTTCATGAAGAATCTGCCTAACACTTTCCTTGTCAACTCCTGTTAACTCAGACACTGCTCTGATTGTTAAACGGCGATCTTGTCGAACAAGTTTACCGATTTTTTCAATGTTTGCATCAGTTTTTGCTGACAATGGTCTGCCAGTGCGAGTGTCATCATTGGTGTCTTCGCGGCCATCTTTAAATCGTCAGCTAACGAATTAAATGAATTCTTCTCTGCACCTCTGAATACCAGCACAGCTGATAATTACCGTCCACAAGAATCCCTAAACAGGATAACTAACAACGATACCTTCCATCTAAAACATGTATCAACAAATACGGCAAGAAAAGCAATAATGAGAATCTCTTCTGATGCAATAGGCAACGACAGTATCGGTATAACCATGATTAAGAATGTTGCCGATATCTTAGTGCCTGTCTTAACTGACATATTTAATTTTTCCCTCGTGAACGGAATATATCCCACTGCATGGAAAAGAAGCCTAATTCGACCCATCCCTAAGATCGAAAACCCGCAACTGCCTAGTGATTACCGACCAATTAGCATACTGCCTGCTGTTTCCAAAGCACTTGAATATATTGTTCGTGACCAAATCACTGAATACTTGCATGAATTCAGCCTATATGACAAATTTCAATCCGGTTTCCGTAAACATCACAGCACAAACACTGCTCTGATTAAAGTAACTGATGACCTGAAATATGCCATCGACAATCGAAAGGCAACAATATTGACGCTACTGGACTTCAGCAAAGCTTTTGACACTGTTAACTTTGACATAATGCTCAGAAAAATGCAACAGCTTAATTTCTCTGAAAGTGCAATGAGATGGTTTGAAAGCTACTTAAAAGACAGACAGCAATGTGTTGTCTGCGTAAATGAAAAATCTTCCTGGAAACATGTTTCCTCGGGAGTGCCACAAGGATCAGTCTTAGGACCACTTTTGTTTCCTTTATATGTCAACGATATTTCATCGGTTCTGTCCTCCTGTAAATATCATTTCTATGCCGACGACCTCCAGCTCTACCTAAGCGTCAGACCTGAAGATGTAAACACTGCAATCGCTCAGATGAATGATGATCTGTCTTCAGTAGTGACATGGGCGAAAAACCTGGGGCTTAAACTAAATGCAAAAAAGACGCAAGTAATCTTAATAGCCCATCAGAAATTAATAAGTTCAGATTTCCGCGAACGGCTACCTCCTATTCTGCTCGACGGTACTCCAATACCATATCAGAAAACAGTGAAGAACTTGGGTGTAACTTTGGATGAGCATCTCAACTGGGCGGAGAATACAGTCGCAGTGTGCCGAAAGACGTCTGCTTGTCTCTATGCTCTCAAAAAGTTTCGGAACATATTTCCACAGGACTTGAAACGCCAGCTCGTGCAAGCACTCGTTCTACCGAACCTCCACTATTGTGATGTGATTCAACAAGGCATGAGCAGTGAAAACAAAAGACGGCTAGAGCTAACCATGAATGCCTGTGTGCGTTACACCTGCAACATTCGCCGATACGATCATGTTAGTGCTTCATACTCCCAGCTAAGGTGGCTGCGGCCGGACAAATTGCGCGACTACCACACTCTATGTCTACTCCACCGACTCCTCGAGGCGCAAACACCCCAGTACCTTGCTTCAGAGATTAAAAACCTGTCATGTCATCATAATCGAAACACGAGGTCACTCTTATTTGGTATCCTAACTGTGCCCACTCACAAAACAAAAACTTTTGCAAACTCCTTCTCAGTTGCCGCTGTCCGCCTCTGGAACAAACTGCCCCTTACCTTGCGCAAAATTCAATCTCCTTCTGCTTTTAAGAAGAAGTTGAAGCATTTCCTACTATCATCCTTATAAAGTTCTCCACAAAATTAATGTACAAGGACAATCCCCTCATCTGTCAAATAGCAAAGCTAGCGTCTCCTATGTTGCTCCTGAGATGCCTTCCTCTTCATCTATCTCTATTAGCCACGCAATATTCTTTTCCTTTATATTTCCTTAATTATGTTTCATCATGTCTCTCTATTCTTCTCCTCCCTTCACCATGAGTCTCCCTCATACTCCCTGCTGCCAGCACTCCTATCTCAAATCTGTCTGTTCAATAATGTCTAATTATAACAGTACTTGTGATCTAAGAATATAAACTCTAGATGTATGTATTTTTCCAGGTGTACCTTTCAAATTGTTTATTTCACTTTTTGTACTAGATGTAGTTTAACATGCCTACTAAAACATATGAATGTAAAATAAGTAGAATGCCTGGTTAGATGTAAGAGAGGGCCTGATGGCCCTAATCTTGCCAGGTTAAATAAATAAATAAATAAATAAATAAATAAATAAATAAATAAACCACTCAAACACTTGTGTTCGCGATAAACAATCATCGCCGTACACTTGTTGTAACATTACAAACGTTTCACTTGCAGATTTTCCTAGTTTGAAACAAAATTTGATGTTAACACGCTGTTCTTTCTGTACACTCAACATTTTCCGACGCACAGACAAAACGTCAACTACTTAAAACAGACGCCACGGGCAGACTGAGTGCAGGAGGCAGATGAAACTCGAGCAGTAGGCGGAGCGAGAGTCACGTGACAGGCCACGCGACTTTCAGCCTTATTGCATTCGTTTTATTGTTTCACCAGTACTAGTCCGGTTTTTTTCTAGCCACACCTCGTAATCGAAGGCACCACGACAGCTGCAGTCTACGTGAACCACCTGTAACCCTGTATACTTGATGTCCTCCTCCACAGTGACGGAATCTTCCAGCGAGGTAACTATCCGTGTCGCAAGGCCAGGATCGTGTTGCAGTGGTTTGAAGAGTATGATAGTGAACCCATTTTGGTCATCAACATCGGCTTATCTGAATCCGTTGAAACCCAGTTGGGACGCTATCGGAGGCCCGCTCCGCGCCCAAGAACTAACCCCTGAAAATCAAGGGAAGTGTGTGAGCTGTACGTAGACATCCGGTGACATAAACCTCTGGAAATTTATCAAGTACTTGTCGAATCCATGGCACGCAGAATCGTTGCTGAGCCGCGTTCCAGAAGTGGACCAACACGTTTTCAATTTGGTGGTCATAACGTTTTGTATCATTAGTTTACGTGTCTCCACACTGCCTTGACTTCCGTCAGCGGTGGAGCTTCAGATGAGCGCCTGGTACCAGTACTACACCAGCACAGCTCTCCACAGCGATCTTAGTGCTCTTTTAAGGGGGTGCCTAATATTTGGTCAAGTGAGCTCAGAGAATAGTCCAAAATTGATCTATGAGTTTTATAATGGAGAGACAACAGCGAATTTTTCCTTCCCAGGTCTACAGAGTTACCAAGGTAATTTTAGTGCCTTGAGTAATGGTAAGTATGTTGCTAGATTACTGTTCAAAAATCAAGATTCATTTCATTTGTTAATGCTTAAACTAGGGAACTGAAATTTGGTGTTATTCCGAGGGACAGTCAAAAATTAATGTCTCTTTTTCTTTTACTATCAAAGAAGTCAAATGCTACTACACTAGTGGAGCACTACAACACTGACAATTAATTTATGAATTTTAAAAATAATCTCCTGCCATTTCCACAGTTTCGGCCCTTCTTTTAACAAGGACATATATTCCAGTATGAAAAAACGCGCTGCTCTCCTTCCGAAGGACATTTTCTCGGCCTTTTCATCTTCAAAATGAGTCCCATGATGAGCTTCTTTAAGTTTAGCCTGCATTTTTCCATGAGCTAATAAACGTTGGTATACTTTACAATTTCTTTGTTTATTGTTAATCCGTATGTTCCTCTTTCAGTCTGATTGTAACCTATAATTTTCCTGATTCTTTCCGCTCTCTCTTCTGGATGTATTCAGTGTCTGTCTCTTTGTGTTAAAATGACTGTGTGTGTGTGTGTGTGTGAAATCTTATGGGACTTAACTGCTAAGCTTATCAGTCCCTAAGCTTACACACTACTTAACCTAAATTATCCTAAGGACAAACACACACTCACGACCGAGGGAGGACTCGAACCTCCGCCGGGACCAGCCGCACAGTCCATGACTGCAGCGCCTTATTAAAATGAGTGTTTCAGCCCCACAAAGACAGTCTGGTTTGACGACTGTTTTTAGTGTCTCAGTTTTGTTTATACTGAAATGTACGTTCGTTGTAGTTATCTTTCATTACACTGAAGGCTGTTTCCTTTTTCTGGCAACGAATAGTCCTGCACTTAATTTTTAGTATTTTGGGTGCTAGGTTGTTACTAGACATTTTGTTTGCTTTTTCACATCATATTTGAAGATCATTTCTTTATATTGTTTCCTTAAGAATTTCTATTTGTGGCTACGAAGTCTTTCGCGACGAAGTAATTGCATAAAAGGTTCTCGGTTTATTTGGTGCGTGAAATTCGGATATAACGGGATTTTATCCGAGTGTGACGCGGCAGTGAAACCGCGAACGTTATTTTTGCAGTTTCTACTTGTTTTTGTGCTGTTTGATTGTCCTGGCACAGAATCGCCGTGTCGTCTGCAAAAGTTTAGCAGTCTGTCCTAAGATTGGTTCTTTCTAATTCGATCGGCTCTTGAATTTCTGTTTTCGCCATTTCTTGGTTGATGTTCCTAAAGCACAGTTGAAAAATAATGGAGGAAGTCCATCAGCTTGTCATACTTCCGTTTCACTTGCAAAATGTTCAGAGATTTCTGCCCTGATTTTCAGTTAGATTTTATGGCATTTAGTTCAAAAATGGCTCTGAGCATTATGGGTCTTAACATCTGAAGTCATCAGTCCCTTAGGACTTAGAACTACTTAAACCTAACTAACCTAAGGACATCACACACATCCATGCCCGAGGCAGGATTCGAACCTGCTACCGTAGCGGTCGCGCGGTTCCAGACTGTAGCACCTAGAACCGCTCAGCTACTCCGGCCGGCGTGCCATTCAGTGTTTCACTAATAGCTGCAATGGTTTTGAGGCCCAGATCTTGTTTCTGGACAAGCATATGGTCGAGTTTAGTGACGTCACACTTCAAAGAGTGAAAGAAAGACTCTGCCAAGTCGAATTTTTACCTCCTGATGAGGAAAGTGCCCAGTGAGATTCATCATTGCCGTTACGTCACAAGCAGGAGGGAGGAGAAGCCATATTGGATTAATTCACATGTAGCTGAACCCCGTTTTTCCATTATAACATATGTGCTATGACTATGAGCTGTTTTAAAACACCGCTACGTTGAGGATCTCTCGAAAACGCGTCGCTGTTGGTACGATTCCTTACATTAAAATGTCGTGTGGCTAGGGCCTCCCGTCGGGTAGACCGTTCGCCTGGTGCAGGTCTTTTGAGTTGACGCCATTTCGGCGACCTGCGCGTCGATGGGGATGAAATGATGATGATTAGGACAACACAACACCCAGTCCCTGAGCGGAGAAAATCTCCGACCCAGCCGTGACAGTCTGTCACGCTGACCACTCAGCTACCGGGGGCGGACTACATTAAAATGACAGGTAATTGCTTATCAGTAGTTAAAGGCTTCTCATATTGGATGGTTTTCGATTAGAACTTGCATACTATAAAAGAAAGTCGTTCGATTGTTACGGCGCATTGCTGATTTATCAAAATGGTGTCGCTTTTGGTACAATATTTTATAATTAAATTTCAAATAATGACATCTAAATTTACAGCATTTAGACTTTTGTACAAGCAGCTTATTTCAAAACTAACATTGTGCTGTCATATTTCACCTGTAGCGTGGCAGTAAAATTCGCCTACAATGAAGCAAAAGGTAGCAGTTTCATGCCTGATCACTGGTATATAAATTTTTTTCACCTTATGTTTTCCAAAGTATCCGTGGATTTTATGATTAATATATAGAATAATGATCTGACGTACTCGATGTTATTTACCTACATAAGCAAAATTTAAACGTTCGCTTGTTCAGAATCCCCTTAGGAAGGATTTCCAGGTTCGCTAGTTATAAATAAGAGCGCTCACTGTCCAGGAGAGACTGTTGTATTCTGTGAGTGTGCCAGGGAATATGGACCAGTGATTTGCAAGGCTGCAGTCTACCTCACGGGCTGGTCCCCTCATTCTTCAATTATCCCTAACAGGGTTAAAGCAGCTATTTTATGCGCGCTCACTTTCTTAAACAAACCGCGTGATTTGCGCGACAGATGCGGCCGACTTTTGCCGATGGAGAGCACTGCGATCGCCACGCACGAAGAGGAGTACGTCCCGCGAAACGTAGCAGGTAGTTCCAGAGCGTGCAGTTAGCACGGCGGAAACCACATGCGTGTTTCGCGATTAAAAGTGCGTCCGCGCGAGGATGGCTCTATAGACGTGAGACCTGAGCTGTTTCATACAGTTGAGCAGCCCGGAAAGTGATTACGTGCAGAGCTAATCGCAGCGTGTCTTTTGCAATTTTTGTACGGTCTCCATACGCGTTTCGGTCGCCGAATCCTGTATGACAGTACTGTATTTCAGTGCAGAGCAGCATCCTGTACGAGGTGTGTCCCAAAATACATGGCGTCGCAGCACACTATGGCTGTTGTAGTAGATTTGTAGTGCTGCGCCACGATCGTTGTTGCAGTGTTCCCCTGTTCTTAGACTCTATCTTGGAGGAGGCTTTCAGATAACGCTGGGCGACCAAGTTTTGCAAAAAAATTCGACAAGAAAGCTGCAGAAACTCATGCATTGCATAATAAAGCCTACAAGGAGTCTGCTCTTTCGAACGTGCGAGTCACGAGGTAGATGAAAAGAAGGAGCGGGAAGGAGTCTACGATGACACATTCGTTCTGCACAACGTGATACAGGGTGGGGAAAAAGAAGTGGCTCAGAGAACAGATTTCCAGGATATAAAGAAACACAGCAAAGAAAAGGAAATGCGGTACTAACCCGACTATGGCAGATGTTGAAAGTGACCATCTCTTGGCACTTTTTGGCCCTGATCAGCAAGTTGCTGAAGGCGGATCGAAGGTGAACTGCTAGAACTGCTGAATTCTCATCCGAAATGCTCTGCTGCAGCTCTGGAAGACTATTAGTGTTGTTGCGACATATCTTGAACCTTAGGGCTCCCCATACAAAGCAATCTTACACCGTCGGATCAGCTGACCTGGGTGGCCAGCTGGGGCCGCGACCAGACTGACCTCTGCTAACAACTCTGACAGGCGTGAATATTGTGTAAATGTGCTCCAAGGTTCGGACGGCTATAGTGGCAGTTGCTCCATCCTGCTGGAAGTAGGTGTAGGTCTTTTTCTCCTCCGTTAATGCTGCCACAAATGGTTTCAAAATGTTGGCAATGTAATGCACCAAAGTCAGCGTCCGATGAAAGAAGATGAGACCAATAATGCGACGTGCAGGCACTGCGCACCAAACCTCAACCGTCTCATCATGCAGTGGTATTTCGTTGAAGTGAAGCGATTTCTCCGCTGTCCACAGACTCAGCTGCAACTAGGCTTCATCAGACATATAGAACAGATCCATGTCCAAGCCATTCACAGTTATTTCAGTGAACAGCCACTCACGGAACTGGAGGCGCTGAGGAGCATCTGCTGGTTTTAATGCGTGAACAACAGATACTCGATAGGAATGCGAGTACATGTTGAGGTCCAGGTGGAGGATTCGTCTGCACGATCGACGTGGTATGCCAGTCTCGTGTGACAGGCGTCGGGTTGATTTGGTAGGACTCAAGCAATTTCTGGTGAGCTGCAGCCAAATTTTCTGGTGCTCGGGAACATTTTGGAATGTTTTTTGAATTGCTCCAATCAGATCCTGTCTGACACCGTTTTCGGAATAAGCGTTGCTTGACACTCTTTGCTGGCAAGTTAACACCATTAATCTTCTAGGCAAACAACTGAGCACGCCGTTTCCACGACTTTGTTGTCAAGTAACTTTCCACAACGGACACCCGACGCTCCACTGTCAGTACCATCGTCCCCTTTGCACTGACACAGCCCGCACTACGCTCTGAACCGATGTGGATCACGTGATGGGTGTAGGGCTGCTTTGTGCGTCACGGGGTGTGGTTATATGCATACATTCAGGCCCAATCACATCCACTCGTCTGGTCCACTTTTATTTGCTCCACCCTGAACTAAGCTGCAGCATAAACGGTAGGCGTTCAGCAGAGGGTACAACTTGCTGAGCAGACGTTTGGACCTTTGCCAGAATCACATTTGCTTCTAGTCCGCGTTTTCCAACACATAATATTGTCTGCAAAATACGCTGTCAATGAGGGTGTTCTTTCCAAACCCAAGCAATATTTCGTTTATGTGGCAATCTTACAGTAATTAGGAGAAATAGATACCGCCTGTTTGCGACACGTGGTGGCTTTGACTTTCCCAGGGGATATCATGACAGAGTAACAACGCAGTATTTTTCTATTTTACTCGTTTCCTTCCACCTGCGAGCTTCTGATACAGACTCTATGGCGCTAACTGGCCGCGTTGACCCTTAGTTCCCTCGGCTACCCTGGCATCAATGGTAACGAAAAGTGGTCAACAAAGAAGCGTAATAAAGTCTCCGCCTTACTGACTAAAATGGTTTTCTTCACGATAACACCAATTTAAAATTACAATATTTGTTACCGGAACGAATTTTCACTTTGCAGCGTAGCGTGCGCTTATTTGTAGCTTTCTGGCGGATTAAAACCGCGCTCTGGGCCAGGACTCGAACCTGGGACGTGTGTCATTCGCGGGCAACTGCTCTGCCGGCTGAGTTATCGAATCATGACTTACGACCCCCTTTACATTTGTTGGGTCTGGAAGGTAGGAGATAAGCTTTGCCGGAAGCAGTCCAGGGTGGATGAATCGTGCTTCGACCGGTGTTAACAAAAAAAAAGAAAAGGTCGATAGAGAAGTTGCCCGTTAACGCACAGGTACCGGGTTCGAATCCTGGTACGTCTTACAGTTTTAAGCCGCGAAGTTACTTAATAGACCTTATATTTTAATGAACCTACTTATAAACTAATGTATTAAAAGTCAGATTTAAATTAAAATTGAACTTCGTCATTTTGAGAAGACCGAAGGAGCGATCTATTTTACTTGCTAAAAACATTCAACAGCCAGGATCACATGAATGTTTTTATCACGTAAATATTAAAAAGTGAATTAAAAAATTAAGAATAACGACTGTTACATTACGAAGCAATAATTTCTTGCAGCAAAAACTAGCTATTTCCATTTCGTGCTACATTTTACTACTTGTTTTATTGTATACAGAAGTGATTATTGTACACACATTTTCTTCTTTTTCGAGGCTTGTATCAGGGGCTATCAAAAGGTTTCCATTTGAGGGCGTTGCTAAAGTGTATACGCATCGTAGTGCGACTCCGATGCTGGTATGTAAGCACTGACATCTAGGCAAAGAATTAGTGTGGCATTCGTGTCTTTCCGACATGCGTGCTGTAAATGCGGAAAGATAAATTTTAGCGACATTATTACCAAATGCGTCGAAACGGAACTTAAGTGCGATTAGTCTTTTCTTGCTGCCGAAAGACGAACACTGGGTAGACATCCACTGGAGAATGGAAAATGAGTATGAGGCAGCATGTCTGTCGAATAGTGCACAAAGGAGTGCTACTGCTTCATTATAACGCACGTACCCATATTGCAAATATTGTAAAGCAGAAGTTACATCAACTTAAGAGGGAGACAGCCGAGAACCCGCCCCATACTGCTGATCTCTACCCATGTGATTATCATATCTTCGGTCCCTTAAAAATGGCACTGAAGGGTCGACAATTCCTGTCGGATGAGGATGTGCAACAGGCATGCGAAGCTTCTCACGCAGCAGGAGACGGTGTCTTACCAAACGGGCATCTTAAATCTAGTGCGTCGGTTGGATGCTTGCCTCAACCCTCATACCTTTTTTTCCTGACTGGCATACCGAGATTCTGGACTGTATGGCTTTCGAACGGAAACCTTTGATCGCCCCTTATATATAAGATAACGATTCTTCCACTGTGCATGGAAATTTTAAATCTACTGTACTAAAGCAGTGCTATTTCCTCTTTTCTCTGCAGGTAAGCACATCACGCTTCCAGTACGTAGAACTGTCCGTTCATCCAAAAGGTAAGTTAGAGCTCAACAACGGTAATGAATTCTTTGTAATAATAAACAGGATTTGCTGTGGGTATAAGGTACCACCTCATTACGACCCAAATTAATAGCGAAACCCGCCTCGTCCTCAATTCACAGCGTAATTGTGCTACCCTTTAATTAATTGGACACCCACCTTGTAGAGACATCATCTCTATTAGATGGCCAGCAAATTGTGAGTACCGTGAAACAAGAGGGACCTTTCCTACTGAATGTGGTCTCAGTTGTACGGCTCACGCTGACACTTCACTTTAATTACAAGCATTCGTCGTTTTTATTTCCATAAAATAGATGTGTTATTCGAAACGATCTCATCGACTGATAAGCGTTTCTTCAGAAATTATACCACTAGAGTTTGTGTGCATTTACGTGTGTATTAAACCGGGGACCTAGAAACGACAGAGAGGCTTCGGCCCACCGGAGAGCCCTCAGTGGTTCATGGTTCATAACCCAACAGCCCCCCTCCCTCCCCCGTCCCTGCCCCCGGGAAGGTCTCATACCAGACGAGTGTAGCCCCAAATGTTCAAATGTTTGCTTGGTAGAGTAATGATGGTGTACGCTTACGTGGAGACAGTGTCAGCGGAGCAATCGCCGACACAGACCATTAGAGTTTACTAGGTGTTTGTTGTCACAGTTTTTCTTATTATTTCTAGGCAGTTTTATCGAACATTAAGAAATTTTTACATCAAAACCAATTTCTTCTGCTACAAGTTACTTTGTTAACTACGCAAAGCCAATGGCTTCACCATAGCAAAAGAATGTATTTATTTATTGTTGTTATATCAAGACGCGCTCTCTATAGCACATTGTTTGATACGCACCGTAATGCCGCATCAGAATCCATCGCTGCATGATTTCTTCTTGTTTGCACAGGGAGAAAATATTTAACACAACTTTGCTGACTCCATCAAAATGGCTCTGAGCACTATGAGACTCAACATCTTAGGTCATAAGTCCCCTAGAACTTAGAACTACTTAAACCTAACTAACCTAAGGACATCACACACACCCATGCCCGAGGCAGGATTCGAACCTGCGACCGTAGCAGTCCCGCGGTTCCGGACTGCAGCGCCAGAACCGCTAGACCACCGCGGCCGGCCTGACTCCATCAGCAACTGATACAGCAACTGGGGACACAGTTGAAAACTGTCCACTAACGTAAAGTTTCTTATCAGACATTCAACTTAAAATGTGATCTTTTTCGGATTATTACAATTCCATCCTCAGACATCGCCTGTCGCATCACTAAGATGTGCTATGTAATTTAATGAAATTAAATACGATTACTGTAAACGAAGCACCTACTAAATTTAAGAATGCTGGACCATATTCATGTTTTATACATTTCCTTCCATTCAAGAAACGACAGAGCGCGATGGTGTAGCGGTAATACCGAACCGAGGACTCACGTTCTGGGAGGAAGGCGTTTCAAATACCTATTAGTTCATCTAGTATATCTAAGTTTTAGGGACTAGGTTTTCGGGTGTCTCCCTAAATCGCTTAAGACAAAATGCCGTGGCGGTTCATTTGTACTTCCGATTTATTTTCTTATCCATCACCAACGCGAGTTAGTGCTTCAACTTTCATGTCTATCGAGCTTGTCGTTGAAGGGGTATTAAACCGTAATCTTCCTTCCGTATTTCCTTTTAATCCAGAAACAGTCAAGGTTTCGTTCTTCTTCCGGAAGGACTTCGAGCTCCGTCCCTCCCTTTTCGTGCATCCGCACCAAAATAGCTTCCGACAGTTAGGTATATCGGCACTATCAGGGTTTCCGCTATTCTAATTCTAATAGAAAATTCGACACGTTACGTACAATAAAATTTATGGACCTCATTTAGTCATTTGTGTGTTACAGCAGTGAAACGAAGAAGAATATGACTCAGATTTTACCATCAATCAGTACTCATGAACTGAGCGAAAAGGGGAGGGGGGGATTGTAAGTGATGTCATACATAAGCTACTTATTTTTAGCTAAGATTATTTTGTTTGATTAATACTCTGTCGGGCATCTGTTAGAGTTACTTAGCTTTTTATGATTAATCAGTATTCTGACCGGTGTGATGCGACTGGTGACGAATTCCTCCCTCGAGCCAACCTCTTCATCTCAAGGTCTATCTACGTCCTCCGTTATCTGCTACATGTATTCCAACTTCCGTCTTCCCCTAGACTTTTTACCCCCTACCGCTGCCTCCACTACCAAAGAAGTTATTTCCTGATGTCTCAACACATGCCTTGTCACCCAGTCCGTTCTTCTACTCATCGCTGCATGTTCTTTTCTGCGTCGATTCTGCGGAGAAACTCCTCGTATCTCATCTTATCAGTCCACCTAATTTTCAACATCCTTCTACAGAACTACATCTCATACGCATCCACGGTCTTCTTCTCTGGTTACAAGACTATGGAACTTTTAATCGATGTGACGAGACTCTCGAGATGTTTGACGACTGGTTTCAGCCATTTATGGCCGAGCATACAGCCACGCTATACCTGGTCTCTCCGTAGTACATCTACATCTACATACATACTCCAAAATCCACCATACGGTGCGTGGCGGAGGGTACCACAACTATCATCTTCTCTCCCTGTTCCACTTCCAAACAGAACGAGGGAAAAATGACTGCCTATATGCCTCTGTACGAGTCCTAATCTCTCTTATCTTATCTTTGTGGTATTTCCGCTCAATATATAAGTTGGCGGCAGTAAAACTGTACTGCAGTCAGCCTCAAATGCTGGTTCTCTAAATTTCCTCAGTAGCGATTCACGAAAAGAACGCCTCCTTTCCTCTATAGATTCCCACCCGAGTTCCTGAAGCATTTCCGTAACACTCGCGTGATGATCAAACATACCAGTATCAAATCTAGCAGCCCTCCTCTGAATTGCTTCTATGTCCTCCCTCAATCCGACCTGGCAGGGATCCCAAACGCTCGAGCAGTACTCAAGAATAGGTCGTATTAGAGTTTTATAAGCGGTCTCCTTTACAGATGAACCACATCTTCCCAAAATTCTACCAATGGACCGAGGACGACTATCCACCTTCCCCACAACTCCCATTACATGCTTGTCCCACTTCATATCGCTCTGCAATGTTACGCCCAAATATTTAATCGACGTGACTGTGTCAAGTGCTACACTACTAATGGAGTATTCAAACATTACGGTATTCTTTTTCCTATTCATCTGCATTAATTTACATTTATCTATATTTACAGTTAGCTGCCATTCTTTACACCAATCACAAATCCTGTCCAAGTCATCTTGTGTCCTCCTGCAGTCACTCAACGACGACGCCTTCCCGTACACCACAGCATCATCAGCAAACAGCCGCACATTGCTATCCACCCTATCCAAAAGATCATTTATGTAGATAGAAAACAACAGGGGACCTACCACACTTCTCTGGGGCACTCCAGATGATACCCTCACCTCCGATGAACACTCACCATCGGGGACATTGTACTGGGTTCTATTACTTAAGAAGTGTTCGAGCCACTCACATATTTGGGAACCAATCCCATATGCTCGTGACTTAGTTAGGAGTCTGCAGTGGGAGACCGAGTCAAACGCTTTCCGGAATTCAAGGAATATGGCATCCGTCTGATACACTTCATCTATGGTTCGCAAGATATCATGTGAAAAAAGGGCGAGTTGCGTTTCGCAGGAGCAATGCTTTCTAAAGCCGTGCTGATGCATGGACAGCAACTTCTCTGTCTCAAGGAAATTCATTATATTCGAACTGAGAATATGTTCGAGAATCCTGCAACAAACCGATGTTAAGGATATTGGTCTGTAATTTTGAGGATCCCTCCTTCTACCCTTTTTATATACAGGCGTTACCTGCGCTTTTTTCCAGTCACTCGGGACTTTACGTTGGGCAAGAGATTCGCGATAAATGCAAGCTAAGTAAGGTGCCAATGCAGTAGAGTACTCTCTGTGAAACCGAATTGGAATTCCATCAGGACCTGGCGATTTATTTATTTTCAACCCATTCATCTGCTTCACAACCCCAGGGATGCCTATCACTATGTCCTCCATACGGGAAGCTGTACGAGACTCAAACGGCGGTATGTTTGTACAATTCTCCTGTGTGAAAGATTTCTCAAATGCTAACTTTAAAATTTCAGCTTTCGTTTTGCTGCCTTCCGTTGCCAGGCCAGACTGATCAGTGAGTGACTGGATGGAAGCCTTCGACCCGCTTACCGATTTTACGCAAGACCAGAATTTCCTTGGGTTTTCAGCAAGATGTATTGCTAAGGTGTAACGGTGGTAGTGGTTGTATGCTTCGCGCATCGCTCTTTTTACAGCAGCACGAATCTCTACTAACTTTTGCCTGTCCTCATTCTCCCGATCTTTCTTGTACCGCGAGTGCAACTGTCTTTGCTTCCTGAGCATTTTCCGAATTGCGCTGTTAAACCACGGTGGGTCTTTTCCGTCCGTAACCCACTTTTTCGGCACATACTTGTCCAATGCGTGATTTACAAAGTGTTTAAAAATTGCCCATAGTTCTTCCACGTCCATCGTACCGGAAGTAAATGAAGTCGATTCATTTACTAAGCGGGATGCTAACAATTGCTTATCTGCTCTTTCTAGTAAGAATACTCTCCTAGCCTTCTTGAGCGACTTTTTAACTTTCGTAACCATAGTCGTAATGACAACGTCATGATCACTAATCCCTGTCTCAACACTGAAACCGTCGATGAGGTCTGGTCTGTTCGTGGCTACCAGATCTAAAATATTTCCATCACGCGTTAGCTGCCGATTTAGCTGCTCAAGACAGATTTCGGATAATGTGTTCAAAAGTAATTCACACGACGGCTTGTCTGTACCACCTGTAATGTAGTGCGTCTACCACTTGACGGACTCAGCTTACGTCAGTATTTGCTTGTGCCCTCATCCTTACGCCAAACAGCGAATATTTCTGGCTCAATAAAGACAGGAGACAAGTCCCTGTCCGGCAAGAGAGACACTGCGAGCGCGCCTTTGTCTCCCTCCCCCCCCCCTTCCACCCCCCTTGGCGCCGGACTCCCGGCGTCGCCTAAGCACAACTGCGGGCCAGACGAGCACAAAGAATCTCATTTTCCGGCCACTCGAAGTCTGCCCTGCGGCGGTAATAGCTGACGCGCTGCTCCCCGCCATATTGGCCGCGGTCGGTACGGAAAACATCCCTCCCTCCCCCTCCTTGCACCCCATGCCCGCAGAAGTTGTGGGGTGCGCGCCCTCTGCCCTGCGTGGGAGGGGCGGGCAAAACAGTGCGCAGCTGTAATTACAGGAGCGGCGTTGCCCTCCGGCTGCGATTGCCCCTGCCTGTTGGGGTAGGTCAGCGGCTATGGCCACTCCAGAAGCTGTCGCCCTACACACGGTTCCGGTTTTAGTGTGATCCCAACCGGTCTCGAGATCTCGCGTAAGTCGTCACTCCTCCAGTTACTAATGTCTCTTCGCGTCGCCTCATGCCACGTCCGAGGTCCACGTCATCCATCGCTCTGGTCGTAACAGTAGCTGCTCAAACAATGTGGAAAAGGAAATTCTAAGACAGTTTACCGCCTTCAATGTCCGTTGGGTTTTATCGTTTTACGCACTCACACACTGCCGGAAAAATATGCAACAGCCTCAAGTACAAGGTCATTTGATAGACAAGTTAAGTGACAGGTAGTTCATTATAGGAGTACATGATAACAAATTTAGACGCACGTCACAGTAGGGGGTACCCAAATAGTTGCATCAATAGACAGTGTACTGTCCTCGGATGGCAATGCAGTCGTCTACTCTCGCATGCAAACAATCATGAAGGTGCCTAATAGCATCCTGAGACACACTCATGCTCATAAATTAAGGATAATGCTGATACATGGCGAAACAACGCTCTGGTGGGCGGTTTGCGGGTTTAAATCACCTCGGGGTATGACCTTGCGATGCATCTGACCTGCGGTCGGTGCACGGTGGTGCTGGTGGCAGCAGTCCACATATGCAGAGGTGTGTGGGTGCATGTCAGAGTACGGTGCAGCGAGTAAGTGTGCAGACGTGCTAATGGTGACTGTGTGTTGAAAATGGCTCATAGAACACATATTGATGACGTTATGAGGGGTAGAATACTAGAGCGACTGGAGGCTGGTGAAACACAGCAGCTCGTAGCACGGGCCCTCCGTGTGCCACAAAGTGTGATCTCACGATTATGGAAACGATTCCAGCAGACAGGAAACGTGTCCAGGCGCTACATTACGGGACGTCCACAGTGTACAACACCACAAGAAGACCGATATCTCACCATCAGTGCCGGCAGACGGCCACGGAGTACTGCAGGTAGCCTTGCTCGGGACCTTACCGCAGCCACTGGAACAGTTGTCTCCAGACACACAGTCTACAGACGACTGAACAGACATGGTTTATTCGCCCGGTGACCTGCAAGGTGCATTCCACTGACCCCTGGTCACAGGAGAGCCCTTAAAGCCTGGTGTCAAGAACACAGTACATGGTCACTAGAACAGTGGTCCCAGATTATGTTCACGGACGAGTCCAGGTATAGTCTGAACAGTAATTCTCGCTGGGTTTTCATCTGACGTGAACCAGAAACCAGATACCAACCCCTTCATGTCCTTGAAAGGCACCTGTATGGAGGTCGCGGTTTTTTGGTTGGGATGAGATTATGATTGGTGCACGTACACCCCTGCATGTCTTTTACAGAGGAACTGTAACAGGTCAGGTGTATCGGGACGTCATTTTGCACCAGTATGTCCGCCTTTTCACGGGTGCAGTGTCTCCCACCTTCCTCCTGGTGGATGATAATGCACGGCCCCACCGAGCTGCCATCGTGGAGGAGTACCTTGAAACAGAAGACATCAGGCGAATAGAGTGGCTTGCCTATTTTCCAGACCTAAAACCCATCGAGCACGTCTGGGATGCTCTCGGTCGACGTATCGCTGCACGTCTTCAAACCCCTAGGACACTTCAGGAGCTCCGACAGGCACTGGTGCAAGAATGGGAGGCTATACCCCAGCAGCTGCTCGACCACCTGATCCAGAGTACGCCAACCCGTTGTGCGGCCTGTGTACGTGTGCGTGGTGATCATATCCCATATTGATAACGGGGTACATGCGCAGGAAACAGTGACGTTTTGTAGCACATGGACTTACAGATATGTGTCGTGTGTGTTTCCTATGTGCCTATGCTATAAGCGCCAGTTTTGTGCAGTGCCACGTAGTGTGGCACCACATTCTGCAATTATCCTGAATTTATGAACATGAGTGTAGATTGCAGCAAGCACCATGCGGATATTTTTCTTTTTTTGCGATTTGAGAATGTTCAGTTGGGGAGAGATCTGGTGATCTTGCTGGCCAGAGCAGTTGTTGAACATAAATAGGAGCACGTTGCGTCGTAGCACCCTATGTGAACGTGCATTGCCTTGCTGAAAAAGCACGTCACCTACCTGTCGGACGCCAGTATCATGCGGTTAACAGTCTGTGCAAAGTAGCGGTCTCTGGTTACTTTACCCTCCAGAAATACAAAGTGTGACAGCGAATTGTAACTGATGATCGCCCACATCACGAAGCCTGGAAAATAATCCTGTGTGTTGTGGGCGAATGCACTCTGGAATAAGCAGTTCACCAGGTCCACGCCATACACTTGTTCGCCCACCCCTTGCATAAATATAGAGCCTACTCTCACCACAGAAGACATTAGAGCGCCATTCCACTCTTCAGTCTTTCATAAGAGCATTATAACCATGCTTGGCGGTGTCGTGGTGTCACTGGTAAATTGACCAGAGGCGCGCGTGATCTTAATACAGCTGCAAGCTGACGATTCCCAGAGCTCCCTGATGACGCAGCAGGTGCAGCACGTTCCCAGATTTCGTCCCTGGATGATCATCAGTCGACCACCGCTGCTCGCACAATGTGTCGATCTTGACGTGCGTTCGTACCACGCTGGTTTCCGAAACCTCGCCTCCATTGGTACATTGTGCCAGCGGTCAGCCGATACATCCATCCAGCATACCACAGACCCAAAGTGGTGCCGCGTTCAGATGGTTGAAGTTGTTCAGCAGGGGTACATACTCTTCGGTGGGGCATACTTGTACCCTAGAATTAATGTTGCAAACACTGCTCACTTCTAATCTTAACACAGTTACTGCCTGCTGAGTTAAAACAGACGGTGCCTGATCGCCGACGACTGTGACAAATGAATCACAAATACTGCAGCGATTCTGTGTGCACTTATTATACCTTAGTGCCATGTGGTATGAACCAGAACTCCAGCGATAAACTTTTAGAGGTTATCCAAGGATATCGTCTGATTATTCTGGTTTTAGAGACCCGGTTTCCGGCGGCTCGTTACAGAGTAATAACGTAACTACGATTTATTCGGTTTGTTACCGCACTCGCCCTTTTCTCTGCAGAAATACCTTCACAACAATGAAAAAGCCTGTAATATGCAAACACCAAAATGTGCAACACAAAACACAGAAGCAAAGGTACTGTGATGTGGTTGCTGCCACTGTGGGATCAACTCGTTATGCTGCTCTACCATTTCATTCAAAAACGTATACTCGAGTTGCCTACCGACCAGCTTCTAAACATTAAACCTCTCCATGCTGATTTGTATCAATGCTAACGCACGGCTAACTCTGTCGCAAAAATAAACTCGAGACAGAACGGAAACGTACTCAGTGCAACATTAAGGGCGAAGGATAAAGTGGAAGTTACTGTTGTCAACAGCAAGCACCACAGTGTGTATCGTCGACATTTGCACTATTGTACACTATTTTCAGTGCAAGACAGATAGAAAGTTAATTGGGGGCAAAAAACCAAATGAAATGCAAAAACTCTGTAACGAGCCATCAGAGACCTTGAGTCCGTGATACCAAAACACTCAGAAGTTATCCCTGAACGAACTCTGAAAATTTATCTGTGTAGTTCTGGTTCAGCCCTATATATGGTTTTTTTTATAGCTAACACTGTTTCCTGTTTATTATTCTCCATAATTTAAGTCCTTCCAGACCCCCTCTTAGAGATTCCAGGAGTCCATAGCTCTTTGAACTCCTTTCCTTCTCTCCCTTTGGGATACATCTACATACTTCATTTGGTTACCTTAGCATCAGTTCCCTATAATGGCTATACAATAGTATATCTCTTCTTTCCAATACCTTTCATATGTAATCTACCTTCCCTACCACCTTAAAATTTCCGATATTCCACGCTCCGCCTCGTAGAATGCTACCCTTTCGTTACCTGCTGTAGAGATCATCATGACTTCTTCCACTACGAGCCACATGCCACGCACATATGTCATGCTTGCCTTTAATGAAATGCTTTGCATTGCCTTCTGCATCCTCATGCCGTTGGTCATTGCCGATTCTTACGCCTTTTAGGAGCAGTTTCCCACCCCAATGGCAAGGTGTTGCCCCCAATCTCTTTCCGTTCTTCTGCCCGTTTTGGGAAAAACGTTGGTAGAACGAACGTATCTCCTTATTCCGGAAGTTTTCGGCCGCCATTGCTGATGCTTTTTATTCAAAATTTAAGTGGTTGCTCAGGTCGAATCCGGGATGCAGAATGTTTTGGTTATTTGTCGAAGACGTCACAACTACAACTAGACCATGGGCGTCCAAAATAGTTTATTGCTGATAACAATAGATGTAACAATGTTCGTAAATTAGTTCTTCTGTCTCACCTAACTTACTCGTCTTATTCGTTGAAATATCAGTACAAGAATACAAGTCGCAGATGTAGTAGTGAAATAGATGTAGACAAAAACTAAGTGTATATTATTCCAGAGTGAGTCGGCCTACCTGTCAGTCTTCTATAAAAAATTCATTAAGAATGATGGATCAAACCCTAATGTGTTTAACGACTCAGTAGTATTTAAAATAAACTGGACAATTAGTTGCAACATTCTTAAGCCTAAGAAAAATTACTCAGGACAATTTTTGAGCTGTTGTTAGAACTGATGATTGTATCCACAGCATAGACGTTCTGCATTGCAAGGTTGTGCTGAAACATCCTCTTCTTTCTTCTTGCCAGAAAATTTTTTTTCTCGCAAAGGGTTTACTGTTACTGTCCCCAAACGGTGCAGATGGCATGGTTTTTCCCTTCTCACCACTGCAGGTAGTGCACTCAAGTAGCGATGAGAACAGCTACAGGGTAAACAGTATCGGCAGTTAGCGGGATGCATGGTGAGTAGCGAGGCTGCAGCGTAAATATAACACGGCTTCCAACGGCCAGCGATCAGCGGTGCGCCAACAACGAGCAGCCATATGCTAGCAGTGAGGCCGCAGCGTAAATGTAAACTAAACGTATCCTTCAGTGTCTCTGCTACTAGCGACCATAGCGATGTGTTCTGTTGGTTTACAACATTCAAGAAATTGGTGTTTACCGAGCCACAGTAAACAAACAAGTGGATGTGTATATGGCAGGCAACTAATTACTCCCTAATTGTAAATTCTCTGTTGCATCGAAAAGTGTTCACCTAATTATGTTACAGAACGGTCCTGCTGTGTGTATATTAAAGTGTATTTTTTGTCTCCAAAAAAATTACCAAACAGCCTTGCTCACATTCTCATTCATGATCTCATATCAAACAATTTGAAATACCGATAGTCACTGGTGACTTCTACACTTACGAGTTACTGTATTATATAGTTTGTAGAATGTTTTATGTCGTGTTTTGAATAGGGAATCATTTTACAAGGTCTTGTACCTGCAGCTAGAAAAATATCATACACACATCAAAAGCCGGCCGCGGTGGTCTCGCGGTTCTAGGCGCGCAGTCCGGAACCGTGCGACTGCTACGGTCGCAGGTTCGAATCCTGCCTCGGGCATGGATGTGTGTGATGTCCTTAGGTTAGTTAGGTTTAAGTAGTTCTGAGTTCTAGGGGACTAATGACCACAGCAGTTGAGTCCCATAGTACTCAGAGCCATTTGAACACATCAAAAAATGTTTTGCATCACCTCGGTTCCGAGAGTTCCGGAACCTGTACAGAAAACTGGAATAGAGATCGACATAAACATCATTTCCGACCATTTTATTGCTCATGAAAAGTACACATTGCATGTTGTACCACCGTACAGCGAGACCTTCAGAGGTGGTGGTCCAGATTTCTGTATACACCGGTACCTCTAATACCCACTAGCATGTCGTCTTGCATTGATGCGCGCCTGTATTCCTCGTGGTATACTATCCACAAGTTCATCAAGGCACTCTTGGTCCAGATTGCGCCACTCCACTTTGTTGTTATTTACATTTCGTACATTTTTCTATCTATATACATCTTCTGGTAAATTTAGTCAAGTTTTTATAGGTAAGAGACAGCTTTCAAGAAAGCCCTGATTTCACCATCCTCTTCGTGCTTTTCTTACTATTTTTTTAACCTTCCATCCCGTTTCATGTAGCTGCTTTTTTCGTTTACCTTCCATACTCAGCTCTACCCTCTAACGCGAACGCAGGTTTTTCCGCTTCTCTTTGCATACACCTAATTACATAATTGATTTTAGGATTTGGTTTAGCAAACATGTTATTAATTTTGTGGTAGCAACTCCAAAGGTTGGTAGAGTTTTGTTCATTTTCCATCCATCTATCTACAAAGTACGCAAAAAACTCAGAAAGCCTGGGGATACCCGTTACCTGTGCATGTATTTCGAGCCAGCCGTCACATACAACTTCAGGCCGTTGAAACGCGGGCGCAGCAAACATGCCAAATTGTTGTCTCACTCCTTCACTTTGACTGTATTCAGCAGTAAATCCTACATCTTGGACTTTTCTCCAGAGAGACATTTTCGTGTTGGAATAACATCCATACACTTCGGTTGTCGAAATCTACGGTCATATTTGCAGGTTTCCATTGTGGGATACTTTCCACCAAATTTCGAAAAAGACGGATGTGCGTCTCTTTTTCTTTTGCTTGCTAGTAATGCAAAGGCAACTGAACACTTCGAAAGTCAGCGGAAATGGTGTATATTTGCGAATAGTGTTTGCTGCAGCACTTGAACGTACCATCAATAAAATGCCTTGTTTACTTCTTAGAGGGTCTCGCTCCCTTGTTTTCCGTTGCCGGCCGAAGTGGCCGTGCGGTTAAAGGCGCTGCAGTCTGGAACCGCAAGACCGCTACGGTCGCAGGTTCGAATCCTGCCTCGGGCATGGATGTTTGTGATGTCCTTAGGTTAGTTAGGTTTAACTAGTTCTAAGTTCTAGGGGACTAATGACCTCAGCAGGTGAGTCCCATAGTGCT
This sequence comes from Schistocerca nitens, assembly GCF_023898315.1. Taxonomy (NCBI): domain Eukaryota; kingdom Metazoa; phylum Arthropoda; class Insecta; order Orthoptera; family Acrididae; genus Schistocerca; species Schistocerca nitens. The sequence goes on from NC_064622.1 coordinate 265,301,031, forward strand.
CAGAGCCATTTGCACCATTTTGTCTTCCGGTACAAAATATAATCTTTTCTTGCAATTTATCGTCGCTTAGCAGAAGACTGCTGCCATCATGCATATGCAGGAAATCTGCTTTGAGACCAGTTTCTTCTGTTGTCTGTGGATCTCTCTTATTTCCCTGGTAGTATAAAATTCTCTTCGTTGCTTGCTACTCGCATTTCAGTAACAAAATCATAGCCTCGACGTTGCGGACAGCTCAGCTCCTGTGCTTATATTTTGAAAGTAGAAGTGCCTTCCCCTCGTGCTGCTCTCTTTGCCTGGTTCATAATCTTCCTCACTTCCAGCCGAGCGTCATCCAGAGCTCCACATTGCTGCTCGAGTGGGAAGAAAAGCACCGCCGTATCCCTGGTTTTAAGCATTCCTCGGCAGTGGTTTGTTTCCTTTGTTCAACACCGCCACCTCACAGTCCCGTCTTCTTTCGTTCTGCTCACTACGTTCAAAGTAGCAATGCGGCTTACCGCGAACGGTCGTTGAAACTTCCGTGACAGAACTATTGTGACGGAAATATACAAGTCACACAATATCATCTCAACGACAGCTAGAGCAGGGATACAGCTGTTTGTTCAAACAGTTGGCTACTGTGGTAGGTGAGGTCTATCGGGGCGCAGTTCGGCCGCGTTTGTGGAGCAGGTAGTCTAGAGTAATTACGACGGTCCCAGCTCAGGTAGGTTGAAACACAAAGGGAACAGGTATTGGGCGCACATTTCACAGGTTTCTGGCTGGGCGCAAATTTCACCGGGTGCAGTTTTCATGGAATCTCGCTGTAGTTAACACACCCTTTCGTCTTCATTTTCTTTTACTATCATTCGTCGAGTGTTCTATGGCAGTTGTCGCTTATTCCGTAGCAATTGGCAGTTGTTTCTTTAACGACTCTCAAATAGTTCAAATGGCTCTGAGCACTATGGGACTTAACTGCTGAGGTCATCAGTCCCCTAGAACTTAGAACTACTTAAACCTAACTAACCTAAGGACATCACACACATCCATGCCCGAGGCAGGATTCTAACCTGCGACCGTAGCGGTCGCGCGGCTCCAGACTATAGCGCCTAGAACCGCTCGGCCACTCCGACCAGCAGCGACTGTCAGTTGTTCCTTAGCAATTATCAAATAGTTTATGTTACTGGGTATTTCAGATTTAATTTCTGTTTTCTCGTTTCACCGTTGTCTTTGTGAACACTTACTGATCTTCGGTACTTGTTCGAATGAAAGGTAGTACATGCTCTCTGCATATCACCCAAAATGGAAGGCTGTGGCCTTTAGATTTCTTTATTAATACAGCCTATTACAAGGGCTGTTTAACAAACAATGATCATAATTTTTTTTTTTGATAACATGCCTCTACTGATCTGCATAATTTTGAAGGTTCTTTCAAATTATTCTCCATTGGATGCGACGCACTTGTCCCAGTGTCTTTACTAGTCTACAAAGTTATGTTGGAAAACATTTTTTGCAAGTTCCTTCAGAATCACTCCGCCAGCCTTCACGTCTCCTTCTGAGGATGGAATATGCCTCCCATGATAGTGTTTCTTCAGGTTAAAGAACAGAAGAAAGTCACACTCGGCTAAATCCGAACTATAGGGAGTGTGAGAGATGCACTTCAGATTAATTTTTGCAAGGTATTCAGCAACAACAGACGCAATATGTGGCCGCGCATTATCGTGGTGCAGCATCCAGCATTTTTCGCGGATATGTGATCTTCTACGCCTGATACGGGCTTGCAGAGGTTTCAGGACATCCCTCTAGTATTGTCCAGTTACTGATGCGAGAGCAGGTATACCAGCCTAATGAACCATTCTGTGAATATTAGAGAAGATGATGACCATAGCTTTCCCACCAGAAGCAACAACTTTGCATTTTTCGCGGTTGATGATAGAGATTTCGACACTGAGCTTTGACGTTAGCTCTCGTGATTAAAGCGATGTAGCCAAGTTTCATCAACAGTTATTATCTCTGAAAGAAACTTCTGATCTTCCTCTAACATACTTCAATTTCATTCAAACCTACAAGCTCTAACATTCTGCGTGGTGTCTGTTTGTTCTATATCGTGTCTCCCTACCACTTTCGCGCAACGACGCTCTGAGCGTGTTTTTTAGGGAATTTACTAGTTTGAACGTGGGACTTGTTGCTGGTAAGGAGACGCCAGACCACACATGACATGTAGAGTTCAGAAGAGTTCAGTGAGACTAGCGATGATCAAATACTTAACGATTTCAGCGTCAGCTCCACTGCACTCCCTGTAAATGAATCTTAATACTAACTAAATTTAGTGGAAGGGGTTCAAGGCTTTCCTATTTTTAGTTAGCTGGTAAAATAACGTCGAAAAAGCAGTTAAGTTTACCATTGGAAATTTTATTCTACTCACAAAACATTGTTTATAAATTGCACTATTGATAAAAGGAAATGTTTTAATACAGGATGATAAAAACCAACTGCGTTCAACAAAAATGTGAACAAATATTCCCTGAGTGGATTTCCAAGTTCTACAATGGATCGAAGGATGACCTATGCCATATCACATCTATAATCTAGGTTTAAATTAAGTTTCACAAGAGAGAAAACTATCAAAATGGCCTACAGTGACCCTCAATTATCTCTAATTACTTATCTAACTTGTCGTAAATTACAGTGGCTGATGTGGCTTCTCAATAACTATATAACAGAAAAATCATCGCGTTTCAGATTTTTACTTCAAGTGGCAAATGTGAACACCATGAGCTTTAATTGACGAGCGACACTAGTATTACGCAAAAAGGGGGTGTAACAGATGAGACTTCTGCAGTTCTGAGTGAAGCTTTATGCGGCATCGCGTGCGTTCATTACCTTGTTGGTGTTCGTCAGGGGGCGGCGGGCAGCACAGCTCCGCTCACCTCGCCGTCTCGGAAGCAACTCTCTCCTAACTTCTCCTTACTACAATTTACCGAAGTTGGTTTAAAAAAAACTATCTGGCTGAGTTTTCATCTGACCAATCAGGGTCTCAATGTTAACCTTAAGCTCCGCCTACAAAAATTCTGTCTATCCAATGAGAAACGTTATACTTTTCGTGGTGGGGCAGTGTTTTTAAAGTTTGCAACGTAACAGAGACGCGAAAAAGTCTCACGCTAAAACTTGCAGCTGGTGTGGTCCTTTTAGTGTTATCGTAAGATCTATACTGTCCTTCTGGAGGGCTCTATCTTTTAACATGGGCTGGGGGGTGGTCCTGACGTAACAGAGATGCGAAAAAGTCTCACGCTAAAACTTGCGGCTGGGGGGTGGCCCTTTTTGTGTTATCGTAAGATCTATACTGTTCTTCTGGAGGGCTCTAGCTTTTAACATGGGCTGGGGGGTGCTCCTAGCGGTTAGCTGGCCACGTGGGTGTCCGTCCCTTAACGTAGGGCTTTCCAGCTTAACACGGTTCTGCTCTCGGCTTCTGTTCCCGTTTCTCCCCTCGGAACTGCGTCTGTCTCACGGTGGGAAGGTATGACATGCATTTAGGCATTCTTGTGTTAGTCTGTGGTATTCCATTTGCTCACTCGTTACTCGTATTACTTTGGTTAATTTAATGTCACGATTTATTCGGAGCTATGTGACATACTACTGGATTTGCTTATCATGTCAGGGTTTTCATGGAAGGTGTTGGATTTGCCTGACACCTTACGAAGCGAGTGTCCCTTGTCCGCGAATCAGCAGTCTTGGCAACCATCGAGCACAAACACGTCTCGTCTGTTAATTTTCTGTCAGCAGTTTCTGGGTAGCACCCAATGAAATTTTCAGTATTTCTGAAAGTGTTCTTGAGCAGTAACTGGTATGCCGGAATGACCTTCCCTTTCTAAACAATTTAAATCATTTTCGAGCTGCACTGTAGGGAAGCACAGACTGATCGTAGGACTCTTGTAAAAATTTATAGGGCTCAGCTGAAGATTTGTTGAGATGAAAGCAGAATTTCTGGACCGCATATTGTTCATTCCTCACCTCCATTTTTACGGTAGGCGATAATGAACATGTCTCAACTTGCTCGCCGCTCAGAGGCAAGAGACAGGAGTGCCAAAAACAAAACAAGTACGATGTGTTTGTTACACATTAACCATTAACTCACGAGAAGTGGTTTCTCAGCCCGCACGAGAATTTTAAAACTCTCTCTATAATGTCAGTTCTTGAAGAATGCTTCTGTACTCCCCATACCCTCTTTAAACTGCCAACCCTTCAATATTTTGTCAAATACATTATCACCCTCTTTGTTTTTCGTTGATACATGTTGTTGACACAAATTGGGGTTTCCTAGGCCGCATCTCGTGATCAACGATTTCGTCAGTATAGTACAAAATGCGTTTGAAAGACTTTTTTCTTTGTTATCAGTCTTCCGAATGGTTTGATTCGGCCCTCCGCGAATTCGTCTTCTGTACCAACCTTTTCATCTCAGAGTAATAGCAACCTGTGTCCCCAATTATTTGTTGGGTGTATTCCAATCTTTGTCTTCCTCTACAGCTTTTACCCTCCCAATATTAATAACTCTAAATTTGGTGAACCTACTAGTCGGTTGCTGGGGGCAGATGTCAGTGATGCAGATCAAGAAATAGACGAAAACACGATTTTGGAATAGGAAATGATCACAGTTCTACTGCTCAACAAGAGTATCATTCAAAGAGAGGGCTTCAGGAGAATGGTGACAGGCACCTTTCTCTTTCTCCAATAAAAATTTAAATTGTTCGTTAAAATCAAATGTGTTCTGAGTGCTGGTATAAATAAATGTGACTCCCAGTTTTGAATGTCAGTTTGACAGATAGTCTTCTTGAACTTATAGAGTGCAATTTTTATGTGCAAGTTTAAACCCTAGAATTTAATTTTGGTTGACAGTTTACTTGCTTCGGAGATATTACATTTTCAGAATGTAAGATTCAGTTCTCTAACGCTTCGTACGTGTGTACCATTTACAAAATCACACAGAAGTACGTGATTTCCTGTGAAAAAAAGTACAAAACTGCAGGCTCTATTTTTTGCAATAAAATCAACGAAGAGTATTTCAGCAACACTTTAATAATTATAAAAATAAATTCTGTCTGACTTAAAATAAAATTTTCAAACGATTTATGCCTTAAATTTAGAATTAAACTTATGGGTCCCATGCACCCCACTTCGTTGTACACCGAGATGTCAAAAATCATAAGATACCTCCTAGTCGTGGCGTGTACTTAACAAGTCCTTCGAACCCACTACAGAAATGCTGATCCATGATGCCTCAAGAGCCGTCCATAAACGCGAAAGCGTTCCAGGTGCAGGATTTGGTACAATAACTGACCTCTCGATTATAACCCGTAAATATTCGGCGTGATTCAGGTCGGTCGATCTGGCTGACCAAATCATTCGCTCGAATTGTCAAGAATGTTGTTCAGATCAATCGCGAACAACTGTGGTGACATGGCGCATTGTCATCCGTAACAATTCCATCATTGTTTGAGAACATGAAGTCCATGAATGGTTCCAAATGATCTCCGAGTAGCCGAACACAATCATTTCCGGCAATGGTCGGTTCAGTTGGACCAGAGGACCCAGTTCATTCCGTGTAAACATAGTGCACACAATTATGGAGCTGCAATACCTTTTTCACAAATTGGGTCCGTTGCTTCGTGGGCTCTGCACCACACTCGAACCCTACCATCGTCTCCTACTAAACGAAATCGGCATTCATCTGACCAGACCACAGTTTTCCAGTCGTCTGGGATACAAAGGATATGGCCACGAACCCAGGAGAGGTGCTGCAGTCGATGTCGTACTGTTAACGAAGACACTTAAGTCGGTCGTCTGCTGCCGTTGCCCATTAAAGACAAATTTACCGCAGTGTAACCCTACCATCGTCTCCTACTAAACGAAATCGGAATTCATCTGGCCAGACCACAGTTTTCCAGTCGTCTGGGATACAAAGGATATGGCCACGAACCCAGGAGAGGTGCTGCAGTCGATGTCGTACTGTTAACGAAGACACTTAAGTCGGTCGTCTGCTGCCATTGCCCATTAAAGACAAATTTACCGCAGTGTAACCCTACCATCGTCTCCTACTAAACGAAATCGGCATTCATCTGACCAGACCACAGTTTTCCAGTCGTCTGGGATACAAAGGATATGGCCACGAACCCAGGAGAGGTGCTGCAGTCGATGTCGTACTGTTAACGAAGACACTTAAGTCGGTCGTCTGCTGCCATTGCCCATTAAAGACAAATTTACCGCAGTGTAACCCTACCATCGTCTCCAACTAAACGAAATCGGCATTCATCTGACCAGACCACAGTTTTCCAGTCGTCTGGGATACAAAGGATATGGCCACGAACCCAGGAGAGGTGCTGCAGTCGATGTCGTACTGTTAACGAAGACACTTAAGTCGGTCGTCTGCTGCCGTTGCCCATTAAAGACAAATTTATCGCAGTGTAACCCTACCATCGTCTCCTACTAAACGAAATCGGGATTCATCTGACCAGACCACAGTTTTCCAGTCGTCTGGGATACAAAGGATATGGCCACGAACCCAGGAGAGGTGCTGCAGTCGATGTCGTACTGTTAACGAAGACACTTAAGTCGGTCGTCTGCTGCCATTGCCCATTAAAGACAAATTTACCGCAGTGTAACCCTACCATCGTCTCCTACTAAACGAAATCGGCATTCATCTGACCAGACCACAGTTTTCCAGTCGTCTGGGATACAAAGGATATGGCCACGAACCCAGGAGAGGTGCTGCAGTCGATGTCGTACTGTTAACGAAGACACTTAAGTCGGTCGTCTGCTGCCGTTGCCCATTAAAGACAAATTTACCGCAGTGTCCTAACCGATACGTCCGTCGTACGTTCCACATTTCTGCGGTTACTTCAGGCATTGTTTCTTGTCTGTTAGCACTGACAACTCTACGCAAATACCGTTGTTCTTGCTTGTTAAGTGATGGCTGTCGACCACTGCTTTGTCCGTGGTGAGAGGTAATGCCTGAAATTTTTCATTCTCGGCACACTCTTCACACTGTGGATCTCGGAATACTGAATTCTCTAACGTTATCCAGAATGAAATGTCGCATGTATCTAGCTCCAACTACCATTCCGCTTTCAGTGTCTGGCAGTGTGCGATTTGTGCTTTTACCAGTGGGGGGGGGGGGGGGGATGTCTTAGGGGGTTAGTATAATTATATATGTTAGTAGCTTGGACCGTGGCGTTACCCATGGATAAACAGTTATTTATAAATAGATGTTAATGCAGAAACACTATTCACGAGTATGCACTATCAGAAAAGCCACTTTGTGAGATGTTTTAGTAAACCTTCAAATTTAGATCTCTCCTGAGTTGATCAGGAACCATCACGTCTCAGTTTTTCAAAGAGATGGACAAGAGAACTGTGACTTTCAAGAAAAGCTCGAAAACCATTAAATGAGGAAGCAACCCAACGTACGCGAAAAATATGGCCTAGTTTTAATAGCTGCGAGGATAATTCTTGTGAAACACTTTGCAGTAGTCTGATTTTTGGGACTTCGAGAAAACACAGAGTATAAGGAATCTAACAAAACCTTTATAAGGTATACATCTGCTACATCATTCATAACATCGTGGACAGCTAATTTCATTTTGTGGTTCATACAATGAACGACAGTTAAATTCTTATGTAAATGACTACGGAGTAGAGCGGCTACGCCTTTGTAAGGTGCAAGCATTGTTGAGGCACCATCTGTTGCGACACCTACAAGGTGGTTTTTTAGTTCATGATTTGTAATGCCATACTTTTCAAGAGCTGCTAACTGTGCTGAAAATGCATTCTCCTCTCCCACTTTCTCATTCAACAATGTCAAAAAAATGATCGCAAGCAACTCCCTCAAAGGACAAACGTATATATATATTATTAAACAAGTTTTATTAAAAACCGTTGTACTTTCGTTCATCATGATAAAAGCTCGCAAGTAAACGGATGACGCACCTTAGACGAAAGCAACAATGACAACATGTTAATGATGATTTAGTTCTAAACGTTTTGAAATGCTTAACTACTACATGCATGGAGAGCTGCATCAAAATGGTTCAAATGGTTCTGAGCACTATGGGACTCAACTTCTGAGGTCATTAGTCCCCTAGAACTTAGAATTATTTAAACCTAACTAACCTAAGGACATCACAAACATCCATGCCCGAGGCAGGATTCGAACCTGCGACCGTAGCGGTCTTGCGGTTCCAGACTGCAGCGCCTTTAACCGCACGGCCACTTCGGCCGGCAGAGCTGCATCAAATCAGTCTCTGGACTGAAGACACCAACAATAACTACTAGATAACAGTTTTTCAAAATTAATAAGCAAACATATTAATAGTGAAACACTTTGCAGTAGTCTGATTTTTGGGATTTCGAGAAAACACAGAGTATAAGGAATCTAGTGTTCGGCTCCACAAATTTAAATTATATGTAAAGTTTTACTCCAGTGCGTGGGCCCGCATCTCGTGGTCGTGCGGTAGCGTTCTCGCTTCCCACGCCCGGGTTCCCGAGTTCGATTCCCGGCGGGGTCAGGGATTTTCTCTGCCTCGTGATGGCTGGGTGTTGTGTGCTGTCCTTAGGTTAGTTAGGTTTAAGTAGTTCTAAGTTCTAGGGGACTTATGACCACAGCAGTTGAGTCCCATAGTGCTCAGAGCCATTTGAACCATTTGAACCAGTGCGTGGGAAACAAACATCCCAGGTTGGGATGCATAAACTAAAGCCAGAGGAGGGGATGGTCTGATGCAGAGAGGGGGAAATCCCCCCCCCCATCCCCCACCTGCAAATCGCACACTGGTGTCTGGTATTTCCCGTTGTGTGGCGATTATAAAATCGGAAACCTTTTCACATGAATCACCTGGATACAAACGACAGCTACGCCGAAGCAGTGCCCATGTATACCTTGTGTACGCTATATTACCGCCATCTAAATACATCCATACAGCTATCTCATGACTTTTGTCAACTCACAAGGGGAGGCCACGACGTTTGGAACGCGGATTTACTTCAAACTTCGTACATTCGTAGTACTCCATTAGGACAACAAAATGTGTAAGCAGTAGCGCGTACTTCTCAAGCGTTATTGAGAAAATCGGTCGTCAAATATATACCTATGCGTGGCCGGTTTTGCCATGAAGCGGCGGCAGCCGAAAAAAAATGTGGGTAGCGTTCAAGCTCCGTAATCGCTGGGTCGCTGGATCGAGTCCCGTTCGGCAGTTTTTTTTTTCATTTCTAACACAGTCATTTTCTTTACTATTTATATTACAATTGATATAATAGGAAAAATGCGAGTAATCGGACGAACTTTTATTAAATTTACGTTATTTGACAGTCTATAAATTTTTATTATCACAAATAATATAATATTCATAACTACGACTAGTAAACGACCAAACGCATAAAGTGATACTGAAGATGTGCCGGCCGCGGTGGCCGTGCGGTTCTAGGCGCTGCAGTCCGGAACTGCGGGACTGCTACGGTCGCAGGTTCAAATCCTGCCTCGGGCATGGATGTGTGTGATGTCCTTAGGTTAGTTAGGTTTAAGTAGTTCTAAGTTCTAGGGGACTGATGACCTAAGATGTTAAGTCCCATAGTGCTCAGAGCCATTTGAACCATTTGAACTGAAAATGTATGCTTGTCCGTGTCTTCAAAATTGTTCGTATTTAATCGAAAAAGAAAGAGAAATTGCTTCTCGTGAAGACGCTATTAAAATACACTCGATACTGCATGATTAATTATCATGCGCCGATATTTGAAGAAATGCTGCGTTATGCATGGTTTGCTTCCAAATTATCGGCTGAAAGAGAGGTTTTTGAAAATGTTAACAAGGTTTGTTTCTCAACGGAAAACCTCAAAAGACCTTGCGTACGCCGAAACAGCATTATTCAATGCAACTGGTGCCGTTTAACTTTATGTTTTCCATGTTTTTACGAAAAATACCATCCTGACATTGTACTCGTAATGTCGAAAGCGACGATCAATTGCACATCTTTCGAAAGCTGTCTCTGCCGGTCAGAAGTTGGAGGTAACAAGTAGTTTCGTGCTCCTTCCAGGTATAAGGGATTTCTCAAATCACGGACAAGCATGCATACATTTTCAGTATCACTTAATGTGTTTGGTCGTTTACTAGACGATAGTTATGAATATTATATTGTGATAATAAAAATTTGTATACTGCCAAATAACATTGTAAATTTAATAAAAGTTCATCCAATTACACGTATTTTTCCCATTATATCAACTGTAATATAAACAGTAAAGAAAATGACTGTGTTCAAAATAAAAAAAAGGCTGACGAACGGGACTCGATCCACCGATCCAGCGATTACGGGGCTTAAACGCTACCCACTTTCTTTCCTTTTTTTTCGTTTTGTTCGTTGTTGATCGTTATGTTTGGTCGTTGCGGACGTCACGTAACATCCGTTCAAGTTTGTTGTTGATCCTTTCACTCAGTTTTCTATTACAGAGGCCAACCAGCTCTCTGACCGAACACGCTGAGCTACCGTGCCGACAGCCCACTCGGCTACCAACGCTTCCTGCTAAAAACGACCATGCACAAGTATATTTTTGAGGACAGAAATTGTCTTGCGATTTTATCAATGACGCTTGAGAAGTACGCGCTACTGCTTACACATTTTGTACTCCTAAAGGAGTATTACGAGTGTACTAAGTTTGAAGTAAATCCGCATTTCAAACGTCGTGGCCTCCCCTTGTCAGTGTATAAGTTACAAACACGTAACCTGAAGAGTTAAGGTTAAGCTAGCAGAATATCATGAGGTTAAATTCTAGAGAGAGAAAATATAACCGTAAAAAGTATGATCATTCTTCATTGAACAGGGCTCGTATCTTAACGAATTAATGGATTGTTGGTAAACCTCCGTGTGAGCTCGATTCTCTGTACTTTTACTGATGTCGTTTTATATCCGTGGCTCCACACTGATGCATTTCCGACCTGTAGTTACCTGGGAAGTGTTTCTCGATTCGCCATCTCCTATGCTCCTCTGATCCCACTATGTTTTTCTCCATCCTGCAAAAACTGTCTTCTATCCCCTAAGAGCGAGCGTCAATTGTCACGTGACTATCGGCAGTGTAGGTACAACTCGCAGCACAGCGATCTGGACTGCTCTGGAAGTCAGACTCGCAGGGCGGAGGAGAAAGCAGTTGCTAGGCGACAGCTGGCGGTCGCGGCCAGCAGCAGCTGTCGGGGGTGGTTGCGCCGCCAGGGGTGAGGGGGTGGCCTCCCCAGCCCGGGGCCGTGCGCCAGGTCAGGGTGAATCAGCGCCAACCGCCCATCCCTCGGGCGAGGGCGCCAATATCTGGTGCGCCCATCGCTACATCCTCGCCACGCCACGTCGTCATCAGATGCCGCCTCCGGGCGGCTACTGTGTCACGGGGTGAGTGGTTTCGTTCGTTCTGCCCCTCACCTCGCCAGGCTTTCCCGCGGTGTCGTCTGCACCGTGACGCGTTCCACCTCGGGCGCAGAGATATACGATGCCTGCTACCGTGCTACTGTGATCTTATACGTTGCCTTATCTCACGCTTAAGGCCACGGTGTATGCAAGATTTACTACATACTGTTTGGATTTTTGCAGGTTGTTGTAATTTAACCCAACCCAAAAAAAAAACAATCGGTTTCTTTTCATTTTCGAAAACTGCTGAAAATCCAATAAAACCCAAGTATATAAACAGTGGCATGATCACTACAAAGATAGCAGTGATCCAGCGATATGTAAGAGTGTAGAAATTACGACAATCTCTGATATTAAATACACTCAAAGAGAGTAAAATGGCTCTGAGCACTAGGGACTTAACTTTCGAGGTCATCAGGCCCCTATAACTTAAACCTAACTGACATAAGGACATCACACACATCCATGCCCGAGGCAGGATTCGAACCTGCGACAGTAGCGGTAGCGCGGTTCCAGACTGTAGCGCCTAGAACCGCTCGGCCACACCGGCTGGCGTCAAAGAGAGTAATACACACATCAAAAAAGTTTTGCATTACATCGGTTCCGAGAGTTCCGGAACCTGTACAAAAGATTGGAATAGAGATCAATATAAACATCATTTCCGCCCTCTTTATTGCTCATGAACATCACGCATTGCATGTTGTACCACCATACAGCGAGACCGTCAGAGGAGGTGGTCCAGATTGTTGTACACACCGGTATCTCTAATACGCAGTAGAACATCCTCTTGCATTGACGCATGCCTTTATACTTCGTGGCATACCATCCACAAGTTCATCAACGTACTGTTGGTCCAGAATATCCCACTCCTCAGAGGCGATTCGGCGTAGATCCCTCAGAGTGGTTGGTGGGTCACGTCGTCCATAAATGTTCGACATGGTTCATGTCTGGAGAACATGCTAGCCACTCTATTCTAATATCGTTATCCTGAAGGAAGTCATTCACAAGATGTGCACGTTGGGGGGGGGGGGGGGGGCACGAATGGTCGTCCATGAAGACGAATGCCTCGCCAATATGCTGCCGATAGGGTTGCGCTATCGGTCGGAGGATGGCATTCACGTATGGTATCGTACAGCAGCGTACCTCGGCCCCACATAATGGCACCCCAAAACAGCCGGGAAACTCCACCTTGCTGCATTCGCTGGACAGTATGTCTAACGCGTTCGGCTTGACCGGGTTGCCACCAAATACGTCTCCCACGATTGTCCCACACTCACCGGTGAAGAGAACGTGGTGCCAGTCCTGAGCGGTCCACTCGGCATGTTGTTGGACCCATCTGTACTGCGCGGCATGGTTGCAAAGAAGGACCTCGCCATGGACGTCGGGAGTGAAGATGCGCATCATACAGCTTATTGCTCACAGTTTGAGTCGTAACAGAACGTCCTGTGGCTGCACGAGAAGCATTATTCAACATGGTGGCGTTGCTGTCAGGGTTCCTCCGAGCCATAATCCGTAGGTAGCGCATTGCAATAGTAGCCCTTGGGCGGTCTGAGCGAGGCATATCATCAACAGTTCCTGTCTCTGTATCTCCTCCATGTCCGAACAACATAGCTTTGGTTCACTCCGAGACCCCAGGACACTTCTCTTGGGACGCGATCGTACCGTTGTATCGACCGTCTAGGCATGGTTGAACTACAGACAACGCGAGCTGTATACCTCCTTCCTGGTGGAATGACCGGAACTGATCGGCTGTCGGACCCCCTACGTCTGATAGGCGCTGCTTATGCATAGTTGTTTACACCTTCGGGCAGGTTTAGTGACATCTCCGAACGCTCAAAGGGACTGTGTCTGTGAAACAATATCCACTTTCAACGTCTATCTTCAGGAGTTCTGTGAACGGGGGTGACGCAAACCTTTTTTTGATGTGTATAATAATAATGAGCTACGCACCATGAAAGAATTGTCCGAAGCGGATATAAATTGGCAGATGTGATGCACATGTACAAACAAATGATCACAATTCCAGAGTAATTGGAGGTTCGATTCAAGCGAAAAAGTGACAGAAAATAGCCAGTTGGTCCACCTCTGGCCCCTATGCAAGCAGTTATTCTTCTTGGTATTGACTGACAGAGCTGTTCGATGTGTTCCTGACGCATATCGTGCCAAATTCTGTCCAACTGGTGCGTCAGATCGTCAAAATCTCGAGATTGTTGGAGGGATCTGCCCGTAATGTTCCTACCGTTTTCGGCGGGGAGAGATGCTACGAACTCCCTAGCCAAGGCACGGTTTGTCAAGAACAAAGGCGGGCAAGAGAAACTCTCACCGTGTGCGGGAGGACATTGTCTTGCTCAAACGTAAGTCCAGAATGGCATGCTATGAAGGACAATAAAACGGGCGTGCAATGTAGTCGACGTACCGCTGTGGTGTAAAGGCGCTGCGGATAACATCCATAGGGGTCATGCTATGAGAAGAAATGGCATCCCAAACCGATTTTCTGGCCGCATGGCGGGCGACAATCAAGTTGGTATCCTAGTACTGTCCGAGGAGTCTTCAGACATGCCTTGGTGCGTCATCGGTGATGAATTTGGAGTAGAACTCATCACTGAAGCCATTTACACTTTAGTCAGTAAGATTCCAAGTCGAAGACGTGTCTGGAGGCGCTGCGGACAACAGAGGGATACCAACCTAACAGAATCCCGCCATTTGGCCCTACATCCAGGAGTGGTGGTCTGGAATGCCATTTCATTTCATAGCATGACTCCTTTGGTTGTTGTTCGCGGCACCAGTACAGCACGGCGATTCGCCCTGTTTTGTTGCCATTTTTGGCAAGTCATACTGGGCTTACATTTCAGCAAGACAACGCTTGCCTGCACACTGTAAGAGTTTGTCCTGCTTGTCTTCGTGCTTGCCAAATCCTGCCTTGGCTAGCATGGTCGCCGGATCCATTCCCAACTGTGAACGTTTGGAGCATTGTGGGCAGGGACCTCCAACGCTCTCAGAATTTTAGCGCGTCAATTGGACTGAATTAGGTACTATATCCCCCAGGAAGACATCGAACAACTCGGCCAATCAATGAAAAGTCGAATAAGCGCTTGCTTAAGGGTAGGGGGTGGACCAACGAGTTCTTGACTTGCTCAGTTTGTGAAGTTCATTCTCTTGAATAAAACATTCATTTTCTCTGAAGTTGTAGAAAGTACAAAGAAGTTATTAAGACAGAGCACTAGCTCAGATTAAAGAAGGATGGAAAAGGAAATCGACCATGCCCTTTAGAAGGAACCATCCCGGCATTTGCCTCAAGCGATTTAGGGAAATCGCAGAAAGCCTAAATCAGGATGGTTCAAATGGTTCAAATGGCTCTGAGCACTATGGGACTTAACATCTATGGTCATCAGTCCCCTAGAACTTAGAACTACATAAACCTAACTAACCTAAGGACAGCACACAATACCCAGCCATCACGAGGCAGAGAAAATCCCTGACCCCGCCGGGAATCGAACCCGGGAACCCGGGCGTGGGAAGCGAGAACGCTACCGCACGACCACGAGATGCGGGCAAATCAGGATGGCCGGACGCCGGTTTGAACCGTCGTCTTCCCGAATGCGAGTCCAGTGTGCTAACGATTGCACTACCCCGCTCGCTTTCGTAAATTTTAATCACTTGTTTGTCTCTACATGTACATCATATCTACAGATTTTCGCCCCATATGGATAATTCCCTCGTGGTGCGTCTCTCTCTCTCTCTCTCTCTCTCTCTCTCTCTCTCTCTCTCTATCTCCCTTTCACCGAGCGAGGTGGCGCAGTGGTTAGCACACTGGACTCGCATTCGGGAGGACGACGGTTCAATCCCGTCTCCGGCCACCCTGATTTAGGTTTGCCGTGATTTCCCTAAATCGTTTCAGGCAAATGCCGGGATGGTTCCTTTGAAAGGGCACGGCCGATTTCCTTCCCTAACCCGAGCTTGCGCTCCGTCTCTAATGACTTCGTTGTCGACGGGGCGTTAAACACTAACAACCCCCCCCCCCCCTCTCTCTCTCTCTGTGTGTGAGTGTGTGTGTGTGTGTGAGAGAGAGAGAGAGAGAGAGAGAGAGTATATTTGTTTACTCAGTTACCGGTTGCAGTCATAACTTTATCATCTTCAGATTGATTATGTCATGATGACACTGAGTTCCGTGTGACACGCCATACCCACTTCAGCTGTTACGTCTTTTATTAGCACTATTCGGATTTCTCTACGTCCCATAGGATAACGGTTCTTAGTTCGCCAGCAGAACTTGTTTACAACGAGAACCCTTCACACACAACTCTGCGGTGCATATCAAGTGTCATTCATAAAAAGACCAATCTGAATATAATCATTATGATAGAAATTGGTACTGGAATAGACAAATATTTGCGATCAGTGACTGCTGTAATTCTTACATAATTTCAAAACCGGACAATAATTAATTGGGAAAATTTAACTAACATACAAATTATTTAGTCTTATACATATCAACGACCGTAATCGTATTTATTGAAGACAGCTATGTACTGGCACGAGAATTTATTTTATTAATATTATGCTTTAACTTTTAGTGCAATATATGAAACACAGCCAAATAACATCAGCGCTTTGAGAGAGAAAATTGTAAGTTGATGTAGAATCGTAAAGACTGTAAAATACAGTTTACTACTTTTTGAAAGCATCTCGACATTTATAGATCTTGACTAATTTCTGGGGTATTTTCTCTCCTAAATTATTTCTTAACATTGACCAAACAAGATTGTAACTGGACAAGAGTCCCTTAACGGATGCAGTGCTGACAGGCAAGAAATGAGGCACTGATAAAATAGTTGCAAGAATGCGTTACTGTTTTGAATAAATTAATCATAGGAATTTAAACTGAACTATTTAATCGTCAATACTAAAACACTCCCCAAAAAACTATAAAACCCGTAAAAATCGAATTTTACCCACTGGGTTTGTTTTTTAAAAAAATACCCTTGTTTTTATCAACCACGACTTATACGACAATAAAAGTCGACATTTATGAAAACTTTATACTTCATGTTGACCAAAGGGCATTCCGGCGTAGCTACAAACAATATAGCTGATAGAAATGATAAATACAGCTCTACGTCGTTCAGGGAAAAAAAGCTAAAGAGAGTATTACTCAAGGCAATTTCCAAGGAATCCAACTCTCATTTAGTGTCAGTCGAAACTACAACTTTATTGTTACCGTTCACAATTTATTTCCATTACTGGTTTCACAGATTTAAAACTCCAAATTTCTGTCATCAGGTGGACTCTTTTTTTTAGTCATCAGTCTTCTGACTGGTTTGTTTGATGCGGCCAGCCACGAATTCCTCTCCTGTGCCAAACTCTTTATCTCACAGTAGCACTTGCAACCTACGTCCACGGTTATTCGCTGGATGTATTCCAATTTCTGACTTCCTCTACGGTTTTTGCCCTCTACAGCTCCCTCTAGTACCATGGAAGTTATTCCCTGATGTCTTAACAGATGTCCTATCATCCTGACCCTTCTTGTTGTCAGTGTTTTTCACATATTCCTTTCCACTCCGATTCTGCGCAGAACTTCCTCATTCCTTATTTTATCAGTCCACCTAATTTTCAACATTCGTTTATATCACCACATTTCAAATGGTTCAAAAATGGTTCAAATGGCTCTGAGCACTATGGGACTTAACATCTATAGTCATCAGTCCTCTAGAACTTAGAACTACTTAAACCTAACTAACCTAAGGACATCACACACATCCATGCCCGAGGCAGGATTCGAACCTGCGATCGTAGCGACATTTCAGATGCTTCAATTCTCTTCTGTTCCGGTTTTCCCACAGTCCATGTTTTACTAGCGTACAATTCTGTGCTCCAAATGTACATTCTCAGAAATTGATTCCTCAAATTAAGGCCTATGCTTGATACTCGTAGACTTCTCTTGGTCAGGAATGTCCTTTTTGCCTGTGATAGTCTGATGTCCTCCTTGCTCCGTCCGTCATTGGTTATTTTGCATCCTCGGTAGTAGAATTCCTTAACTTCATCTACTTGTGACTATCACTCATGAATTAAGTTTCTCGCCGTTCTCATTTCTGCTGCTTCTCATTACTTTCGTCTTTTTTCGGTTTACTGCCAATTCATATTCTGCACTCATTAGGCCGTTCATTCCATTCAGCATACACTCCTGGAAATTGAAATAAGAACACCGTGAATTCATTGTCCCAGGAAGGGGAAACTTTATTGACACATTCCTGGGGTCAGATACATCACATGATCACACTGACAGAACCACAGGCACATAGACACAGGCAACAGAGCATGCACAATGTCGGCACTAGTACAGTGTATATCCACCTTTCGCAGCAATGCAGGCTGCTATTCTCCCATGGAGACGATCGTAGAGATGCTGGATGTAGTCCTGTGGAACGGCTTGCCATGCCATTTCCACCTGGCGCCTCAGTTGGACCAGCGTTCGTGCTGGACGTGCAGACCGCGTGAGACGACGCTTCATGCAGTCCCAAACATGCTCAATGGGGGACAGATCCGGAGATCTTGCTGGCCAGGGTAGTTGACTTACACCTTCTAGAGCACGTTGGGTGGCACGGGATACATGCGGACGTGCATTGTCCTGTTGGAACAGCAAGTTCCCTTGCCGGTCTAGGAATGGTAGAACGATGGGTTCGATGACGGTTTGGATGTACCGTGCACTATTCAGTGTCCCCTCGACGATCACCAGTGGTGTACGGCCAGTGTAGGAGATCGCTCCCCACACCATGATGCCGGGTGTTGGCCCTGTGTGCCTCGGTCGTATGCAGTCCTGATTGTGGCGCTCACCTGCACGGCGCCAAACACGCATACGACCATCATTGGCACCAAGGCAGAAGCGACTCTCATCGCTGAAGACGACACGTCTCCATTCGTCCCTCCATTCACGCCTGTCGCGACACCACTGGAGGCGGGCTGCACGATGTTGGGGCGTGAGCGGAAGACGGCCTAACGGTGTGCGGGACCGTAGCCCAGCTTCATGGAGACGGTTGCGAATGGTCCTCGCCGATACCCCAGGAGCAACAGTGTCCCTAATTTGCTGGGAAGTGGCGGTGCGGTCCCCTACGGCACTGCGTAGGATCCTACGGTCTTGGCGTGCATCCGTGCGTCGCTGCGGTCCGGTCCCAGGTCGACGGGCACGTGCACCTTCCGCCGACCACTGGCGACAACATCGATGTACTGTGGAGACCTCACGCCCCACGTGTTGAGCAATTCGGCGGTACGTCCACCCGGCCTCCCGCATGCCCACTATACGCCCTCGCTCAAAGTCCGTCAACTGCACATACGGTTCACGTCCACGCTGTCGCGGCATGCTACCCGTGTTAAAGACTGCGATGGAGCCTAAGGCTCACTGTGCTATTCAATGAAAATTTGAAGTTTGCTTGGGTGCCAATGACTTGGATGGCAGTGCATCAGAGAGACCCATAAATTAATCATAAGATTTGTAACAAATGTACACCTACAAAGCCATACGTCTGGGGAGGGTAGCAGGAAACACTTCGCTGGGAGTGTTTTTGGCCAAATCCACATGAACTGATTCGTCTTCATCCCGTTATTAAAATAATATAAAAACAGCTATTAAAATGGAATATGGGCTGTTTGGAGGATAGCTTCGTATTGAGATGCTTCATAATATGATTTTTAAAGCTATTTGAATTATATAACGAAGATTAATAAACGGGGTGGACAAAAACATGGAAACAGAAAACATTACCGTGCCTAATACGCTACAGGAGAACCGTTTGCATTCAAAACAGTATCCAGTAGTCTCGGAATGGATAAATACAGATCGTGTATGCTTTTCACGGGAATCATACCATTCTTTCTCCAACATAGTACCAAGTTCGGGTAACGATGATGGAGTAGGATAACAGTTTCGCTTTCTCTCAAAGTAGGTCACATAAGCTCAATAATATTGAGACATGGTGACTGGTGGCCAGGAGAGATGCCAAAATTCATCCTTGTGCTCACAAAACCAATGCTCGACGACACGAGCTGTTTGAACGCGGTCCCCGTAGTCTTGGAACACAGCAACACCTTTGGGGAACAAACATTCTACCACGGTATGTACCTGATCAGCCAAAATGGTTATATAATCCTTGACAGTTAAGCGACTTCGCAGAGAAACCGTGGGACTCACGCAGTACCACGGTATGATCGTCGAAACCATCACTGAACCCCCTCTTGTTTCACTATTGTGGCGTAAACTCGGCCAGAACTTGGCAGCAGTCTAAAGCAAGACTCCCCCATTATATAAAATTCGTGCATTATGATAGCCCATGTTTTATGGCTTCGGCACCACGGTTCCTTGCTAGGGACATTTGCATCACTGATGAACTGTTTTGGAATTACAGTTCGCCTTGCTACGTTGTTCCCTTTGCTGTTTTGGTGCTGACGGGTTTCGCAAGTGTGACATTCTGTTCTGCAGTGACTTTTTCGGATTTCGTCCTATAATTTTTCGTGAAAATCCTGTTCAATGTCCATTCTTCACGGATGTTCGACAAGCAGTTTCGTCCTCGTCGTGACTTGGGAGACGATGTTTTTCCGCTTTCTCTGTACGCCGTACAAATCTTCGATACGGTGCCTCGTGAAACACCATGATCGCACTTTTTCATTTGTTTTCCTGATTTCATCGAAGACTTGCTATGAACATATACATTGTGTTTCAAGAGTCATTTACATTGCCAGAGGTTGTAGAGGAGATTTAGTAGATAAAGGTTGTAAGTAGGCTGTTTAGGTTTTCTTCATTGGTAACGCCATCTAGCGCTCTGTATGAAAATCACTGGCTGTGCTGTGTGCAGTCTGTGGCTGGTTTGCATTGTTGTCTGCCATGTAGTGTTGGGCAGTTGGCTGTTAACAGCGCGTAGCGTTGCGCAGTTGGAGGTGAACCGCCAGCAGTGGTGGATGTGGGGAGAGAAATGGCGAAGTTTTGAAATTTGTAAGACTGGATATCATGAACTGCTATGTATATTATGATTTTTCAACACTATTAAGGTAAATACATTGTTTGTTCTCTATCAAAATCTTTCATTTGCTATCTATGCCTATCAGTAGTTAGTGCCTTCAGTAGTTTGAATCTTTTATTTAGCTGGCAGTAGTGGCGCTCGCTATATTGCAGTAGCTTGAGTAGCGAAGATTTTTGTGAGGTAAGTGATTTGTTAAAGGTATAGTTTAATGTTAGTCAGGGCCATTCTTTTGTAGGGATTATTGAAAGTCAGATTGCGTTGCGCTAACAAAATATTGTGTGTCAGTTTAAGCACAGTCATGGTGCACCAAGTTCAAATGGTTCAAATGGCTCTGAGCACTATGGGACTCAACTGCTGTGGTTATCAGTCCCCTAGAACTTAGAACTACTTAAACCTAACAAACCTAAGGACATCACACACATCCATGCCCGAGGCAGGATTCGAACCTGCGACCGTAGCAGTCGCGCGGTTCCGGACTGCGCGCCTAGAACCGCAAGACCACCGCGGCCGGCTGGGCTCTAAATGCGTACCTGAGAAGCTCTGAGCACCTGTTCATCTTCGCTAGTGTGAAACACATCTCCCCTATTGAGCAAGTGCTCATACCTCTGAAGCTATGCATTTTTTTTTTTTTCTTCTCTTCGCCAATACTACAACCTGTGAGAGTTTCCACCTTACAGTCTTAGCAACAAAAAGTACCAGAGCATTCATTCCACAGTCAGAGGTATCAGAACGGTTTCCACTTATAACTTTCGACTGGTCCATTTCAGGTACAGGAGCCCTTGCCTCAAATTTATAATTCTCCGTCATTTTTGAAGGTTTGTAACATCATCACGGAATCCATTGATCGTGACTGGGCCAAATATCTCACGAAATAAGCGTCAAACAAAAAACCTACAAAGAACGAAACTTGTCTAGCTTGAAGGGGGAAACCAGATGGCGCTATGGTTGGCCCGCTAGATGGCGCTGCCATAGGTTCCGAGTTCAAGTCTCGGTCCGGCACACAGTTTTAATCTGCCAGGAAGTTTGATATCAGGGCACACTCCGCTGTAGAGTGAAAATTTCATTCTAGAAACAACCCCCAGGCTGTGGCTAAGCCATGTCTCCTCAATCTCCTTTCTTTCAGGAGTGCTAGTTCTGCAACGTTCGAAGGAGAGCTTCTATAAAGTTTGGAATGTGGGAGACGAGGTACTGGCAGAAGTGAAGCTGTAAGGACGGGGCGTGAGTCGTGCTTGGGTAGCTGAGTTGGTGGAGCACTTGCCCGCGAAAGGCAAAGGTCCCGAGTTCGAGTCTCGGTCCAGCACACAGTTTTAATCTGCCAGGAAGTTTCATTTCAGTGCACACTCCGCTGTAGAGTGAAAATTTCATTCTAGGAACCATATTTTTAGACAAACTATACCACTGAGGAACGTCGAGAAAACTAAAAAGAAAAGACAAAGCTAAGTAGCAAACAATTTTTACAAGTTGCAAGGAGCGATTAGGCTACTGCTCAGTCGATCGGTTTTGCCACTGACATGCACTGAGCACCCCCTTACGGCGCAAGTCCCCCACTACGGTTCACATGTATGTAAAGGAGTAGTGCGCACGGAAACACAAAGAAAGGGTTGGCCTAACACTTGGACCGTGCTTGTGTGCTGTACTGATGGGGACTTTCAGCCACTGTACTGAAACAAGGACTACAAATTACGTACTTTTATCGTTATGACTTCAATGATTGCTCAGAACAAAGAAGGGTCAAATACTCACTGCGGAAGAATGAGTACAGATACACATAGCAGCATGTGATAATTGTAGATCTTTAGAGGGAAAGGACTGGATCAAATGGTTCAAATGGCTTTAAGCACTATGGGACTTAACATCTAAGGTCATCAGTCCCCTAGATTTAGAAGTACTTAAACCTAATTAACCTAAGGACATCACACACATCCATGCCCGAGGCAGGATTCGAACCTGCGACCGTAGCTGCAGCGCGGTTGCGGACTGAAGCGCCTAGAACCGCTCGGCCACATCGGCCCACGAAAGGCCTGAAAAGTGCTCATAAAATACACTGAATGAACAAGAAATCGTGTTAACAGACTGTTAATCGTGGAATTGAAGGTTAGTGAGTAAAGAGAAATAAAACCCCAAAAAGTAAGGTCAGTTGCTAGTGACTGATTGATCAATCTGAATCAACGCGCCTATTATGTTGTATGAACTTCGTACACCGTTACTGCGTCACTTAGATCACTTGCAAGAGACGAGTCGTGGTGCGGTTGCACGCCACGTCGAATGCAATTCTATAAAATATACTGAGACAAGAAAACAAAATTACTATATTAAATAATTAAATAAACAAAAAATGAATATAATAAAATAATCAAGACATCCTGATTTGCACAGAAAAATTTTCAGTGTAAGTGAAATACTTTACTAATATCTTCTATTAAGTTTTCTCAAAAAATTTCACTAAATAAATTAAATAAATAAAATATTTAAACCAATAAAGAAAATTAAAAAATTCGAAGACAAAGGTAAAAAACTCTTTCAAGCTAAATATATTAATTTATGATAACGAAATCGGAGTAAAGTACCTCTAACTCAAATAAACCTAAAAGATATAACAGCAATCTTAATAAAAAATATAAAAGAATAAAAATCACCGTCCAAAAAATTAAAGCCAAAACATTCTCATAAAAACAACTCTAGTATATTCAGCCAAAAAAATTAAAGTAAAACCACATCTTGTTAATACTCGTACTTCTGTATTTATAGGTAGAATTGTACGTTTATCTACATCTAGAAGTCGAAATCCATCGCTTTCTAGATCTTGCTCTGGTGTTATATATGTGTCAAATTCTACGTCTATAAAGTCTGAGTATTCATATCTTCAATATCATTGTCGTCCACTTGCTGTAATTGTGATTATTCAGTGATTACTGGCCGAGGCAAAGATGTCGAAACTTTACTGTCTCAGTTCGACATCGGCACCATAACACTGACGATGCGACACAGAATTTGCTTCGTGATCGCATACTACAGGCTACTTGCCTACGTCACCGCCCACAGACCTCTACAATCTGGTAACTTTTGCACCGCCGCACAGTTTACTATAGTCCCCACACCCTCACACTGACGATGCGAAAAAGAAATTGCTTTGCGTCGAATGCTAGCATGGCGCGACCCGTCTGCTTGTCTCCTCTCGCCGCATTCGGGAGGACTACGGTTCAATCCCGTCTCCGGCCATCCTGATTTAGGTTTTCCGTGATTTCCCTAAATCGTTTCAGGCAAATGCCGGGATGGTTCCTTTGAAAGGGCATGGCCGATTTCCTTCCCAATTCTTCCCTAACCCGAGCTTGCGCTCCGTCTCTAATGACCTCGTTGTCGACGGGACGTTAAACACTAACCACCACCACTCTCCTCTCGCAGTAAACTGGACCGTGCTCTCTACCCCTCGACGACCAAATCCGTCTACTATGGCTCTCAGCGAAGAAATGTTCACTACGGCTCCCAGTGAGGGAGGTCTACTATGACTCCCGACGGAGAAGTGTCTGATACTTTTCTCTCCTGCTCCTTGTCAGCGTGAGACCGCCAAAATTGCCATTTTGGCCACTCTGAGGCGGCGTACTTTATTCAGCCAATATGAAACCTCCTAACAATTTTGTTCTGGAAGGTTATGCGTAGAGTTTTTGGAAGATTCCGAACACCGACCTATGCGAACTCCTCCTTCCAGTAACTTGTGGGTACCGTCATATGGCACGTCGCAGTTCATAAAGATTCCGAGTTCTGATCCATCAAACGTACAGAAAAAATTTTGTACTGCGCCACCCTTCAAATACCACTAACTCGTAGAAGATGTACTGTACGAACACGCTCTAACAGCACTGCAATATGTAGGTGAAAAGGAACGTCGACGATATAGCTCACTCTCGTCATAAAAGTTGTACTGACATGATCTTGCCTATACTCAACGACGTAATATGAGTGTTTGAAATAATCTTCTGTAATAACACGACGACGTCACGTAGGATCTGATATTCAGCTACTCACGCTATAAATCACACTACAGCTCACTACGACATCGCTATGTACAAGAGGATAGACACAATAACAGTTTTCGTAGTATAATGGAGTCAGTTTTAGATATCTGGATATTAATTACAACAATGTATTTGACTATGAGGCTCAAATGGCTCTGAGCACTGTGGGACTTAACATGTTTGGTCATCAGTCCCCTAGAACTTAGAACAACTGAAACCTAACTAACCTAAGGACATCACACACATCCATGCCCCAGGCAGGATTCGAACCTGCGACCGTAGCGGTCGCGCGGCTCCGGACTGAGCGCCAAGAACGGCGAGACCACCGCGGCCGGCTGACTATGAGGTTCACGAGATTCGTAAGATAAGCTATCACCAGAAAAATATTAATGCGAGAGTCTACGAGGAGTAGGAATGATATAGCAACCTATTGCGAAGGTCACTCTGTACACACTGACAACACAACTAAATACTTCGTCAATAACGTAGTACCAGAAACTACAGCTTTCGTATACAACTGATGACTACGTCATTTATGTCCGATGCCTCTTGTAGTTATTCGTCTTTTAAAGCTTCAATCAATAATCGTATACACTAGCAATCACTGTGAACGTTATAAATTTGTACGTAAATTGGAGAATACGTTCACAAGGCAAAGATATAATTTAATATTATCTTTCGTTACCAATCAACGATAACACCTGTGGGTAGCGCCTCGCTACAACAATGTCATTGACTCTATTGAAATTTTATCGTAATAAATTAATTCGTCAATCTCATCGTTTCAGAATTAAGTGGAATAGCTTTTCATTTGTAATTAATCACTTTTCAATAAAACATAAAGCTGCTTTCCATGTCTAAGTAAAGATTAATTATCTTTCTTTCTGTTGCAAGCTATTAACTGAAGAATGCTATTCCTTCTCTTCAATTTTTTTGAACTTTCCTTGTGTCAATATTCCTGTCTTTTACTTTATTCGCCTTTGGGTTTACATTATTACGAAAAGATATATTCGAGATATTACTCTGCTTTGAAATAAGCCTTTGTATGTTTTTGTTGTAATAGTTTGGGGATGAAGGACAACTCGGGTACGGACTTTTTCAGTTTAAAACAGTTAATTCTTCATTTCCTGCAATTAATTCTTTTACAGGTACAAGCCAGCGTTTTACTTTATGAGTGTTGGTTCTCCATATTCAAAATCCCACTTAGCGGAAATGTAATGAAAAAATAAGTAAATAAATAAAACAAAAACAAAAACCTGAGTGTCACCGCCACTTTTCAGCTATAATGAACTTTAAATAATCAGACAAAGCTCAACCACTTCAGACGCTGACTTCCGCGACCCACTAACATTTAAAACTCAAAACACAGCAGTCGATGTTCTCTTTTAGAGAGAATTAGTGAATTCTCGACTAAATGGTTCTTCATTTGACGTTTAGGGACAAGGGGAAAAACTATCAGATTCTCAGTAAACTTCCGATTGTTTCTCAATAAATAACCCTTTCGTAGGACGACCGTGCTGTTTAACATAGATTACACATTCGGTGCATCCAACGAGATTTCCGGAATTTATTATATTACGAAGTTCAGTCCTCAACCACAAGCTAACTAAAGGACGTCGCGTGAACCCGTCTCATCGAATACAGCACCCAACGGAAAATCTCACAAAAATATTGAAACACGGTTCGCCGATCATCACGTGGCTGTTAAGCAACGGAACATACCATTAACCACCACAATTGGCGAAATAATCATTTTCTACACAAGGCGACAGTCTTCTCAAAGTATCTTTACAAACGACTTAGATCTGCTACGAACACACTTGAGTTCTGTCCCTGTTGCAGACTAATATACGTATCGTGCGTGGGAACCGATCTCAGAACACTGTTCAGATCATCTCTATCGAGGCTCACTACTTGAACAATACTCGGATAAAAAAATGACTCTGAGCACTATAGGACTTAACGTCTGAGGTCATCAGTCCCCTAACTAACCTAAGGACGTCACACACATACATGCCCGAGGCAGGATTCGAACCTGTGACCGTAGCGGTCGCGCGGTTCCAGACTGAAGCGTCTAGAACCGCTCGGCCACACCGGCCGACTCAATACTGCGATGTTATCGCATGGGATCTGTCGTTCAGAGAAACCTCTGTTCATATTCGCCAACTGGCGAAAACAGGTAGAGTTCGCTAAATTCAGCAGGCAGATGCTTTCTTTCCCGAACTCGGCTAATTTTGTCAAAGACGCAGCCACCCTCTGCCACGGTGAATGCGACGATAGGCAGCCGTGCAATGGACTCAGGTAACCAGGTTACTCCAACGTCACCTAGATTGCTAGTATCATGATATTTAGCACATACATTATAGAAAGTGTATAAGAAACTTTTTTTTTTTCAAGACAAAAAATTCTAATTCTGAAATTTTAAGAATTAAAAAAGTTGATTTTGTAAAATTCAAGGTTTTTTGAATCTAGTAAAGTACCACACATTTTTAAACCTTGGAATAAACTGAATA
This sequence comes from Schistocerca nitens, assembly GCF_023898315.1. Taxonomy (NCBI): domain Eukaryota; kingdom Metazoa; phylum Arthropoda; class Insecta; order Orthoptera; family Acrididae; genus Schistocerca; species Schistocerca nitens. The sequence goes on from NC_064622.1 coordinate 265,327,970, forward strand.
AAGTAGAACAAATTTCAGTTCTGTAATTCAAATAATTTTGGGGATGTAGCCTTCTTAGGATTTCAACGCATAATAAAAATGTCACAATTATTGACTGCTTTAAAAATTAAAAACTCTAAAATGAAAAAATGAAAAATTTTGATTTAAAATGGCAAATAATTTCAAAATTCCAAATCATGAATGATCAAACTTAATTTTTTGTTTTTTGATTTTACATGGAATAACACTGATGTTTTCATCATTAAACAAGCTAATTTGTGTGTAGTTAAAAACATATGTATAGGCCTAATGAAGCCATCAGTCCCTGTATAAGTTTCGGATTTTCAGTATCAAAACATGTAAGTTAGAGTGTATAAGTGTATGAAATAACTGATATGACTAATTTTGTTAAAATAGCTTTGTGTGCGGCTAGAACTATAATATTTAGCTAGAAAAAGCGTTTCTAGAACTGCCTGCCAGAAGAAATTGTTCTTGGATCAAAAAGACTTTTGTGACTACTCTTGGTTTGCGGGCTTGTCAGCGCACAGACCTTCTCTCTAGGTGGCGTTGATTACTCCCGGCACGCGTCCAGTCTGCAATATCGGCTGCTGAGGGCAGGTCAAGGCGAGCGGAAACTGTAAGGGTCATGTTTTCGCTGTCCGCTAATTACCAGAATGAATTCAGCACGAACTATACAATCAAGAGAAGTTAAAGGAAATCCTCTACAGTTATCATCCGCTCCCACTGATAATAACGCTCTTTTACGTATACCTCGGAATAACTTGATTAATTAGACCTATCTTATCTATGGATTAAGTGCGATGAGTAAAAAGGAGAACAAAACATGAGGCTGGCTACAGCATGACGCGTTTCAAAGTTTTGTGAATTATTGTTCCGGACAACTTTAATTCACTGCTCTTTTACCACCTCAAGGCACTGAGAATTATTTGCACAGTCAGCACTACTGTTCATCAGTGAGGTTTGCTAAATGTTTTAAAATATAATTTTAATCCCTTTTCAAAATAGTAGATCAGAAGCCGAATCTGCCCAATGATGATTAGATCCCATAGCCACCAGATTTCGATGATGTTGATTGCTACGTTTCTCACGCCGCTGCAAATATTCCCAAACATTTTATGCGGGATCAAGATCACGTGATTTAGTGGTCATTCGAGATGTGATAGCGGGCTCGAGTGCTCCTAAAACCAGTAATGCACAGGTGCGTCCTTGTTAACACCGCTGTCGTCATTCCCGAACACGGGTGCATCATAACGAATATGGAGAAGAAAGGTAACGGTAGAATACTGAAAATGTTCACAGTGTTACAGTAGCTGTGTTGTTAAGGGGAACGACAAAGGTGCTGTGGCGACTACGGCTGTTATGAAATATAAGGAATTTATTCGCAGTTGCTAAGACGAACAGTTACCAGTTGTATATAAGGGAATGACGACAGTGGTACTGGGTGCTAGACCAGGAGTCGAACCCAGATTTCCTGCTTTATGCTGGCGGTCGCCTTAACCACTTTGACTATACGTGCACATTTCACAGCCAGACCCAAACTTCCATATGGAGGGAAGGATGTCTCAATTGGAAGTCGCTGCCTGGTTTTGGTGATAAATACGATATTGTTGCAACGCCTGTGTTGTTAAGAAGACCAGTGCAATGTTCCTTCGAACACATAGGCGTGCCCGAAGAAACAGTCGCAGCGGCAACTACGACCATCAAGAAGTACAGGAAATGTATCGCAGTTGCGAATACGAATCGCCTTCGGCTGTATATTGCAAAGACGACAATCAAAATTTGTGCCTGACCGGTACTCGAACCAGGATTTTTCGCTTTACGCGAACGATCTTCATAACTACATTGGCTGTCCGTGAATGAATAACGACAAAACCCATACTTCCATATGTCATCGTCCGGGAATGCAGGTTGTGGCCAATGGACGGCGACATATGGAAGTTTGGGTCTGGTTGTGGTTTGTGCTCCGGTGGTCAAAGCGGTTAAGGTGACTGCTTGCATAAAGGGGGGAATCTGGGTTCGAGTTCCGGCACAAATGTTCATTGTTGGCATTCTCCTGCGCAGTTGATGGTTGTTTGTATTCGCAACTACGAATGCTTCTCATACAGTTCAAAGCGGCTGTTCTTTCGGACATGCATGCATGTTCAAAGGAACACTGCATTGTTGTTCTTTAATAACACAGGCACTACAATATAGTATTTACCCGCCGATATCAGGCAGCGACTTACAAGTAAAATACGATATTGCGGTGCCTGTGTTCTTTTGATCACGATTCGAAGCTCCTTTGGACATGCACGCACAAATTTTCATTGCCGTTATTTCATTCTAAAGCTGATGGTAGTCCTTATGAGCAACTGCGAATTCATTTGATTGTATCAGTTAAAATGTCCTCCCCTTACAGGAATTACATAATGTGTGTACGAGTACAGATTATGACGCAGGAACAACGATAAAGTCTGGAACTGGCCGTGAGTCATGGGTGGACAGCCAAAGCTGTTACGGCAACCGCTCATGTAAAGCGGGAAATCCGGGTTCCAGTTCCAGACCGGTACAGGTTTTCACTCTCGCCATTCCCTTGTATAGCCGATGGCTGATCGTATTCGCAACTGTGAACACATTTCTTATTTATCCCTGCTCACGTTCACGGCAAAACGAATAAGTGGGCCCTCACCTTGGGACGAAAAACACCCTCAAAATATGACAGGACAAACTACAGTCTGAGCTACCACCTCTACACACTGCAGTTTGAACGCTGCATTGGGCCATCGGTGCATTTGACGACTTCTGTTATTTGCATAGGGTCAAAATCACTACTTGTCTGACTACACTATACGCCCCTAGGCAGCTACTGCCCAGTCTCTACGTCATTTGGCCCGTTGTAGCTTAATGCGCACTCTGGCCTCTAACGAGGAAACATACGCCAAATTTCTCTTGCAAGCAACTGCCTTCATGTTGCTCACGCGTAAGCTGGTTGAAATGGAAGTCCATTCACTAATACCACCAATATCTGGCATGTTTCAAACCGATTAACGTTACACTCGTCTCTGGTCTCTCTCGCTTAGGATCCTTTTATTGCCACTGTCCTTACGTCGTCTTACGTGTATGCGAGTGGTACATCATTCCTGGTAGACACAATGGACAATCAGTGTTGATACACCAATAAATTGGGTAACTGCATTCGCAGATGGCTTAGGTTCGTAAAGAGCACACTAAACAGTTCTTGTTGTTGTTGTGGTCTTCAATCCTGAGACTGGTTTGATGCAGCTCTCCATGCTACTCTATCCTGTGCAAGCTTCTTCATCTCCCAGTACGTACTGCAACCTACATCCTTTTCAATCTGTTTAGTGTATTCATCTCTTGGTCTCCCTCTGCGATTTTTACCTTCCACGCTGCCCTCCAATACTAAATTGGTGATCCCTTGATGCCTCAGAACATGTCCTACCAACAGATCCCTTCTTCTAGTCAAGTTGTGCCACAAACTTCTCTTCTCCCCAATCCTATTCAGTACCTCCTCATTAGTTATGTGATCTACCCATCTAATCTTCAGCATTTTTCTGTAGCAGCACATTTCGAAAGCTTCTATTCTCTTCTTGTCCAAACTATTTATCGTCCATGTTTCACTTCCATACAGGGCTACACTCCATCCAAATACTTTCAGAAATGACTTCCTGACACTTAAATCTATATTCGATGTTAACAAATTTCTCTTCTTCAGAAACGCTTTCCTTGCCATTGCCAGTCTACATTTTATATCCTCTCTACTTCGACCATCATCAGTTATTTTGCTCCCCAAATAGCAAAACACCTTTACTACTTTAAGTGTCTCATTTCCTAATCTAATTCCCTCAGCATCACCCGATTTAATTCGACAACATTCCATTATCCTCGTTTTGCTTCTGTTCATGTTCACCTTATATCCTCCTTTCAAAACACTATCCATTCCGTTCAACTGCTCTTCCAAGTCCTTAGCTGTCTCTGACACAATTACAATCTCATCGGCAAACCTCAAAGTTTTTATTACTTCTCCATGGATTTTAATACCTACTCCGAATTTTTCTTTTGTTTCCTTCACTGCTTGCTCAATTTACAGATTGAATAACACCGGGGATAGGCTACAACCCTGTCTCACTCCCTTCCCAACCACTGCTTCCCTTTCATGTCCCTCGACTCTTATAACTGCCATCTGGTTTCTGTACAAATTGTAAATAGCGTTTCGCTCCCTGTATTTTACTCCTGCCACCTTCACAATTTGAAAGAGCGTATTCCAGTCAACATTGTCAAACGCTTTCTCTAAGTCTACAAATGCTAGAAACGTAGGTTTGCCTTTCCTTAATCTTTCTTCTAAGATAAGTCGTACGGACAGTATTGCCTCACGTGTTCCAATATTTCTACGGAATCCAAACTGATCTTCCCCGAGGTCGGCTTCTACCAGTTTTTCCATTCGTCTGTAAAGAATTCGCGTTAGTATTTTGCAGCTGTGGCTTATTAAACTGATAGTTCGGTAATTTTCACATCTGTCAACGCCTGCTTTCTTTGGGAATGGAATTATTATATTCTTCTTGAAGTCTGAAGGTATTTTGCCTGTCTCATACATCTTGCTCACCAGATGGTAGAGTTTCGCCAGGACTGGCTCTCCCAAGGCCGTCAGTAGCTCTAATGGAATGTTGTCTACTCCCTTGTATCGGCTCAGATTTTTCAGTGCTCTGTCAAACTCTTCACGCAGTATCATATCTCCCATTTCATCTTCATCTACATCCTCTTCCACTTCCATAATATTGTCCTCAAGTACATCGCCCTTGTATAGACCCTCTATATACTCCTTCCATCTTTCTGCTTTCCCTTCTTTGCTTAGAACTGGGTTTCCATCTGAGCTCTTGATATTCATGCAATTGGTTCTCTTTTCTCCAAAGGGCTCTCTAATTTTCTTGTAGGCAGTATCTATCTTACCCCTAGTGAGATAAGCCTCTGCAACCTTACATTTGTCCTCTAGCCATCCCTGCTTAGCCATTTTGCACTTCCTGTCGATATCATATTTGAGACGTTTGTATTCCTTTTTGCCTGCTTCATTTACTGCATTTTTATATTTTCTCCTTTCATCAATTAAATTCAATATTTCTTCTGTTACCCAAGGATTTCTACTAGCCCTTGTCTTTTTACCTACTTGATCCTCTGCTGCCTTCACTACTTCATCCCTCAAAGCTACCCATTCTTCTTCTACTGTATTTCTTTCCCCCATTCCTGTCAATTGTTCCGTTATGCCACTAAACAGTAGCTTTGTAACAGTAGCTTTCGAACAGTAGCTTTCGAAATTTTGTAAATTTTTTATAAATTTGAGGTAAGATCTTATGGGACCAAACTGCTTAAGTCATCGGCCGCTAAGCTTACACACTACTTAATCTAACTTGAAGTAACTCACGCTATGAACATCACACACACCCATGCCCGAGGTAGGACTCGAACCGCGACAAGGCGCCCCAGACCGCGCAGCTACCCTGCGAAAGTTTGTAATGTGCTATCAGGTGGTACCTGACCATCTTCAAGTACCAGTCAGATCAAGTTATTTCGCATTTCCATGTACTCTACTGTGGATTTACAAATCACTCATGCTGCCTTTCATTGTATACTTTCAGTATCCCCTGTAGTCTATACTAGTAGTGATTCCAGAATTTAAACAATATTATAAGATGTGTCCGTTACGTGGCAGTTTATGTCCAAACTGTCACGCAAAATAATTTACAATGTAATATGCATATCCGAATAATCAGTATAGTCGATTCATTAGAGCTGCATGAGAACTGCAGACAGTATCCACTACTGGCAATGGTCGCACAACTTATTATATCTTCTCTTACTTTTATTAAGGTGAGAGGAGCCTGTTATTTTCTACAGCCTTCGCAGATCCTTCTAGCTGGATTTGGACATGGAAGTTAACTTAAAAGGATCGGAGAGTCTTGAACTCCTGGGCAAGTAGAGTAGAATTCGCTGAGCCCTGTCTCCACACAGGAGACGCTTTGGGAATGGCCTATGTACCGTAAAACTGCTTTGTGCGAGACGCTAGGAAAAATCCTTTTTGAAAATCTAAAAATTTAAAATCTAGGCTTAGCGGTCGGAATGGGAGAATAAGCGCATGGCTTTTTTTTCCTGCAGCCACACGATCAAACAATGTTCGTTTAAATTCAAGTAAATGGGAGTCTACTGTCTCACCATAATTATATCTGCAGAAGGAGCGTTTCCCTACGTGTGTCTACATGCAAGCCCTTTTTCTGGTTGGAGTTGGAAACCTGTCATGCAGTGGGAGAAATTTTCTGCTTTCCTAACTGCACCAGAATATCATCGTTTAACTCTTACAAAATATGAGAGTGTTGGAGTCTTCTAAACTTATTTATAAAAATACTATTGGTCAGACTCACAAGATCTACAGCAATCGGCAGCCGAGGTTCCTATCTGGCAGAACCAGCCAAATTTTGGAGAGTAAAGTCAAGGGACATTTGCTGCATAGACACCGACGGGCGGACACCTGTTGTCACTATGGCAAAGAGAAGATACCTGCAGCTGAGGTATCGCAGAGAGGGACTTCATCTTAGGGTAGAGTACAGAAGAGCTGGACTCACAATATCCAGCCGCTACTGCTGCCGTCTGGCGCACTCATACCGACACTGCTTCTGAGTGGCAAGATGCGAAGCCAATTAACATACACACATCAAAAATAGTTTTGCATCACCTCGGTTCCGAGAGTTCCAAAACCTGTACAGAAATCTGCAACAGAGATCAACATAAACCTCATTTCCGCCCTTTTTATTGCTCATGAAAATCACACATTGCATGTTGTACCACCATACAGCGAGACCTTCAGACGTGGTGGTCCAGATTGCTGTACACAGGTATCTCTAATACCCAGTACCACGTCCTCTTACACTGATGCATGCTTGTATTCGTAGTGGCGACCTATCCACAAGTTCATCAAGGCACTGTTGGTCAAGATTGTCCCACTCCTCAACGGCTATTCGGCGTAGATCCCTCAGAGTGGTTGGTGGGTCACGTCGTCCATAAACGGCCCTTTTTCAATCTATCCCAGGCATGTTCGATACGGTTCATGCCTGGAGAACATGCTGACCACTCTATTAGAGCGATATCGTTATCCTGAAGGAAGTCATTCACAAGATGTGCACGATGGGGGAGCGAATTGTCGTCCATGAAGACGAATGCCTTACCAATATGCTGTCGATATGGTTGCACTATTGGCCGGAAGATGGCATTCACGTATCGTGCAGTCGTTACGGCGCCTTCCATGACCACCAACAGCGTACGTCGGCCCAACATAATGCCACCCCAAAACAGCAGGGAATCTCCTCCTTGCTGTACTCGCTGGACGGTGTGTCTAAGGCGTTCTGCCTGACCGGGTTGCCTCCAAACACGTCTCCGACGATTGTCTGGTTGAAGGCATACCCGACCCTGATCGGTGAAGAGAACGTGACACCAATCCTGAGCGGTCCATTCGGCATGTTATTGGGCGGCCCATCTGTATCGCGCTGCATGATGCCGTGGTTGCAAAGATAGATCTCGCCGTGGACGTCGGGAGTGAAGCTGCGCATCATGCAACCTATTGCGTACAGTTTGAGTCTTTACCCGAAGTCCTGTGGCTGCACGAAAAGCATTATTCATCGTGGTGGCGTTGCTGTCAGGGTTCCTTCAACCATAATCTGTAGGTAGCGGTCATCCACTGCAGTAGTAGCCCTTGGGAGGCCTGAGCGAGGCATGCTATCGACATTTCCTGTCTCTCTCTGTATCTCCTCCGTGTCCTAACAACATCGCTTTGGTTCACTCCGAGACGCTTGGTCACTTCCCTCGTTGAGAGCCCTTCCTAGCACAAAGTAACAATGCGGATGCGATCGAACCGCGATATTGACCGTCTAGGCATGGTTGAACTACAGACAACACGAGCTGCGTACCTCCTTCCTGGTGGAATGACTGGAACTGATCGGCTGTCGGACCCCTCCGTCGTATAGGCGCTGCTGATGCATGGTTGTTTACACTTTTGGACGTGTTTAGTGACATTTCTGAACCGTAAAGGGACTGTGTCTGTGATACAATATCGACAGTCAAGTCTATCTTCAGGAGTTCTTCTAACTGGGGTGATACAAAACATGTTTTTTATGTGTGCACATCATGGTTTACCTGCACAGTCTTAACTTTCGCAGCCAGCTAGTTGGTTCCGACATGCACTTTGGTTATTTTACTGCTGTTCGTACTTACCTTTCTGGGTTCTTTCGCTACACCACTGAATTCCTTTACAGTCATTAGCAGTATCCGTGGTATGGTTTGGTGGTATGCTTTCCTGTGTCCACCCACCAGCGGCAAGACATTATTTCATAATTAAAATCCTTTTGTCCACTTAAATAGCTAATTAATTTGTTTTATGTTTTATGGTAATAAACCAAGTTGTTGTGGTGACTGCTTGTTTCTTTTGTAGTTTAGATGAGCCCCTTTGTTAATGTACCCATAAGTCGTGTGGTACCCCAACTTTCTTGCTTAATTGGACCACTCCTAGTAGCTTTCGTTCAGTAAGACGTTCTGCGAAATTGTTTTTCTTAGATTTTCGTTATGTTACAGGGAACTTGTTTTCCCTGTAGGTCACCTGGGGTCGAACTTACAGCATCTTAGGAGTATGCTTAACAGCTCAGCTGCCACCTCACAGGTCGCACATGTGTTTTGTAAGCTGTCTCCTTTTTCCTGTCCGTTGCATGGTTGGCCTGAATTGGTTTCTTCAACTTTGTCAGTTTACAGAGACGACTGTGTGCGTTTCATTTGTGACCTAGGTGCAACTTATTTCGTTGTTTGCCCTCTTCATGGTTATTGTAGGTCTCCAAAAAACCTACATTACTCTTAAATATTGTCAGTCATTTGCTAACTTACAGCCGGCCGATGTGACCGAGCGGTTCTAGGCCCTTCAGTCTGGAGCCACGCGACCGCTACGGTCGCAGGTTCGAATCCTGCCTCGGGCATGGATGTGTGTGATGTCCTTAGGTTAGTTAGGTTTAAGTAGTTCTAAGTTTTATGGGACTAATGACCTCAGATGTTAAGTCCCATAGTGCTCAGAGCCATTTTTGCTAGCTATCATTTAAATTAACTTGCTACTAGCCAGGTTTCAACTTTACTGTCATGTTTAGCAGCAATACAAAGCCTTAGAAGACAGCACGTAGTGGCAACGAGAAAACAATATTATTGTACAGTATCCATATCAACACTCTATTTCCACATGTACAGAGTCGTCATATTAAAGTAAAGTGTATATATGTGGCATTGTACATTTAAAAATACATTGTGATTATCAGTTATGTACAGTGATGTTGTTCATAGTTCCACTTAAGTGTCATATTCTAATTCTTTATACTGTTGCTTTATAATTATACTGAAGTCGTAACTGGCCAGTAGCAAGGGAGATTGAATAAAAAATCAGCAAATACAAGCGGAAAACGACGGCTTAAAATGTTTGCTGAGATTGCTTGTCCCTATTATTAGACAATATAGATTCGTTCCTCCGTAGTCACCGCCCAGAAGGGTGTCACAGTGGTAATAACAGTAGCCCCGTATGATTGAGAACCAGCTTCAGATCCCCGTCCAGACAACCAGATTTTGGGTTTCTCGTGGTAAATCGCTTAAGGCAAATACTCGGATGCTCCTTTTCTCGTCCTCCTCCAATTTCACATGTGTTCTATTCCTAATATGTTGTATTTTTATTTTTTAAGCATATGTTGCGCGAACAAACTTTTGGTTCTAGTCTTATAAAACATTTTAAGATGCGTTATACATGTTCTCTCTAAATGACACTTCCCGGGCATGTAACTATGTTCTTTTGAAAGTCGTCGATAATCTCGTTGTCTGCTATTCCCTAGAACGTTTTTTCATCGTTTTACAGAGATGGATATGTCCGATTAGGACGTGATCTAGAGGCAACCTGTTGCATTAGTTGGCTATTTCCCGGCTACTCAGCCCTCTAAAAGAAAAATGAAACACTTTTAAGAGTCAAAATTCATTATTCTGGTCAGTTTGGACTTACCGTAACTGTCATTGTTAAGCAGTAGTCAGCATGATATACTGGTTCTGTCTCTAAATGACCATGGCCAAATATAACTGTGACTTTTTGAGAGTCATCTTTAGTCTCGGTGTCAACTACCCTCTTAGACGTTAAGATGTTCCTCACTCGAGTTTATTTACAGACCTGGAAGTGCTGTTTTCGATAAAGTGATACAGACTGCGTTGAGGCCAATGTATTACACTGTATTCTGTAACAATACGAGTCCATCATAGCAGCGTAATCCACAGTAAAGAAAAAATACTTCCTCTCACAAGGGAACCTCCCCATCGCACCCCCCTCAGATTTAGTTATAAGTTGGCACAGTGGATAGGCCTTGAAAAACTAAACACAGATCAATCGAGAAAACAGGAAGAAGTTGTGTGGAACTATGAAAAAAATAAGAAAAATATACAAACTGAGTAGTCCATGAGCCAGATAGGCAACATCAAGGGTAACGTAAGCGCAGGGGCGCCGTGGTCCCATGGTTAGAGTGAGCAGCTGCGGAATGAGAGGTCCTTGGTTCAAGTCTACCCTCCAGTGAAATATTTTCTTTCTTTATTTTCGCAAAGTTATGATCTGTCCGTTCGTTCATTGACGTCTCTGTTCACTGTAGTACGTTTAGTGTCTGCGTTTTGCGACCGCACAGCAAAACCGTGCGATTAGTAGACGAATGGACGTGCCTCTCCAATGGGAACCGAAAACATTTGATCGCAAGGTCATAGGTCAACCGATTCCTCCACAGGAAAACACGTCTGATATAATCTATACGACACTGGTGACAGCATGTGCGTCACATGACAGGAATATTTTGTCGACCCACCTAACTTGTACATTTGGCGAATGGGTAAAAAGCTTCTTATACCTTGCCCGATTTAGGTTTTCTTGTGGATGTGATAATCACTCCCAAAAAAGTGATGAAAACATAAGAGTTTGTCACATAAACTGCAACAAATAAATGCAACAGTTTCACAGTCGCACAGTTTTCCCTGTGCTCTATTAAAACATATGTTTTGTTTCGATGTTTGTTTAGGTGTAGCGTCCCCATACTACGGCGCAGTTACCTCGCATCGGACGGACGGACGGACAGATAATAATTGTCTGAAAATAAAGAATTAAATATTTAACTTGGGGCAAGGCTCGAACCAAGGACTTCTCGGTCCGCAGTTGCTCACGCTAACCACGGGACCACGTCGCACCTGAGCTCATACTATCCTTAATGTTGCTTATCTTGCACATGGACTACTCAGTTTGTATATTTTGCTTATTTTTTTCATAGTTCCACACAACTTCTTCCTGTTTTCTCGATTGATCTGTGTTGTTTTTCAAGGCCTATCCACTGTGCCAACTTATAACTAAATCTGAGGGGGGTGCGATGGGGAGGTTCCCTCGTCAGTAACATCCTTGAGCATGGTTGTTATGCGGGCAGTTTGCTATCTCCACTCTCTTGGAGATGGTAGTCTGAAGAGATGAGAAGGTATTAAGCTATAACAGAGAAATGCGTAATATTTGTAAATTATAGATTGTAGCGATCAGTCGTCCTTTTTTTTGTTTTTATTCAATGAAATGCGGATGAAGCCCGACCAAAAGGCACTACATAGATTGAGCCAAAATAATAGTGCGATGAGAATGGCTAGCTTCTAACCGAAATCTAGATCTGCACAATAAAATTTAAAAAGTACGTCTGATCACTGCAATCTATAATTTACAAGTCAATATAAAAGTCGCTGAGTGCAACAGCTTTGTGAATGGAAGGTAACCTGATGAAATGCATAATATTTGAATCGGTCCATGATACGAAACCTGATGCCACGACTGCTAACAGGTTTTCTGCAAAAGTCACATTATACGCATTCGGGCTCTGTTTCATGCAGATTTATGTTCTTCGCTGCGTATACTCTACTAAAGAGTAAGTTCGTGTCATTTCCACAATTTTTGTGGCTGTTAGGAAAATATTTACATGGGTAAATTACAAACACTATTTAAAAAATCGACTTTCTCGAACGAACCTATAGTGACCTATTCCTTCCGTTTGTGTGTTCGTTGAAGTGAACCTGAAATTGCTACTCTCATATTAGCAGCTGTTATTGCCTTTGCTACGTTAGACTCTCGATTAATCCTGCTCTGAAGAAATGGAAGTATTTTAGGGCACAATCTGAGTGCAGCTCTTTACAGTTCGACATTTAACACTTCGTTATTAATTTTTTTAGCTCTCTGTATTCCAAGTAAATTGAATACAAAGCTCTCCTCGCGTAACACCGACGCCACAGGGCAGACTTTGTTTTCCTAAGTAATTGGTTTCCGAGCAGGGAAGTAGGACCAACGGCGGTGGTATCAGAAATCGACGGCTTAGTGCGACGTGACCGAAGCGAAAAATACTGTCGTCCTAGAAACAAGGAAATATTTCATTTATTTCTTTATTTTTAAAAGGCGGAGGGGCGAAAGAAAATGACGTGAAGCGGAACTCGACGATAGTGGCGTTCAAGTGAGTCACAATTGAGTCACAATATAAATTTTTTTCAACAGCTGCCTCGATTGGCCGAGGTACGAGCCGGGCGTCGAGAACTGGAAAAATACAAATAAAATGGAAAAAAAGCACACACAACAAGAGTTTTGTTTACCGAAGTAATTGGTTTGTATCAGGAGGGGTTTCGTGGGTCGGGCCAGCTGCACGTCACGAATTCTGCGCTCTCCGCGTCGTGAGCCCTGCCGACTGCAGCGGTCGATGCCCACTCTCCTCCCATTTCTCTCTCTCTCTCTCTCTCTCTCTCTCTCTCTCTCTCTCTATCTCTATCCACTCGTCCCACTCGCCCTCTCTCCTCCACCGGTCGCGCTGAGATTTGTTTTTGATGGGGTCCATGTTTGCCGAACGCGCTCCCCCGAGCTTCTCTGGGATTCCCCGGACCGTGGATGCTGCGAGCTGATTGGCCGGCCTCCGGAAAACCTCGCACATCCGCCGCCGGAGATGGCGACTCGATATTTCCGTCGACAAACACGGCACTCCTGCCTGCCTGGCTGTCTGCTGCGCCTTTCGTACCCCTTCCACTTCTCACCGTCCCCTATCCACCCCCACGCCCCCGTCAACTCGCCCCTCCTACCTCACCCACACCTCCCCAGCCTCTTTTCCGTCGTGCCATTCGACCCTATTCGCTTTTTTCCCTTTGCAATCCACTCTGGTAGCGGGGAGGCCCTTTTTAACACCTGGCCACTAGGGCCACCTCGAAGACTCCCTCGGGGTACATCTGCGACCACCTTCGTAAGCTCAGAGATTGTCGTCGCCATAGGTGGCAGTTCAGTTGCCCTCCCACGGCTTGTGTGTCGAGAAAAATGGCGTGTCTCCTTCACGAACTGCAGCAGTCAGCCCACTGAAGAGTCCATTTCGAGGCGGCCATCATCTCTTCTATCGCTGTATTTCATTGCTTCATATCCCTGATGGCGTGAGGTTACCTCGGTCGTGTTTCCTTACTTTAGTACATTTTCTGTATTATATTTGTGAAGTTATAAATTAAAATAAAAATGTTTTTCCTCCTAATTTTCTTTGCGTTCAGCAAAATGATCATTAAAACCACCGAATATCAGCCGCGCACAACTCTGACGTATGTTTCCTGAAACAATATTCTTCGCAACTCGTGCGTGATTAATTTCGGCTCCATACATCAGCAAGTAAAAGTTTGTTATATGGATCGTGCTATGAGCACTGTTTTTAAAGAACCAATCTGATTCGAATTATTTCCATTAAAATCAGTTCGGGACCAACGGTGCACATTTATTTTTACAAATTTTTATTACCTTCGGCATTTATGTCTGCAGAGTTGCGTAATTTGAATTTGCCGCTGAGATAATTGTTAAGATGGCGGCAGACAATTACAGAGACATTCTATGTTAGAGCAAATTTCCTTTTAACAGCGTAAGTATTTGAATTAATGCCGATTAAACTTTTTACATTGTGCACTATTTAGACTAATTTTCGTCATGCAAAACTATACTTTCGTAAGAAACACAGACAAAATTGCGATACAAATCGCTATCATCAATGGCTGCGCTCCTTGCACCGGAAAGAAACAATTAACACAGATAATGCGTATTGGGAGAGGAATTAAAGTTACAAATAATTATTCACACATATTTACAATAATAAAGAACTCTATTCTCAAGTAATAGTTAACAAATAATTACAATTTCTTAACAGACCTCAGTTTGATATGCGTCTTGCGTCCGCAACCTACAAAAGCCAACCAAAAAAAAGTTAAAAACGAAGGAAGACGAACGCAGATCATTAAAGGAATTTACAATTATGATTGTATGATACACATCGATATGTCCAATTACATCATAAAATATTATATAAATAATTAATATTTATCATAGTTTTGTTTTATTTCACTGTTTTTCCATATGTCGGATAGATAATGTTTATAACTGTTAGGGGCATAATTTCCTCTCGTCGCACTGTAGCTAAAATTTATCTCGTGGATGTTACACGTTCCCTAGACGAGAGTGACACGGAAATTACTGAACATTATTCCCTCTCTGTTAAGCAAAGGAATGTACTACATTTCCGACCACAGACAGGCCAATGGCGTCGTCTGGATGCGGTATGGATAGGCTCGCTCATTTGCTCGTTCATTTGCTTCGTAACGTTACTCCTAGTTATTTTAATCGACGTGATTGCGTCAGGCAGCAGATCACTAGCACTGTACTCGAACCTCTCATGTGATTGTTTTCGCCGTGCGGTTAAAGGCGCTGCAGTCTGGAACCGCAAGACCGCTACGGTAGCAGATTCGAATCCTGCCTCGGGCATGGATGTTTGTGATGTCCTTAGGTTAGTTAGGTTTAACTAGTTCTAAGTTCTAGGGGACTAATGACCTCAGCAGTTGAGTCCCATAGTGCTCAGAGCCATTTGAACCTTTTTTTTTTTATTGTTTTCGCTATTCGTCCCCATTAGCTTACATTTTCCCACATTTAGAGCAATCTTCCTTTCATCAGAACGAATAGTAATTCTACCTAGGTCACCCTGTATCCTTCTGCAGCCACTGAACGACGACACAGTGTCATCAGCAAACAGTCCCAGATGGCGGCTCGTCCTATCTTTCAGGCTGTTTACATATATAGAGGGTAAGAGCGGTCCTATCACAGTTCTCAGGGGTAATCCTCACCATACAAGTCTTCGATTAACAACCACCGTCCAGGACAACGTATTGTTTTCCGTTACTTAAAGAGTCCTTCAGCGCCGTGATGAGACATTTCTTCCACCCTCTCAATGCATGACTGTTAGGAGACAACCGAGACTTCATCCTCGGATATCCTCTAGTTTCTCGCAAAAAAGAAATCAACGGGCGTTAACAGACCCGTGGAATGGAGCGACGGGGTCACGACGCCGCTTGATTCAGCTTGGACTCTCCAGCCGAGTGCGCACTGGAATTTGCCTACTGCTTGGTTTAAAACTTCCTCGCTGAGAGTGAGAGTCTTGGAAAGTATACAGGGAAGGGGTGGGGGGTAGGGGGGGAGGGGATTAATGAGGCAGACTTAACAGTGAAAAATAAAAGCTGCCACATCTGAGTCGGTCCGCGACACGTGATCCGTCCATTAACCATAAACAGAGCGTTTCCCACGAATTAAAAAAAAAAATAGTGTGTCGGCTACCAATGAAGTGATCAGCATGATTCTGCACCTTCTCTGTTTATTTGTATCACACACGTCATTCCATCATCAGTCCATTTCTACAAAAACACTTCTCAACGCACTGTACAGTCCGTGCCAGAAGAAGCCTCCTACGATTGCTAAGAGATTTTCAGCTGTAGATAACAGATCCACAAACCATTTCGGGCAGTGATGATGCCTGTTTGAAGCATGGCAGCTTGGCAAAGCTGAACGGGACTGTTGGATTTAAAATGCGCTGCGACTCAGAAACTTCTAGTAAGGAAAAAAAGAAAAAATCATGTGTAGCTATGAAACTATTATTTGCGAAAAATGCTTAAGCAGCTTCGTACCCTTACACGAAACTCTCTTTATGTAATGGTGGACATGAAAAGACATTGTTAGTTTATTCTGTCCTTGATACAGTCTCATAAGTAAAGTATAAATATGGACTTTCAGTGCTATATATTTCCTGATCATAGAACAATTTTCTTTCTTATTGATGACACCCACAACAAGACAGGAAAGTACCAAGAATAAAGATTTTTTATGAGGCGGCAAAATGTATTGGGTAAAATATGTTCCGTACTGGGTGTTGTATCAAACTTTGCCTTTCATCGACAATGTTATTACTGGCTGAGGTAGCCAAAGGATTCCTCGCAGCTCGATTCCTCCAGTACGCCAGCCTTTAGTTGCCTTATTCGAATGAAGTTCTGAATAGCATCCTCCTTCAGAGGAGAGAGATACCGATTATGCTTGACCTGGACCAGGATATCTCGTTCCAGTGATAGTACTATCCGTAAACGCAATGCATCAGGGGTAGAATTCTGCCCAATCACACGCTCTTAACTATGCGAGGAAACTTCAGCAAAGGCAAGAAAGAAATCAATAAATTCTCATTGGCTAAATTAGAGTAATCCTTGTAATTAGTAATCCTTGTTCATTCTAGCAGTAACTGAAAATCTGAAGTGCTTAAGAGGGTAAACAACAGAAAATAATATAAGTTTTTATTTGTTCTTAATTTTTTGCCCTAAGACTTCATGAAAAACAAATATTTAACTCCTTTCCCTACAATAATTTGCTTTACTACACGTCCCTACCTGCGTTTGTGCCAAGATGACGGCAATAGTCGAAACGTGCTCATAAATAAATGAAAAATATATTAGAATGGCACTATTTGTAAAAGTTAGTAATGATTACTGATTCATTCAATGAATTTATCGCCGTTAGTATTGGGAGGACGAACTACCGAGTGGATGAATCATGATAACACAGGACGTGGCACTAAAATGAGCATGTATGGTCTGGAAGATTCTTAGCTAATAATGTTAACCCAAATGTCTTTAGCAGCAGTTAAAGTCTGATGGGATGGCGGTTGCTTACCTCTCTCTCACTCTCTCTCTCTCTCTCTCTCTCTCTCTCTCTCTCTCTCTCTCTTTCTCCCTCCCTCCCTCTTCCTCTCTCTCCCTCTCTCTTTTTATCATTACCTGACCTCCAGTCAATGCCAATATGAATCCAAGTGTTTCCTGAAACATTTTAAATAATAGCAAAGGCCACACATAGCGAGTACAGCCTGGAATCGAATCCTTTCTGTTTCATCACAGAAACGCTTTATCCATTGCGCTACAGGTATGAGAAACAGGCGCGGATCCATGGTCTGGTACTGGAGATAACGGGGCGGGTGTGAAATTTTCTTTCTGCCACCGCCGCTCCCCCCCTCTCCCCCTCCCTCCTCTCCCCTCCCCTCACCACCATACCCCCCCCCCCCTATCCCTCTACCAACCACAATCGCAAAACATTACTTGCCGTCTCACCCAATTTATTGCGCCGCAGAAGCCTACAACTTTAATAACAATAAAATATGTAATACATTTTGTTATGATGATGATGATGATGATAATTTGTTCGCAACGGTACTTAATTTTTACATTAACATAACTTGCACAAAACTTCAGAGAAATGTATGATCTGAAAACTCGAAAGTCCGAGAAATTGAAATCCATTTCGCCTTAAGAACTATAGTAGCAACAAATTGTCACTACTTTAGCAATGTCAACGTTATCAGTACTCCACTAAGCTATACAATTGTCGACTCAGGTCTGCAGTCTTTCGTTAAGTGAGGGTGTAAATGACGGAAATGCTGTACTTTCAGTCGTGTCCACCTATTTAGTTCATCCAGTATTGTTCGGTACCCCCTCTATAGCTCCTGCAATGTAGCAATTTGGAACGTATGTCGACGTATGCACGAAGATAGACTATAGTACTAAGATAGACTATAATACTATCTGCCGCCACCAGATGGTGTAGCTGCTTCCCGTAGGTAGTGCAAAGCAGCAGCACTTATTGCGGTTTGCGAGTAAGCTGTTGAAAATCGATAAGACAACATGGAAGCAGACAAGCACGGGCAACGGTTTACACTTTGGTTTCTCTGGAGGGAATGAGTGACTGCTTCAGACATCCTCAAAAAAATGGTTCAAATGGCTCGAAGCACTATGGGACTTAACATCTGAGGTCATCAGTCCCCTAGACTTAGAACTACTTAATCCTAACTAACCTAAGGACATCACACACACATCCATGCCCGAGGCAGAATTCGAACCTGCGACGACAGCAGCAGCGCGATTCTAGACTGAAGCGCCTAGAACCGCTCGGCCACCACGGCCGGCAGACATCCTCACGAGGTTAGTAAATACGCAGGAAAAGATCACACCAAGTCGCAGATCCGTATTTCATTGGTTATCAGAGTTTAGAGACGGTAGGGACTGTGCTGTAAAACGCAAAAGCACTGGACGTCTAGCAACTTCACACACACCAAACAGTAGCAATCGGGTCAACGACTTGATACTGGGCCACAGGCGAATCACATTTGATGGACTAGATAAGGCAACAAGTGTGTCAAGGGGAACCCACCACACCATCATCCATGACATTTCGAAAATTAATCCCCCATATTTGCCGAATATGGCACCTACTGGACGCAATGAAAGAGGTCAGGATGGGTAACATGTTTACCATTAATGGCGAACTTCGTGCTGTTGTTCACCAACAGCGCAGGAAAACTCCAGAACAATTGTTTGTTAGGAAAATGTGGCACCTACGAGAACGATGGCAAAATTGTACAGACGTTGGCGGGGAATTCCTGTAATATAATCTATATTAATTTTTTCAGTAAATTGTTCCTGTGAACAAAAAAAAATGTAGTTTCAATCATTTCTGAAGGTCCCAAGTACACTCTAAAAATAAATAAATTGGAAGGTTCACTCAAGAAGAAGAGCTTCATAAATTGAGCAATTCAATAACATAGTGGTCCACTTCTGGTCCTTATGCAAGCAGTCATTCGGCCTGGCACCGACTCATAGAGTTTCTGGATGTCCTCCTAAAGGACATAGTGCAAAATTCTGACCAACTGGCGCGCTAGATCGTCAAAATCCTGAGGTAATTGAAGGGATCTGCGCATAATGTTCCCACTGTTTTCGACTGGGGAGAGATGCTACGAACTTTCTGGCCAAGGCAGGGTTTGGCAAGAACAACGATGAGCAAGAGAAACTCTAGCTGTGTGTGGGAGGGTATTGTCTTGCTGGAATGTAAGCCCAAGATGGCTTGACATGAATGGCAACAAAACATGGCGTGGAATATCGTCTATGTACCGCTGTGCTGAATGGCGCTGCGGATAACAACCAATGGGCTCGTACTATGAAAAGAAATGGCATCCTAGACCATAATATCTAACTGTCTGGACGTATGGCGGGAGACAATCAGGTTGGTATCCTAGCGCTGTCCGAGGCATCTGCAGACACGGTTTCGATTGTCATCGGGGCTGAATTCGGAGTAGGACTCGTCACTGACGATAAGTATACTCCAGTCAAAAAGACTGCAGGCCAAAGACGTGTCTGTGTTACAACAGTGGAATACCAACCTTACTGTTGCCTGCCATATGACCCGGAAACCAGCAGTGATGGTCTGCGATGCCATTTCATATCATAGCACGACCCCTCTGATTGTTACCCGCGGCACACATTGTGAGAGCTCGTCCTGCTTGTCTTCGTGCTAGTCAGACACTACCTTGGCTAGCAAAGTCACCGGATCTGGCTCCAAGAGTGAACGTTTGGAGCATTGTGGGCTCCAAACCTCTCGGGATTTTTGCTCTCCAATTGGACAGAATTGGGCATGATATCCTGCAGCAACACACCGAACAACTCTGTCAACCAATAGCGAATAAGTGCTTGCTGAAGGGTCAGGGTTGGACCAAACAGTTGTTTTTCCATGAAGGGCAACAAAACAGGGCATAGAATATTGTCGGCATACGGCTGTGCTGTAAATGTGCAGAAAATGACAACCAAAGGAGCCCTGCTAAGAAGAAATGGCACACCAGACCATCACTCCTGGTTGTCGGGCCGTATAGAGGACAACAGTCAGGTTGGTACCCCATAGCTGTCCAAGGTATCTCTAGATACGTCTTCTGCCTGCAATCTCGTTGCCTGGAGTAGTCTTCAGTGAGGAGTCCTCCTCCGGACTGAGCCCCGATGACCAGTGAAAACGTGCCTGGAGGCGCCCCAGACAATGGTATACTAACCTGACTGTCACCTGTCGTACTTCCCAACAACCACGAGTGACTTCTTGAGGTGCTGTTTCTTTTCATAACAGTACCCCTTTTGGTGTCCTCCCCGGCACCCTTACGAAATGCCCGTACGTCGACGACATTCCACACCCGTTTTGTTGATCTTGATGCAAGCCATCCTCGGCTTACCTTTCAGCAAGGTAATGTCCACCATCACACGACGAGACTTTCTACTGCTTGCCATCGTGCTTGCCAAACCCTACCTTCACCAGCAAGCTCGCCGGATCTTTCCAAAACTGAAAACGTTTGGAGCATTATGGGCAGATCCCTCCAACAAGCTAGCGATTTTCACTATCTAACATGCCAATTGGACAAAATCTGGCACGATATCCCTCAGTAGCACACTCAACAACGTTGTCAATCATTGCCAAGCAGAATAACTGATTGCATAAGAGCCAGAGGTGGACCAACGTGCTATTGACATGCTCAATTTGTGGAGCTCTTTCTCTTGAATAAACCATCCAAATTTTTCTGAAATTGTAATCATTTGTTTGTCTGTACATGTCTATCACACCTATCGATTTTCGTCTCATTCCGATAGTGTATATTTGAGAAACTCAGCCTTCGTTATTTTTCTAATGTTGAGTCTTTTCTTTTTTGTCTTGTCTCCATCAGTTTTCTATGATTTGTTGGTTCTACCTGTGGACTCACGAAATTTATCGTGTTTGTTGTTGAGAGCAAGGCAGTGAGCCTGTGAAAGTATACCTTCACCATGCTGGAACGTTTTATGCAGCCAGTTGGGCCTGGAGCTTACCCATTAGCTATCGCGTCATGTAACCAAAACTACACCAGTAGGCACTTAATCTCACGGCGGGCAGTGGTCATAATATTTTGGCTCACCAGTGAGTATCGAACTGAGATGTTTTTAAGGAAGTAGCTATCGGATATAAGTGCCTGAAGTGTATAAGACTAATAGTGGCGTGTGTGTGATAAGAATCAGTAATTGTCGTATACCCTGTTTCATTTAAGCATCAGTAATTGTCATAGAGAATATTTCAGACTCCCAGTAATAAGATAGAAAACAGTATCATGAAAGTGGTGGTGGTAACTGTGAGTCCGATCGTAAAGTGTTAGGGCTGAAACTGTAGTCTAATAGACAATAAACAAAAAGTGTTGATTATCATAATTATTTCAAATAGTCCATCCATATTTCTTTTTGATTTATGGACAACATGGTCGTGGAGAGAAGCAGCGATTAGCATGATTAATCAATTATTCAAAAAACAGTCTTAATCGCATTTATTATTATTATTATACCGCCAACCGGTTTCAACCCGACGTAGGGGTCATCTTCTGGGTGTTTACACCATTGGTCGACTGCTGGTGGTGTCACTCCTACCGTTATGTAGAATGAAGTGACACGACCAGCAGTCGACCTATGGGTTAAACACCCAGAAGATGACCCCGACGTCGGGTTGAAACCGGTTGGCGGTATAATAATAATAAATGCGAATAAGACTGTTTCTGAATTGTTCATATTTCTTTTATCTAGTACAATGCGATGAAAATTATTCAGACAGTATTAAAATCTAAACAAAGCCATGCAATTGGTACCAGGCAAACGGTCACAGCTCTTCCAAACTCTCTCGTTTTCCTATAAGTCAGCTCTTTACTCGCAGCTAAATAATTTCCGACTGACATTAAATTTATCGACTGTTTTTTTTTTTTTTTTTTTTTTTGTTGTTGTCTTCAGTTCAGTGACTGATTCGAAAGCAGCTTTCCATGCCACACTATCCTGTGTAAGCTTCTCCATCTCCGAGTAAGTACTGAAATGTACATCCATCTGAATCTGCTTAGTGTAAACATCTCTTGGTCTCCGTCTGTCATTTTTATCTTCCACGCCTCCCTCAAATACTATATAGGTGATACCTTGATGCCTCAGAACATGTCCTACCAACCGATCCGTTCTTTTCGACAGGTTGTGCCACAACCTCCTCTTCTCGCCAATTCTGTTCAGTACTTCATCATCAGTTACGTGATCTACGCATCTAATCTTTAGCATTCTTCTGTAGCACCACATTTCGAAAGCTTCTATACTCTTCTTGTCTAAACTATCTATCGTGCATGTTTCGCTTCCATACGTGGCTACACTCCATAGAAATACTTTTCAAAAAAGGCTTCCTGACACTTAAATCTATACTTGACATTAACTACTTTCTCTTCTTCAGAAACGCTTTCCTTGCCATTGCCAGTCTACATTGTATATCCTCTCTTCTTCGACCATCATCGGTTACTTTGCTCCCTAAATAGCAAAACTCATTTACTACTTTAAGTGTCTCATTTCCTAATCTAATTCCCTCAGCACCACCCGAGTTAACTCGACTACATTCCATTGTCCTCGTTTCGCTTTTGTTGATGTTCATCCTATATCCTCCTTTCAAGACCCTGTCCATTCCGTTCGGCTCCTCTTCCAGCACCTTTGCTGTCTGTGATAGAATTACACTGTCATCAGCAAACCTCAAAGTGTTTATTTCTTTTCCATGGATTTTAATTCCGCTTCCAAATTTTCTTTTGTTTCCTTTACTGCTTCCTCGATGTATAGATTGAATAACATCGGCGATAGGCTACAGCCCTGTCTCACTCCCTTCCCAACCACTGCTTCCCTTTCATGCCCTCTACTCTTATAACTGTTTTCTGTACAAATTGTAAATAGCCTTTCGCTCCTTGTATTTTACCCAAGCCACCTGCAGAATTTGAAAGAGAGTATTCCAGTCAACATTGTCAAAAACTTTCTCTCAGTCTACAAATGCTAGAAACGTAGGTTTGAATTTCCTCAATCTATTTTCTACGGTACGTCAGTATTGCCTCGCGTGTTCCAACATTTCTACGGAATCCAAACAAATCGGCTAGGAGGGGTTCGACTGCTAGTATTCATTGAAATGGGAAGGAATAGAGTGGAAGCTTACAAGTTACACCACACATTGAAAAGATTTCGGCAAGATAGAGTATACAATTGCGAGGTACCGGGGCCAGCAGTGTATTTAACACTAAATTCTAGAATCTACATATGTAAATGATGCTCTAAGCCCCCCCCCCCCCCTATTCTAACTCCGACTTTTGCTGTTGCACAAGGATTAAAAATTATACGCGAACTGACTGTAATCAACCCTGCAAGTGGAGTAGAAAAGAGTTTGGCACCTGCAATAATTTAATTTGATAAATAACTTAAATAAAGGAAGGTTTCATAAACGTAGTGAGAAATGATGGGTTGCTCTACCGATTAACAGAATGAAAGTTCTGTCCAAAATAACAATATGATTTATTGAGACTAAACACAAAATAACAAACAAAAACACATGAATTCTAATTTATAATACATCAAATTGGCTCAAATTGGATACACATACAAACACTGTAAAGGTGAAGTTGTCCCTAAAGTAGATCGTGAGGTTTAAGACGAAGTGGTATGTGGAGCCAATTCCTTGCCACTCAAATCTCAAGAGAGACACACAGCTAATCCAACAGTAATTGCTGCTACTCAAGACAGAACAAAGTTAGAAAAAGACGAACAGGCGCGCTCTGCTGAGCTCTGATTATCACCTAGGAAAATCCCTATCTGCCGGTGCTGCGGACATACATTACCAAACTGTCTTCTTAACTGCCCGAAACACGATCTGGAGTACCGGAGGCGAAGGCTGGTTGCTTCGACGTCCTCGACCGAAAGGGGAGAGCCGACTACTTAGAGCACCCGTACAGGCCGAACACACAACATTCCCGCCCCCACGACAGTGGCCGTGGTTAAACGTTCCAATCAGCAACTCGAAAACCGGCGGAAATTCCACTCCATTGCCGGAGCACTACCATTCCACCAATGGAGATTCTTGGCGCCAATTTCTGTGCTGATTTTGCTACGTCACGGAGCTATGCCCTGAGCAAGCCAATCACAGTTACTATTTTGCAGAAAGCGCGGGAATTTTCCCGCCACAACCGCCTGGGTACACAAGTCATTCCCACGCCTCGCTGGTAGCCCGCCAGAAAGTGTTTTCGCTAAGATTCTGCGAAGTAACGGAACCTCTAGCCGAGCCGCTACTTCAAACCCCTCCGGGCGTGTCTTTTGACAATGTCGGCGTCTGCAAAGCATTCACTCGACTCCCTCGCACCCGTCGGCTTAACCCTCTCCAGTTCAACAGAGCCCGCCTGTCACCGGACCACCCGGGTGACGAGAGACGCTGCGTGGGAAGTCCGCGTGTGAAGGAATAGCAACTTTCCACCGCATGCAATTAGAGAGGAGAATCGTAAGATAGAAATATGAGAGGGGGCTCATGCCACCTCTCACAATGTCCGAGGGCCACAAAATATATAGTTACTTCGTGAAACGGAGGCTGTAACATAGTCTCGACGATTAACCGCTGTATTAGTACCAGAAAAAAAGTCGTACGTCCTGTGATGACAAGGCTGCC
Source organism: Schistocerca nitens (assembly GCF_023898315.1). Classification (NCBI taxonomy): domain Eukaryota; kingdom Metazoa; phylum Arthropoda; class Insecta; order Orthoptera; family Acrididae; genus Schistocerca; species Schistocerca nitens. The sequence goes on from NC_064622.1 coordinate 265,352,694, forward strand.
GTCTGTAGGAAGAAAGCAAGGTACATCCGGAAATTTTTCACCCCGATTGGTGCCTCGTTGGTGGCTGAAATGCCCGTATCTGCGAGGAACTGAATGTGGCAATAAATTGTCTGCAATAGCTAGTGCCTGTATTGCCAGTCTACAGCGAAAAGTTATTTCTGACTGACAGCAGCACTATATCCTGTTTGTCAGTGAAGGTTTCCTCTCATCTGCGATCCGAATGCATCCACATTTCTCCCTACCTCACAGCATAGGTCATAACAGTACTTCATACAAACAACGCACGCTGCTCGACTGAAATGCGACCGTCGCAGTAGAGTGTACCTAACAGCACGGGGATTTCCTTTTTTTTCCCTCTTTGCCTCCCTCACTCCCCCCATCCCCCCCTCCCCTTTTCCCGCAACTTGTATTCGTGTGCACGCATGTGAGCGACAGATTTACGCGCCCTTTGCAGCGCATCACAGATCAAACGTTGCCCACCCTGCGGCCAGACGTACGGAATGCGAGCAAATTCCGCCGGTAATCGCGTAGCCAGCCTGCAGGGCTGCTAACTCTGCAGCACTAAAAATGTAAGGGACGGCTGGTGCGGACTGGCATTCATCTGGTCGGATTACTGTCCCAGCCGCTCACCATGTATCGACCCTCTTGCCAGAAACGTGGTCACAAACTATGTACAGAAATTCAGCTGATGTCCTTATCCACAATAGATTATAATCATTGCACTCGAAGAAACTGTTGGTCGTAATTCTGTATCGTGGAGCGTACGATTGATGTGTCAGATCTCGTGTCGCATTTACCATGGGAAGTGGCACAGTCGATAGGGTGATGGTTCAGACCCTTGTTCGACCACGCGCTTTGAGATTTCTGTGGTTGCCGTAAATCATTTAAGGCAAATACCTCTATCGGTCCTTTGAAAAATGTCACAGTCGATTTTCTATACTATCGTTCCCTCAGTCCAAGGTTGTGCTCAATCTCATAGTCTCGCCGACGACGGACGTTAAGTCCTAACCGACTGTGCATTCTTGGTGCACCTCATGCCTTATATACACGTAAACATCTTGGGAAAGTGTGATTAAACTGCATGAAATAGATGACCCATTGATGTATAACATTTGCGGTGTCATCACAAGGAACCACACTGGCTAGGTTGAAGGCTTCAAATGGGCCACAGTCCTTCAGTACACATCGGACCCGCGAATCGCCATTGTCGACGCTAGCAGACCGAGCGCCGCCACTCGGCAGGTCTTACGAGACAAGCTACCACACTGGTCAGTTCTACAGCCGACGTTAATAGGAATGGTTCACTTGTTATAGCTTCAGAGATCTCATTTTCAGAGACGCTAGTTAGCATAGCCTTCAGCTAAGTCAGTAGCTACGACCTAGCCAGGCGCCACATACAGTTTATGCATTGACAATCAGAATTGTAAAGAAGTATTCGCAGTTTAGTGTATAACTGCACTTGTAAATATCATTGTACAAAGTCAAGATCGGCGTTCACCGCTGATGCCGAATTAAATCTAAGTATTTAATTGTATTCCTGTCTACTAACTTCTAATTACCTTAGATGTTCCAGATACATCCCGTCAAGTATAGTTTATTGATACTCACGTCGCCGGCCGTTGTGGCCGAGCGGTTCTAGGAGCTTAAATCTGGAACCGCGCGACCGCTACGGTCGCAGGTTCGAATCCTGCCTCGGGCATGGATGTGTGTGATGTCTTTAGGTTAGTTAGGTTTAAGTAGTTCTAAGTCTAGGGGACTGATGACCTCAGATGTTAAGTCCCATAGTGCTCAGAGCCATTTGAACCATTTGATCCTCACGTCAGCCTACGTGATCAACGCGTGCAGTTCATGGCCACTCCTCGTCATCAGACCAAGAGTCAAATTGCATGACTCAGCCGGGTCACCCTTTTTCCCATAGTTCCGCCTCATACACACCATCTTACACCACCTGACAAAAAAAGTGAAGCACCCGGTGGGACAGGAGGAAACGAAAAATTTCAAGAGTGGAAGGGTATTTGATGTTATTGCAGCGATTCCAAAATCGAGTCAAATTTCTGAAGAACTTGACAATACGTGTGCACTTGTCAGTATGACGTTGCACCCTCTCTGGTCTCGATGCATGCATTGATTCGGTTCGGAAGGCTGCCATAGAGCCATTGTAGCGTTTCGTGAGTGAAGTTGGCCCTCAACTGTTGTGGCTTGTTCTTCATGTCCTGGGTACTGACACTGGGACGGAGATGGCGTCCGAGCTGACCCCACACATGTTCTGTTGGGGGCAGACGTGGAAAGTTTACTGGCCACCAGAATATCTCAACGTCATGCAGAATGCTCAGAGAGACATGTGACAGTTGTGGAAGAGCAATGTCCTGTTCAAAATGCCACCACAGTAATGTCGAATGAAACGTGACACATGAGAACCAAGGATGTCCATAAGGTATCGTTGTGCCATTCGAGTTGCCTCAATCAGTATCAGCTCTGACTGAGTTCATTCCCGACTGTTCCACACACCATGACGCCTGGAGTAACACAGCCGTCGAATCTCCAGAACATTAAAAGAATGGGACTTCTTTCAAGATTGTTGCCTTACCTGTTCACAATGGTCATCTGTGCTAGCGAAGAACTGCGATTCGTCGCTGAACAGGGCGCGACACCATTCATCAGCAGACCATGATTTCCAGTCACAGCACCACTTTAAACATCTAAATCTAAATTTACGTTTATACTCCTCAAGCCACACAACGGTGCGTGGTGGAGGGCACTTTACGTGCCACTGCTATTACCTCCCTTTCCAGTTCCAGTCGCGTATGGTTCGCGGGAAGAACGACTGCCGCAAAGCCTCCGTGCGCGCTCGAATCTCTCTAATTTTACATTCGTGATCACCTCGGGAGGTATAAGTAGGGTGAAGCAATATATTCGATACCTCATCCAGAAACGCGCCCTCTCGAAACCTGGACAGCAACCTACACCGCGATGCAGAGCGCCTCTCTTGCAGAGTCTGACACTTGAGTTTGCTAAACATCTCCGTAACGCTATCACGCTTACCAAATAACCCTATGACGAAACGCGCCGCTCTTCTTTGGATCCTCTCTATCTCCTCAGTCAACCCGACCTGGTACGGATTCCACACTGACGAGCAATACTCAAGTATACGTCGAACGAGTGCTTTGTAAGCCACCTCCTTTGTTGATGGACTACATTTTCTAAGGACTACCCAATGAATCTCAACCTGGTACCCGCCTTACGAACAATTAATTTTATATGATCATTCCACTTCAAATCGTTCCGTACGCATACTCCCAGATATTTTACGGAAGTAACTGCTACCAGTGTTTGTTCCGCTGTCATATAATCATACAATAAAGGATCCTTCTTTCTATGTATTCGCAATACATTACATTTGTCTATGTTAAAGGTCAGTTGCCACTCCCTGCACCAAGTGCCTATCCGCTGCAGATCTTCCTGCATTTCGCTGCAATTTTTTAATGCTGCAACTTCTCTGTATACTACAGCATCATCCGCGAAAAGCCGCATGGAACTTCCGACACTATCTACTGGGTCATTTATATATATTGTGAAAAGCAGTGGTCCCATAACACTCCCCTGTGGCACGCCAGAGGTTACTTTAACGTCTGTAGACGTCTCTCCATTGAGAACAACATGCTGTGTTCTGTTTGCTAAAAACTCTTCAATCCAGCCACACAGTTGGTCTGATATTCCGTAGGCTCTTACTTTGTTTATCAGGCGACAGTGCGGAACTGTATCGAACGCCTTCCGGAAGTCAAGGAAAATGGCATCTACCCGGGAGTCTATATCATTTTCTGGGTCTCATGAACAAATAAAGCGAGTTGGGTCTCACACGATCGTTGTTTCCGGAATCCATGTTGATTCCTACAGAGTAGATTCTAGGTTTCCAGATACGACATGATACGCGAGCAAAAAACATGTTCTAAAATTCTACAACAAATCGATGTCAGAGATATAGGTCTATAGTTTTACGTATCTGCTCGACGACCCTTCTTGAAGACTGGGACTACCTGTGCTTTTTTCCAATCATTTGGAAGCTTCCGTTCCTCTAGAGACTTGCGGTACACGGCTGTTAGAAGGGGGGCAAGTTCTTTCGCGTACTCCGTGTAGAATTGAATTGGTATCCCGTCAGGTCCAGTGGACTTTCCTCTGTTGAGTGATTCCAGTTGCTTTTCTATTCCTTGGACACTTATTTCGATGTCAGCCATTTTTTCGTTCGTGCGAGGATTTAGAGAAGAAACTGCAGTGCGGTCTTCGTCTGTGAAACAGCTTTGGAAAAAGGTGTCTAGTATTTCAGCTTTACGCGTGTCATCCTCTATTTCAATGCCATTATCATCCCAGAGTGTCTGGATATGCTGTTTCGATCCACTTACTGATTTAACGTAAGACCAGAACTTCCTAGGATTTACTGTCAAGTCGGTACATAGAATTTTATTTTCGAATTCACTGAACGCTTCATGCATAGCCCTCCTTACACTAACTATGACATCGTTTAGCTTCTCTTTGTCTGAGAGGTTTTGGCCGCATTTAAATTTGCAGTGAAGCTCTCTTTGCTTTCCCAGTAGTTTCCTAACTTTGTTGTTGAACCCGGTGGGTTTTTCCCGTCCCTCACAGTTTTACCCGGCACGTACTTGTCTAAAACGCATTTTACGATTGCCTTGAACTTTTTCCATCAACACTCAACATTTTCAGTGTCGGAAAAGAAATTTTCGTTTTGATCTATTAGGTAGTCTGAAATCTGCCTTCTATTACTCTTGCTAAACAGATAAACCTTCCTCCCACCCCCTCTTTTTTTTTCTTCCTCTGATGTTCATTTCAGCTTATGCATGGGGCGGCAGTCCCGTAGCACGGCTGCTGCAAATCTTCGAACAATAGTATGGGAGATACAGAATGTTGCAAGAAGTCCGTTACTAATTTTCAGATGGCAGGGGCAGATGTCGAAGAGTTAGGATGTGAACCATACACAGTACAGTAATCCTCCCTTCTGGTGGTCAGACGTAGTCGGCTGGAACCTTGAGTTCCCATGCGCTCAATATCGGGCGACTGTCACATTCAAATGCCTCACAAACATCCGACCAAATGTAGACCCCAGAATGAGGGCACTTTCAAGCCCTGTCATGTGCTGATAACGCACTCTCACACGGGTAGGATGCGTGTCCTTAACAGTGATCACTTAACATCTGACGCTGTTCTCATCCCTTTTATACCCTACAAACTTGGTAATAACAGTAAACACGAACAACAGTATTGCACTCTGGTGGGCGTTCTACATGTCATAAAGAAGTGCAGTTCTACAATCATTTACGAGGTGCATTCAAGTTCTAAGGCCTCCGATTTTTTTTTCTCCGGACTGGAAAGAGATAGAAACAAGTGCATTGTTTTAAAATGAGGCCGCGTTCATTGTCAATACGTCCCAGAGATGCCAGCACCATACGGCAGATGGAATTTTACCGCCAGCGGCGAGAATGAGAACTGTTTTATATACTTAAAATGGCGACGTTTTCCTTACTTGAACAGCGTGCAATCATTCGTTTTCTGAATTTGCGTGGTGTGAAACCAATTGAAATTCATCGACAGTTGAAGGAGACATGTGGTGATGGAGTTATGGATGTGTCGAAAATGCGTTTGGGGGTGCGACAGTTTAATGAAGGCAGAACATCGTGTGACAACAAACCGAAACAACCTTGGGCTCGCACAAGCCGGTCTGATGACATGATCGAGAAAGTGGAGAGAATTGTTTTGGGGGATCGCCGAATGACTGTTGAACAGATCGCCTCCAGAGTTGGCATTTCTGTGGGTTCTGTGCACACAATCCTGCATGACGACCTGAAAATGCGAAAAGTGTCATCCATGTGGGTGCCACGAATGCTGACAGACGACCACATGGCTGCCCGTGTGGCATGTTGCCAAGCAATGTTGACGCGCAACGACAGCATGAATGGGACTTTCTTTTCGTCGGTTGTGACAATGGATGAGACGTGGATGCCATTTTTCAACCCAGAAACTAAGCACCAGTCAGCTCAATGGAAGCACACAGATTCACCGCCACCAAAAAATTTCGGGTAACCGCCAGTGCAGAAAAAATGATGGTGTCCATGTTCTGGGACAGCGAGGGCGTAATCCTTACCCATTGCGTTCGAAAGGGTACTACGGTAACAGGTGCATCCTACGAAAATGTTTTGAAGAACAAATTGCTTCCTGCACTGCAACAAAAACGTCCGTGAAGGGCTGTGCGTGTGCTGTTTCACCAAGACAATGCACCCGCACATCGAGCTAACGTTACGCAACAGTTTCTTCGTGATAACAACTTTGAAGTGATTCCTCATGCTCCCTACTCACCTGACCTGGCTCCTAGTGACTTTCGGCTTTTTCCAACAATGAAAGACACTCTCCGTGGCCGCACATTCACCAGCCGTGCTGCTATTGCCTCAGCGATTCTCCAGTGGTCAAAACAGACTCCTAAAGAAGCCTTCACCGCTGCCATGGAATCATGGCGTCAGCGTTGTGAAATATGTGTACGTCTGCAGGGCGATTACGTCGAGAAGTAACGCCAGTTCCATCGATTTCGGGTGAGTAGTTAATTAGAAAAAAAATCGGAGGCCTTAGAACTTGAATGCACCTCGTACTACCCGCCGATGCTGTGTAACTGTTCGAAATTAATTTGATATCCGACCATGTCGTCTGGTGGTTCACTTTTTTTGTAGAGAAGTCTAGATTAAAGGTTCTACGGACTTGAGTTCTGAGTGTTGGTGTGATGGGTGGCGGAATTTAATTAGTAAATGCTAATTAGTGTAATTAAGGCATAGGAATCATTTCCGGCCATAAGCAGCATAGGTATTTGAATTTATGAATGTTTAATTATTATTGCTTTTATGTGTGACGCAGGGCAGATGAGAGATACTAAATACCCAGTGACATTCCATAGGTATAGAGGTATTTTTTCACAATTTTTGTGCGTCGTTATTCCATTTCATTAAGGAACTAGTAATTTTCGCCGATATCATGTTTTCCTTTAAAATCAAGCTCTTGTGCGAACTTCAACGGAACCTCGTTCTCGCGTGTTCCATGCAGGCTGTTTTCGGCGTTAAAAGACATATCTGGCAATCTTATGGCCCTCAGCACTTTCCCCAAAGCTCTGAAAATGAACGCACGTAAGTTGGGCTGTAAAGTGTGCCAAATCTTTGGACAGTCGACCGTTGTTCAGGTTCTGAATAGCAGCTAACGCTAGCGCTCGCTCTCAGTTTGCTGGTTTGATCTTCTACAGGCGACGTTCGCCGTGGTTATTAGAGTCAGGCTCCAGCCATAAAGCTTATTCGCCGTATCACAGCAGTTCACGTGAGTATCCAAGTCCTGAAAAGTTGATAGAAGCCTGCTGGTGTGTCGAACAAAAATATTTACACACTAGTTGCTCGCTAGTCGTAGCAATTAAGCCTGCTGGTGTGTCGAACAAAAATATTTACACACTAGTTGCTCGCTAGTCGTAGCAATTGGACACACAGGAATTACTATGGAAATCTACAATCAGAACCGTATCCGGATCATTGGCGAATCTGTGTCGCTGCAAAGTAATATTCGACGTTCTATTACAGTGTACCATCACTAGGCCGATCTGTCGCTCGACCTCAAATTTTGATAGTCTGTTTCCTTATTCTCATTGTTTCATAAATACTTGAGTGTGGCTTTCTATCATTGATCAAGTGCTTTCTGCTGATCCCTTCAGCATCGTTTTTCTATGACAATAGCAATTTTGTCGCTCAGCTCAGTGTTTTCTAATGGACTAAATGCAAGAGTCTTCTTAAAAATGTATTTGTGGATCTCTATTAACAATATATTTGTGTCTATAGTCGACTGTAATTTAAGTAGTGTCGTGCTACATCTCCTTAATCTCACTTGATCAACGACACTATGATCAAGCTTGGCGACAAGATTTCCTGCTTTACGCTAGAGCTAAGAGTGCTGAAATAATAGCGTACTCCGGCCAGCAACAAAGGACGCTTTATCGGATGATCTAGATCTGCATCAAAATGAATACTCCGCAAACCCCGTACGATGGATGGTGGACGGTACCTTGCACCACTACTAGCTACACTGAAGAGCCAAAGAAACTGGTACACCTGCCTAATATCGTGTAGGGTCCCCGCGAGAACGCTGAAGTGCCCCAACACCATGGCATGGACTCGACTAGTGTCTGAAGTAGTGCTGGAGGTAACTGACAACATGAATCCTGCAGGGCTGTTCATAAATCCGTACGAGTACGGGGCGCTCGAAATCACTTCTGAACAGCACATTGCAAGGCGTCCCAGTAATGCTCAATAATGTTCATGTTAGGATAAATTGGTGGCCAGTGGAAGTTTTTACGCCCAGAGGTGCGTTCCTGGAGGCACTCTGTAGCAATTCTGGTTGTGTGGGTTTCACATTGTCCTGCTAGAATTGCCCCAGTCCGTCAGAATGCACAATGGATATGAATGGATGTAAGTGATCAGACAGGATGCATATGTATGTGTCACCTGTCAGAGTCGTATCTGCGCGTATCAGTGGTTCCATATCACTCCAGCTGCACACGATTTACACCGTTACAGAGCCTCCATCATCCTGAACAGTCCCCTGCTGACATGCGGGTGCCATGGATTCATGACGTTGTCTCCATACCTGTACAGGTCCATCCACTGGATACAATTTGAAACGAGACTTGTCCGATCACGCAACATGTTTCCAGTCATCAACAGTCCAATTCGGTGTCGACGGGCCCTCGCGAGGCGTAATGCTTTGTGTCGTGCAGCCATCAAGGGTACAAGAGTGGGCCTTCGGCTTCGAAAGCCCATATCAATGGTGTTTCGTTCAATGGTTCGCAAGCTGACACTTGTTGATGGCTCAGCATTGAGATCTGCAGCAATATGCGGAAGGGTTGCACTTCTGTCACGTTGAACAATTCTCTTCAGTCGTCGTTGGTCCCGTTCTTACAGGACCTTTTCCCGGCCGCAGAGATGTCGGAGATTTGATGTTTTATCGGATTCCTGATATTCACGGTACACTTGTGAAATAATTTTTTACAAGAAAATCCCACTTCATCGCTGCGTCGGAGATGCTGTGTCCCATCGCTCGTCACGCCGACCATAAGACCACTTTCAAACTCACTTAAATCTTAATAACCTGCAATTGTAGGAGCAAAAACCGATCTAACAACTACGCCAGACACTTATTGTCCTACATAGGCGTTGCCGACCGCAGCGCCGTATTCTGCCTCTTTACATATCTCTGAATACGCATGCCTGTACCAGTTGGCGCTTCAGTCTTTTTTCTTTCCTTTTCAAATCGCAAATAGAGCAAGGGGGAAACGATTGTCAAAAGCCTCCGTACCACCCATAATTTCTCGCATCTTATCTTAAAGGTCCTTAAGCGAGATATACGTTGGCGGCAATAGAATCGTTGCGCAGTCAGCTTCGAAAATCGGTTCTCTATATTTTCTCAACAGCGTTCGTCGGAAAGAACGACGTCTTTCCTCCAGAGATTCCCATTTGATCATATAAAAATTATATGGTCGTAGGTTGTGTTCCAAAAAATGAACAGCATAGAGACAGAAGTGATGACACTTTCTGCAGGACCTGGCCATCATTTTCCAGGACAATGCTCAAGCGCGTACGGTTTGTTTGACTGATGGGGCTGCTAAGTGCTATACCACCTACTACACTCCCCTGACTTAAATCCTCTTGAGTTCAACTCGATTTCTAAACCGAAGGAAACACTTCACGGCATTCGCTTCAGAACTGCTACAAATTCGCCTAGCAATAGACCGCGCCGCTCGAACTGTCAACACAACTGGCAGAGCTAAGAGTATCCTACGACTTCCACATCGCTGGCAACGGGTTATACACTATGCTGATGACTACTTTGAAGGTCAGTAAAGCTTTGAAACAGGTATCTATTTTGTACGAGCTGTAAATAAATAGTTGCCACTATTGAAGTTCCAACCCTAGTAGATCAAGGCCTGGATTAGAACCTGGCCTTTCTGCACGCTACGCAAATGCGCTAATCAGTACGGAATTGTTGGCACATCTGCCTACTGATGCAGAACCTGGTTCGAAACTCGATCTTGATACAAATTTTGATTCGTTGCTTCAGTCTCCATGTACAGGGTGTTACAAAAAGGTACGGCCAAACTTTCAGGAAACATTCCTCACACACAAATAAAGAAAAGATGTTATGTGAACATGTGTCCGGAAACGCTTAATTTCCATGTTAGAGCTCATTTTAGTTTCGTTCTTCCACCTACGCACAATAGAGCACGTTATCATCATTTCATACGGGATACTCTACCTGTGCTGCTAGAACATGTGCCTTTACAAGTACGACACAACATGTGGTTCATGCACGATGGAGCTCCTGCACATTTCAGTCGAAGTGTTCGTACGCTTCTCAACAACAGATTCGGTGACCGATGGATTGGTAGAGGCGGACCAATTCCATGGCCTCCACGATCTGATGACCTCAACCCTCTTGACTTTCATTTATGGGGGCATTTGAAAGATCTAGTCTACGCAACCACGGTACCAAATATAGAGACTCTTCGTGCTCGTGTTGTGGACGGCTGTGATACAATACGCCATTCTCCAGTGATGCATCAGCGCATCAGGGATTCCATGCGACGGAGGGTGGATGCATGTATCCTCGCTAACGGAGGACATTTTGAACATTTTCTTAACAAAGTGTTTGACGTCACGCTGGTACGTTCTGTTGCTGTGTGTTTCCATTCCATGATTAATGTGATTTGAAGAGATGTAATGAAATGAGCTCTAACATGGAAAGTAAGCGTTTCCGGACACATGTGCATATAACATATTTTCTTTCTTTGTGTGTGAGGAATGTTTCCTGAAAGTTTGGCCGTACCTTTTTGTAACACCCTGTATACATTCCCAGCTGAGTTTACGAAGCACCACAGTAATACCTGCGTGCCAGTCGAACTTACCGGTAACAAACCTAGCAGCCCGCCTCTGAATTGCTTCAACTTGTTCCTTTGATCCGACCTGGCGGGGATTCCAAACACTGAAGAGCAGGTCGCACTAGTATTCTATACACTGTCTCCTTTATGGACGAGCTACACTTTCCCAAAATTGCCCCAACAGAACGAAGTCGAACATTCGCCTTCCATACTACCTACCTGACGCGCTCATTCGATTTCATATCGCTTTGCAACGTTACGCCTAGATACTCGATCGATGTGACTGTGCCGGCCGAAGTGGCCGTGCGGTTAAAGGCGCTGCAGTCTGGAACCGCAAGACCGCTACGGTCGCAGGTTCGAATCCTGCCTCGGGCATGGATGTTTGTGATGTCCTTAGGTTAGTTAGGTTTAACTAGTACTAAGTTCTAGGGGACTAATGACCTCAGCAGTTGAGTCCCATAGTGCTCAGAGCCATTTGATGTGACTGTGTCACGCGCCACCCTACCAACACTGTATTCGAACGTTACAGGATTTTTTTCCCTACTCATCAGCATCAAGTTACATTTTTCTACATTTAGAGCTTCACACCAACTAGAAATTTTGTTTTCAGTCATCTTACATCCCCATAGAGACACTCAACGAAGACAATTTCTCGTACACGACATCGCCATCAGCAAACAATCGCCGATTGCTCCTCATCCTGTCTGCCAGATCATTTACGTATATAGAGAATACAAGCGGTCCTATCACACTTCCCCGGGCCACTCCTGTCGGTCTGATGAGCACCCACCATCGAGGACAATGTTTTGGGTCCTATTAGTTAAAAAATCTTGGAGCCACTCACATATCTGGGAACCTTAACCGTATGTCGGATCTTCGTCAACCGCCTCCAGTGGGCATTGTGTCAAACGCTTTCTGGAAATCTAGGAATATGACATCTGTCTGCTGCCCTCCATCCATGGTTTGCAGGCTATCGTGTGGGAAAAGAGCAAGCTGAGTTTTCCACGAACGATGGTATTTAAACCCGCGCTTATTTGTAGACAGAAGACTTTCTGCCTCAAGGCAATTTATTACATTCGACATCAAAATGTGTTCAAGAATTCTGCAGAAAATCTATGTTAAGGACACAGATCTCTATTTAGCCGGCCAGTTCTGGTTCAAATGGCTCTGAGCACTATGCGACTTAACTTCTGAGGTCATTAGTCGCCTAGAACTTAGAACTAATTAAACCTAACTAACCTAAGGACATCACACACATCCATGCCCGAGGCAGGATTCGAACCTGCGACCGGAGTGGTCGCTCGGCTCCAGACTGTAGCGCCTAGAACCGCACGGCCACTCCAGCCGGCCGGCCAGTTCTTTTACCTTTCTTACGTAGGGGAGTCACCTGCGCTTTTTTCCAGTCATTTGGGACTTTCCGTTGGAAGCTAAGTAAGGATCCAATGCCGTCGAGCACTCTCAATAAAACCATATTGGGATTCCTTCTGGACCTGGCAACTCATTCGTTTTCAACTCGTTCAGTTACTTCTGTACGCCACGGTTGCCAATTGCTGTGTCGTCCATGTTGCGGTCTGTACGACTGTCAAATGTCGCTATGATTGTACGATCCTCCTGCGTGAACGATTTCTTAAGCGTGAAATTTAGAACTTCACCTTTCCGTATGCTGTTTTCTATTGCCCTGATGATGTGTGGCTGCAAAATGAGTTACAAATAGAAATGAGAACTTATGCAGTAGACATTCCTTTGCAACATGAAAGATTCGTCATCACTTTTCTTATGCATTGCACAACCCTGTAACATAGAACTAAGTTCTCATTACAGGCCTAGTTAAAATTTTTGACTTTCTTCACCTAGTTATCATTCGAATGCAGTTCTGGTCTCCTGTGTATCGGATGCTAATTAGCAAACAATTTTGTATGACATCCAAAGTTTCTGAACCTTCCTTCTGCTTGGTGTCGTCGAAGATGACTAATTTCGCCTACCTTATCCTGTAATTGCAGAATTCAAACATACTTATCTTTAACATTACCATATATGTCGTATTAGACCCCTGTGCTAAAAAAAAATGAACACAACATATGGTAACGCATTAAATGCGCTTAAACTATGACCGTAATCCTAGTTATAGGCTGCAACGTGTCTTCAAATTGCAGGGTGAGATGATGTTGATGGACAGCCAATAATGCACCTCAAGATAAACACGGGTCTCTGTGTACCAATGCTGTTGTGTACACGGTAGCAGAAGCCGGATATTAACTATCACACGGACATCCATAACGCACGGACAGGTCGGCTCATCCTACAGTGCTTCGCGTTGCAGTGTTGCCAACTTAGCGATTTTATGGCTAAATCTAGCATAATCACAGCAGCGAATAGATATACACACTCACAAAATGCTTATAATATGCAATCCAGCCTATTTCAAAAGCCCCTCTGCCAAAATCCAGTCTAATTAGCATAATTTTAACCTCGCTTTGACTATGCAACGTGAGCCTGCTGGCAACGATTTTTCATTGTGGTTACTGTTATATGTGTGCTTATGTTTTGCAAAACCCAGCTGTAGCAGGGGCTTCCTGAGAATGTAGGAACGCTCAAAATGATTCGATCCGCAGAAATGTTCTTATTTGGCATCAAATGAAAAATCAAAAATTCAAACACAGTAGGTGAATCCGACAACTATCAAATGGTCCGAGACTAAAAATACAGTCTCATTTTGGAGTGAAGTATCACAAAATAAAGATGCAAGAGGACTGAACCCTTTTGCAGAGTTATCGAAATCTGCCATTATCCTTCTTTTACTGCCTTGGTCCGCGCTGCAGTAATGGACTGTGCGGCTGATCCCGGCGGAGGTTCGAGTCCTCCCTCGGGCATGGGTGTTTATGTTTGTCCTTAGGATAATTTAGTTTAGGTAGTGAGTAAGCTTAGGGACTGATGACCTTAGCAGTTAAGTCCCATAAGATTTCACACACACACTGCCTTGGTCCAATGCTGAATTCAGCTATTATTTAGCCAAATGAATGACGTGACAACAAAGACAACGAATAAAATGGGTTTAAAAACGCTTGTTTCAATGATAATAGTATGTTTAGCTTCGCGAAGGGACAATGGCTGTTGCAAGACAAGAAACTTTCACAAGAGGTGTTTGCAAAAAATCTCTACAAAGGAAGCCTATGCAACAGATCCAGCATTTATCTCTAGGTTACAGTAGGCTGCGAAGTCGACTTTCTGGAGTACACGTCCAAACTCTAACATTTATCACAAATAGAACCTTTGGGGCGATTTTACACAAAGTATTTAAATGTGTTACCTATTTCATACTTAAATATCAAAATGGTTCAAATGGCTCTGAGCACTATGTGACTTAACTTCTGAGGTCATCAGTCGCCTAGAACTTAGAACTAATTAAACCTAACTAACCTAAGGACATCACACACATCCATGCCCAAGGCAGGATTCGAACCTGCGACTGTAGCGGTCGCTCGGTTCCAGACTGTAGCGCCTAGAACCGCACGGCCACTCCGGCCGGTACTTAAATATCAACTATATTTATTGTACCTTGTGATGTATAGCATTACAGCTACCACTACAGTTTTATATTATACAGGGTGAATCACTTAAAACTTGCACCACATATATTGTGGAAATGGAAAGTACTATTGATGTGCGGTATTCACAGAATGGATTGGTAGCCAAGGTCTTGTATTGTTAGCCAATAGCCGGCCGGTGTGGCCGAGCGGTTCTAGGCGCTACACTCTCAAACCGCGCGACCGCTACGTCGTAGGTTCGAATCCTGCCTCGGGCATGGATGTATGTGACGTCCTTAGGTTAGTTGGGTTTAAGTAGTTCTAAGTTCTAGGGGACTGATGACCTCAGATGTTAAGTCCCATAGTGCTCAGAGCCATTTGAACCACTTTGTTTGCCAATAAATAGATTGCAATAATACTTAGAACGTATATATTTTGTGCAAACATACACGTTTTAAATGTAACAATATCTATTGACGTTAACAAACTAAAAGTAGGCTAAATCAGAATGTCAGTGGTGTTTGTTGCACGATTCTAGTGCGAGTTGTTTACGAGGTATCGAATTTGGAAAAGTTCCCACACTGACACTTGTACAATGCTTGTGGCAGCATACATTAAAGAACAACGTAAGTGCATACACTAGTTATGTGGATTCTGACCACTAACGAGATAACTGACCATCACATGTTGTGATAAGAATGAATCCTCGGCAGCGCAGATACCGAGTGATCAAAAAGTCAGTATAAATTTGAAAACTTAATAAACCACGGAATAATGTAGATAGAGAGGTAAAAATTGACACACATGCTTGGAATGACATGGGGTTTTATTAGAACCAAAAAAAAAAAGTATTGCTAGACGCGTGAAAGATCTCTTGCGCGCGTCGTTTGCTGATGATCGTGTGCTCAGCCGCCACTTTCGTCATGCTTGGCCTCCCAGGTCCCCAGACCTCAGTCCGTGCGATTATTGGCTTTGGGGTTTCCTGAAGTCGCAAGTGTATCGTGATCGACCGACATCTCTAGGGATGCTGAAAGACAACATCCGACGCCAATGCTCCACCATAACTCCGGACATGCTTTACAGTGCTGTTCACAACATTATTCCTCGACTACAGCTATTGTTGAGGAATGATGGTGGACATATTGAGCATTTCCTGTAAAGAACATCATCTTTGCTTTGTCTTACTTTGTTATGCTAATTATTGCTATTCTGATCAGATGAAGCGCCATCTGTCGGACTTTTTTGAACTTTTGTATTTTTTTTTCTGTTCTAATAAAACCTCATGTCATTCCAAGCATTGTGTCAATTTGTACCTCTCTATCTACATTATTCCGTGATTTGTCAGTTGTCAAATTTATACTGACTTTTTGATCAACTGGTCGTTATGGAACGAACACTGCAGCAGAAATGTCCGAGCAGGCTGCAGTAATGAGTCGTTGCTTACCATCGGGTGTGTTTGGTGTAGCGTCTTTTAGCTTTCCCCACTGAATTTTTTTTTTCATCAATCTACTGACTGGTTTGATGCGGCCCGCCAAGAATTCCTTTCCTGTGCTAACCTCTTCATCTCAGAGTAGCACTTGCAACCTACGTCCTCAATTATTTGCTTGACCTATTCCTCTACAGTTTTTGCCCTCTACAGCTCCCTCTAGTACCATGGAAGTCATTCCCTCATGTCTTAGCAGATGTCCTATCATCCTGTCCCTTCTCCTTATCAGTGTTTTCCACATATTCCTTTCCTCTCCGATTCTGCGTAGAACCTCCTCATTCCTTACCTTATCAGTCCACCTAATTTTCAACATCCGTCTATAGCACCACATCTCAAATGCTTCGATTCTCTTCTGTTCCGGTTTTCCCACAGTCCATGTACTCCAGACGTACATCCTCAGAAATTTCTTCCTCAAATTAAGGCCGGTATTTGATAGTAGTAGACTTCTCTTGGCCAGAAATGCCTTTTTTGCCATAGCGAGTCTGCTTTTGATGTCCTCCTTGCTCCGTCCGTCATTGGTTATTTTACTGCCTAGGTAGCAGAATTCCTTAACTTCATTGACTTCGTGACCATGAATCCTGATGTTAAGTTTCTCGCTGTTCTCATTTCTACTACTTCTCATTACCTTCGTCTTTCTCCGGTTTACTCTCAAACCATACCGTGTACTCATTAGACTCTTCATTCCGTTCAGCAGATCATTTAATTCTTCTTCACTTTCACTCAGGATAGCAATGTCATCAGCGAATCGTATCATTGATATCCTTTCACCTTGTATTTTAATTAGACTCCTGAACCTTTCTTTTATTTCCATCATTGCTTCCTCGATGTACAGATTGAAGACTAGGGGCAAAAGGCTACAGCCTTGTCTTACACCCTTCTTAATACGAGCACTTCGTTCTTGATCGTCCACTCTTATTATTCCCTCTTGGTTGTTGTACATATTGTATATGACCCGTCTCTCCCTATAGCTTACCCCTACTTTTTTCAGAATCTCGAACAGCTTGCACCATTTTATATTGTCGAACGCTTTTTCCAGGTCGACAAATCCTATGAAAGTTCAAAAAGGTTCAAATGGCTCTGAGCACTATGGGACTTAACTACTGAGGTCATCAGTCCCCTAGAACTTAGAACTACTTAAACCTAACTAACCTAAGGACATCACACACATCCATGCGCGAGGCAGGATTCGAACCTGCGACCGTAGCGGTCTCGCGGTTCCAGACTCTAACGCCTAGAACCGCACGGCCACTCCGGCCGGCCCTATGAAAGTGTTTTGATTTTTCTTTAGCCTTGCTTCCATTATTAGCCGTAACGGCAGAATTGCCTCTCTCGTCCCTTTTCTTTTCCTAAAGCCAAACTGATCGTCACCTAGCGCATTCTCAATTTTCTTTTCCATTCTTCTGTATATTATTCTTGTAAGCAGCTTCGAAGCATGAGCTGTTAAACTGAGTGTGCGATAATTCTCGCACTTGTCAGCTCTTTCCGTCTTCGGAATTGTGTGGATGATGCTTTTCCGAAAGTCAGATGGTATGTCGCCAGACTCATATATTCTACACACCAACGTGAATAGTCGTTTTGTTGCCACTTCCCCCAATGATTTTAGAAATTCTGATGGAATGTTATCTATCCCTTCTGCCTTATTTGACCGTAAGTCCCCCAAAGCTCTTTTAAATTCCGATTCTAATAGTGGATCCCCTATCTCTTCTAAATTGGCTCCTGTTTTTTCTTCTATCACATCAGACAAATCTTCACCCTCATAGAGGCTTTCAATGTATTCTTTCCACCTATCTGCTCTCTCCTCTGCATTTAACAGTGGAATTCCCGTTGCACTCTTAATGTTACCACCGTTGCTCTTAATGTCACCAAAGGTTGTTTTGACTTTCCTGTATGCTGAGTCTGTCCTTCCGACAATCATATCTTTTTCGACGTCTTCACATTTTTCCTGCAGCCATTTCGTCTTAGCTTCCCTGCACTTCCTATTTATTTCATTCCTCAGCGACTTTTATTTCTGTATTCCTGATTTTCCCGGAACATGTTTGTACTTCCTCCTTTCATTAATCAAGTGATGCATCTATTCTGTTACCCATGGTTTCTTCGCAGCTACCTTCTTTGTACCTATGTTTTCCTTCCCAACTTTTGTGATGGCCCTTTTTAGAGATGTCCATTCCTCTTCAACTGTACTGTCTACTGCGCTATTCCTTATTGCTGTATCTATAGCGTTAGAGAACTTCAAACTTATCTCGTCATTCCTTAGTACTTCCGTATCCCACTTCTTTGCGTATTGATTCTTTCTGACTAATGTCTTGAACTCCAGCCTACTCTTCATCACTACTATATTGTGATCTGAGTCTATATCTGTTCCTGGGTACGCCTTACAATCCAATATCTGCTTTCGGAATCTCTGTCTGACCATGATGTAATCTAATTGAAATCTTCCCGTATCTCCCGGCCTTTTCCAAATATACCTCCTCCTCTTGTGATTCTTGAACAGGGTATTTGCTCTTACTAGCTGAAACTTGTTACAGAACTCAATTAGTCTTTCTCCTCTTTCATTCCTTGTCCCCAGCCCATATTCTCCTGTAACCTTTTCTTCTACTCCTTCCCCTACAACTGCATTCCAGTCGCCCATGACTATTAGATTTTCGTCCCCCTTTACATACTGCATTACCCTTTCAATATCCTCATACACTTTCTCTATCTGTTCATCCTCAGCTTGCGACGTCGGCATGTATACCTGAACTATCGTCGTCGGTATTGGTCTGCTGTCGATTCTGATTGGAAGAACCCGGTCACTGAACTGTTCACAGTAACACACCCTCTGCCCTACCTTCCTATTCATAACGAATCCTACACCTGTTATACCATTTACTGCTGCTGTTGATATTACCCGATACTCATCTGTCCAGAAATCCTTGTCTTCCGTCCACTTCACTTCACTGACCCCTACTATATCTAGATTGAGCCTTTGCATTTCCCTTTTCAGATTTTCTAGTTTCCCTACCACGTTCAAGCTTCTGACATTTCACGCCCCGACTCGTAGAACGTTATCCATTCGTAGATTATTCAATCTTTTTCTCATGGTAACCTCCCCCTTGGCAGTCCCCTCCCGGAGATCCGAATAGGGGACTATTCCGGAATCTTTTGCCAATGGAAAGATCATCATGACACTTCTTCAATTACAGGCCACACGTCCTGTGGATACACGTTACGTGTCTTTAATGCAGTGGTTTCCATTGCCTTCTGCATCCTCATGTCGTTGATCATTGCTGATTCTTCCGCCTTTAGGGGCAATTTCCCACCCCTAGGACAAGAGAGTGCCCTGAACCTCTAACCGCTCCTCCACCCTCTTTGACAAGGCCGTTGGCAGAATGAGGCTGACTCCTTATGCCGGAAGTCTTCGGCCGCCAATGCTGATTATATATCAAAATTTAGGCAGTGGCGGGGATCGAACCCGGGACCCAAGACGTTTTGATTATGAATCAAAGACGCTACCCCTAGACCATTGGTATTCTACAGGCGTCAAATCCGACAAACGTACGAGCCAAGGTACAGGTCCTCTGCGTCCAACTCCACGAGTTGGAAGCAATTCGTGAAGACACGCTGTAATACTTCGTGCGCTATGGGCTGGACAGGCACAGGCACATTATCTGATCAAAAGTGTGTTCAGATTCCTGTGTACTGCGGCATTGACCACTGGTTGTCACGAGAGGTAGACCCTCCACTACAACAGGAAGGTACTCTGATGTCAGCAGAGAAGCCGTACAAGTAGAATAGATCGATCTCGAGAACTCGGTAGCTTCAAACGTAGGCTAGTTGTTCAATCACGTGACTAACACATCTATCAGGGACATTTCAATGCGTCTAAAGATGGCTAAGTCGACTGTTGGTGATGTGATCTAAAATGGAATCGCGAAGTAACAGTCAAGACTAGCATGTGTCTTGAATCTCATGTAGAGATGGACATGAAATTTCGACCATTGTGTAGGGTGGTTGTGAAAAATCCCATGAAACCAGCGGAAGGAATAATCTGCGAGTTCCCAAGTGCTATCAGCAATCCAGCTAACGCTGTGACTTCGCGTCTGAAGTTAAAAACAACAGGCTACAATGGTCGAACAGCTCCTTGTAAGCCATACGTTTATGTAGTCACTGTTAAGTGATGATCGAGGTGATGTGGTGTAAAGAGCGTTGGATGATCGGCAACGGGTGGTTTTAAGTGCTGAATCATGCGATACCCTGTGATAATCCGATGAAAGGGTTTGGGTATGGCAAATACCCACGTTATGTGCTATCATGCTTAGCGCCAACAGTAGCCAGCCGGAATGGCCGAACGGTTCTAGGCGCTACAGTTTGGAACCGCGCGACCGCTACGGTCGCAGGTTCGAATCCTGCCTCGGGCATGGATGTGTGTGACGTTCTTAAGTTAGTTAGGTTTAAGTAGTTCTAAGTTCTAGGGGACTGATGGACTCAGCAGTTAAGTCCCATACTGCTCAGAGCCATTTGAACCAACCAACAGTAAAGAACGGAGGAGGTAGTGTTACAGTTTTTCGTGGTCAGATTTGGCTCCCTTATTGTGCTTGAAAAAGCTAAGTGTGGAAGAATATGAACACATTTTACGGCATCGTGTACTGCCTACAATAGAAAAACAGCTGAGATTCGACGATTGTGTCAGCAGGACGGTGTATCCTGTCATAAAACAGCAGCTGTGAGGCAACGGTTTGTGGACAAAAAAATCCTGAGATGGACTGTACTGTCCAGGCTTCCGACCTGGACCAAATGGAACACCTTTGGGGGGTGGGCTATAACGTCGACTTCGCTCCAGGTCCCAGCCTCCAACAGGAGTACCTTATTCGTTCCAGACTCTTGTCCTTCCTCCACAAACATTCAGACATTGCACTGAAAGTGTCCTCAGCAGAATTCAAGTCGTCGTAAAGACGAAGATGAGTCACACCCTTACTAATGCCCGTTAATAGGTGTCCGTATGCTTCTGATCAGGTGACGCATGTACAGTTATGGAGTCAGTTAACGGTCCGCTTTCCGCGCCACTGAAATGACAGAACGTATTGGGCTGTCACGCTTGATGTAAACTGGTGGCGCGCTGCTCATTGCACTATGTCGTAAAACAGCCTCAATGTATTGTCACTGTCGAATGCTCCTAGGAAAATCTGGAATAAGCGTGTGACAACATACCTAAGTTGCTATTTGTACTCTCTAGTACGTTTCTATAGATATATCTTTTATCTTCTTCTTTCGATTTCGGCCATCTTTGGACCACGTTCAACAATTCACTTGCCCGGCTTTTTGATCTTTTTTCTCTCTTCCCAATATTTCCTCATCATTTTCGAATGGTTCCTCCTCCGCTCTTCCGACCATTTCCTGTTATTATTCTTTAGTTTCGTTTCTTCTGGAAAACACTTAATTTCGTTCACTATTTGTCTAAACTTTTTCCTGTCCCTGATTGACTCACGGGTGACATTAAAATAGGCCAAATCCTTTTTCACCATCTGTATCCATTTATTGTTGGTTTTTTCGTTCCTGTTACTATGTTCAAACACTTTTCTTGTTAGTCTGTTTCCATCCATCCTCGACAGGTGACCATAAAACGTTAGTCTGCGTTTACGCATTGCATCACTCACTTTCTCAATAGTTTTGTATATTTCCTTATTACTCTTTAGCTTGTACTCTTCTCCAATCTTTCTCGGTCCTAATATTTTTCTCAAAATTTTCCTTTCTTTCCTTTCCATGTTTTCTATTTCCCCCTTTTTGTTAAGAGTTAGGCACTCCGATGCATACAGGCATTCTCGTCTAATGACAGTTTTATAATGTCTTAATTTAGCTTGAATCGAAATGTTTTTTTTTGTTATATATGTCTTTGGTTTTTTGAAAAGCAAATTCCATTTTCCTTGCTCTCGCCTGGTTTGCACTCTTGTCTAAACCATTCACTTGGATTATTTCACCTAAATACTTAAATTTTTCTACTCTCTTAATATTGCCGTATTTAGTAATAAGATTTTTCTTGTTATTTCTATGATTAGACATATACACGGTTTTTTCAAATGAAATCTGCAGTCCAGCTCTGGCCGAAACTTCTTGTAGTTTCTCCAAGTAATTCTGAGCTATTTCTTCGTTTTCTGTAATTATTGCCAGATCGTCTGCAAAAGCTAAACAGTCCACTTCTATTTTTTCTTTTTTTGTTCCAATTCTGATGTCATTCTTGGTGCCTTTGAGTTCTTCTTTCCATATTCTCAATATCTTTTATGTTTTTGATATTTACAATTTTTTCTTGTTTTGCTGTTAGTCTAGTGGGTTCAATCAATAATTAGCGCGTGGAAAAGCAGCAAAGCAACGGATGAGAAATTTATAAGAAATGCTGATAAAAACTGAACTGAAACTGTAGGCCTGAGACTAAGCTGTGCCTGAGCAGTATTTGCGTACCAGGGGCTCTACGATCGTCACGTACAGTTTTCACGGACTTTGCTCGGTGGCTAGTCATTACTGAGAATTGCAGGTGAGTGCTGATTTACGGCCATAAATCTACGGAACCCCGCTTTGAATCGCGCCAGAATGCACATTCACTTATAATGGAGGGGTCCCAAACTAAAGTTTACCCCTGGAGCTCACAAACATGCAGTGAGAAATAGCCCAAGAGCCGATCGAGGTCTACAAACAGTCTGTTACCTCAGTGAAATGAAACTCTTTTACTGAGTAGCTATAATAGTCAGCAGTGGGATCAAAACCACGCGTAGTGAGAACTTTCTTGCTATTCATTTTCGTGCGAATAGAATTAGGATATCTTAAATATACTACGAACAGCTTGGTTGAATCACCCTTTGTACAAACGTAAATGAGGAAAGAAGAATGGGGTTGAACGTCCTTCTGGTAGCGAGTTTTATAGTGACATAACACAAGCTCTGATTCGATAGTGAGAGCGGCAGTCGATTCTGAGAACCCACGATAAGTATAATCGACATTATAGTGATAGGAATCTGAAGTGAGTTTCTTCCGCATGCGGATTCAGCGCTGATCACACTACGCCGCCTTGCAGAGTGAAGAAAAATTCTGACACTCCGATTTCACACCAAGAGTCATTGCGTACTATCAAGGATAAAGTATCAAAAGAAAGATAGTGACCGCTGTATATTTTCGGGACAAAAAATTACTATTATGGAATAACATGTTCCAAAAGTATCTTTACTTGGTGCAGTATAACAGCGCCGCCAACTTAATGTGTTCGAAAGACTGTATGGATATAGAACGTTTGACGTAGCAGGCTCGATTCTGTGTTTTCATTATTTATTGCATTCAGGAGCCTATATGGTTTACAGCAGAAAAAAGAAAAACCATGCTACAGATGGAAAAAAAACTGCTCACTACAATTTTTTATAAAGGAGCTATTCTTCAGGTTGTCAGGCGTATTTTCTGTTGGGTTTCTGTAGATATTTAAAATTCCATTTTTGTAACTGTAGCCGTAGTCACCCCAAACAAACCCTGCTGATCATATCTCCCGTACGACACCCAGTGTCGATGGAAAAAGTTGATTTATTTCACAGTACGAACAAAATTATTTTTAAATCAGAGTTTTACGTGCCCATTCCACAGTGCGGTACCACATTAGTCTAGTGCATTATTCCTTTTATCGACATGTATTGACAGAAAAAGTAAAACATGAATAATAGATAGTACTCCAGTAGCGACTGACCAGCGCTTCTGCAGTCAGCATGGGCCAGGTCGGTGATGTCGCTGCAGGATTACTCGTCGTTCGTGCTTTACTGTTTCTGTCAATACATATCGACGAAAGGGATAACGCACTAAACTAATTTGGTACGGCTCTATGGAATGGGAACGTAAAAATTCTGATTTAAAAATCATTTTGTTTGTAATGTGAAACATATCAGCACTCGATGAGTAGAATTTGTCTGGAATGACTCCAGCTACACGTTGCAAAAACGAAACTGCAAATATCTGTGGAAACACCAGAGAAAATGTGCCCAGTGACTCTTATATTCGCAAAATGGAAACCACTGTGAAAATCAAAAATGTTTTATTTGCAATAGTTAGATACACCTTCCAGCTACTTCTCTACATAGTCGCCGCTCCGATTTAGACATTTATCGTAGCGTTGTACGAACTCCCCAATTCCCTCGTCGTAGAAGGAAGCCGCCTTTGCTACCTGCCAATTCTCTAAGCAGGTCTACAGTTCGTTGTCTGTGGCAGAACGTTGTCTTCATAGCTAGCGGTTTATGTGAGCAGAGACGAAACTCAGGGAGAGTCAATTACGGGCTCTCTTCTGGGTGATCAAACACTTCCCATAAAATACGCTGCAGTGGGATCTTCATTGCCCCTTCAGAGTGCGGCCGAGAATTGTCATGCAGAAAGAAACGTATGACAGTTTTGTTTTGTGGGCTGCGTAAATTCAGGCGAATTCTCACATCAGGCCCTCATACTTCGCTGACGACGCTATTTTCTAGGCATGTTTACGTGCTCACTGTGCGCTCATAACTGAAAAGAGTGACGTGATGAAATCGACAGTCACAATAGGGATACCTCTCAACACTTCTGTGCAAAGCGTCATCAGATTTTCGCTGTGGTTTCCTTTTCCCGTCAGACCTTACTTTCCAAATATATATACACTACTGGCCATTAAAATTGCTACGCCACGAAGATGACGTGCTACAGACGCAAAAATTTAACCGACAGGAAGAAGGTGCTGTGATATGCAAATGATTAGCTTTTCAGAGCATTCACACAAGGTTGGCGCCGGTGGCGACACCTACAACGTGCTGACATGAGGAAAGTTTCCAACCGATTTCTCACACACTAACAGCAGTTGACCGGCGTTGCCTGGTGAAACGTTGTTGTGATGCCTCGTATAAGGAGGAGAAATGCGCACCATCACGTTTCCGACTTTGATATAGGTCGGATTGTAGCCTATCGCGATTGCGGTTTATCGTATCGTGACATTGCTGCTCGCGTTGGTCGAGATCCAATGACTGTTAGCAGAATATGGAATCGGTGGGTTCAGGACGGTAATACGGAACGCCGTGCTGGATCCCAACGGCCTCGTATCACTAGCAGTGGAGATGACAGACATCTTATCCGCATGGCTGTAACGGATCGTGCAGCCACGTCTCGATCCCTGAGTCAACAGATGGGGAAGTTTGCGAGACAACAACCATCTGCACGAACAGTTCGACGACGTTTGCAGCAGCACAGACAGAAGCGCCTGCGATGGTGTACTCAACGACGAACCTGGGTGCACGAATGGCAAAACGTGATTTTTTCGGATGAATACAGGTTCTGTTTATAGCATCATGATGGTCGCATCCGTGTTTGGCGACATCGCGGTGAACCATATTTGAAGCGTGTATTCGTCATCGCCATACTGGGGTATCACCCGATGTGATGGTATGGGGTGCCATTGGTTACACGACTCGGTCACCTCTTGTTCGCATTGACGGCAGTTTGAACAGTGGACGTTACATTTCAGATGTGTTACGACCCTTCATTCGATTCCTGCGAAACCCTACATTTCAGCAGGATAATGCACGACCGCATGTTGCAGGTCCTGTACGGGCCTTTCTGGATACAGAAAATGTTCGACTGCTGCCCTGGCCACCACATTCTCCAGATCTGTCACCAATTGAAAACGTCTGATCAATGGTGGCCGAGGAACTGGCTCGTCACAATACGCCAGTCACTGCTCTTGATGAACTGTGATATCGTGTTGAAGCTGCATGAGCAGCTGTACCGGTGCACGCCATCCAAGCTCTGCTTGACTCAATGCCCAGGCGTATCAAGGCCGTTATTATGGCCAGACGTGGTTGCTCTGGGTACTGATTTCTCAGAATCTATGCACCCAAATTGCGTGGTAATATAATCACATGTCAGATGTAGTTTAATATATTAGTCCAATGAATACCCGTTTATCATCTGCATTTCTTCTTGGTGTAGCAATTTTAATGGCCAGTAGTGTATCTCTCTCTCTCTTTCTCTCCTGCCCCCCCCCCCTCTCTCTCTCTCTCTCTCTCTCTCTCTCTCTGTGTGTGTGTGTGTGTGTGTGTGTGTGTGTGTGTGTGTGTGTGTGTGTGTGTGTGTGTGTGTGTTTTATTCGCTGCCTTTAGGAGGTGGTCAGTGGAGGACGTTTTTTCAGCATTGGGGAAAGGGTTATAATTGAAGAAGCTGGAAGAAGTATTAACAGTGGGGAGGGTAGTGCGTGGAGAGAATGTTTAAAGATAAAATAAGTGTTTGAAAGCGAAATAAAACAGACAATAATAATTCCACATCTATTTAGCATTTAGTAATTGCAAGAGTTTTGTAAAATACTGTTTGTAGTTAGACTATGACGATCAAACGAGATACCATATCAAGCAGACAAAGGTAGCAAATATAATAAAGCAAATGTGCCTACGTCCAGCAATAAGCGTTTCCACTCAAGCAATGCAACCTAACAATCATGCCACACCAACTGTGAAGCGCTGCTGTGTCTTAATGAATGAATATACACGTCGTATGCTGGATCACAGTGTTGAGACGTTTCTTATCTCAGAATATATTTGGAGGATTCCACCTTGAGCAGAATGGTGTTCATTGTTAGTCTCTGTCTACGCATACATGTTTCGGTTATATTACTTCAGGATTATATTTCTGTTCTGGCTGACATCAGTCTTAAGTAATTATAGTATTGAATGATAATGGGATTACATGTTTCTAGACTGACTTTATTTGCCGTCACCTTTTTCCTGGACGATGTTTTGCTACTGACATTTTCGTATTGCTAGTGCGCAAGGAATCGCAGTTTCAAGTCTGAGTGCTGGAATTTTGTTTCATCATGTATATGCACAAATGGTTACTGATACGGCAGTTAGTAAAATAGTACTTATTTTGCATCTACAGCATAGTAGGAACACAGAAAGAGACAGACAGACAGACACTCCGCGACCAGGTCCTGGGGACCACGCGATGTCGACCGGCCGCCGATTTATTCTCTGTCATAGGCAGCCATGGAGGGGCATGGGGTGAGCACACCGCTCTACCAGCCGTTATCGACATTTAGACCTTTTGGCCGCTACCTCTCAATCACGTAGCTCCTCATTTGCCGCCTCTAGGCTGAATAGTCCCCGGTCCAATTTCCCAACAAGGAAAAATTCCTGGAAGTACGGGGAATCGAACCCGGATCCTCCGCATGTCAACCATCTACACTGACCACTCAGTTATGGAGGCGAACATTGTAGTAGGAACAATTTATGATTAAATTTATAGGTGATTTTTGCTGTACAGAGTGTGAAATTCGGTACACAGAGTTGCCAACTGTGGCAGCAGTCCAGCTCTAAATCGGGCCGGCGTCGACTCCAGCTGAAATTGGTTGAAAGTTACGGGCACGTCATTCCAGGCTGGTTCAGCTCTATGCCAGAGTTCATGAGTTGTACTCTCTGGGGACTGGTGTCCAGCCAGCCTCTCGAAGACCAATAACCAGATATTTTGAGAGGATGAGAGATCTGCTTTTAAGAAAGGTAAGTTCACCAGATGAGCACTTATTGCTTTGCGCTTGATAATGAAAGCCAGAGGAATATCTTTAGGTGGGAAGGTAAGGCTGCGTATCTCTTATTAGCATAGATATTACGTAAGTCCATCTTGGTTTTGGCGAAGTATCTGAAATCAGTAAGATTCGCAACGTTACTAAGCTGAACTAGAAAATCGTCCTCATGATTATGGGCATCAGGAAGCCCAATCGCCGGCCGCTGTGGCCGAGCGGTTCTAGGCGCTTCAGTCCGCAGCCACGCTACTGCTACGGTCGCAGGTTCGAATCCTGCCTCGGGCATGGATGCGAGTGATGTGTTAGGTTTAAGTAGTTCTAAGTCTAGGGGACTGATGACCTCAGATGTTAAGTCCCATAGTCCTCAGAGCCATTTGAACCATTTGTTAAGTCCCATAGTGCTTAGAGCCAGTTGAACCATTTTTGAAGCCCAATCGTGTGCTAGTGTATTGCCTTAAACGGAGCGTGGATGGTAGCTGTCGCGTTGTATAGAAACTGAAACTCAGTGAAATAATAAATAATGAATGAAACAATAAATTCCACAAACAGAGCAATGACCGTTGTACAGTCTGGTTCAAATGGCTCTGAGCACTATGAGACTTAACTGCTGTGGTCATCAGTCCCCTAGAACTTAGAACTACTTAAACCTAACTAACCTAAGGATATCACACACACCCATGCCCGAGGCAGGATTCGAACCTGCGACCGTAGCGGTCGGTATAGTCTGATACGGCACACTAATCCTACACCTGTCCCTGAGGTCAATAGGCTGCCGATAATAATACAGAAGACATAAATGAAACAAAAGTATTGAAAGACTGACCACTGACGTACCTTGACAAAATAACTATATTGTCCAAGAGTTATTACACCTTTCCCTATCTCTTTCTGTCAACCGAGCGAGGTGGCGCAGTGGTTAGCACACTGGTCTCGTAATCGGGAGTACGACCATTCAAACCCGCGTCCAGCGATCCTGATAAAGGTTTTCCGTGATTTCACTAAATCGCTAGAGGCAAATGCCGGCATCGTTCCTTCGAAATGGCACGGCAGTCTTCCTTCCCCATCCTTCCCTAACCCGATGGGACCGATGACCTCACCGTTAGCTCCACTCCCCCAAATCAACCAACCAACCAATGTTTATGTCAATCGCAATTCAATTCTCGTCCACATACGTACGTAACTTCTACATATACATCAGTTTCTTTAATTTCGGCTGCAACAACGCTTGTTATTACGTAAAGGTACTCGCATATCATTGTCATCGGAGCCTAGGACAAGAGAGAGCTCATCAGTTCCATCTTAATGAAGTCAAAGTTCATGGAATAACGCCGTCGCAATCCAGAGAACGCTGATACGTTATTAACTGCGTTCTAATGGTAAGGGTGACCTGTATGTGATGTAGTTTCAATGTGCCGTTGCGTTGAAGTAGCATACTGGAAGCTACGATACAAAACATCTAAACATGCCAAAATGAATAAGGCGTGTGCCGAGTGGATTCAAAGATAGTACCAGTAAAGTGTAACAGTCTCTGGTCCTAAGCGAAGTGGTATAATTCTACTGCCGTTAATGCATACTAACATTCTCCTTGCGACCCGGGTAGCAGGTTTCCGATATTCACCTTTACGGCCACAATGAAAAACCAATATACTATATAGCACATCAGCAGTCTTAAAGGTATCAATTCTGATATTATAATCAGTCTCGACATCCAAAGCAGTCTTGTAAATAGTAGAACGTCAACGGAACATACGACGCACTAGGCGCCGAGGCGTCTCGGTGAATGAGTAACAAAGCTAGAGATGTTACTATACAGCAAGGCGCCAACTGGATGACGTAATCCGCGTGCGCCAGAGACTTATCCCGTCGGCGGACGAAGCAGCTCTTGGATAGTCAGTGCGTCTAGGCAGTATTTTTTGTGCGCATTCCACGCTTGACCTAGCATTAATAAACAGTAATCAAGTTCATAGTACGATAATGGGTGGTACAAAAAGGGATAGTACCATAGACAGTTTTGAATTGTGGTGTAGGAAAAAACTCTTGAAAGTGGCAAGGACCACAGAGGAAACGATTAGGTCAGTATTGCAGAAAAAAAGACCAGTCTAGTTGAATAATAAGGCAACGGCCGTGCCGCAGTGGATACACCGGTTCCCGCCAGATCACCGAAGTTAAACGCTGTTGGGCCTGGGTCGCCATGCGCTGTTGCCATTTTTCGGGATGCACTCAGCCTCGTGATGCAAATTGAGGAGCTACTCGACCGAATAGTAGCGGCTCCGGGCAACGAAAACCATCGAAACGACCGGGAGAACGGTGTGCTGACCACACGCCCCACCTATCCGCATCCTCATTTGAGGTTGACACGGCGGTTGGATGGTCCCGATGGGCTACTTGTGGCCTGAAGACGGAGTGCTAGTTGAATAATGCGAATAATTCGTGCTCCACCCTGATCAGTCTCCGATAGGTAATACAGTGATGGATAAAATGGTAAATGCGCGTATTTATTTATATATGATGCTGTATTTTGATTTGTAGTAACAAATATTAGTCCCACTGTAAAAAGGTGATATCACCATATACTATATCGCCGCCTGTAAAACATTTAGGAAGGAGATATTGACTTTGTTAGATTAATCAACCTGGATTCCGCAAACAGATATTCACAGCGCAGTGGACAAAGACGCTCAGGTTGATGCCGTGTTGTTTGATTTCTGTAAGGCATTTGACACGGTCCCGCAATTCCGTTTAACGAAAAAAATACGAGCTTACTGGGTATCGGAGCTGACCGGCGACCGGATTCAAGACTTTCTTGCAGACAGAACTCAACAAGTCGCTCTTAAAGGCACTAAATCGACAGTCATAAAGGTAGTATCCGTAGTACCATAAGGAATTGTGATAGGACTGTTGCGTTTTACAATATATAAAAATGATCTAGTAGAAATGCAAATTCGTAGATGATGCAGTTTTCTATACCAAAGTAACAACGTCAGAAGACAGTAAGAATTTGCAGAACGACCTGCAGAGAATTGATGAATGGTCAGACTCGGGCAGTTGACCCTGAACGTAAATAAATGTAACGTATTGGGCATCCACAGGAAAAGAAATCCACTACTGCACAGGTACACTGTTGTTAAACAGCTGGAGACAGCGTCTGCCTTAAAATATATAGGCGTGACTATCCAGAGCGATCTTAAGTGGAATGACCATGTAAAACAGATAGTGGGAAAAGCAGGCTCCAGACTCAGATTCATCGGAAGAATCTTAAGGAAATGTAACTCATCCACGAATGAAGTGGCTTATAAGGCGCTTGTTCGCCCTCTTCTTGCGTATTGTTTATCTATCTGGTATCCCTATCAGATAGGACTGATAGAGAGGATAGAGAAGATCCAACAAAGAGCGGCGCGTTTCGTCAGGGATCGTTTATCTGGCGAGGGAGCGTAACGGAGATGCTAAGCAAACTCGACTGGCAGACGTTACAAGAGATGCGTTGCGAATCACGCAGACTTTTACTATTGAAATTTCGGGACAGCACTTTTCAGGAGGAGTCGGACAATATATTCTTCCACCCGACATATATCTCGAGTTTTGTCCAAGAGGAGAAAATTCGAGAAATTAGAGCCAATACAGAGGCTTACCGACCATCATTCTTCCCACGTGCTTTTCGCGAGTGGAACAGGGATTGAGGGATCAGATAGTGGTACCGAAAGTACCCTCCGCCACACACCATTACGTGGCTTGCGCAACATGATGTAGATGCAGGATTTTAAATTTAGCATTTTATAGAACATAGTTCTTATGTAGGAAAACAGCGATCTGTAATTATTATACACTACTGGCCATTAAAATTGCTACACCACGAAGATGACGTGCTACAGACGCGAAATGTAGCTGACAGGAAGAAGATGCTGTGATATGCAAATGATTAGCTTTCCAGGGCATTCACACAAGGTTGGAGCCGGTTGTGACGCCTATAACGTGCTGACATGAGGAAAGTTTCCAACCGATTTTTCATACACAAACAGCAGTTGACCGGCGCTGCCTGGTGAAACGTTGTTGTGACGCCTCGTGTAAGGAGATGAAATGCGTACCATCACGTTTCCGACGTTGATAAAGGTCGGATTGTAGCCTATCGCGATTGCGGTTTATCGTATCGCGACATTGCTGCTCTCGTTTGTCGAGATCCAATGACCGTTAGCAGAATATGGAATCGGTGGGTTCAGGACGGTAACACGGAACGCCGTGCTGGATCCCAACGGCCTCGTATCACTAGCAGTGGAGATGACAGACATCTTATCCGCATGGTTGTAACGGATCGTGCAGCCACGTCTCGATCCCTGAGTCAAGAGATGGGGACGTTTGCAAGACAACAACCATCTGCACGAACAGTTCGACGACGTTTGCAGCCGGATGGACTATCAGCTCGGAGACCATAGCTGCGGTTACCCTTGATGCTGCATCACAGACATCACGTCATTTTTTCGGATGAGTCCAGGTTCTGTTTACAGTATAATGGAGTCGCATCCGTGTTTGGCGACTTTGTGGTGAACGCACATTGGAAGCGTGTATTCGTCATCGCCATACTGGCGTATCACCTGGCGTGATGGTATAGGGTATCATTCGTTACACGTCTCGGTCACCTCTTGTTCGCATTGACGGCACTGTGAACAGTGGACGTTACATTTCAGATGCGTTATGACCCGTGGCTCTACCCTTCATTCTATCCCTGCGAAATCCTACATTTCAGCAGGATAATGCACGACCGCAAGTTGCACGTCCTATACGGGCCTTTCTGGATACAGAAAATGTTCGACTGCTGCCCTGGCCAGCACATTCTCCAGATGTCTCACCAATTGAAAACGTCTGGTCAATGGTGGCGGAGCAAATGGCTCGTCACAATACGATAGTCACTACTCTTGATGAACTGTGGTGTCGTGTTGAAGCTGCATGTGCAGCTGTACCTGTACACGCCATCCAAGCTGTGTTTGACTCAATGCCCAGGCGTAGCAAGGCCGTTATTACGGCCAGAGGTGGTTGTTCTGGGTACTGATTTTTCAGGATCTATGCATCAAAATTGCGTGAAAATGTAATCACATGTCAGTTCTAGTATAATACATTTATCCAATGAATACCCGTTTATCATCTGCATTTCTTCTTGGTGTAGCAATTTTAATGGCCGCTAGTGTAAATAAACTGGAAGCAGTCTTGATCGCTTAACTTTTTTAATATGGTGACCGTTTTCGATCTTTTTATCAGATCATCTTCAGACCATATTAAAAAAGTTAAGCGAGCAAGACTGCTTCCAGTTTATTTATATTTTGGAGTTTCTTTATTTTACAAAGCGTCTTCGATAACAGTGATAGCAGTTATAATGTGATCATCGTTTACTTTTTGGCTGTATGTATCTTTAGCACAACTGGGAATCGAAATCGAGTCAAGGGCTAGAGAGTGAGAGAGAGAGAGAGAGAGAGAGAGAGAGACTCCTGTATTGTACCTGAATGTTACCGCATAGGCAGTATCTGTCAGTGTGGTCAGCTGTTTATTGGTGGACATGACAGCTTCGGGCGCCTTAGTGTCAGATTGCAGCTCAGAGCTGCTTGCAGTACGTGGCCTGCAGTATCATAGCAAAGCCTTTGCATCGCCAGCACCTGCGACAAAGTGTCCTGCGTCACAGAGAGTGCACCTTCTGCCGCCGACCAAGCATTCAAGTCCTTATGCAGTGCAACAACCTCGAGACTCTGCCGTGCTGGGCGCATCAGTGCCAGTGCCATCTCTCTCTCTCTCTCTCTCTCTCTCTCTCCCTCTCTCTTTGTATCTCTTTCTCTCTCTCTCGTGCCGAACGGTGCAGGCAATAATCAATGGCTGCAACATAATCGGGGCGCGCTCCGCGTCGGCCATACACACGCCCGCGCGCTCCGGCGTATAACACGGCCTCGTCTCTGC
Source organism: Schistocerca nitens (assembly GCF_023898315.1). Lineage (NCBI taxonomy): Eukaryota > Metazoa > Arthropoda > Insecta > Orthoptera > Acrididae > Schistocerca > Schistocerca nitens. The sequence continues at coordinate 265,386,128 of NC_064622.1, forward strand.
GCCGAAACAGTTGGTGGTATGAGAGAGAGGGGGTGGGGGGGAGGCGGGGGCGGAGGGAGTGGGACACCTCGGCGCATGTCCGACACGGCGGCAGCGTTATTCTGCGCCGCGTTCTGATTGAGCAAACAGAATCTAATTCGCGCGCGGGCATCGCCAGACGGCCGCTTCGGTTTGCACGCCATAATGAAATCCGCGTCGATCAGTGAACCACCAGCTGCGGGCCACCCGCGATGATGAAAATGTGGACGACGCGGCTCGCGGTGTTATAAGCCCCTACGCCGGTGCGTCCACATTCCTCCCTCGCGAACACAAACTCGCTCGCTTGCATCTCTATACCGTGATGCCTATGGAGCGTAACAGCTCAACTCTACATGTACGAGCGACTTTCCGACACGGGTTTTCGTCATTATTTTTGAAAGATAAGATGGCGCCGCAGGTGCCACAAGCAGACGCCATATAAATTCACACCCGTAGCAGGTTCGACGACGGAAGGGGCGTCAGCGGTGGAGAACTGACGCATGCGCAGAGCGCCGAAGAAGAGCCTCAGACTGGTATGCCTGAGGTTATTGGAGTAAACATCTTGTTGACAGGCGGGTCAAATGGTTCAGATGGCTCTGAGCACTATGGGACTTAACATCTGAGGTCATCAGTCCCCCAGAACTTAGAACTACTTAAACCTAAGTAACCTGACACCACACACATCCATGCCCGAGGCAGGATTCAGACCTGCGAACGTAGCGGTCGCGCGGTTCCAGACTGAAGTGTCTAGAACCGCTCGGCCACACCGGCCGGCTGTGACAGGTGGACTTGTACTGATAACGTGGTCGCCAATGGAAGTACGTGCTGTTATACGGTGTAAATGCCACGTGGGATTTGTGTGTCCGACCTCCAAGGACGCCTACAGTTCGTGTATGGTGAAGGTGTCACGTCTCGTCAGATGGTTGGCCGCTGGTGCGTGGTTAGAGAAGGAAGGCAGAGACTGGAGGATGAAAGTCGAAGTACGCGTTACTCTACACCCACGAATAAAAAAATAAAATAAAAAGTAAACGTTGCGATAACATTCCTAACAGATCAAAACTGTGTGCCAGACCGACACTCGAACTCGGGACCTTTGCCTTTCATGGGCAAGTGCCTGGAGTGTTAGTCTTGCAAGTTTACTAGGAGAGCTTCTGTGAACTTTGCAAAGTAGGAGAAGACGTAGCAGCGGAAGTAAAACTGTGAGGACTGATTGTGAGCCGTGGTTGGGTAGCTTTGTCGGTAGAGATCTTTCCCATGGAAGACAATGATCCCGAATTCGAGTCTCGGTCCGGCGCACAGTTTTAATCTGCCAGGAAGTTTCATGTCAGCGCACACTCCGCTGGAGAGCGAAAATTTCATTCTGGAAAAGACTGATATGAGGGTTGTCCAGAAAGTAAGTTCCCATCGGTCTCGAAATGTAAACCACAGTGAAAATCAAAAACGTTTTATTTGCTACAGTTAGGTACACCTTCCACCTACTTCTCTTCATACTCACCGCTACAATTTCAAGTGTTATCGTAATGTTGTATCAACGTTCCAATATCCTCGTCATAGAAGGCAGCATCCTATGCTTTCGGCCAGTTATCTGCACTGTTCTGCAGCTCGTTGCTGTGGAAAAAATTTGTCTTCATAGCCAGCGGTTCTTGTGAGCAGAGATGAGACTCAGGGGGAGCCAATTACGGACTGTATTGAGGGTGATCAAACACTTCTCATCAGAAACGCTGCAGGGGCGTCTTCATTGCCCCTGCAGTGTACGGCTGAGAATTGGCATGAAGAAGGAACTGCTCGAGAGTGGTGTTACGTGGGCTGCATGACACAGGCCCTCATACTTGGCGGGAGACGCTATTCCCTACGCATCTTCACGTGCTGACTGTTCACTCAGAACTGAAGAGAGCGACGTGACACGATCGACGGTCATACTGGAGACACTGCCCAACACATCTGTGCAAAGCTTTACCGGATTTTCCCAGTGGTTTCCATTTCGCGACCGATCGGAACTTACTTTCTGGACAACCCTCGTAGAATACAGGACATGGTGTTAGCAGACAGGCGCATAAAATTTTGAGAAGTAATGGCCACACGGCATGTTGGCCGTGCTCCGGCCCATCTCACGTTACGTGATGTGTTGGGCTGCCGAAAAGTGTCTGCAAGTTGGGTGCCGACAACAGAGCAAGAATGGAATCAGCCTCGATCACTTGACGCGATACTAATTAAAATTATTAAGTTATATCAATCAGAACAAGAATGTATACATTCCTTGTATGGTTATATAACCACGTTATCAAAAAATATACTTGTATCACTATTCAAAATAGTGAATTGTATACAAGACAAGTGGAACCGTTTCAAAACCAGAACATTTCGTTCATTTCTGCAATATGTTGAAATTCCAAAGCAATTGGTCACTTAACGTCTTCAGGCAAAACCAATATAAAAACAATTATAAAATCATTACAAAACATAAAACGTGCAAAATTCGTCTTTCTCTTCCTCGAAAAGGCAGGAAGTAATAGAGAACACATCCACTTCATCCGCAACTGTAAACGACGTAACGGATCATGCAGATGCATCTTCCACAACAGCAAAACAGTGGTGTTGGTTCCGAGGTCGACGAGTACAGTAGTACCATGCTGAAACACCGGCCCTCTTCGTAAGGTGGTGTAACGCAGTCGAAATTATCAGAGATTATGTTGAAAAATAGGGATTTTCGGCCAAAAGTGTGGAGAACAGTATGGTGTATTGGAATCCTGAATGAAACCAACCTGCTTTGATGGAAAAAATAGCCGGCCGAAGTGGCCGTGCGGTTAAAGGCGCTGCAGTCTGGCACCGCAAGACCGCTACGGTCGCAGGTTCGAATCCTGCCTCGGGCATGGATGTTTGTGATGTCCTTAGGTTAGTTAGGTTTAACTAGTTCTAAGTTCTAGGGGACTAATGACCTCAGCAGTTGAGTCCCATAGTGCTCAGAGCCATTTGAACCATTTGGAAAAAATATATTGCATTAATTACTGAACGCCCCTCGTAGGAAAAGCTAAGCAGAGAAAGTGAAATCAGCTCATACAGTCACTCTGATATCACGACTCCCGTCAAACTAATTCTAATCCTCTCCAGTTGCATAAATAAACGCGAATAAATAAAAAAAACAGGCTAGCCGCCTTTCAGATCATATGACCTTCTGGTGCACCCTCTACAGCGTTCCTGTTTTAAGGGTATCACTAGAATCTTGTCTGGTTTGATTTTAAACGCCCTGCTAGAGATTTCGTGCAATGTGCGAGTCCCAGGTGTTGCCCCTGAGGATGACGGCGCGTCTGAGAGCCGGCGCGGGTCAGTGTGGGCGGCGGCATCGACCCGGCGGGCAGCGCGCCGGCCATTATTCATGGCACGTTATTAGTTAATTGCGGCACCAGGGCGGGATCTGCGCCCGCAACTACTCGCCGGGCCCACGCACCAAGTTTGCGCTCCGTAATCCCAGCGGGCCGGCCCCTGGGTCCTCGGTTCTAATCCCGCGCAGTGCCGCGCTCTGGAGGTCTAGGGTGGTCAGGATGCCGGCAACTTGGAGCACCGCTTTGCTCTTCACCACCGAGGCTTCAAACGGACGTCCAACCCTCCTCCCATGTAGGGTTCTGGACCTTAGTCGGCAAAAACAGAACCCTTATTGGATCCGTTATTGTCTGGCTATCAGTCTGCCAGTCTGTCTGTTCGACTATTAAAACCCCTACTCAGGAACAGGTGGAAGTATCAAGCTGTAATTTACAGTGAAAACCCAATGAAACTGGTATACCTGCCTAATGTGGTGTAGAGTAGCCCCCAGTACGCAGAAGTGCCACAACACGACGTGGCATGGACTCAACTAATGTCTGAAGTAGTGCTGGATGGAACCGACAGCATGAATCCTTTACGGCTGTCCATAAATCAGTAGGAGTACGAGGGTTGGAGATCTCTTCTGAACAGCACGTTGCAAGGCATCCTAGATATGCTTAATAATGTCCATGTCTGGGGAGTTTGGTGGCCAGTGCAAGTGCCTAAACTAAGAAGAGTGTTCCTAGAGACACTCTACAGCAATTCTGGACGTGTGCGGTGTCGCATTGTCCTGCTGGAATTGTCCAAGTTTGTCGGAATTCAGCCGCTCGAGATTAGCCGAGCGGGCTAGGCGCTGCAGTCATGGACTCTGCGGCTGATCCCGGCGTAGGTCCGAGTCCTCTCTCGGGCATGGGTGTGTCTGTTTGTCCTTAGGATAATTTAGGTTAAGTTGTTTTGGTTGGCAGGAGAGCCAACACCGTGTTACTAGAAGGAGGCCGAAAGGCACGCGTTTTAGCTCACGCAGGCTGGCGTGAGGTCTGGAACAGGGCAAGGAAATTAGAATTTAGAAAAACGGACGTAGCTGGTGGAATACTTAACTTTAATCCGTTAATGAAGAACGTCGGTCTTGACGGTACATGAATCAATATCAATAGTAACTGATAATGGCGCCTTGCTAGGTCGTAGCAAATGACGTAGCTGAAGGCTATGCTAAACTATCGTCTCGGCAAATGAGAGCGTATTTTGTCAGTGAACCATCGCTAGCAAAATCGGTTGTACATCTGGGGCGAGTGCTAGGAAGTCTCTCTAGACCTGCCGTGTGGTGGCGCTCGGTCTGCAATCACTGATAGTGGCGACACGCGGGTCCGACGTATACTAACGGACCGCGGCCGATTTAAAGGCTACTACCTAGCAAGTGTGGTGTCTGGCGGTGACACCACATAAGTAGTGCGTAAGCTTAGGGACTGATGACCTTAGCAGTTAAGTCCCATAAGATTTCACACACATTTGAACATTTTTTTTCGGAATGCACATGGATATGAATGGATGCAGGTGATCAGACAGGATGCTTACGCACGTGACACCGGTCAAAGTCGTTTCTAGACCTATCAGGGGTCCCATAGCACTCCAACTGTACTCACCCCACACCATTTCAGAGCCTCCAACAGGTTTAATAGTCTCCTGCTGACGTGCAGTGTCCATGTATTCGTGAGGTTGTCTCCATACCCGTACACGTCTATACGCTCGATACAATTTGAAACGAAACTCGGCCGAACAGTCAACATGTTTCCAGTCATCAACAGTCCAATGCCGGTGTTGATGAGCCCAGGAGAGTTATAAAGCCTTGTGTCGTGCAGTCATCAAGGATACACGAGTGGCCCTTCGGCTCAGGAAGTCCATATCAGTGTTGTTTCGTTGAATGTTTCACACGCTGACACCTGTTGATGACCCAGCCCTGAAATCTGCAGAAATTTGCGGAAGGGTTGCACTTCTTTCACGTTGAAAGATTCTGCTCAGTCGTCGTTGGTCTCCTTCTTGCAGGATCTTTTTCCTGCCACAGTCATGTCGCTATTTGATGTTTGCCGTATTCCTGAAACTCAGGGTAGATTCGTCGCTACCTCGGAGATGCTGCGTCCCATCGCTCGTGCGCCGACGGTAACACCACGTTCAAACTCACTTAAATCTTGATAACCTGCCATTGTAGCAGCAATAACAGATCTAACATCTGTGCCGGACACTTGTCTTATATAGGCGTTGCCGACCGCGGCTTCAGTGTATTTTAAGTACTAAGGTCTACGATCCCTTGGCGGTGTAAAAAATTTGAGCTTCTAAGTCAGTACAATCAAAAGATATTTCCATTTACGTCACATATGTAATACTCGCCAATTGAGAATCAAAACCTATATAATATTTCCAACGACCTAGAATTATGAAATTTCACAAGAAGCAAGGTTTCCAGGACAGGTTACGGAATTTATTTTTTTTTTCCATTTGTTGTCCGACTCTCTGTTTGTTAAGTATCAAGATCGAAAAACAGACGAAAATAGTGGAATTCGTAGATTCACGGGACGGATGAACTATGACGGTTAACCAGAAAATGAGGCCCAATCGGTCGTGAAATGGAAACCACAGCGAAAATCAAGTATTTTATTTGCAACAGTCTGCTACACATTCCTGTTACTTCTCTATATAGTCGCCGCCCCGCCTTACACTTGAGTCGTAGCGTTGTACCAGCTTTCTAATTCCCTCATCATAGAAGGCAGCCGCCTGTGCTTACCGCCACTTCTCTACGTTTCTCTGCAAATATTTGTATGTGCCCAAACATTTTCTTCATAGCCAGAGGTTTATGGGGCAGGCTTGAACGTCAGAAGAAGACAAGTGCCGGCTGGATAGTGGGTGTTCTAACCCTTCCCATTGCCCTGCAGTGTGCATTACAGGTACGTTATGTGGCGTAGCGTGAAATCAGGGGACATCCCGAAGCGAGCACCCATAATTGGCCGGAGACACTATTGCTTTAGGCATCTTCACCTTCTCACTGCGTGCTCAGAACTGAAAAGATCTATGTGGCGCGATCGACAGGCATACTAGAGACACTACCCAACATATTTGTGCATAGCAGCATCGGATTTTCGTTGTCGTTTCCATTCCGCGCCCTGTCACGCCTTATTTTCCGAATAGCCCTTGAGTACATATATGAAGTTTGTACAAAACCCTCAGAGCGCGTATCCTATTCGCACTTGGCAAGTTTTTTTTATTTAATTCTGCACACAAAAATGTTTCGGAACTATTGCGTTATCTTCAGCTGGTCTCGTTTTTTTTTTTTTTTTTTTTTTTTTTTTACTGCAACGCAAATGACATGTGGTCTAGGAGCAGCATCTTTGACTAGCAGCCAAAATGTTCAGGGACCAGGGTTCGATAGCAAACACTTCTCTAATTTTGAATAAAAATCATCAGCAGTGGCGTCCGAAACTTCTGATATAGCCATCGTTCTGCCAATGACCTCGTGAAAGAATGTGGAAGAGCGGACAGAGTTTTAGGGCAACTCTTTCACTTGGGGCACAAAATTGCCCCTAAAACTGGAAGAACCAGTATTGATCCACAGGACATGTGGTCTTTAATTGAAAAAATGCCATGATAATCTCTACATTGACGAAATGTTCGAGATTAATCATTCGGTTCTCTGGGAGGGACTGCCGAGGATGAGGCAACTATGACTAAGAGACTGAATGATCAACGAAAGAGTAACATTCTACGAATCTGAAAGTAGAATGTCAGAAGTCTGAACGTGGTAAGGAAGCTATACAATCTGAAAAGCGAAATGCAAAGTGGAAGTCAGTGAAGTGAAATTGCAGGGAAGTAAGGATTTCTACTCAGACGAATGTAGGGTAATATCAACAACGACAGAAAATGGTACAAAGCGAGTAGAATTCCTTATAAAAAGGCAGAGAATAAGTTACTCTGAACAGTGTGGTGGTAGGACTGTTCTTAGAAGAATCGACAGCAAACCAGCGCCAAGAACAGTAGTTCAGGTATACGCGCAGACGTCGCAAGAGGAAGATGAATGGGTGGGGAAGTAAAAAATGATATTGCACCGGTAATTCAGTCTATAAAGGAAATCATGGTTGGAAAGCGGTAGCGGACAAAGGATTAGCAGAAAGAGTTAGTGGAGAACATAGGCTTACTAACATGAATGAAAGAGGAGAAAAACTGAGTCCTGCAATAAATTTAAGTTAATAATAGCGGATAAATTCTTAGAAACCCATAAGAGAAACATGTATACTTGGAAAGGCGCGCAGACACGAAGATTCTAGATGGATTACATCATGCTCAGATACAGATGTCGAAATGAGATATTGGATTGTAACATTGAAAGGTGGCTACACTGAGCCACAGCGCCAGAGATCGCGCTAGAGAGCATTGTTCCGCCGCCTCCACTGGCAGTGATTATTGAGAACTCGTAGTGGGCAGTGCTTTGGGAGAACTCGTGGTAGTCAGTGCTGAGATGTCGTAGTGAGGAGTGTTTGTTGAGATGAGCAAGTAGGCAGTGCTTGCTGAGATGTGATACTGAAAAGTTCTTGTTGAGATGTGATAGTAGCGAGTCGGTGTGGAGAGATTGTAATGTCTAGAGTGCTTTTCATCAATATAAATTAAGGTAACAAACTACTTTTCTTTTCTTTCTCATTATTTCAATGTCCTGAATAATGCGTCATTACAGGTTCAGTCAACAAAGCATCTGGCTTGTGTTCTTGTATTAGAGTGTAATTCTGGTTTTCTTGAGTAATTATGGTATTTCTATTTCCTTTAATTAATTCAGTATAAATGATATTTAAATTTCTTGTGTTGTTGAAGAAGAACCGTGCCAGATGCGTACGTTGAGCCATACTTCCACACACAGAACAGTTACACTTGTGCTTTGGTTTCGTAGGTTTTATAGTTGCTGGGGACTTCATTAATTAATTGTGTTAATGAAAATTTCCATTTCATTCTTTGTTATTGTTCTATGCAGTCAGATAGCGTAATAATACTAGTCAGGGCCAACCGTTTACGAGACTTCGTAATCGAACAGACAGCTACCGAATCAAAAAATTAAAATTATTTTCATTTCATTTAATTAAGCCCCCATGCAACATGTACCGCGGAGTAGATATAATACCGAATTACAAATAACATGTGGGAATGCAGCCAGATGACATCTTCAACAACAACCTACACTCCTGGAAATTGAAATATGAACACCGTGAATTCATTGTCCCAGGAAGGGGAAACTTTATTGACACATTCCTGGGGTCAGATACATCACATGATCACACTGACAGAACCACAGGTACATAGACACAGGCAACAGAGCATGCACAATGTCGGCACTAGTACAGTGTATATCCACCTTTCGCAGCAATGCAGGCTGCTATTCTCCCATGGAGACGATCGTAGAGATGCTGGATGTAGTCCTGTGGAACGGCTTGCTATGCCATTTCCACCTGGCGCCTCAGTTGGACCAGCGTTCGTGCTGGACGTGCAGACCGCGTGAGACGACGCTTCATCCAGTCCCAAACATGCTCAATGGGGGACAGATCCGGAGATCTTGCTGGCCAGGGTAGTTGACTTACACCTTCTAGAGCACGTTGGGTGGCACGGGATACATGCGGACGTGCATTGTCCTGTTGGAACAGCAAGTTCCCTTGCCAGTCTAGGAATGGTAGAACGATGGGTTCGATGACGGTTTGGATGTACCGTGCACTATTCAGTGTCCCCTCGACGATCACCAGTGGTGTACGGCCAGTGTAGGAGATCGCTCCCCACACCATGATGCCGGGTGTTGGCCCTGTGTGCCTCGGTCGTATGCAGTCCTGATTGTGGCGCTCACCTGCACGGCGCAAAACACGCATACGACCATCATTGGCACCAAGGCAGAAGCGACTCTCATCGCTGAAGACGACACGTATCCATTCGTCCCTCCATTCACGCCTGTCGCGACACCACTGGAGGCGGGCTGCACGATGTTGGGGCGTGAGCGGAAGACGGCCTAACGGTGTGCGGGACCGTAGCCCAGCTTCATGGAGACGGTTGCGAATGGTCCTCGCCGATACCCCAGGAGCAACAGTGTCCCTAATTTGCTGGGAAGTGGCGGTGCGGTCCCCTACGGCACTGCGTAGGATCCTACGGTCTTGGCGTGCATCCGTGCGTCGCTGCGGTCCGGTCCCGGGTCGACGGGCACGTGCACCTTCCGCCGACCACTGGCGACAACATCGATGTACTGTGGAGACCTCACGCCCCACGTGTTGAGCAATTCGGCGGTACGTCCACCCGGGCTCCCGCATGCCCACTATACGCCCTCGCTCAAAGTCCGTCAACTGCACATACGGTTCACGTCCACGCTGTCGCGGCATGCTACCAGTGTTAAAGACTGCGATGGAGCTCCGTATGCCACGGCAAACTGGCTGACACTGACGGCGGCGGTGCACAAATGCTGCGCAGCTAGCGCCATTCGACGGCCAACACCGCGGTTCCTGGTGTGTCCGCTGTGCCGTGCGTGTGATCATTGCTTGTACAGCCCTCTCGCAGTGTCCGGAGCAAGTATGGTGGGTCTGACACACCGGTGTCAATGTGTTCTTTTTTCCATTTCCAGGAGTGTACATTTCGGCAGGTGCTTACGCTGCCATTTTGAAGGCACAAGTGCAGCAAGGAAGCGCTGTGCAAGGGAATTTAAAACCTGTGGAAAAGTAAAACACACACACACACACACACACACACACACACACACACACACACACACAAGGTGACTGACGTGAAAAAGTTTTCTCTAGTGAATATTAATAACCAACAATCGAGATAGCAATAACTGTGTCTCTTTGTTTTGTGACAAGGAAGAGAGGAGAGTTCCACGCACTTTATGCAAAAACCTCCATCTCTGTTTATAAATTCATTCGCTAATTTAATTTCAACTGCTTCCTGAATGACACTACTGCAAAAGCTGGACGTGCATACCAGAATCTTCACGTTGTTGTATTCCACAGGATAACAGGTGCTAAGGCAATGCTCTACAATAGCGGGTTTGCTTGACTGCTCTGAGGGTGTATGATGCTTGTGCTCACTACACCAGTCCTCCACGGTTCTGATGGTCTGACCGATATATGACACGCCACAACTACAAGGAACAGGATAGACATCCGCCTTACGCAAACCGAGATCATCCTTTACGGATCCTAAAAGTCCCCTAATCCTGGACGGTGGCCGAAAAACACATTTCACATCATATTTCGCAAAATACGACCAGTCCTGTTGGAAATGCTTCCTGCGTAAGGCAAAAAGGCCGTAGATTTTGGCGCCACCTCGGTATTATCTTCGCTCACCAGGGACACGGGTGGTATTTAGCGCAACGCACATCTGATCAGTTTTTCACTGCAATCATTCTGACGAAGGCGATTTCGTGATGGTCTAACTCAGCTGAGAAACATTTGAGGTCTGAGGTGACGTTGGCACTATGAACTAAGGTACACATTACCCATTGACACTGCGTTGGATGGTGAAGACTATCAGCCTATACATGTAAGGCGTTGTGAGTTGGCTTCCCAGATACCAGTTGGCTATTTTTTCTCTATGACAATTAATGCAAACTACGACAAATGTAATGTAAGCGTGAACAGCTGTCTGAAGAGGAACCTGTCCGTTCGAAACCTGTAACGGCGGTATCCGTGTAAATAATGAGCTTTATTAATAGTGAGTGCTTGCTGTTATCTTCTTTTCACGTGTCAACATGTATTTTGCACGCAGCTGCGGACTCCGAAACGTCGGATTTCGACGAAAACAGAGTGGCATTCAGTAAGTAATGCATTTTTTGTGCCAATTTCGGTTGAAAAAGTCCGGAATTTGTTGTGGGACATCGCGGAATATTCCCGCTTCAGCTCCTATAGTTTCATGAAGTTCCGACAGGTGGCAGCACTATATGTAGCCTTCAAAATGGCATTTGTAACGAAGGTGCGTTCCAGGCAGGAGCTGTCACTGAGTTTCTTTGGGGGGATGATCAGGGCATCGCAGATGTTCGTAGACCCTTGCAGAATCTCTAAGGACGCCTGCCAGTGTACGATGACACTGTGAATCGATGGGTGAAGCGTCTGTAGTCATCGCAACAAGGATGTGCAAACTTGTCCGATTTTTCCCGTACCGGGCGGAGGCACACAGCTGTGACTCCTGCAGTGCTGGAACGTGCGGACACTCTCAGTCGAGATGATCGATGGATCACAATCAAACACCTCACTGCACAGCTGGACGTCCCTCTTGGTAGTGCTGAGAGACTCGTCCGCCAGTTGGGGTTCTCAAAAGTGTGGCTCACCGCCGAACAGAAGACCATAAAATTCGACGAACGAACGTCTGTGCGGAATTGCTTGCTCATTACGAGGCTGATCGTGACAATTTTTTGTTGCCTATGGTCGCAGGTGATGAAATATGGGTTCATCGCTTCTAAACGGAAACAAAACGACAGTCGATGTCGAAGATGCTACTCCAGGAGGGTGTAAAATGAATGTGCGCAACGGAAAATCATAAACGCTAAAACGAAGATTTGGCCCTGTCTCACTACCCCCTGAAGCCAATCTTAGGATCTCTTAATTCTATAAATTACAATCTAAACATAAATGAATGATGAAAGCAACTAATCCTACTAAACAATAAACGTTGTTCCTGCTTATATATTTATTGTAGATTTAAAAAAAACCTTTATATTACAAAGTTTACATTTCCTAAGTAACGTTACCCATCACTTGCCCAGCTCTGCCCCTTATTATGAATGCGCGGTGTAACATCAGTAAAGCGAAATGACTACTATCCTCTACGTACCAAACGCTAGAAGACACTACTTTCAAAGATAATCTACGGTGGTGTGGAACCTCAGTGGAAATAAACTAACGTGATCACAGCTGTTTAGCTTTATAGCCCTAATAAGCCGAAGCAATTTGCGATATCACCGTATGTACTGCGTCTGGTGCGTCGAAGGGTTGGTTCTCGTACTCGTCTGCGACGATGGAAGAACTCCAGCCACAAATAAACTCTTTCAGACACTAGGACGGCACAAGGCGGTCCTCTGACTAATATACTGTAATACTGTCTTCTCCTCTCTATGTTCTACAGACGAGAAACGCGAATTCTCAGCCACAAGGACGGAGTTCAGATAACGTCTCAACGTAAGTATAGGCATACTCAACGACGACTTCCAACCCAGAGGTAAAGTCCAGCAAATCCGTCTGTATCGACAAAGCTGATATCGTGCGACCGTCACACACGGGCGCTCACAAAGGGAGACCTCGTCTCTCCAGCACTGGCTTCCCAGCAAGGCTTGGCTCCCCACCATCGTCATTCCGAAAAAGAATCATATTTCCGAAACCACGGAATATACTCCCACTCTACAGATTCTTCCTAACGCCAGTCAACCATATTTTAGTCTTTTGTCGTCCAGCGCGGAAAGTTTGCGAGGAAAAACCTATACTTGTACAATGGTACGCTTCTGGTTTCCGAGGTGCCGCCTGTCGCGACTCTATTGTGCTCCAGCGCTTAGGTGCTACGACGTCCGTCTTCCTATTTCGTCTGTTTAAGCAGGACCAACACACCTGTGTGGGCCTTCCACCCAGGGCTTGAGTTCCGACTGCTGTTTCATTTCCGCTGTCGTTACAACCTCTACTAGTACACTACTGGCCATTAAAATTGCTACACCAAGAAGAAATGCAGATGATAAACGGGTATTCATTGGACAAATATATTATACTAGAACTGACATGTAATCATATTTTCAAGCACTTTGGGTGCATAGATCCTGAGAAATCAGTACCCAGTACAACCACCTGCGGCCTTAATAACGGCCTTCATACGCCTGGGCAGTGACTCAAACACAGCTTGGATGGCGTGTACAGGTACAGCTGCCCATGCAGCTTCAACACAATACCACAGTTCATCAAGAGTAGTGACTGGCGTATTGTGACGAGCCACTTGCTCGGCCACCATTGACCAAACGTTTTCAATTGGTGAGACATCTGGAGAATGTGCTGGCCAGGGCAGCAGTCGAACATTTTCTGTATCCAGAAAGGCCCGTACAGGACCTGCAACATGCGGTCGTGCATTGTCCTGCTGAAATGTAGGTTTTCGCAAGGATCGAATGAAGGGTGGAGCCACGGGTCGTGCACTTCTGAAATGTAACGTCCACTGTTCAAGTGCAGTCAATGCGAACAAGAGGTGACCGAGACGTGAAACCAATGGCACCCCGTACCATCACGCCGGGTGATACGCCAGTATGGCGATGACGAATACACGCTTCCATTGTGAATTCACTGCGATGTCGCCAAACACGGATGCGACCATCATGATGCTGTAAACAGAACCTGGATTCATTCGAAAAAATGACGTTTTGCCATTCGTGCAGCCAGGTTGTCGTTGAGTACACCATCGCAGCGCTCCTGCCTGTGATGCAGCGTCAAGGGTAACCGCAGCCACGGTCTCCGAGCTGATAGTCCCTGCTGCTGCAAACGTCGTCGAACTGTTCGTGCAGATGATTGTTGTCTTGCAAACGTCCCCATCTCTTGACTCAACGATCGAGAGGAGGCTGCACGATCCGTTACAGCCATGCGGATAAGATGCCTGTCATCTCGACTGCTAGTGATACGAGGCCGTTGGGATCCAGCACGGCGTTCCGTATTACCCTCATGAACCTACCGATTCCATATTCTGCTAACAGTCATTGGATGTCGACCAACGCGAGCAGCAATGTCGCGATACGATAAACAGCAATCGCGATAGGCTACAATCCGACCTTTATCAAAGTAGAAAACGTGATGGTACGCATTTCTCCTCCTTACACGAGGCATTACAACAACGTTTCACCAGGCGACGCCGGTCAACTGCTGTTTGTGTATGAGAAATCGGTTGGAAACTTTGCTCATGTCAGCACGTTGTAGGTGTCGCCACCGGCGCCAACCTTGTGTGAATGCTCTGAAAAGCTAATCGTTTGCATATCATAGCATCTTCTTCCTGTCGGTTAAATTTCGCGTCAGTATCACGTCATCTTCGTAGTGTAGCAATTTAATGGCCAGTAGTGTATGATAATAAAGACACTCCGTGTTAACAATTATTTACAAGGCGTACGCGACAGTGTCAATCTCCTTTACATATTCATATATACCATGTACAACCTGTGACATGATACCTGTGTTTGTACATCACAGCAAAGTATGTGGATGAGTTCTTGTAAGGCGCGAAATTATAGCGATCTTACACGTGGAATGGCAGCACACCCCATCATCTCTCCTCCGAAGAAACAGTTCATAGCCGCACCCTCACCCGGTAAAATGGAGACGGTCTTCTGTAACTCCGAGGAAGTTATTCTGTTTGCTGTTGTCGCTCATGGTGCCACGATGAACTCTGAAGTGCTTTGCACTACACTCATGAAATTAAAGAAACTACTTCAATATGTTCGTCACCACAAAAATGCAATCGAACTTCTCCTTCTCCATGGCAATGCAAGGTCTCACACAAGTCGGCGCACTCCAGAAGAGCTCACAAAACTTCGTTGTAGTGTTCTTCCTCAGCCAGCCTACAGCCCAGATCTCGCGCCTTCCGACTTCCATCTGTCTCGCCCAATGAAGGATACACCCCACGGGAAGCAGTAAGTGGATGACGGAGAGGTTATTGATGCAGTAAGATGTTGGCTCTGACGTCGAGCAGTAGAGCGGTTCCATGCGGACATACAGGCCTTCGCCGAAAGGTGGTGTAAGACTATCGCACCGAACGGAAATTATGTTGGGAAATAGCGTTCCTTAGCCAGTGGAGTGGGGAACAGTATGATATATTGGAATCCTGAATAAAATCAGCCTGCTTTCAGAAAAAAAAAATTGTTGCATTACTTCCTGAACGCCCGTCTTAGCAGTAGGAAAGTTTTTGTTGCAAGTTGTATTAATAATTGGCAACCAGTGCTGTACAATCGCAATAAAGTCATCAGATGTTCAATTGACTCTTTTTATTAGAACATGCTACGCGTTTCGGGATTACACCTATCTTCAGACACCACAAATTTCAACTCCTTCCTAACCAACCAGGCGTACAGCGTTGACAACTCAAGGAAAGTGTCCAATGCATTTGTGATGTCTGAAGATAGGTGTAATGCCAAAACGCGTAACATGTTGTAATAAAAGAGTCAATTGGACATCTCATGACTTTATTGCGATTGTACAGCACTGGTTGCCAATTATTATAATAAAAATGATTGAGGGCCTCAGACGGGATTTTATGTCCTGTATATCAAGTTGTATTAACACGAGACACTACAATTTATTTGTGGTATTACAGAAATATTTAGCATTATGTTTTGAATTAGTCTAACAGAAGAAAAAAAGAAGACTCCTCATGTCCTTTAACAATTGGAACCCCTAGAGCAAAGCATAGCTTGGGAAAAATATCATACGCCATCTGCTAACGCATGTTCGAAACACTTTCTCCATGTTAACAGAATCTTCCGTCCGTTCTTCGTAGAACAGCACTATAACAAATAAAAAGCACCAGTTTGCTTTTCTTCTACAATATTACACTACTGGCCATTAAAATTGATACACCACGAACATGACGTGCTACAGACGCGAAATTTAACCGACAGGAAGGAGATGCTGTGATGTGCAAATGATTAGCTGTTCAGAGCATTCACACAACGCTGGCGCCGGTGGCGACACCTACAACGTGCTGACATGAGCAAAGTTTCCAACCGATTTCTCATACACAAGCAGCAGTTGACCGGCGTTGCCTGGTGAAACGTTGTTGTCATGCCTCGTGTAAGGGGGAGAAATGCATACCATCGCATTTCCGACTTTGATAAAGGTCGGATTGTAGCCTATCGCGATTGCGGTTTATCGTATCGCGACATTGCTGCTCGCCTTGGTCGAGATCCAATGACTGTTAGCAGAATATGGAATCTGTGGGTTCAGGAGGGTAATAAGGTACGCCGTGCTGGATCCCAACGGCCTCGTATCACTAGCAGTCGAGATGACAGGCATCTTATCCGCATGGCTGTAACGGATCGTGCAGCCACGTCTCGATCCCTGAGTCAACAGACGGGGACGTTTGCAAGACAACAACCATCTGCACGAAGAGCTCGAGTAGTTTTAACCAATTGACGTGGTTGGAAACCCGAGAACATTTTATTCATCTGCACGAACAGTTCGATGACGTTTGCAGCAGCATGAACTATCAGCTCGGAGACCATGGCTTCGGTTACCCTTACGCTGCATCACAGACAGGAGCGCCTGCGATGGTGTACTCAACGACGAACCTGAGTGCACGAATCGCAAAACGTCATTTTTTCGGATGAATCCAGGTTCTGTTTACAGCATCATGATGGTCGCATCCGTGTTTGGCGACATCGCGGTGAACGCACATTGGAAGTGTATATTCGCCATCACCATACTGGCGTATCACCCGGCGTGATGGTATGGGGTGCCATTAGTTACACGTCTAGGTCACTCTTGTTCGCATTGACAGCACTTTGTACAGTGGACGTTACATTTCAGACGTGTTACGACCCGTGGCTCTACCCTTCATTCGATCCCTGCGAAACCCTACATTTCAGCAGGATAATGCACGACCGAATGTTGCAGGTCCTGTACGGGCCTTTATAGATACAGAAAATGTTCGACTGCTGCCCTGGTCAGCATATTCTCCAGATCTCTCACCAATTGAAAACGTCTGGTCAATGGTGGCCGAGCAAGTGGCTCGTCACAATACGCCAGTCCCTACTCTTGATGAACTGTGGTATCGTGTTGAAGCTGCATGGGCAGCTGTACCTGTACACGCCATCCAAGCTGTGTTTGCGTCAATGCCCAGGAGTATCAAGACGGTTATTACGGCCAGAGGTGGTTGTTCTGGTTACTGATTTCTCAAAATCTATGCACCCAAATTGCGTGCAAATGTAATCACATGTCAGTTCTAGTATAATATATTTGTTCAATGTATACCCGTTTATCATCTGCATTTCTTCTTCGTGTAGCAGCTTTAATGGCCAGTAGTGTATATTGGAATCCTGAATAAAATCAGCCTGCTTTCAGAAAAAAAAATTATCACATTACTTCCTGATCGCCCCTCTTAGCAGTAGGAAAGTTTTTGTTGCAAGTTGTATTAATAATTGGCAACCAATGCTGTACAATCGCAATAAAGTCATGAGATGTTCAATTGACTCTTTTATTAGAACATGTTAGGCGTTTCGGGTTTACACCCATCTTCAGACATTACAAACTTGAACTCCTTTCTAACCAACCAGGCGTACAGCCTTGACAACTCAAAGAAAGTGTCCAATAAGTTTGTGATGTCTGAAGATGGGTGTAATCCAGAAACGCATAACACGTTTTAATTAAAGAGTCAATTGAACATCTCATGACTTTATTGCGATTGTACAGCATTGGTTGCCAGACGGGCTTCAGACGGGATTTTATGTCCTGTATATCAAGTTTTATTAACACGAGACACTACAATTTATTTGTGATATCACAGGAACATTTAGCATTATGTTTTGAATTAGTCTAACCGAAGTAAAAAAGAAGGCTCCTCATGTCCTTTAAAAATTGGAACCCATAGAGGAAAGCATAGCTTGGGACAAATATCATACGCCGTCTGCTAACGTATGTTCGAAATACACTCCTGGAAATTGAAATAAGAACACCGTGAATTCATTGTCCCAGGAAGGGGAAACTTTATTGACACATTCCTGGGGTCAGATACATCACATGATCACACTGACAGAACCACAGGCACATAGACACAGGCAACAGAGCATGCACAATGTCGGCACTAGTACAGTGTATATCCACCTTTCGCAGCAATGCAGGCTGCTATTCTCCCATGGAGACGATCGTAGAGATGCTGGATGTAGTCCTGTGGAACGGCTTGCCATGCCATTTCCAACTGGCGCCTCAGTTGGACCAGCGTTCGTGCTGGACGTGCAGACCGCGTGAGACGACGCTTCATCCAGTCCCAAACATGCTCAATGGGGGACAGATCCGGAGATCTTGCTGGCCAGGGTAGTTGACTTACACCTTCTAGAGCACGTTGGGTGGCACGGGATACATGCGGACGTGCATTGTCCTGTTGGAACAGCAAGTTCCCTTGCCGGTCTAGGAATGGTAGAACGATGGGTTCGATGACGGTTTGGATGTACCGTGCACTATTCAGTGTCCCCTCGACGATCACCAGTGGTGTACGGCCAGTGTAGGAGATCGCTCCCCACACCATGATGCCGGGTGTTGGCCCTGTGTGCCTCGGTCGTATGCAGTCCTGATTGTGGCGCTCACCTGCACGGCGCAAAACACGCATACGACCATCATTGGCACCAAGGCAGAAGCGACTCTCATCGCTGAAGACGACACGTATCCATTCGTCCCTCCATTCACGCCTGTCGCGACACCACTGGAGGCGGGCTGCACGATGTTGGGGCGTGAGCGGAAGACGGCCTAACGGTGTGCGGGACCGTAGCCCAGCTTCATGGAGACGGTTGCGAATGGTCCTCGCCGATACCCCAGGAGCAACAGTGTCCCTAATTTGCTGGGAAGTGGCGGTGCGGTCCCCTACGGCACTGCGTAGGATCCTACGGTCTTGGCGTGCATCCGTGCGTCGCTGCGGTCCGGTCCCGGGTCGACGGGCACGTGCACCTTCCGCCGACCACTGGCGACAACATCGATGTACTGTGGAGACCTCACGCCCCACGTGTTGAGCAATTCGGCGGTACGTCCACCCGGGCTCCCGCATGCCCACTATACGCCCTCGCTCAAAGTCCGTCAACTGCACATACGGTTCACGTCCACGCTGTCGCGGCATGCTACCAGTGTTAAAGACTGCGATGGAGCTCCGTATGCCACGGCAAACTGGCTGACACTGACGGCGGCGGTGCACAAATGCTGCGCAGCTAGCGCCATTCGACGGCCAACACCGCGGTTCCTGGTGTGTCCGCTGTGCCGTGCGTGTGATCATTGCTTGTACAGCCCTCTCGCAGTGTCCGGAGCAAGTATGGTGGGTCTGACACACCGGTGTCAATGTGTTCTTTTTTCCATTTCCAGGAGTGTACATTTCGACAGGTGCTTACGCTGCCATTTTGAAGGCACAAGTGCAGCAAGGAAGCGCTGTGCAAGGGAATTTAAAACCTGTGGAAAAGTAAAACACACACACACACACACACACACACACACACACACACACACAAGGTGACTGACGTGAAAAAGTTTTCTCTAGTGAATATTAATAACCAACAATCGAGATAGCAATAACTGTGTCTCTTTGTTTTGTGACAAGGAAGAGAGGAGAGTTCCACGCACTTTATGCAAAAACCTCCATCTCTGTTTATAAATTCATTCGCTAATTTAATTTCAACTGCTTCCTGAATGACACTACTGCAAAAGCTGGACGTGCATACCAGAATCTTCACGTTGTTGTATTCCACAGGATAACAGGTGCTAAGGCAATGCTCTGCAATAGCGGGTTTGCTTGACTGCTCTGAGGGTGTATGATGCTTGTGCTCACTACACCAGTCCTCCACGGTTCTGATGGTCTGACCGATATATGACACGCCACAACTACAAGGAACAGGATAGACATCCGCCTTACGCAAACCGAGATCATCCTTTACGGATCCTAAAAGTCCCCTAATCCTGGACGGTGG
This sequence comes from Schistocerca nitens, assembly GCF_023898315.1. Taxonomy (NCBI): domain Eukaryota; kingdom Metazoa; phylum Arthropoda; class Insecta; order Orthoptera; family Acrididae; genus Schistocerca; species Schistocerca nitens. The sequence goes on from NC_064622.1 coordinate 265,406,112, forward strand.
CCGAAAAACACATTTCACATCATATTTCGCAAAATACGACCAGTCCTGTTGGAAATGCTTCCTGCGTAAGGCAAAAAGGCCGTAGATTTTGGCGCCACCTCGGTATTATCTTCGCTCACCAGGGACACGGGTGGTATTTAGCGCAACGCACATCTGATCAGTTTTTCACTGCAATCATTCTGACGAAGGCGATTTCGTGATGGTCTAACTCAGCTGAGAAACATTTGAGGTCTGAGGTGACGTTGGCACTATGAACTAAGGTACACATTACCCATTGACACTGCGTTGGATGGTGAAGACTATCAGCCTATACATGTAAGGCGTTGTGAGTTGGCTTCCCAGATACCAGTTGGCTATTTTTTCTCTATGACAATTAATGCAAACTACGACAAATGTAATGTAAGCGTGAACAGCTGTCTGAAGAGGAACCTGTCCGTTCGAAACCTGTAACGGCGGTATCCGTGTAAATAATGAGCTTTATTAATAGTGAGTGCTTGCTGTTATCTTCTTTTCACGTGTCAACATGTATTTTGCACGCAGCTGCGGACTCCGAAACGTCGGATTTCGACGAAAACAGAGTGGCATTCAGTAAGTAATGCATTTTTTGTGCCAATTTCGGTTGAAAAAGTCCGGAATTTGTTGTGGGACATCGCGGAATATTCCCGCTTCAGCTCCTATAGTTTCATGAAGTTCCGACAGGTGGCAGCACTATATGTAGCCTTCAAAATGGCATTTGTAACGAAGGTGCGTTCCAGGCAGGAGCTGTCACTGAGTTTCTTTGGGGGGATGATCAGGGCATCGCAGATGTTCGTAGACCCTTGCAGAATCTCTAAGGACGCCTGCCAGTGTACGATGACACTGTGAATCGATGGGTGAAGCGTCTGTAGTCATCGCAACAAGGATGTGCAAACTTGTCCGATTTTTCCCGTACCGGGCGGAGGCACACAGCTGTGACTCCTGCAGTGCTGGAACGTGCGGACACTCTCAGTCGAGATGATCGATGGATCACAATCAAACACCTCACTGCACAGCTGGACGTCCCTCTTGGTAGTGCTGAGAGACTCGTCCGCCAGTTGGGGTTCTCAAAAGTGTGGCTCACCGCCGAACAGAAGACCATAAAATTCGACGAACGAACGTCTGTGCGGAATTGCTTGCTCATTACGAGGCTGATCGTGACAATTTTTTGTTGCCTATGGTCGCAGGTGATGAAATATGGGTTCATCGCTTCTAAACGGAAACAAAACGACAGTCGATGTCGAAGATGCTACTCCAGGAGGGTGTAAAATGAATGTGCGCAACGGAAAATCATAAACGCTAAAACGAAGATTTGGCCCTGTCTCACTACCCCCTGAAGCCAATCTTAGGATCTCTTAATTCTATAAATTACAATCTAAACATAAATGAATGATGAAAGCAACTAATCCTACTAAACAATAAACGTTGTTCCTGCTTATATATTTATTGTAGATTTAAAAAAAACCTTTATATTACAAAGTTTACATTTCCTAAGTAACGTTACCCATCACTTGCCCAGCTCTGCCCCTTATTATGAATGCGCGGTGTAACATCAGTAAAGCGAAATGACTACTATCCTCTACGTACCAAACGCTAGAAGACACTACTTTCAAAGATAATCTACGGTGGTGTGGAACCTCAGTGGAAATAAACTAACGTGATCACAGCTGTTTAGCTTTATAGCCCTAATAAGCCGAAGCAATTTGCGATATCACCGTATGTACTGCGTCTGGTGCGTCGAAGGGTTGGTTCTCGTACTCGTCTGCGACGATGGAAGAACTCCAGCCACAAATAAACTCTTTCAGACACTAGGACGGCACAAGGCGGTCCTCTGACTAATATACTGTAATACTGTCTTCTCCTCTCTATGTTCTACAGACGAGAAACGCGAATTCTCAGCCACAAGGACGGAGTTCAGATAACGTCTCAACGTAAGTATAGGCATACTCAACGACGACTTCCAACCCAGAGGTAAAGTCCAGCAAATCCGTCTGTATCGACAAAGCTGATATCGTGCGACCGTCACACACGGGCGCTCACAAAGGGAGACCTCGTCTCTCCAGCACTGGCTTCCCAGCAAGGCTTGGCTCCCCACCATCGTCATTCCGAAAAAGAATCATATTTCCGAAACCACGGAATATACTCCCACTCTACAGATTCTTCCTAACGCCAGTCAACCATATTTTAGTCTTTTGTCGTCCAGCGCGGAAAGTTTGCGAGGAAAAACCTATACTTGTACAATGGTACGCTTCTGGTTTCCGAGGTGCCGCCTGTCGCGACTCTATTGTGCTCCAGCGCTTAGGTGCTACGACGTCCGTCTTCCTATTTCGTCTGTTTAAGCAGGACCAACACACCTGTGTGGGCCTTCCACCCAGGGCTTGAGTTCCGACTGCTGTTTCATTTCCGCTGTCGTTACAACCTCTACTAGTACACTACTGGCCATTAAAATTGCTACACCAAGAAGAAATGCAGATGATAAACGGGTATTCATTGGACAAATATATTATACTAGAACTGACATGTAATCATATTTTCAAGCACTTTGGGTGCATAGATCCTGAGAAATCAGTACCCAGTACAACCACCTGCGGCCTTAATAACGGCCTTCATACGCCTGGGCAGTGACTCAAACACAGCTTGGATGGCGTGTACAGGTACAGCTGCCCATGCAGCTTCAACACAATACCACAGTTCATCAAGAGTAGTGACTGGCGTATTGTGACGAGCCACTTGCTCGGCCACCATTGACCAAACGTTTTCAATTGGTGAGACATCTGGAGAATGTGCTGGCCAGGGCAGCAGTCGAACATTTTCTGTATCCAGAAAGGCCCGTACAGGACCTGCAACATGCGGTCGTGCATTGTCCTGCTGAAATGTAGGTTTTCGCAAGGATCGAATGAAGGGTGGAGCCACGGGTCGTGCACTTCTGAAATGTAACGTCCACTGTTCAAGTGCAGTCAATGCGAACAAGAGGTGACCGAGACGTGAAACCAATGGCACCCCGTACCATCACGCCGGGTGATACGCCAGTATGGCGATGACGAATACACGCTTCCATTGTGAATTCACTGCGATGTCGCCAAACACGGATGCGACCATCATGATGCTGTAAACAGAACCTGGATTCATTCGAAAAAATGACGTTTTGCCATTCGTGCAGCCAGGTTGTCGTTGAGTACACCATCGCAGCGCTCCTGCCTGTGATGCAGCGTCAAGGGTAACCGCAGCCACGGTCTCCGAGCTGATAGTCCCTGCTGCTGCAAACGTCGTCGAACTGTTCGTGCAGATGATTGTTGTCTTGCAAACGTCCCCATCTCTTGACTCAACGATCGAGAGGAGGCTGCACGATCCGTTACAGCCATGCGGATAAGATGCCTGTCATCTCGACTGCTAGTGATACGAGGCCGTTGGGATCCAGCACGGCGTTCCGTATTACCCTCATGAACCTACCGATTCCATATTCTGCTAACAGTCATTGGATGTCGACCAACGCGAGCAGCAATGTCGCGATACGATAAACAGCAATCGCGATAGGCTACAATCCGACCTTTATCAAAGTAGAAAACGTGATGGTACGCATTTCTCCTCCTTACACGAGGCATTACAACAACGTTTCACCAGGCGACGCCGGTCAACTGCTGTTTGTGTATGAGAAATCGGTTGGAAACTTTGCTCATGTCAGCACGTTGTAGGTGTCGCCACCGGCGCCAACCTTGTGTGAATGCTCTGAAAAGCTAATCGTTTGCATATCATAGCATCTTCTTCCTGTCGGTTAAATTTCGCGTCAGTATCACGTCATCTTCGTAGTGTAGCAATTTAATGGCCAGTAGTGTATGATAATAAAGACACTCCGTGTTAACAATTATTTACAAGGCGTACGCGACAGTGTCAATCTCCTTTACATATTCATATATACCATGTACAACCTGTGACATGATACCTGTGTTTGTACATCACAGCAAAGTATGTGGATGAGTTCTTGTAAGGCGCGAAATTATAGCGATCTTACACGTGGAATGGCAGCACACCCCATCATCTCTCCTCCGAAGAAACAGTTCATAGCCGCACCCTCACCCGGTAAAATGGAGACGGTCTTCTGTAACTCCGAGGAGGTTATTCTGTTTGCTGTTGTCGCTCATGGTGCCACGATGAACTCTGAAGTGCTTTGCACTACACTCATGAAATTAAAGAAACTACTTCAATATGTTCGTCACCACAAAAATGCAATCGAACTTCTCCTTCTCCATGGCAATGCAAGGTCTCACACAAGTCGGCGCACTCCAGAAGAGCTCACAAAACTTCGTTGTAGTGTTCTTCCTCAGCCAGCCTACAGCCCAGATCTCGCGCCTTCCGACTTCCATCTGTCTCGCCCAATGAAGGATACACCCCACGGGAAGCAGTAAGTGGATGACGGAGAGGTTATTGATGCAGTAAGATGTTGGCTCTGACGTCGAGCAGTAGAGCGGTTCCATGCGGACATACAGGCCTTCGCCGAAAGGTGGTGTAAGACTATCGCACCGAACGGAAATTATGTTGGGAAATAGCGTTCCTTAGCCAGTGGAGTGGGGAACAGTATGATATATTGGAATCCTGAATAAAATCAGCCTGCTTTCAGAAAAAAAAAATTGTTGCATTACTTCCTGAACGCCCCTCTTAGCAGTAGGAAAGTTTTTGTTGCAAGTTGTATTAATAATTGGCAACCAGTGCTGTACAATCGCAATAAAGTCATCAGATGTTCAATTGACTCTTTTTATTAGAACATGCTACGCGTTTCGGGATTACACCTATCTTCAGACACCACAAATTTCAACTCCTTCCTAACCAACCAGGCGTACAGCGTTGACAACTCAAGGAAAGTGTCCAATGCATTTGTGATGTCTGAAGATAGGTGTAATGCCAAAACGCGTAACATGTTGTAATAAAAGAGTCAATTGGACATCTCATGACTTTATTGCGATTGTACAGCACTGGTTGCCAATTATTATAATAAAAATGATTGAGGGCCTCAGACGGGATTTTATGTCCTGTATATCAAGTTGTATTAACACGAGACACTACAATTTATTTGTGGTATTACAGAAATATTTAGCATTATGTTTTGAATTAGTCTAACAGAAGAAAAAAAGAAGACTCCTCATGTCCTTTAACAATTGGAACCCCTAGAGCAAAGCATAGCTTGGGAAAAATATCATACGCCATCTGCTAACGCATGTTCGAAACACTTTCTCCATGTTAACAGAATCTTCCGTCCGTTCTTCGTAGAACAGCACTATAACAAATAAAAAGCACCAGTTTGCTTTTCTTCTACAATATTACACTACTGGCCATTAAAATTGATACACCACGAACATGACGTGCTACAGACGCGAAATTTAACCGACAGGAAGGAGATGCTGTGATGTGCAAATGATTAGCTGTTCAGAGCATTCACACAACGCTGGCGCCGGTGGCGACACCTACAACGTGCTGACATGAGCAAAGTTTCCAACCGATTTCTCATACACAAGCAGCAGTTGACCGGCGTTGCCTGGTGAAACGTTGTTGTCATGCCTCGTGTAAGGGGGAGAAATGCATACCATCGCATTTCCGACTTTGATAAAGGTCGGATTGTAGCCTATCGCGATTGCGGTTTATCGTATCGCGACATTGCTGCTCGCCTTGGTCGAGATCCAATGACTGTTAGCAGAATATGGAATCTGTGGGTTCAGGAGGGTAATAAGGTACGCCGTGCTGGATCCCAACGGCCTCGTATCACTAGCAGTCGAGATGACAGGCATCTTATCCGCATGGCTGTAACGGATCGTGCAGCCACGTCTCGATCCCTGAGTCAACAGACGGGGACGTTTGCAAGACAACAACCATCTGCACGAAGAGCTCGAGTAGTTTTAACCAATTGACGTGGTTGGAAACCCGAGAACATTTTATTCATCTGCACGAACAGTTCGATGACGTTTGCAGCAGCATGAACTATCAGCTCGGAGACCATGGCTTCGGTTACCCTTACGCTGCATCACAGACAGGAGCGCCTGCGATGGTGTACTCAACGACGAACCTGAGTGCACGAATCGCAAAACGTCATTTTTTCGGATGAATCCAGGTTCTGTTTACAGCATCATGATGGTCGCATCCGTGTTTGGCGACATCGCGGTGAACGCACATTGGAAGTGTATATTCGCCATCACCATACTGGCGTATCACCCGGCGTGATGGTATGGGGTGCCATTAGTTACACGTCTAGGTCACTCTTGTTCGCATTGACAGCACTTTGTACAGTGGACGTTACATTTCAGACGTGTTACGACCCGTGGCTCTACCCTTCATTCGATCCCTGCGAAACCCTACATTTCAGCAGGATAATGCACGACCGAATGTTGCAGGTCCTGTACGGGCCTTTATAGATACAGAAAATGTTCGACTGCTGCCCTGGTCAGCATATTCTCCAGATCTCTCACCAATTGAAAACGTCTGGTCAATGGTGGCCGAGCAAGTGGCTCGTCACAATACGCCAGTCCCTACTCTTGATGAACTGTGGTATCGTGTTGAAGCTGCATGGGCAGCTGTACCTGTACACGCCATCCAAGCTGTGTTTGCGTCAATGCCCAGGAGTATCAAGACGGTTATTACGGCCAGAGGTGGTTGTTCTGGTTACTGATTTCTCAAAATCTATGCACCCAAATTGCGTGCAAATGTAATCACATGTCAGTTCTAGTATAATATATTTGTTCAATGTATACCCGTTTATCATCTGCATTTCTTCTTCGTGTAGCAGCTTTAATGGCCAGTAGTGTATATTGGAATCCTGAATAAAATCAGCCTGCTTTCAGAAAAAAAAATTATCACATTACTTCCTGATCGCCCCTCTTAGCAGTAGGAAAGTTTTTGTTGCAAGTTGTATTAATAATTGGCAACCAATGCTGTACAATCGCAATAAAGTCATGAGATGTTCAATTGACTCTTTTATTAGAACATGTTAGGCGTTTCGGGTTTACACCCATCTTCAGACATTACAAACTTGAACTCCTTTCTAACCAACCAGGCGTACAGCCTTGACAACTCAAAGAAAGTGTCCAATAAGTTTGTGATGTCTGAAGATGGGTGTAATCCAGAAACGCATAACACGTTTTAATTAAAGAGTCAATTGAACATCTCATGACTTTATTGCGATTGTACAGCATTGGTTGCCAGACGGGCTTCAGACGGGATTTTATGTCCTGTATATCAAGTTTTATTAACACGAGACACTACAATTTATTTGTGATATCACAGGAACATTTAGCATTATGTTTTGAATTAGTCTAACCGAAGTAAAAAAGAAGGCTCCTCATGTCCTTTAAAAATTGGAACCCATAGAGGAAAGCATAGCTTGGGACAAATATCATACGCCGTCTGCTAACGTATGTTCGAAATACACTCCTGGAAATTGAAATAAGAACACCGTGAATTCATTGTCCCAGGAAGGGGAAACTTTATTGACACATTCCTGGGGTCAGATACATCACATGATCACACTGACAGAACCACAGGCACATAGACACAGGCAACAGAGCATGCACAATGTCGGCACTAGTACAGTGTATATCCACCTTTCGCAGCAATGCAGGCTGCTATTCTCCCATGGAGACGATCGTAGAGATGCTGGATGTAGTCCTGTGGAACGGCTTGCCATGCCATTTCCAACTGGCGCCTCAGTTGGACCAGCGTTCGTGCTGGACGTGCAGACCGCGTGAGACGACGCTTCATCCAGTCCCAAACATGCTCAATGGGGGACAGATCCGGAGATCTTGCTGGCCAGGGTAGTTGACTTACACCTTCTAGAGCACGTTGGGTGGCACGGGATACATGCGGACGTGCATTGTCCTGTTGGAACAGCAAGTTCCCTTGCCGGTCTAGGAATGGTAGAACGATGGGTTCGATGACGGTTTGGATGTACCGTGCACTATTCAGTGTCCCCTCGACGATCACCAGTGGTGTACGGCCAGTGTAGGAGATCGCTCCCCACACCATGATGCCGGGTGTTGGCCCTGTGTGCCTCGGTCGTATGCAGTCCTGATTGTGGCGCTCACCTGCACGGCGCCAAACACGCATACGACCATCATTGGCACCAAGGCAGAAGCGACTCTCATCGCTGAAGACGACACGTCTCCATTCGTCCCTCCATTCACGCCTGTCGCGACACCACTGGAGGCGGGCTGCACGATGTTGGGGCGTGAGCGGAAGACGGCCTAACGGTGTGCGGGACCATAGCCCAGCTTCATGGAGACGGTTGCAAATGGTCCTCGCCGATACCCCAGGAGCAACAGTGTCCCTAATTTGCTGGGAAGTGGCGGTGCGGTCCCCTACGGCACTGCGTAGGATCCTACGGTCTTGGCGTGCATCCGTGCGTCGCTGCGGTCCGGTCCCAGGTCGACGGGCACGTGCACCTTCCGCCGACCACTGGCGACAACATCGATGTACTGTGGAGACCTCACGCCCCACGTGTTGAGCAATTCGGCGGTACGTCCACCCGGCCTCCCGCATGCCCACTATACGCCCTCGCTCAAAGTCCGTCAACTGCACATACGGTTCACGTCCACGCTGTCGCGGCATGCTACCAGTGTTAAAGACTGCGATGGAGCTCCGTATGCCACGGCAAACTGGCTGACACTGACGGTGGCGGTGCACCAATGCTGCGCAGCTAGCGCCATTCGACGGCCAACACCGCGGTTCCCGGTGTGTCCGCTGTGCCGTGCGTGTGATCATTGCTTGTACAGCCCTCTCGCAGTGTCCGGAGCAAGTATGGTGGGTCTGACACACCGGTGTCAATGTGTTCTTTTTTCCATTTCGTGGAGTGTACTTTCTCCATGTTAACAGAATCTTCCGTCGGTTCTTGGTAGGACAACATTATAATAAATGAAAAGCACCCGTTTGCTTTTGTTTTACAGTATTACTTTTATTGTGTTAACCGGTTTTCGGCTTACAAGTAAATGTCAGTAGATGGCCTTGTAAGCCGAAAACCGGTTAACACAATAAAAGTAATATTGTAGAAAAAAAGCAAAAACGTTCTCCATGGTTTGTCACCTGGACCAAGTCTAGGAGCATGCACTAGAGTACCAAGAACATAACAGCACTGAAAAAGCGTGTTTTGCGAAAAATATGGCACTATGAACGTGTTCCGTTTACACACTTCGTTTAATAACATTGCAGGCGGGAAATTTCGTTTCCAAAGTACTGCAGGACAAGGGACGTAATAAACAGAAAAGCTTGATTTTTGTGCCAGGTCGAGGACTTTCCGTTTTTCCCTCGTACGTTGGAAGTGGTCTTGCACCAACCAAGTACTTCCAGAAGCCTCTCTGAAGTTCGCTCGCCGCGCGAATGTCGCGTGTATGTAGCTGGGATAGTGTGGGGATCTCGCCACTGGAGGAGAGTGAATCCGGCTGGCGGTGGCGGCGTTGTGCGGCGGTGATAGGTGGTGGGGATTACGGCGGGCGCTGATTGGCTTAGCAGCCGCGACACCCGCCAATTACCGTGATGGCCCTCCTCAGTGCGGTGCATCCCCGCGGCCGCTGGCGCCGCGAGGATTGGCGACAGACAGGGACAAGGCGCCGCGCCGCGCCGCTGCTCTGCCAACTTGCCCCATAAATTACGGGCCGGCGGTAATTAGCGGAAATAAACCCGGGCAGGGGGGAGGGCTGCGCTCCCGCCAACTGTTCCTGACGATGGCGCCGACCCAGGGCCCGAAACGTCGTCGAGCCACGGCCCCACCGCCGACAAATTAGTCGCCACAAGTGGCCGCACGTCTTCGTTTAGATGTCAGAAACATTGCATGCGCGGATAAGAAGCGCGGTTTCAGCTCAGCCGCTGCACATAAATATCTGTATATTTTACGATCAGTTTACTCATAAGAATCATTATCTGTATTATGTAAATGCGTGGTGCGACAATAAAGTAATGAGACTGGTGTGAAAAAAAAATGTTGCTTATCGTTTTAGTCAAGTTTAGTGTTGTCTCCTTCAAAGTAGTTCCCTTCTGACTGCACACACTTTTTCCAGCACTTCTGCCATTGATGGTAACATTTCTGGAACTCATCTTCTGTAATATCCTCCAAGACCCTCTTCACAGCTTTTTGGACATCTTGTGTTGTTTGAAAATGGTGTCTTTGACTGCCGTTTTGTCTCTTGGAAATAGAAAAAAGTTGCATGGAGCGATATCTGGTGAATAACATGGCTCCTGTAGTACTGAAATTTGTTTTGAGGTTAAAAATTTGCTGTACTGACAGAGCATTATGGCATGGCGCATTATCGTGATGCAGAATCCAATTATCAGCAATGTTGGCACAGACACGAAGAAGTCTTTTACGAAGTCTTTCTAAAATTTCTTTGTAGTAATATTGGTTAACTGTTTGTCCAGGAGGCACCCACTCTTTATGAACAATTCCCTTGTAATCAAAGAAGCACACAAGCATGCATTTCAATTTTGACTTTGACATCCGAGCTTTTTTTGGTCTGGTTGATCCCTTTGAGCACCATTGCGAAGTTTGGCGTTTTGTCTCTGGATCGTACTGAAAAAACCAACTTTCATCACCAGTGACTACACGGCTCAACAATTCTGGATTGATTTCCGTTTGCTCTAACAGATCGGCTGCCACACTTTTCCGTGTTTCTCGCTGTTGTGATGTGAGATTTTTGGGGAGCATTTTTGCACAAATCTTACTCATACCAAGATCTTCAGTTATTATTAGATGAACCGTTTCTCGATTGATGTTCAGTTCTTCTGCAATCATTTTCACGGATAACCTTCGATCAGATAGTACGAGTTCACGCACCCTGGCCAAGTTGACATCCGTCCGTGAGGTTGATGGTCGTTCACTGCGGTCTTTATCTTCAACATTCGTTCTGCCTTCACTAAACATTTTATGCCAAAGAAAAACTTGAGCTCTTGACATAACCTCCTCTCCAAAAGCCTTCTGAAGCTTACCATAAGTTGTCGTCGCGTTTTCACCCACTTTAACGCAAAAACAAATGGCGTACCGTTGCGCAATATTATGCGGTTCCATTTCCGTGACGATAGACACAAACACGTGTTAACTTACTACAGCACAACTCACGACTGAGCAGTTGCATCGATGTGTCGTTTCGCCTAGAAGCAGCTTATAGACCAAGGTCAAAGACATTGTGCCTACGCAAGCCTGAAGGGCTGCCACATCTTACAAAGAAAATCAGTCTCATTATTTTATTGTCTCACCTCGTATATTACTTACTCATCACCTCCTAAGCCATAGGTTGATTTCACCCTAACTTGGCACACGCACCGCTTACCACCTGGAAAGAAGCACTGTGGGAATAAGAACCACCTACCTCCTATAGGGATGGGTGATAAAAGCATCACTCAGGAACGCCTGGAGCGTGTTCAACACAATCGGTACGCATGCAACCTACGTATGCGCTACATAATATGTTCCAAAACTTCATGTATGAAAACAGGATTCTTCCTGGTCTCATACTACAGGTTCAATTTGTAATAAATAGCTAGGGTCAAGTGTTTTGGATAGCACTTGGACGTGGGACCATTTGTACACCCAACAGAAGAACCGTCTTAGTGTCATTTCCCTGTTGTGCAGAGACAAAGTATGGATATCACACACTTCCACCTTCTTGGGCAAATGGCGAAAATCGTTTGGTTCTTTTTGCATTTAAGGCTGTACACGGTGGCCTTAAGCGGCTTGCGGAGGAACCATTAGTTCATGCCCAGTTTCCCATTTTTTCGTACCAAAATCGAGCCACGGATTCCAAGACGGTTATTAAATCTTTCAAATGGCTCTCAGCACTATGGGACTTAACGTCTGAGGTCATCAGTCCCCTAGAACTTAGTACTATTTAAACCTAACTAACCTAAGGACTTCACACACATCCATGCCCGAGGCAGGCTTCGAACCTGCGACCGTAGCGGTCGCGCGGTCCCAGAATGAAGCGCCTAGAATCGCTCGGCCACACCGGACGGCAAGACGGATATTCGCAGCACATGTCTGAAATGTGTACGATATATTACTAACAAAACCCTTGAAAATTTTCTAGATATTTTTATCCGTTTCGCCGGCCGAAGTGGCCGTGCGGTTAAAGGCGTTGCAGTCTGGAACCGCAAGACCGCTACGGTCGCAGGTTCGAATCCTGCCTCGGGCATGGATGTTTGTGATGTCCTTAGGTTAGTTAGGTTTAACTAGTTCTAAGTTCTAGGGGACTAATGACCTCCGAAGTTGAGTCCCATGGTGCTCAGAGCCATTTGAACCATTTTTTTATCCGTTTCCGAGATACAACGTTTCAAAGTTACCTTACATGTACACGTGAAATCCAACTGAGGCGAAATGTAAATAATAAATAGCCGCAATAAATTGTTTGAAATTTAACGGTATATTCAGTCATGTGTCTAGAAGTGCCATCTTTCCGTTTTCAAAAATTTTCATCCGTTACCGTTATCGAGAAACACTCCAAGACATGGTGTTTGGGTACCAAACCCGAGCCACAGATTCCAGGACGACTATGCACAGCAAAAGGGTTAATTTTTATCATACATTCCTAAGAGCCCGGCCTAGAACAACCTTGAGAATTTTCTTGATGTTGTTATCCGGTTCCAAGAGACAGACGTTCAAAGTTACCCTACTTGTACACATAAAATACACACGTAAAATCTGAACTGAGGCGAAAACGTAGTTTATAGTATCAAGTAGCGAGAAGAAATATGCTATTAAGTTTCTTCGTTGTCGGTAGAAGGGTTCCGAGAATCACATGTTGCAGAAGTGAAGCAAATGCGAAATTTTTATGCACGAAAAGTTAGGTCTGACAAGGAACCCCAAGACTTAGAAATCGCAGAAGTTCATCAAGATGAGGCAGTGGAATGTGGTCGAGTCGTATATGCTCGACTGTGTGGACAATACACATGAAGAGTACAGTGAGGACGATGTGTGCTGAACAAGTGAAAGTGATAGTGAAACAGGTGTCGAGCCGTGTAGTTTATCATCCTTGTCGGACAGGGAGCCACAAATCCCGTCTCCATCTCCACGTAGTAAACTGACAATCGTTGTCCACAAGCGGGTACCTAATATAATTACGTTCATGGAAGATCATCCACAGCATGATAAAAAAGCAATTATGACCATATTTCGAATAAGTCCGCAGCAATATGACCGTGTAGTGCATAAGAAAAACTACGGATATTCAAGGGAGGCCAAGGCGCATTTGCGATTTTCAGGGAAGTTCGATACAATTTACATGATGTACATGATAGTGGCCTGCTACGTTATGTACACCAAATTGTGCGCGAAATGAATTACTGTGATTTCAATGGCAGCAGTGGATGGTTGCATAACTTCAAACAGTGCTACAGAATTGAAAGACGTAAGACGTAAGACAACGGAATTTCAAACGAAGAGTCATCTTGACGATACACAGCAAATTGCGCAATCTGTAATTTCTAAAATTTGTAAATGAAATACACAAATTTACCCCATTCTCGATTAAGGAATTTGTTTTCAACTCCGACCAGTTGCGATTTGAAGAAGAAATGCATATGAAAGGAACCGTGGAAATTAGAGGTACCAAGAGAGTTGTATGAAGATACACTAACATCAGTGCCTTAACGCATTATTATACAATTATGCTGACTGTTAATCTGAATAGTAAAATGGATGGGAAGTTATTTATTACGCTGCGAGACGTTGGAGAAACTCTGCCCTCTAAGATCCTTTCTCGAGTGCGTGATCTTGCAAAGGAAGTGTGGAACATTTACGTTAAAACAAGCAAGAATGGCAACATGAACATGAGAAAACAAATAACTTGCTTTTGCGTCATTCTTGGTCTCCGTTTAAAAATTTTGTTCTTTTAGAGCAAACTATCCCTCTTGAAAAGTGCATTGAATTGCAGTTCATACCATCTGGAACAACTGGACAAGCTCAACCTGTGGGTGTTTGTCTTTTCGTGCCTATAAAACACTATCGCAATATCTGCTACTAATCCTCTAATGATAGCCAGTTTCACGCAGCTGTACAGGGTGGCAGCCAGCCAAGGAATATTTTAGATGAATTGATTAAAAAATATATTTCAAAGGCCCAGTGAAATCTTTACAAGTTTTCACCCAGAGTAACTTAAGCTGTATCTACGTGACACAAGTTGCTTGTCTTTCAAAACCGAGGCAGTTCTGTCCAGTTAAAGCTGCTGACAAGAGATGCCCTGAGACCTCTGATGAATCTGCTAGCGAATTCGCAACATTGGATTTAGCCAATAGCGTGCGTGGGATACAGGTCACGTGTGTGGACGCTGGAGTGTTCTGCGGTGCGGAACACAGTTGCCTCTCTCTCTCGTAATCCAGACCTCGAGCAGAACAGACGTCTTTTCGAAGGCGGAGTCTCTGGCTCCGCTTTTCACGACCGGCCACCAACGTAAGTTAACATGAACCGCTTCCCCTTCAGTTGTCCATTTCAATTACTTGTTCGATCTCCTAGACTGGCCTAAGCCTGGTAACTTCCGACCCTAGGCGCGCCCTTGTACATCGTACATTGAAACATATTTCCTCTTTATTGTACCTAATTTCCTGTGTTGTCATTCAACGGCAGCCCTGGATGACCACTCTCAAATCCTGACCGCTCGACCTCCTGCACACTGCCGTCACGAGGCGTATGTAACAAACTTCTCCCCCCTTCTCTGCCGTATTCATTAACAATGGTGACCAGAAGTTGGTTTCAGAAGTGGGATCCCACTGACTGTATACATCAACACCACACTGGGTAGCCGCGCGGTCTAGGGGACCTTGCCACGGTTCGCACGGCTCTCCCCGTCGGAGGTTCGAGTCCTCCCTCAGGTTCGAATCCTGCCTCGGGCATGGATGTGTGTGATGTCCTTAGGTTAGTTAGGTTTAAGTAGTTCTAAGTTCTAGGGGACTGATGACCTCAGATGTTAAGTCCCATAGTGCTCAGAGCCATTTGAACCATTTTGAATCTCCCTCAGGCTTGGGTGTGTGTGTGTGTTGTTCCTACAATAAGTTAATTTAAGTTAGATTAAGTGGTGTGTAAGCCTAGCGAGAGACGGCCTCAGCAGTTTGGTCCCATAGGAACTTACCACTAACCACCCCATCCAGTTTCACAGATTGTTTCGCATTCGGCTGCATGCCATCGCACTCCATCAGTTCTTATTACCCCGCTACACTAATATGATTCTATGTTCTTTACGAGTGGATGCCTAGCTGAACGTTCTGCACGGATTGTAGCTCTCAAGGAGTTCGCCTTCGATCTTTATGATATGAACCTTTGCGATCACTGTGGTACGCCATTTTTCAGTCGGTGTTCATGGTGCAAGTTAATGGTTTGTTTTGAATCCTCCTTGAATGTCGACGATGTCCATCTTGTGAAATGTACAAAAGTACAAATGTGTGTGAAACCTTACGGGACTTAACTGCTAAGGTCATCAGTCCCTAAGCTTACACACCGTTTAACCTAAATTATTCTAAGGGCAAAGACACACGCCCATGCCCGAGGGAGGACTCGAACCTCCGCCGGGACCAGCCGCACGGTCCACGATTGCAGCGGCTGAGACCGCTCGGCTAATCGCGCGCGGCTGTGAAGTGTAATAGATATGTCTCTATAGAAGGTTGATCTGTGTATGTTCAGGACACCAGTTTTCTGTCTCCCTCCCGATACATATGATGAGACACTAGTTGCTAATATTTTTCCTGTTGTAATTATTAACACAGCACTTTCATGTGAGCCTCACTAAACATTGAACTTGCAACCTCCCACTCAAGGGGTTCCTTGTGAATTGTAAAATTAGTTTTGCGTTATTTCAATTTCACACATGTCAAATATCAAAATTTTACTGACCCGTAAAGTACCTTTCCTGCTGTGTCAGGGGAAAGGAGGAAATCAGCGAAAAACTGCAGAGAAGTCGAATATGCTCCTGTTTGTAAGACTCTGACTGAAAATTGGGGTACCAGTCTCATTCTACCTAATTCAGCACCTTTAAAAAATTTGACATGCGAACATATTCCTGCTTTTTTATGCTGAGAGATTGGACATTGGCAGTGGGAAGGAGACGGAAAAGTAACAAATATGGGAAGACAGTAGACAGTAGTTGCTGTTAGAAAGAGCAAAGAAAACGGTGACAGTGTGAAAGAAAGAGATGGACACATTGGCTGTGGAACGTAAGTGTCAGTGGCCGAACAGTAGTAGGAAAAGAGTGAAGGAGAAAGTGCCAGTGCGACAGGTATAAAGAGAAGGCAGAATTGAAAGTGGATGAGAGCTATTGATGGTGACAGACAGACTCTATGACAATGACAACGAGGGGGAGAGAGATAGTCACATTCAGAAGATACGGCAGCAGTGGAAAGGAATGGACTAAGATATAGCAGTAAGAAACAGCAACAGGGTAACAGTAAGAGGAGACAGTAGTAGTAGGAGAAAACGAAAGAGACTCTGGTTGTGAGACAGGAGACAATGACAGAGAGACACGAAGAGATAATAACAGTTAATTGGGGTGAATGCGTGAGTGAGAATGGGCAAATGGTAGTGGATGGGTATGAGCGATTTACAGCAATAGACTAGTGGGTGTGAGCGAGTTAGCCCGCATCTCGTGGTCGTGCGGTAGCATTCTCGCTTCCCATGCCCGGGTTCCCGGGTTCGATTCCCGGCGGGGTCAGGGATTTTCTCTGCCTCGTGATGGCTGGGTGTTGTGTGCTGTCCTTCGGTTAGTTAGGTTTAAGTAGTTCTAAGTTCTAGGGGACTTATGACCACAGCAGTTGAGTCCCATAGTGCTCAGAGCCATTTGAACCATTTTTTTGAGCGAGTTACAGTCAGGGAGGCTTCTGGGAGTGAGCGGCACAAAGTAACAATGTGGACGCGATCGAACCGCGGTATTGACGGTCTAGGCATGGTTTAACTACAGACAACACGAGCCGTGTACCTCCTTCCTGATGGAATGACTGGAACTGATCGGCTGGCGGATCCCCTCATTTTAATAGGACTGTTCATGCATGGTTGTTTACATCTTTTGGAGGGTTTAGTGACATCTCTGAACAGTCCAAGGGACTGTGTCTGTGTTACAATATCCACAGTGCACGTCTGTCCTCTAGAGTTCTGGGATCTGGGGTGATACAATTTTTTTTTATGTGTGTACAAACCTTGAGAATACAATGGTACATTTCTTTTAGAGAGGTTGGTTAAATTCGCAAACACTTGGCAATGAACAGTTTAGAAACTAAAAAGATATGGGAGGGATCTGACAGAACTCTCTCACGATCAACAATCTCTATGTCGATGGTTTATGAAACCTTGACATCTTTTCATCTTTCGTGAATATTCTGCGTTCCTAGCGCCGTCAGTCCTAAGTGCACAGTGGACCACCGCCATCTAAAGCTGACAAATGGCTACCTGCCTTAATTCTGCTCCAATCCCTTTATGTTGTACAGACTGGTGAAATAAAAATTCACCCTCGTCCTCCTCCTCTCCTTTTCTCCATCAGAACAACGGCTGCAGTAAGATTAAAGATCAGCGGACTCTTTCGAGTCTGCGCGCTCCTTCAAACTATTCCCCCTACCTTTTCTTCCCTCCTCCCAACTCTCTCTGCAGAAAGTCGAATTTGGCACTCGACTGTACAAGCTTCACGCTCCACTCCGTAGGAGCTCTTGATCTCTAAAGAAACTGTTGTGGCACACTTAACTCCCACTGCACAATGAATTCCGAGCAGGAATTACTCTGCGACTTCTTTTTGCACCTTGCAGTCAGTTTCTTAGCTTCTAACAATGGCGGCGAGGAAAACTCAAGTTTTAACTCAGAAGCAACGGCAACAAGAAACTTATATTTTTAAGTACTTCCATGAGAAACTCCGAATTCCTTTTTTGTTATTCACACTGCTGCCTCCCTATCCGACGTCGTCGCTGCACGTTACTGCAGTTGTATTTGATACAGTGCGCTGGAATGCTTACGATTGAAGATATTTTCATGATCAGTATTTGGTCGACAAAGGGGAAGCATATCGAATGAGTTTTTTTCTATAGCTGTTGTTTAATTTCTTGTAGTAAAAACGTAAATATATCGATAAATATGTATCATGCAGTTAGTTTTGGCGTTCAATTCACGTACAGTCCATTTCGAGACTACGTAGTCTCATAGTCAACGAGCAAACATCACTGAAACATTGAGTGACGTAAGTACTAGGACCATTCCGTACGGAAATCAACCCGTATACCCATAGATTCCTTCGTATGGAACGTGTGACATGCTGAATTCAAGGCTCTGGTTGATTTTTTTACTGCGACTTCTCTTTACGAACTAATGTTCGCGCTACCCACGGCACGGTCCACGATGATGAGACTTGGTAGTCTTGAAATTGAAAGTACGTGGTATATCGTCTCACTCTCTTTTTTGTGCAAAATGTATCGGTTTGTTACTTTTCGAATCGTAGATGAAAATATTTATAAGTCGTGACATCGCATGCATTTCGCACACACGATATAGCGGCTAAAATATACCCTAACAATCATAAATGTTGCTACGTAGGCAAATAATACTGAGTAAAGGCACTAGGTTGGGTTGTAACAGTATACTTACGTTGTCAACACACACAACTGTCTGAAAAATACTTTTTTTAAATGGTAGTAGTTAATGCCCGATAAATAAATATTGTCGCAGAGAAAAACACTATACAGTCACCTGCGTAGCTGCGCTATTATTCCAAATGTTACGTTAATTCTTTGTTAAACATAGACTTTTCATACTGTTAATTATGATTTGAATAATATTTACGGCAGGGGAAACAAGATTTTTATCAGCCAGTGATTTTACACATAAGCAAACCTGAGCCTCATATTATTATTTATTATCTTTGGTTCGTGGTGTATACCTTCTGCAAAAAAAATTCTTTTCCTGATGCCAACATATTTAAAGTATTTTTTTCTTGTTATCTTGTGGGCGAAGCCCGAAAACCATGTGATTAATTATATTTCACGTAATGCCTGCCAATGCGTCATTCCGACAAAAGAGTGGCAGATGTCCAATGATAAAACTTGAATTCTAGCAATAATTAATTATTTCCCCTTAATTATATCCATATGGAGGGAAAGATATGAAATGAGATTAAAAGGCCAAATAGTTTTTATACATGTTGTTGCTGTGGTTCTAAGTCCAAAGACAGGTTTGGAGCAGCTCTCCATGCTATTCCATCATGTGCAAGCTTCTTTATCGGCGAGTAGCTACTGCAACCTACATCCTTCTGAATCTCCTTACTGTATTCATCTCTTGATATCCATCTACGATTTTTAGCCCCAACGCTTCTCTCCAATACTAAATTGGTGATCCATTGATGCAAATATCTCTTCTCCCCAATTATATTCAGTACCTCCTCATTAGTTACATGGTCTACCCATCTAATCTTCAGCATTCTTCTGTAGCACCACATATCAAAAGCTTCTATTCTCTTCTTGTCTAAACTGTTTATCGTCCATGGTTCAATTCCACACATGGCTACACTCCATACAAATATTTTCAGAAAGGATATCCTGACACTTAATTCTACACTCTATGTCAACACATTTCTCTTTTTCAGAAACGCTTGTGTTGCCATTGTCAGTCCACATTTTATATCCATCCTACGTCGACCATCATCAGTTACTTTGCTCCCCAAATAGAAAAACTCATCTACTACTGTAAGTGTCTCATTTCCTAATCTAATTCCCTCAGCATCACCTGATTTAATTCGACTACATTCCATTATCCTCGTTTTTCTTTTGTTGATGTTCGTCTTATATCCTCTTTTCAAGACACTATCCATTGCCGGCCGGTGTGACCGAGCGGTTCTAGGCGCTTCAGTCTGGAACCTCGCGACTGCTCTTGTAACGTCTGCCAATGGAGTTTGTTTAGCATCTCCGTAACGCTCTCTCGCCAGCTTAACGATCCCGTGACGAAACGCGCCGCTCTTCTTTGGATCTTCTGTATATCCTTTATCAGTCCTGCCTGATATGAATTCCAAATAGATGAACAATACTCAAGAATCGGGCGAACAAGCGCCTTATAAGTTACTTCTTTCGTGGATGAGTTACATTGCCTTAAGATTCTTCCGATGAATCTGAGTCTAGTGTATGCCTTTCCCACAATCTGTTTTACATGGTCATTCCACTTAAGGTCGCTCTGGGTAGTTACGCTTTGATATTTTACGGCAGACGCTGTCTCCAGCTGTTTGTCATCAATAGTATAGCTGTACAGTAATGGATTTCTTTTCCCATGTATGCGCAATACGTTACATTTATTTACGTTAAGGATCAACTGCCAGAGTCTACACCATTCATCAATTCTCTGCAGGTCGTTCTGCAAATTCTTACCGTCTTGTGTCGTTGCTACTTTGGTATTAACAACTGCATCATCTGGGAATAGCCGTAAAGAGCATCTGACGCTTTCTACTATATCATTTATATATATTGTGAACAGCAACGGTCCTACCACACTTCCCTGTGGTGCTCCGGATGTTACATTTATATCTGTCGACGTAGTTCCGTTAAGAGCGACGTGTTGAGTTCTGTCTGCAAGAAAGTCTTGAATCCAATCGCAAGCCTGCTCCGATACTCCATAAGCTCGTATTTGTTTCACTAAACGGAAATGTGAGACGGTGTCAAATGCATTACTGAAATCAAGGAACACGACATCAAATTGAGCGCCGTTGTCCACTGCGCTGTGGGTCTCATGGAGGAACAGAGCAAGCTGAGTTTCGCAGGATCTCTGTTTGCGGAATCCTTGTCGATTTTTATAGAGGAACTGTTCATTTTCCAAGAACGTCATAATTCTTGAGCATAAAAAGTGTTCCATAATTCTACAAGAAGGAACTGCAAAAAGGTGGGCAATTAAGGAGATGGGACATGGATAAACTGAAAGAACCAGAGGTTGTACAGAGTTTCAGGGAGAGCATAAGGGAACAATTGGCAGGAATGGGGGAAAGAAATACAGTAGAACAAGAATGGGTAGCTTTGAGGGATGAAATAGTGAAGGCAGCAGAGGATCAAGTAGGTAAAAAGACGAGGGCTAGTAGAAACCCTTGGGTAACAGAAGAAATATTGAATTTAATTGATGAAAGGAGAAAACATAAAAATGCAGTAAATGAAGCATGCAAAAAGGAATACAAACGTCTCAAATATGATATCGACAGGAAGTGCAAAATGGCTAAGCAGGGATGGCTAGAGGACAAATGTAAGAATGTAGAGGCTTATCTCACTAGGGGTAAGATAGATACTGCCTACAGGAAAATTAAAGAGACCTTTGGAGAAAGGAGAACTACTTGCATGAATATCAAGAGCTTTGATGGAAACCCAGTTCTAAGCAAAGAAGGGAAAGCAGAAAGGTGGAAGGAGTATATAGAGGGTCTATACAGGGGCGATGTTCTTGAGGACAATGTTATGGAAATGGAAGAGGAGGTAGATGCAGATGAAATGGGAGATATGATACTACATGAAGAGTTCGAGAGAGCACTGAAAGACCTAAGCCGAAACAAGGCCCCAGGAGTAGACAACATTACATTAGAACTACTGACAGCCTTGGGAGAGCCAGTCCTGACAAACCTCTACCATCTGGTGAGCAAGATTTATGAGACAGGCGAAATACCCTCAGACTTCAAGAAGACTATAATAATTCCAATCCCAAAGAAAGCAGGTGTTGACAGATGTGAAAATTACCGAACTATCAGTTTAATAAGTCACAGCTGCAAAATACTAACGCGAATTCTTTACAGACGAATGGAAAAACTGATAGAAGCCGACCTCGGGGAAGATCAGTTTGGATTCCGTAGAAATGTTGGCACACGTGAGGCAATACTGACCCTACGACTTATCATAGAAAATAGATTAAGGAAAGGCAAACCTACGTTCCTAGCATTTGTAGACTTAGAGAAAGCTTTTGAAATGTTAATTGGAACACTCTCTTTCAAAATCTGAAGGTGGTAGGGGTGAAATACAGGGAGCGAAAGGCTATTTACAATTTGTACAGAAACCAGATGGCAGTTATTAGAGTCGAGGGGTATGAAAGGGAAGCAGTGGTTGGGAAAGGAGTGAGACAGGGTTGTAGCCTATACCCGATGTTATTTAATCTGTATATTGAGCAAGCAAAGAAGGAAACAGAAGAAAAGTTCGGTGTAGGTATTAAAATCCATGGAGAAGAAATAAAAACTTTGAGGTTCGCCGATGACATTGTAATTCTGTCAGAGACAGCAAAGGACTTGGAAGACCAGTTGAACGAAATGGACAGTGTCTTGAAAGGAGGGTATAAGATGAACATCAACAAAAGCAAAACAAAGATAATGGAATGTAGTCGGATTATGTCGGGTGATGCTGAGGGAATTAGATTAGGAAATGAGACACTTAAATTAGTAAAGGAGTTTTGCTATTTGGGTAGCAAAATAACTGATGATGGTCGAAGTAGAGAGGATATAAAATGTAGACTGGCAATGCCAAGAAAAGCGGTTCTGAAGAAGAAAAATTTGTTAACATCTAGCATAGATTTAAATGTCAGGAAGTCGTTTCTGAAAGTATTTGTATGGAGTGTAGCCATGTATGGAAGTGAAACGTGGACAATAAATAGTTTAGACAAAAAGAGAATAGAAGCTTTCGAAATGTGGTGCTACAGAAGAATGCTGAAGATTAGATGGGTAGATCACATAACTAATGAGGAGGTATTGAATAGAATTGGGGAGAAGAGGAGCTTGTGGCACAACTTGACTAGAAGAAGGGATCGGTTGGTAGGGCATGTTCTGAGACATCGAGGGATCACCAATTTAGTATTGGAGGGCAGCGTGGAGGGTAAAAATCGTAGAGGGAGACCATGAGATGAATACACTAAGCAGATTCAGAAGGATATAGGCTGCAGTAGGTACTGGGAGATGAAGAAGCTTGCACAGGATAGAGTAGCATGGAGAGCTGCATCAAACCAGTCTCAGGACTGAAGACCACAACAACAACAATTCTACAACAGATTGACGTCAACGATATAGGTCTATAGTTGTGTGGATCTGTCTTACGGCCTTTCTTAAATACGGGAATTACCTGCGCTTTTTTCCAGTCGTTTGGTACCTTTCATTGCTCAAGCGATCTACGATAAATTGCTGCTAGAAAAGAAGTAAGTTCTTTCGCATAATCTTTTTAGAATCTTAAAGGTATCTCATCTGGTCCTGAAGCCTTTCCTCTACCTAGCGACTGTAGCTGGTTTACAATTCCGCGATCGGTTATCTCAATATCTGCCATTTTGACGTTCGCACGACGATTGAAAGAAGGGACAGTGTTACGATCTTCCCCGTGAAACAACTTCGGAAGACCGAATTCAGTATTTCGGCCTTCTCTCTATTATCTTCCGTTTTGGTGCCGGTTTGGTCGCTGAGA
This sequence comes from Schistocerca nitens, assembly GCF_023898315.1. Classification (NCBI taxonomy): domain Eukaryota; kingdom Metazoa; phylum Arthropoda; class Insecta; order Orthoptera; family Acrididae; genus Schistocerca; species Schistocerca nitens. Next base: position 265,429,494 of record NC_064622.1, read on the forward strand.
GAAATTCTTAGCGTTTTTATTCAGGTCGGTTAACGTCTTACTTTCGAAATCATTGAGCGCTTCTCTCAATGCTCTCCTTACACTCATTTTCGCTTCGTTCAGCTTTTGTTTGTCAGCTAGGCTTTTACTTCTCTTGAACCTGAGATGAAGTGCTCTTTGTTTACGTAGCGCTTTTCTAACACGGCTATTAAACGGTGATGGAGCTTTCCCATCCCTTAAAAATTTATTCGGAACATACTTGTCTAAGGTATATTGAACATCGCATTTGAATTTTTTGCATTTGTTCTCCACATCTTCGTCCTCATCACTGAATATTTGATGCTGATTGGTGAGATATTAATAAATTTTTATCCTGTAACCATTGCTGAGCAAATATATCTTGCTACCATTCTTAACATTCCTTGTAGGACAAGTCGTCATAGATCCTGTCACAGCCTTGTGATCACTGATACCTTTATCTACGTTAACTGGTTCGATAAGTTCAGGTCTGTTTGTTGCCAGGAGGTCTAAGACGTTACCCTCACGTGTTGGTTCTCCAACTATCTGCTCAAGGTAATGTTCGGACAAGACATACAGAACGATTTCACACGATTCCCTGTCTCTGGCACCAGTTTTGATGCCGTAACACTCCCAATCTATACCTGGCAGGTTGAAGTCACCCTCTATTACAACGGCATGGTCAGGAAAATTACTAATGATATTCTGCAAGTTCTGCCTGAAGCGCTCAACAACTAAGATACTGACTCAGGTGGTCTATAAAAGCATCCGATCACCATTTTTGACAGTTCTTTGATACTCAGTTTCACCCATATTAACTCACATTTGGAATCCGTCATAACCTCGCTAGGTTTTATCGAATTTTTTACTGCAGTAAACGCGCCGCCACCATTGGGGACTAACCTATCCTTACCATAAACATTCCAGTCTGAACTTAGGATTTCGTTTTCATTTACGTCTGGCTTCAACTAGCTTTCTGTTCCCAATACTGTCTGAGCATTATCACCTGCAATAAGCGATACTAATTCTGTAACCTTTCCTTAGATGCTCTTACAGTTTATTAAAATCATATTAATCTTTTCTATCTCTGATCTGCGAGTACCAAGATTCTCTGAAGTCGTTGTGGCTGGTTTAACGTACAAATCGTGTTTGCTCCCAAGGATGGGGTCCTCTAGCCTAAAAAAGCCCCATGGGCAAACCACACGTACTCCGCTACCCTAGTAGCCGCTTCCTGCGTGTAGTGCACGCCTGACGTATTAAGGGGGAGCCCTACAAATCTGCACCCGATAGTGAAGGTCGAGAAATTCGCATTAGATACCGTCGCAGAGCCGTCTGAGCCTCTAGTTTAGACCTTCCACTCTGCTCCAAACCAGAGGACCGGGATCAACCCTGGGTACGATGCTACAAATACAGGGTGAAAAGTATTTAAACCGACAAACTCTGGGGGGTTGTAGGGGACATCAAAACAAATATTTTTCCCAAATGTCATTTTTTCCTATGAGGAGTATTTAAACCGGTAGAGGAAGATTTCTCTGGCGGCAAAGTAATTAAACCAACAAACACTTTTCCATTTTTTTATGACCAAGAGACAACACATTAACACAACCCAATTTCAGTTACAGTAGATTTTCAAAAATGCCTCCATTGACACGTAAACAAAGGTTACACCGTCGAATCATGTTCCGTTTGCGCATCTCTCCCCACACAAAAAAGTCCAGAGGGGACATGCCTGGGGATCGAGCAGGCCATGGTGCAGGACCACCTCTGCCAATCCACGTTTCTGGGAACTGTCGGTCCAGGAATCGACGCACACGACGACTGAAATATGCCGGCGCCTCGTCATGTTGGAACCACATGCGTTATCCTGTAGGGAGCGGAACGTCTTCCAGCAATTCTGGCAATGCTCTGGCGAGAAAATTGTAATAGTGCCTGCCATTTAATGGCCTAGGTAGCAGATACGGCCCAATTAAACAGTCCCCAACAACACCCACCCACACATTAACGAAGAACCGCACTTGATGAGCGCTAGTAACTGTGGCATGTGGGTTATCTTCAGTCCAAACACGCGAATTGTGCATGTTGAAGACTCCATAACGCCCGAACGTTGCTTCATCGGTAAATGTAGGATGCATTTCACACTCTTTCAGGTACCACTGCGAAAACTGTGCTCTGGGTGGATAATCAACTGGTTTCAGATTGTGGACACGCTGTAAGTGAAATGGACGTAACAATTGCTCTCGAAGGACTTTTCTTACATTCGTCTGATTCGTTCCCATGTTACGTGCAATTGCACGAGTTCTGGTTGAAGGATCCTGCTCCATATGCTGGAAGACAGCTTCCTCAAATTGCAGCGTTCTTACCGTGCGACGGCGTCCCTGTCCAGGTAATCTGCTAAATGACCCGGTCTCATGCAGACGTTGGTTCACAGCAGCAAAGGTCGTATGATGCGGGATACGGCGATTAGGATATTGTTAATAAACCCGCTGTGCAGCTCGTCCGTTGTGGTGCGCTACGTAGTACGCACCAACCATATCAGTGTACTCACTCCAGGTGTAACGCTCCATTAGTAAACAGAGGCAATGCACTACTACATTAGTGGACAGCAGTTGCTTACAACGTAAGAGCGTAATATGCCTTGTAACAACTGAAGAGCGTAATACGGCCTCCACCGGTTTAAATAATCCTCACAGGAAAAAATTACATTAGGGAAAAGTATTTGTTTTGATGTCCCCTACAACCTCCCAGAGTTTGTCGGTTTAAATGCTTTTCACCCTGTAGACATCTTAGCCTGCACCCCGTAGCGTGCGTTGCTACTTGCCTTCACCAAATCAGCCAGCCACCGAAAGGAGCCAAGGATGGCCTCAGAACCCGAGCGGCAGTCGTCATTCGTGCCGACATGTGCCACTACATGCAGCCGGTTGCGCACAGTACGCTCGATAGCAGCCGGCACTGCCTCCTCCACATCACGGATGAGACCTCCTGGCAAACACACCGAATGCACACTGGAATTTTTTCCCACCTTGCCTGCTATCTCCCTGAGGGGCTCCACCACCCGTCCAACATTGGAGCTCCCAATGTCTACCATACCCACCCTCTGTACCTGTCCGGACTGGGCAGAAAAATGGACCGCTGGCCCAACAGGAGAGGCATCCCATGCTGGCTCAGAGCTATCATCATCACTGGGAAGCACGTCGTACCTGTTGCTAAAATGTATGGAGACAGCCGCATAGCCTGCTCCCTCTTTCGCCTTCCGTCCAGTGACACCCAAAGCCACCACTGCCTGCCACCCACTCTGGAGTGAGGACGGACCGGGCAGATGTTGCGTATCGGAAGCCGCAGTAACGTTCGGCCCATAAGGGGATTCCAGTGACACCAAAGGTGTCGCAGGTCTCGTTGCTGATGCCCCGACGTCACCGCAACTTCGAGCATTAGCTAGAAGCTTGACAACGGTATCCAAAGCAGCTTCCAGCTGTTTACAGACAGCAGCCAACTCTCCTTGTGTCCGCTCACAACAAGCACAAATGGTTCAAATGGCTCTAAGCACTATGAGACTTACCTTCTGAGGTCATCAGTCCCCCTAACTAACCTAAGGACATCACACACATCCATGCACGAGGCAGGATTCGAACCTGCGACCGTAGCGGTCGCGCGGTTCCAGACTGAAGCGCCTAGAACCGCTCGGCCACTTCGGCCGGCCACAACAAGCACAGTCGCTAGCCATATCGTACTGTGTATAAAATAGACATGAGGTCTCAAATGGCGCTAGTGAGTTTGAAAATGTACCAAAGGAGAATAAAGCAACACTAAAAGTTGGTGTGCAGATTTCTCACTGAACTCCGAGACCGCAAGCTATTAAACAGAAATAAATTTCTCTACACTGAAAATTTACATTAGGAATCCGCCAAACACAAGGATATTCACAATACTTACGCAAAAACAAAAACTACGATTAACTTTCTAACCATTAGTCTACACAGTAAAATACACACGTACAGTTCACTTATTTGCAGAAGCACGTGAACTAAAAACGAATACTAAATTAATGCGTTCACTATGCTGTTCATAGTACGAGGGTGGTTTGGAAAGTTCTCGGAACGGGATAGAAAAAGAGTACTTACATCACTCAAACTTTTTTTTTATTTTTCAATATAGTCTCCTTGTAGATTAATGCACTTGGTCCAACGATGTTCCAGTGTTGATCCCGTCTCGAAAATGAGTTTCCTCCAGGCCTGCAAAATAGTTGTCAACTCCAGCTAACAATTCTTTGTTTGAAGTGAATCTTCGTCCGACCAAGCAACATATCTCCAGTCATCGACAGTCCAATGTGAGTGCTGATAGGCCGAGGTGAGGCGTAAAGCTCTGTGTCATGCAGTCATCAAGGTTACACGAGTGGGCCCTCCGGCTTCGAAAGCCCACATCGATGATGTTTCGTCGAATGGTTCGCACTCTGACACTTGCTGATGGACCAGCGTTGAAATCTGCAGCAATTCGCGGAAGGGGTGCGCCTCTGTCACGTTGAACGATTCTCTTCAGTCCTCGTTGGTCCCGTTCTTGCAGGATCCTTTTCCGGCCGCAGCGGTGTCGGAGATTTTATGTCTTACCGGATTCCTGATATTCACGGTACACTCGTGAAGTGGTCGTAAGTGAAAATCCCCACTTCATCGCTATAGTCCGTCTGTAAACTGAAGAGCGAGCGAGCGAGTCCGCACTCTGCCTACCCATCTACGTCACAAGGCGCTTCTACAGGCTGTTTCACAACGTAGTGCCAGCCTTGCCGCGGTGCGCGCTTTAAATCTGTGGCGACGCCGTGTACAGATACGTCCCGGCTGCGATTATTTTTAGACAAATGCGTTAAGACCATCAGGAATACAAAAGACGATAGCTTCTTCCGAAACACAACATTATAGAGTAAATAATATTAACCAAGGACCGGAAGTCAGAATTCTACTACAAACATAGAACCGAATGCCTGTTCATGTCAATGTGTGTTCCTCTATTGCTATTCGTAAAACGAATCCCATATAGTGCAGCCAATATGTAGAATTTAGGGTTTGTTCCTACTTTGTGTCTCTACTTAATGTTAGAAGTTTCCTTTGAAGGGCTGCATTGAAACTTACCAATTCTAGCAATACGAAGTGTGTTTAAAAAGCAACCACAAATTTAAAATTTTGTGTGTTGTATTACTTTTTTTGCCTCTCTTCGTAGACAAGTGTGAAGAGTGTCTGTACAAAGTTATGCATATTGGGTACTTACTCTATTATCAGTTGTCAAAAAGGTTTATGTGTTTTGATAGCAGCAACGATTATTTGATTTGTATAAAAATGGATTAGAGAATCTGTATTACATTTTGTTATAAGAATGCCTAGCTCCCTTAATTTCCTCACTTGGATCAGGTACTTACATCCCCAGTCAATTATATCCGTTCTCTCTACCAGAATCTTTCGTTTACTTACAGATCTTTTCCAGGTAAATCCTATTTCACGTAGTGTCTTGTGTAAAATATCTTTCTGCCAAGAAAAATCAATTTTTTGATAGCAGCAACGATTATTTGTGTTGTATAAAAATAGATTAGAGAATCTGTATTACATTTTGTTATAAGAATGCCTAGCTCCCTTAATTTCCTCACTTGGATCAGGTACTTACATCCCCAGTTAATTATATCCGTTCTCTCTACCAGAATCTTTCGTTTACTTACAGATCTTTTCCAGGTAAATCCTATTTCACGTAGTGTCTTGTGTAAAACATCTTTCTGCCAAGGAAAATCAATTTTTTGTTTCACGGCAGTAAGCAATTTCCGTAATGTCGGCAAAAGTTTTTGGTTCATGTAACAGTCCTCCATCGTTTGTCGTGTGACCGACTTTGTGAAACTGTCTATAACGATGGGTTTCCTCCCGAAATTATTAGTTTTCTTTCGTGGCGATTCCAGTAAACCATGTGGCTTATTTTCGCGTTCCTTCCTTATGTATCCTATTGTGGCGAGCCTGACGTTTGCATAAATTGCAGCCCTTTGATTGGGACTGGTAAAACTAGCAAACAGTTGTTTTTGTTGATGGTGTTAGGACAGCAACCAGCAACAAATTTACTTTCAGTTCCTTTATTTATTCAAAGGAAACCGTTACCGGTTTCGAATAGTTGTGATTCATCCTCACACGGTTTACACGCTTTCTTTATGATTTTGGTGTGTTTTTATAGATTAATTGTCGTGAAACGTCGGTTTCGAGTGTTTGTTTTCATAACATTCGTCCAACCGATGTAAATGCATTCCCACTGCATCCTCGTTGTTGCACACGTAAATAGTTCTCACTGTACACTTTAGATTTGTCGCTGAGATCATTTCAACCACTAAGTGTCTCGCCTCCTTACGCACGCTGTCATAACATTACAGACGACTGAACGCTCGTTACTCCGCAGATACCTCGTCTTCCTATTCTGCACATTTTCTTGCAAAGCAGGGCGATTATCCATCACTTCCGGATACCTAAGAATATCAGTGAGTATACAAAGTTAACTGACTGATACTGGAAACTACGATCCCCGAACAGAAACAACGTATATCTCTGCACGCCGATCTACACCGTTGGACAGGTAAAGGGTAACTGATTTTGGGTGCCCCTGTAGGCCAGTGACAGCGTTCTTCCGGGAAAGGGCACGTCCCCCACCAAAAGCGCTGCTCGCTCTTGAGTTTACAGACAGACTATACCTCGGCGATGCTGTGCCTCATCGCTCATGCACCGACTATAAGGCGGGCCGCAAGAAGAGACGCAGGCCCGTGAGGTGACACAGGCGGGCTCACGCCAAATTCCTCACGGCAGCGTGAGTCACGGCGACAGTCATCGCAAGTTGGATCGCAGTTTCAATAGGCAGTTTGCTGAGGAACTTGGGCTCTGGCAGAGATGGCGGCTACTTCTGCAATGTTAATACACTCCTGGAAATTGAAATAAGAACACCGTGAATTCATTGTCCCAGGAAGGGGAAACTTTATTGACACATTCCTGGGGTCAGATACATCACATGATCACACTGACAGAACCACAGGCACATAGACACAGGCAACAGAGCATGCACAATGTCGGCACTAGTACAGTGTATATCCACCTTTCGCAGCAATGCAGGCTGCTATTCTCCCATGGAGACGATCGTAGAGATGCTGGATGTAGTCCTGTGGAACGGCTTGCCATGCCATTTCCACCTGGCGCCTCAGTTGGACCAGCGTTCGTGCTGGACGTGCAGACCGCGTGAGACGACGCTTCATCCAGTCCCAAACATGCTCAATGGGGGACAGATCCGGAGATCTTGCTGGCCAGGGTAGTTGACTTACACCTTCTAGAGCACGTTGGGTGGCACGGGATACATGCGGACGTGCATTGTCCTGTTGGAACAGCAAGTTCCCTTGCCGGTCTAGGAATGGTAGAACGATGGGTTCGATGACGGTTTGGATGTACCGTGCACTATTCAGTGTCCCCTCGACGATCACCGGTGGTGTACGGCCAGTGTAGGAGATCGCTCCCCACACCATGATGCCGGGTGTTGGCCCTGTGTGCCTCGGTCGTATGCAGTCCTGATTGTGGCGCTCACCTGCACGGCGCCAAACACGCGTACGACCATCATTGGCACCAAGGCAGAAGCGACTCTCATCGCTGAAGACGACACGTCTCCATTCGTCTCTCCATTCACGCCTGTCGCGACACCACTGGAGGCGGGCTGCACGATGTTGGGGCGTGAGCGGAAGACGGCCTAACGGTGTGCGGGACCGTAGCCCAGCTTCATGGAGACGGTTGCGAATGGTCCTCGCCGATACCCCAGGAGCAACGGTGTCCCTAATTTGCTGGGAAGTGGCGGTGCGGTCCCCTACGGCACTGCGTAGGATCCTACGGTCTTGGCGTGCATCCGTGCGTCGCTGCGGTCCGGTCCCAGGTCGACGGGCACGTGCACCTTCCGCCGACCACTGGCGACAACATCGATGTACTGTGGAGACCTCACGCCCCACGTGTTGAGCAATTCGGCGGTACGTCCACCCGGCCTCCCGCATGCCCACTATACGCCCTCGCTCAAAGTCCGTCAACTGCACATACGGTTCACGTCCACGCTGTCGCGGCATGCTACCAGTGTTAAAGACTGCGATGGAGCTCCGTATGCCACGGCAAACTGGCTGACACTGACGGCGGCGGTGCACAAATGCTGCGCAGCTAGCGCCATTCGACGGCCAACACCGCGGTTCCTGGTGTGTCCGCTGTGCCGTGCGTGTGATCATTGCTTGTACAGCCCTCTCGCAGTGTCCGGAGCAAGTATGGTGGGTCTGACACACCGGTGTCAATGTGTTCTTTTTTCCATTTCCAGGAGTGTAGATATAAGTTCAGAATCGGATTCCGATTCTGAGTTCGGTATTATGGAAATGGAAGAGGATGTAGATGAAGATGAAATGGGAGATAAGATACTGCGTGAAGAGTTTGACAGAGCACTGAAAGACCTGAGTCGAAACAAGGCCCCCGGAGTAGACAACATTCCATTGGAACTACTGATGGCCTTGGGAGAGCCAGTCCTGACAAAACATCTGGTGAGCAAGATGTATGAGACAGGCGAAATACCCTCAGACTTCAAGAAGAATATAATAATTCCAATCCCAAAGAAAGCAGGTGTTGACAGATGTGAAAATTACCGAACTATCAGTTTAATAAGTCACAGCTGCAAAATACTAACGCGAATTCTTTACAGACGAATGGAAAAAATAGTAGAAGCCGACATCAGGGAACATCAGTTTGGATTCCGTAGAAATATTGGAACACGTGAGGCAATACTGACCCTACGACTTATTGTAGAAGCTAGATTAAGAAAAGGCAAACCTACGTTTCTAGCATTTGTAGACTTAGAGAAAGCTTTTGACAATGTTGACTGGAATACTCTCTTTCAAATTCTGAAGGTGGCAGGAGTAAAATACAGGGAGCGAAAGGCTATTTACAATTTTTACAGAAAGCAGATGGCAGTTATAAGAGACGAGGGACATGAAATGGAAGCAGTGGTTGGGAAGGGAGTGCGACAGGGTTGTAGCCTCTCCCCAATGTTATTCAATCTGTATATTGAGCAAGCAATAAAGGAAACAAAAGAAAAATTCGGTGTAGGTATTAAAATCCATGGAGAAGTAATAAAAACTTTGAGGCTTGCCGATGATATTGTAATTCTGTCAGAGACAGCAAAGGACTTGGAAGAGCAGTTGAACGGAATGGATAGTGTCTTGAAAGGAGGGTATAAGATGAACATCAACAGAAGCAAAACGAGGATAATGGAATGTAGTCGAATTAAGTCGGGTGATGCTGAGGGTCTTAGATTAGGAAATGAGAGTAGCAAAGGAGTTTTGCTATTTGGGGAGCAAAATTACTGATGATGGTCGAAGTAGAGAGAATATAAAATGTAGACTGGCAATGGCAAGGAAAGCGTTTCTGAAGAAGAGAAATTTGTTTACATAGAGTATAGATTTAAGTGTCAGGAAGTCGTTTCTGAAAGTATTTTTATGGAGTGTAGCCATGTATGGAAGTGAAACATGGACGATAAATAGTTTGGACAGGAAGAGAATAGAAGCTTTCGAAATGTGGTGCTACAGAAGAATGATGAAGATTAGATGGGTAGATCACATAACTAATGAGGAGGTATTGAATAGAATTGGGGAGAAGAGGAGTTTGTGGCACAACTTGACGAGAAGAAGGGACCGGTTGGTAGGACATGTTCTGAGGGATCAAGGGATCACAAATTTAGCATTGGAGGGCAGCGTGGAGGGTAAAAATCGTAGAGGGAGACCAAGAGATGAATACACTAAGCAGATTCAGAAGGATGTAGGTTGCAGTACGTACTGGGAGATGAAGAAACTAGCACAGGATAGGGTAGCATGGAGAGCTGCATCAGACCAGTCTCAGGACTGAAGACCACAACAACAACAACAACAGCCAGAGCCACCGTGAGCCTCTCAGTAAACTGCGTACAGGAGGGTCACCAAGCGCAGGAACTGTGTCACGTCACGCTGCGCTCCAACGTGCGCGGGACCATTCAGTTGTGTGGTTCGCAAAAACTCACCGTGAGTCACCCTGCGTCACCTCACCGACCTAACACTACGGTCAAACCAGAGTGTGTTCTTTTCTCGTTATGGAAGTTGCATTTATACTTCCGGCAGAGGTTCAGTGCCTCAGTACCAGTGTCCCTGCCCGGAGCCGGTGCTGCCGCCCCCACTGGCGCCGGTGGCCGCACCGCAGCGGCTGTCGCAGCGCCACATTCCTCCGCAGCGATTAGTCTCGGGCGCAGGGACGGCCCCGCCCTGTCCCCTGTCCCCCGTCCCGGCCAAGGGCGGCGAAACGCGACGCCTCCGCCCACCCCACCGCTGCCCCTCTAGTCTTCATTTGGCTAATAACACGGCGCGACAGTTTTCCAAACTCCGTCCATCAAAGTCGGCAAACACATTACGGTAATTGGCGCCGCCACTCGGCGAGCCTTCACGTGGTGCGTCCTGGCGCTGCCATGGCACCCTCTGCCGCCCCTCTACTCTACTCTCCTCTCTCGTATTCCCGTAGCTCGACCACCCCCTTATAATCAACAGTTTTGCAAACCACCTAGACGTTGTTTTCCGGACTCTCAATGTCGCTTGCGTTTCACTCGAAAGACATGCAGCGGTAGGACAAAAATATGGAAACACCGGGTGACATACATACTTGTACGTAAAAGTACACTACTGGCCATTAAAATTGCTACACCAAGAAGAAATGCAGATGATAAACGGGTATTCATTGGACAAATATATTATACTAGAACTGGCATCTGATTACATTTTCACGCAATTTGGGTTCATAGATCCCGAGAAATCAGTGCCGAGAACAACCACTTCTGGCCGTAATAACAGCCTTAATACGCCTGAGCATTGAGTCGAACAGAGTTGGATGGCTTGCACAGGTACAGCTGCCCATGCAGCTTCAACACGATACCACAGTTCATCAAGAGTAGTGACTGGCGTATTGTGACGAGCTAGTTGCTCGGCCACCATTGACCATACGTTTTCAGTTGGTGAGAGATCTGCAGAATGTGCTGGCCAGGGCAGCAGTCGAACATTTTCTGTATTCAGAAAGGCCCGTACAGGACCTGCAACATGCGGTCGTGCATTATCCTGCTGAAATGTAGGGTTTCGCAGGGATTGAATGAAGGGTAGAGCCACGTGTCGTAACACATCTGAAATGTAACGTCCACTGTTCAAAGTGCCGTCAATGCGAAAAAGAGGTGACCGAGACGTGTAACCAATGGCACCCCATACCATCACCCCGGGTGATAACGCCAGTATGGCGATGACCACGCTTCCAATGCGCGTTCGCCGCGATGTCTCCAAACACGGATTGCGACCATAATGATACTGTAAACAGAACCTGGATTCAAATGGTTCAAATGGCTCTGAGCACTATGGGACTCAACATCTTAGGTCATAAGTCCCCTAGAACTTAGAACTACTTAAACCTAACTAACCTAAGGACATCACACACACCCATGCCCGAGGCAGGATTCGAACCTGCGACCGTAGCAGTCCCGCGGTTCCGGACTGCAGCGCCAGAACCGCTAGACCACCGCGGCCGGCAGAACCTGGATTCATCCGAAAAAGTGACGTTTTGCTATTCGTGCACGCAGGTCCGTCGTTGAGTACACCATCGCAGGCGCTCCTCTCTGTGATGCAGCGTCAACGGTAACCCCAGCCATGGTCTCCGAGCTGCTAGTCCGTGCTGCTGCAAACGTCGTCGAACTGTTCCTGCAGATGGTTGTTGTCTTGCAAACGACCCCATCTGTTGACTCAGGGATCGAGACGTGCCTGCACGATCCGTTACAGCCATGCGGATAAGATGCCTCTCATCTCGACTGCTAGTGATACAAGGCCGTTGGGATCCAGCACGGCGTTACGTATTACCCTCCTGAACCCACCGATTTTATATTCTTCTAACAGTCATTGGATCTCGACCAACGCGAGCAGCAATGTCGTGATACGATAAACCGCAATCGCGATAGGCTACAATTCGACCTTTATCAAAGTCGGAAACGTGATGGTACGCATTTCTCCTCCTTACATGAGGCATCACAACGACGTTTCACCAGGCAACGCCGGTCAACTGCTGTTTGTGTATGAGAAATCGGTTGGAAACGTTCCTCAAGTCAGCACATTGTAGGTGTCGCCACCGGCGCCAACCTTGTGTGAATGCTCTGAAAATCTAATCATTTGCATATCACAGCATCTTCTTCCTGTCGGTTAAATTTCGAGTCCTTAGCACATCATCTTCGTGGTGTAGCAATTTTAATGGCCAGTAGTGTAGTTGCTTACCAAACCTCCAGGATGTGCTGTTGTATTTCGCCACGAGCTTCGCTTCTGCAAAATCCTAAGTACGTTGCAAGTGTCAATCGTCATCAAAACACTGTTCTTTGTTGTTCTGAATGCATTATCTTGGAGCTAATTGAACTCGAACGTGGGGACATTGTTTCTCGAATGGTGAATATTTCCGTACCCAAGGGGGGCGACGTGTCTGGCGTTTCGAGTTGAGCCGTATCGAAGATTTATACCGCCTACGGGGAAAACAGAGAAACAAAGATCTTGTGGCAGTTGTCAGTGCTAACAGACAAGCAACACCGCGTGAAATAACAGTAGATATCATTCTGGGTCGTACGACAAACGTGTCCATTAGGACGGTGGGGCGAAATTGGGCGTTAATTGGCTGTGGCAGCAGACGACCTATGAGAGTGCCTTTGCTGACAGCACGACATCGACTGCAGCGGCTCTCCTGATCTCGTTACCATATCGGTTGGAACCTAGACGACTGCATAACAGTGGTATGACCAGATGAGGCTCAGTTCCAGTCAGGTAATGGTAGTGTTCGAGTGCGGCGCAGATCTCACGAAGCCAAGTACCCAAGTTGTCAACGAGACACTGTAAAAGCTGGCGGTGGCTTCATAATGGTGTGGGCTGTATTTACACGGAATGGGCTGGTTTCAATGGTCCAGCTGCACCGATTATTGACTGCAAATGTTTATGTTCAGCTACTTTTAGACCATTTGCAGCCATTCTTGGGCTTCATGTTCCCAAATGACCATGGAATTTTTGTGGATGACGGTGCGCCATGCCACTGGGTTACAGTTGTTCGCGATTGGTTGAAGAACATTCAGAGTCCTGAATGTTAATCGAGCGAATGATTTGGCCTCCCAGATCGCCCGACATGAAACGCATGGAACATTTGTGGGACATAATCCAGAGGTCGGTCGATGCACTATATCCTGCAACGGCGACACCTTTGCAATGTGGAAGGCTATAGAGGCAGCCTAGCTCGATATTTCTGCAGGGGACTTCCAACGACTTTTTGAGTCCACGTCACGTCAAGTTGCTGCAACGTTGTTGTTGAGGTCTTCAGTCCCGAGACTGGTTTGATGCAGCTCTCCATGCTACTCTATCCTGTGCAAGCTTCTTCATCTCCGAGTAACTACTGCAACCTACATACTTCGGAACCTGCTTAGTGTATTCATCTCTCGATCTCCCTCTACGACTTTTACCCACCACGCTTCCCTCCAATACTAAATTGGTGACCCCTTGATGCCTCAGAACTTGTCCTACCAATCTAGCCCTTCTTTTAGTCAGGTTGTGCCACAAATTCCTCTTCTCCCCAATTCTATTCAGTACCTCCTCATTAGTTACATGATCTACCCATCTAATCTTCAGCCTTCTTCTGTAGCACCACATCTGGAAAGCTTCTATTCTCTTCTTATCTAAGCTATCTACTGCCCATGTTTCGCTTCCATACATGGCTACACTTCGCATAAATACTTTCAGAAAAGAGTTTCTGACACTTAGATCTGTACTTGATGTTAACTACTTTCTCTTCTTCAGAAATGCTTTCCTTGCCATGGCCAGTCTACATTTTATATCCTCTCTACTTCGACAATCATCAGTTATTTTGCTCCCCAAATAGAAAAACTCATCTCTACTTCAAGTGTTTCGTTTCATAATCTATTCCCTCAGCATCGCCTGATTTAATTCGACTACATTCCATTATCCTCGTTTTGCTTTTGTTGATGTTCATTTTACATCCTCCTTTCAAGACACTGTCCATTCCGTTCAACTGCTCTTCCAGGTCCTTTGCTGTCTGTGATTGAATTACACTGTCATGGGCAAACCTCTAGGTTTTTATTTCTTCTCCATGGATATTAATTCCTACTCCAAAGTTTTCTTTTGTTTCCTTTACTGCTTGCTCAGTATACAGATTGAATAGCATCGGGGATAGGCTACAACCCTGTCTTACTCCTTTCTCAACCACGGCTTCCCTTTCATGCCCCTCGACTCTTATAATTGCCATCTAGTTTCTGTACAAATTGTAAATAGCCTTTCGCTCCCTGAATTTTACCCCTTCCACATTCAGAATTTGAACCTTTATTTTATTTCTATCTTTGCATTTTCGATTTCGATGTATACATTGAACAACAGGGCGAATGGTTACATTCCTGTCTGACACCCTTTTTAATTCGAATACTTCTTTTTTGGTCTTCCACCTTCAGTGTTCCCTCTTGTTTATTATACGTATTGTACATTAACCGCCTTTCCCTGTAGCTTACCCCTGTTTATGTCGAAAGTCTTGCACCATTTGATATTGTAGAACGCTTTTTCTAGATCGACGAATACTATCAATGTGTCTTTATTTTTCTTTAATCTTGCTTAGATTACCAACCACAATTTCGGAACTGCCTTTCAGTTGCCTTTACCTTTTCTAAAGTCAAACTGATCGTCATCTGACAGATCCTCAATTTTCCATTCTTCTGTATATTATTCTCGTCATCAATTTGGTTGCATGAGCTTTTAAGGTGATTGGGTGATTATTCTGGCACTTGTTGGCTATTTCTCTCCTCGGAATCATGTGAATGATGTTCCTCCAAAATTCTGATGATATGTCGCCAGTCTCATACGTTCTATACACCATCGTGAATATACGCTTTGTTACCGCTTCCCCCAATGAGTGTAGAAATTCCGATGCAATGTCATCTATCCGTTCTGCCTTGTATGCTCTTAAGCTCTACAAAGCCGTTTTACATTCTGATTGTGCCTCTTCCCTTTCGACTTCTGCATCTTCTTCTTTCACCTCATCAGACAAGTCCTCTCCTACACACAGACCTTCAGTATCCTCTTGCCACTAATGCGCTCTGTTCTCTGCATTTAACCGTGGAATTCCCATTGCGTTCTTAGTTATACCGCCCTCGCTCTTAGTTTTGTAAGTAGGCTCTTTAGGTTTTTATGTTGGTAGCGCCACGCAGCGCTCTGTATGAAAATCACTGACTGTGCTGTGTGCAGTCTGTGGCTGGTTGGACTCATTGTTGGAATATTCGCTTCTGTAGTGTTGGGCAGTTGGAGGTGAGCCGCCAGCAGTGGTGGATGTGGAGAGAGACTGGCTGGCTCTAAGCACTATGGGACTCAACTGCTGTGGTTATCAGTCTCCTAGAACTTAGAACTACTTAAACCTAACTAACCTAAGGACATCACACACATCCATGCCCGAGGCAGGATTCGAACCTGCGACCGTAGCAGTCGCACGGTTCCGGACTGCGCGCCTAGAACCGCTAGACCACCGCGGCCGGCAGAAGAGAGAAATGCCAGAGTTTTGAGAGGTCACTGTAAGCGGACGATCTGGACGTGTGTCCGCCAGAAACAGGAAATTTGTAAAGACGGTTGTCATGAATTCATAGATATATATATATGATGACTTTTGAACATTATTAAGGTAAATATTTTGTTTGTTCTCTATCAAAATCTTTCATTTGCTAACTATGCCTATCCGTAGTTAGTGCCTTCAGTACTTAGAATCTTTTGTTTATTTGGCGGTACTGGTGCTCGCTGTATTGCAGTAGTTCGAGTAACGAAGATTTTTGTGAGGTAAGTGATTCATGAAAGGTATAGGTTACTGTTAGTCAGGGCCATTCTTTTGTAGGGATTATTGAAAGTCAGATTGCGTTGCGCTAAAAAAATATTGTGTTCAGTATAGTGATGATCAGAATAAGTAAAGAGAGAAATGTTTGAGTACGTTGACTTTTGCTCAGCTGTTTGAAAATCAAATAACGTAAGAATTTTTCCAGCACAGTGATTCATAATTTTTCTAAGGAGATGTTTCAGTTTCATCGAAGGCTGTTTTGACTTTTCTATATGCCGAGTCAGTCCTCACGACAATCATTTCTTTTTTGATTTCGTAACATTTTTCATGCAGCCATTCCGTCATAGTTTCCTTGCAGTTCCTATTTATTTCATTCCTAAGTAACTTGCATTTCCGTGTTCCTGAATTCCCCTGAAAAATTTTTTTACTTACTTCTTTCGTCGATCAATTGAAGTATTTTTTTTTCTCTTACCCGTGGTTTCTCCGTAGTTATCTTCCTTGTACCTACGTTTTTCTTTCCAACTTCTGTGATAGCCTTTTTTAGGGATGTCCATTCCTTTTCAAGTGAACTTTCTTTTGAGTAATTCATTATCGCATACCTATAGCCTCAGAGAACTTCAAGCGTATCTCTTCATTCCTTAGTATTTCCGTATCTCACGTCTTTGCATATTGTGTCTTCGTGACTGGTGTCCTAAACTTCAGCCTGCTCACCATCATTACTATGTAGTGATCTGAATCTGTATCTGGAATTGGGTACGCCATATAACCCAGTATATGTTTGCGGAATTCCTGCCTGATCTTAATATTCTCTAACTTAATTCCATCTGTATCCCCTGACCTTTTCCAAGTATATCTCCTCCTCTTGTGATTCTTGAGCAGAGAACGCGGGATTGCTAACTGAAATTTACTGCAGAACTCAATTAGTCTTTCTCCTCTCTCATTCCTAATACCAAGGCCATATTCTCCCGTAATTCTTTCTTCTACTCCTTCCCTTACAACCGCACTTCAATCTCCTATGACTATTACATTTTCATCTCCATTTACATAGAGAATTACCTGTCCAATATACTTACGTACTTTCTCTGTCTCTTCATCTTCTGCTTGCGACGTCGTCATGTATGTTAAATTATTGCTGTCGGTGTTGGTTTGATGCCGGATCTGATGAGAACAATTCTATCACTGAACAGTCTCAGTAACTCACCCTGCAGCGCGGGGTAGATGTGCGGTTTGGGGCGTCTTGTCACTGTTCGCGCGGCTCCCCCCGTTGGAGGTTCGAGTACTCCCTCGATCATGGGTGTGTGTGTTGTCCTTAGGGTAAGTTAGATTAAGTAGTGTGAGGTTAGGGGTCGATGACCTCAGCAGTTTGATCCCATAGGCTCTTACCACAAATTTCCAAAATAACTCACTCTCTGCCCCACATTCCTATTCATAGTGAATCCTCTCCCGTTATATCATTTTCTGCTGCTGTTGATATTATCCTATCCTCACCTTACCAGAAATCCTTGTCGTCTTTCCATTTCGCTTCACTGACGTCCGCTATATCTAGGTTGAATCTTACGTCTTCGGATTTTCTCTCTCTGGCATGTTCACAATTTCTGACATTCCACGCCCGGACTCTTCGAACGTTACCCTTTCGTTGGCTATTCAGTCTTTTTCTTATGGTCAACTCCCTCTTGGCAGTCCTCTTCCGGAGACCAAAATGGGTGACTAGTCCGAAATCTTTCGCCAATGGAGATATCACATGCCACTTTTTCATTTACAGGCCACTTGTACTGTAGATACAAATTGTGGGCCTTTAATGCAGTGGTTTCCATTGCCTTCTGCTCCTCATGCCTTTGATCATTGCTGATTCATCCGCCTTTATGGACAGTTTCTCGCGTGAAGGACAATAGAGCGCCCCGAAACTCTGTCCGCTGCTGTGCCCTCTTTGACAAGGCGGTTGGCAGAATGAGGGTGACTTCTTATGCAGGAAGTCTCCGACCGCCATGTCTGATGATTTTTATACAAAATTTTAGCGGTGGAGTGGTTCGAACCCCGTCTTTTTTCGCATTTCATAGCAAGCCATCCTGGGCTTACATTTTAACGGCTCGGAATTTGACCATCTAACGCGCCAGTTGTACGGAATTCTGAACGATATCCCTTAGGAGGACTTTCAGCAACTGAACCAATCAGTGCGAAGCTGGATAAATGCTTGAATAAGGGCCAAAGTTGGACGAACGCGTTATTGACTTGCTCACCGCGTGAATCTCTTTCTCTTGAATAAATTATCCAGTTTTTCTGAAATTGTAATCATTCTTGGGATGTACCTGTACAGGGCGTTGCCCCGAATCTTCCCGCGGTCGGGAAAATAATACCGAATCCTCCTAAGCCTGCAAGGGTCTGAAAAACGATGGAACCGAATCCTCCCGTTTGAAGCAGGCAGCAGTTGTAAACGTTATACATACTCCAAGCAGGCAAAGGAAAGCTTATGAAGTTACAGTAGAAGATATAAGAAAATTTTCGCGTGTATTGTGAATATGTTTAAAAAATTTATCGTTTACCTTATTGAGATAAAGTCCAGCCGGCACAGCGCCAGCGACTAAGTCACGCGCAAAGCGTGCATAAGTGATTCAATATTTTTTGTTTAAAACATGGGAGGGGTAGGGGAAGGAGATAAGGAACATGACAGAGATAATTATATTATTGTCTATAATACAACATACAGTGTGTCAGTTTGGGAGGATTCGGTCCTGTTACCTGCTTACCTACCTGGTTTCGGGAGGATTCGGGACTGCGCCCCCTGTACATAACATCTACGAATTTTCGTCCCATTTCCGTCCCATTCGGATAATTGCTTCATCACACTTGACTCGCATTCGGGAGAACGACGGTTCAATCCCGCGTCCGACCATCCTGATTTAGGTTTTCCGTGATTTCCCTAAATCGCCCCAGGCAAATGCCGCAATGGTTCCTTTGAAAGGGCACGGCCGACTTCCTTCCCCGTCCTTCCCCAATCCGACGAGACCGATAACCTCGCTGTCTGGTCTCCTCCCCCAAACAATCCGATCCAATCCAAATTGCTTCGTCGTCCATCGTCGGTGTTTTTGTGTTAGAGCGTATTAACGAAGATGATGCATGATAGTTGTGTTTCTTCATTTATTAGGACAACTGAGAGCACGATTCCTAACTTGCGGTGTCGACTGTGAAACAACAAACAGAAGCAGCGGTACGCGGCGGTGCAGACACAGCGCAGAGGGCGCCTAGTTCTTCACTGTACTGCACAGCGGGGCGATTAAGTCGAACGCCGACGCTGCGGGGCAGCGGTGCACTGCAAGAGGAGTCCTCCGGGCCGGCGCTTGACCGCGGCCCTGCCCGCGACTCATTTATTTGTCGGTAATTGCGGCCAGCTCTGGGCCTAATGGTCGCCAGCCCGGCACACAGCGGCGCAAACTTTGCCCACCTGTTATTCCGAGCCATCAGCGTAATGGGCGGACCGGGCGGGCGCAACCTGTAACCGAGCGTCGCGGCAAGAGTGAGGCGCGTGGGGGTGCGGCATGCGGGGGCGGGAGTTGTGTCGCGAGGTGATTCACCGCCGAGTGGGGCGGCCGTCAAGTAGAGCCAATCCTACTGTCGCTGTGCGGAGTAAACGCCGAGCAAACGTAGACGTGCCACAAATACATGAGGTACAAATCCTTAATGTTGGGATGAGTACATGTAGATGAGGAAACGATGGTTGAAAAAACACTACTGGACATTAAAATTGCTACACCACGAAGGTGAAGTGCGCCAGACGTGAAATTTAACCGACAGGAAGAAGATGCTGTGATATGAAAATGATTAGCTTTTCAGAGCATTCACACAAGGTTGGCGCCGATGTCGACACCTACAACGTGTTGACATGTGGAAAGTTTCCAACCGATTTCTCATACACAAACAGCAGTTGACCGGCGTTGCCTGGTAAAACGTTGTTGTGATGCCTCGTGTAAGGAGGAGAAATGCATACCATCACGTTTCCGACTTCGATAAAGGTCGCATTGTAGACTCTCGCGAGTGCGGTTTATCTTATCGCGACATTGCTGCTCGCGTTGGTCGAGATCCAATGACTGTTAGCAGAATATGGAATCCGTGGGCTCAGGAGGGTAATATGGAACGCCGTGCTGGATGCCAATGGCTTCGTATCACTAGCAGTCCAGATGACAGGCATCTTATCCGCATGGCTGTAACGGATCGTGCAGCCACGTCTGGATCCCTGATCAACACATGAGGACGTTTGCATGACAACAACCATCTGCACGAACAGTTAGACTACGTTTGCAGCAGTATGGACTATCAGCTAGGTGACCATGGCTGCGGTTACCCTTGACACTGCATCACAGACAGGAGCGCCTGCGATGGTGTACTCAACGACGAACCTGAGTGCACGAATCGCAAAACGTAATTTTTTCGCCTGAATCCAGGTTCTGTTTACAGCATCATGATGGTCGCATCTGTGCTTGGCGACATCGCGGTGAACGCACATTGGAAGCGTGTATTCGTCATCGCCATACTGGCGTATCACGCGGCGTAATGGTATGGGGTGCCATTGGTTACACGTCTCGGTCACCTCTTGTTCGCACTGACTGCACTTTGAACAGTGGACGCTACATTTCTGATGTGTTACGACCCGTGGCTCTACCTTTCATTCGATCCCTGCGAAACCCTACATTTCAGCAGGATAATGCACGACCGCATGTTGCAGGTCCTGTACGGGCCTTTCTGAATACAGAAAATGTTCTACTGCTGCCCTGGCCAGACATTCTGCAGATCTCTCACAAATTGAAAACGTCTTGTCAATGATGACCGAGCAATTGGCTCGTCACACTACACCAGTCACTACTCTTGGTGAACTGTGGTATCGTGTTGAAGCTGCATGGGCAGCTGTACCTGTACACGCCATTCAAGCTCTGTTTGACTCAATGCCCAGGCGTATCAAGGCCGTTATTACGGCCAGAGGTGGTTGTTCTGGGTACTGATTTCTCAGGATCTATGCACCCAAATTGCGTGAAAATGTAATCACATGTCATTTCTAGTATAATATATTTGACCAATGAATACCCGTTTATCGTCTGCATTTCTTCTTCGTGTACCAATTCTAATGGCCAGTAGTGTAATTATGAATCCAGGTGGCCTGACACTGCGTCTGACGTACGTGTATTTGTAGTTATCTGATTACCTGACTACATGTACACTGTCCAGACGCGTTAATGTGACCCCCTGTCAAAAGCCTGAAAATCGACTTTTGAAGCGCAGACCAGTGCGAGACGTGCAGGAAGAGAGTCAATTAGGTTTTGGAAGGTACCGACAGGGATGTATAGCAATGCCGACTCCAGTGCTGCGGCCAGTTGCGCTAGATTTCTCCGCTGAGGTTCCACGGGAGCGAACAGTCTGTTCGAGGCTGTCTCGCAGTTTCTAGATTGAGTTTAAACCTGGGGAGCCTGGTGGTTGGGACCCACCACGGTAGCCGAGACCGCTAACGCACTGCTTCCTGGAGTCGGGTAGGCGCGCCAGCCACGGATCGAATCCGCCCGGCGGACTATCGTCGAGGGCCAGTGTTCCGGCCAGCCTGGATGGGGTTTTTAGGTGGTTTTCCACATCCTGCTAGGTGAATACCGAGCTGGTTCCCATGCTCCACATCAGTTACACGACTCGCAAATATTTGTAACCCGTTCGCACTATTTCCATGGATCACACTAGACGCAGACAGTTGTGATACACACCTTCCGTCCGGGGGGGATACGGCGTGGAGACAGGAAGGGAATCCGGCCACCCCTCAAAATTAACACGCCGAATCCGGTTAACCATAACAGCAGACTCCCACAGGCCTGGATAAATACTTGGAAAGAGAGAGTCTGGTTGTCAGGGGAGTACAATAAACTTATCCTGGTACTCGTTGAACCACGTACGTGCACCGCGAGCTGGTTAACACATTGCATAGTCCTGCTGATGGATGCCGTCGTGCAAAGGAAAAGCAGACTGATGTAGGGAGCGACGTGGTCCCCAAGGACAGATTCATAGTTTTTTTGGTCTACTGTGCCTTCCAAAATAACTAAATCGCACAGGCAACGCCACGAAAACATTCCTCAGACCACAGTGCTCTCTCTCCCAGCCAGAACGCCTCCGACAACTGTTGCAGGGCGTTTGCTTTCAGACTTCTCACGTCATACACGCCAGCAGACTTCTGTCTGAAGGAGCACAATACGTGATTCATCTGAAAAGACCTTCTGTTGCCTCTCACTGGACGTCCTGTTGCCGTATCGGAGTGCAAATTCCAGCATTCGTCACCTATTAACATGCATAGGTACATGAACCAGGCGCCTGCTGCGGAGGCACATACGCAGGAGACACTGTGTGAATCCCCTAGTTTCACCTCGGCTGTCAGCTGTAGAGCTGGTGTGGCTCCAACATAAACCACGTGACTGTTGGCAAAACGGGGCGGGATTTCAAATCAGCTATCTGCCACCCTATGTTTGTATCGTATTTTACCCACATTTCTCAAATGACTGCCAAACGCTTCCAACAAAAATTACTTTTTTATTTGCGAAAAATTATGTCAGAACTACATTTGACCTGGATTTGCTCACAGTACCATTTATAAAATCTAACAAATACATCAAACGCCCCTCTGGTGGGCAGCGGGGCGAAATTACTATAAACTATCAATTAAAGTAAAATGTCGTTGAAATTCTTTTAAACACTAAGAGTGGGCTCGTGTCAAAACTTTAAACATTGGATTCGCCGCGTTTTGAGCTCTAGTCACTTATAAAAGAAAATGGGATATGGGAATTATGTCAACTATAGGTGCCAAAATTGTCGACTTTAGGAGCAGGTCCATTTTAAGGGTATCAATTTAAGGTGCACTTCAAAGGTTCAGTTCCTACTATTTTTACAAAAGTTTAAACTATCAGTTTTAAAAAAATGATATTTTAGATGAAAGGTGAGACTTTGAAGTTTCAGAAAATAATTTTCGAGCCTACATTTATTTAATAGTATTAGAAGGTGGAAAAAAATTCTCTTCATGTGTCGACTATAGGTGCTGTTACCTTATTATAATCTCACTTGTATATATAAAAAGGCGCGTCTGTGCAGATGGCTTAAAGTTTTTCCGTTTCAGGGCCTGTATCCAAGGCTGCCTTCGATTTTCATCCTTAGGGAACCTATGAGTAGGAACGAGAAACAGTTATATTTACTTCTGAAACCGAATTATCACAACTACTGTCCAAAATGTAATATGAGTCTGACTTTACAGAAATCACTTTCAACGCTTTAATTTACGTGATACTCTATTTCAAGTGTAAGAAACATATAAAAGTCACTTCAGCAGATTTCAATAAACGCATCTGCACTATCATAGAAACACTTACACGTGAAATGTAATGCCATATCCCCCGACAAAACGCTGAGTACACCCATAAGCGCAACACGAAACAACCATGTTTTGCCAACATTCACGTGACTTTAGCCCAGAGATGTTGGAGCCACGAAAATGACGTCAGGGCCAGTCTATTATATTTATGGTCAAAGGTTCGCCCGTACACATCTATGCAGTCGTCAGTCACCCTTGTCATCTATGGCCTGCGGTGCACCACAGTTGCCTAGGGACTTTGTTAGATAGCACCATTTTGCCGTGAACTTGATACTTAACCACATAGACCAGCCAACAGTTTTCAAAAATTCTTCCACCCTTGGCCCGACAGCTAATGCTCATGCCCTTTTGGACGTCAGATAAATAGCTCCGTTTCAGCATCACATCGACTGCACTGTTTAGCGTGTCCCCCTCCTTCCTGCACGCTTTATATGCACTCCACTGCTAGTGCTGCCACCTGGCGTCTGGGAGTGTTTATTACACGTTGGCGTCGAGCGTAGGCGGTTATCACATTAATGTGGGTGGATAGTGTATATTCTGCACACCATTTTAAGATTTATGCAAATAGTACGTCTTGTAAGTCTCTGCCTTCCCCTTCATTTTCAAATGGTTCAAATGGCTCTGAGCACTATGGGACTCACCTGCTGAGGTCATCAGTCCCCTAGAACTTAGAACTACTTAAACCTAACTAACCTAAGGACATCACACACATCCATGCCCGAGGCAGGATTCAAACCTGCGACCGTAGCGGTCGCGCGGTTCCAAACTTAAGCGCCTAGAACCGCTCGGTCACACCGGCCGGCCCCTTCATTTTCCCTCTTCCGATTTTTGACTGCTACGTGTGAACAAGGACCGTCAGCAAACCACCACATAATTCTGATTTCGCTGACTTCTTTTATTTCAGCGTGGCTATTTCGTGAGATGTACAGGGTGTCCAAAAGCCTTGAGAGGTGGCAGAAGCCCCCTCTCATATTTCTATCTTACTCTGAGTAATTCGATTTTCCTCTCTAATTGCATGCGGTGAAAAGTTGCTATTCCTTCACACGCGGACTTCCCACGCAGCGTCACTCGTCACCCGGGTGGTCCGGTGACAGGCGGGCTCTGCCGATCTTCAGAGGGTTAAGCCGACGGTTGTGAGGGAGTCGAGCGAATGCTTTCCAGACGCCGACATTGTCATAATAGCGGCGGAGACACGCCCGCAGAGGCCTAAAGGAGCGGCTGGGCTAGAGATTCCGTTACTTCGTAGAAACTTAGCGAAAACACTTTCTGGCGGGCTACCAGCGAGGCGTGGGAATGACTTGTGTTCCCAGGCAGCCTTGGCGGACAAATTCCCGCGTTTTCTGCAAAATTGTAACTGTGATTGGCTTGCTCAGGGCATAGCTCCGTGACGTAGCAAAATCGGCGCAGAAATTGGCGCCAAGAATCTCCATTGGTGGAATGGTAGTGCTTCGGCTGTAGAGTGGCATTTTCCGCCGGTTTTCGAGTTGCTGATTGGAACGTTTAAGCACGGCCACTGTCGTGGGGGCGGGAATGTTCTGTGTTTGGTTTGTACAGGTGCTCTGGTGGTGGTCGGCTCTCCCCTTTCGGTCGGAGTAGGTTACAAAACTGAGCTCTCACTGCTCTGGACAGCCTGCCTTCCATTGGCTGTCTAATATACTTTTATTTGATTGTAACTGTTTAACAAAGTTGCTGAAGTTTCGACTTCAACATAACTTTCCGAGTACAGTTGGCAATTGAGCGTTCTGCGTACAAGCGGCCTATGTTGTCTGTCTTGGGCAGTTTTGGCTAAAGTTGACTGTATTGGAGTTACTGTGTGACTTCGCTTGTTAAAATCAATCACTGTACCGTCAGTGATTGTGTGGCGAGCCTTCTTCATCTCCCCCAGAGGCGCGTTTGTATTGATAGGAAGTCTTTAATCTGGAACAACCAGACCAGGACAATTTGTTTCGGGCTATACTCGCGACATTATCATGACCACGACGGGACGTCGAAGCAACCAGCCATCGCTTCCGGTACGCCAGATCGTGTCCTTGCAGTTAAGAAGACAGCTTGGTAATCTATGTCCGCAGCACCAGCAGATTAGGGAATTTGCACTGTGATAATCAGAGCTCAGCAGAGCGCGCCTGTTCGTCTTTTCTAACTTTGTTCTGTCTTGGGTGTTTATTGTCTGAGCAGCAATTAATGTTGAGTTGGCTGGGTGTTTCTCTTAAGATTTGAGTTGCAAGGAATTGGCTCCACATACCACTTCGTCATAAATGTCACAATCTAGTTTATGGACAACTTCAACTTCACAGCGTTTATTTGAGTATCCAGTTTGATCCAATTTGATGTATTGTAAATGTTTCATTTGTTTTGTTTATGATTTTGAGTTTAGTCATAATAAATCAAATTGTTATTTTGGACAGAACTTTCATTCTGTTAATCGGTAGAGCAACCCTTTCATTTCTCACCACGTTACTGAAACTTTCCTTTATTTAATTAATGTCTATCAAATTAAATTATTGCAGGTGCCAAACTCTTTTCTACTCCACTTGCAGCTGGCCGGAGTGGCCGTGCGGTTAAAGGCGCTTCCGTCTGGAGCCGCGTGACCGCTACGGTCGCAGGTTCGAACCCTGCCTCGGGCATGGATGTGTGTGATGTCCTTAGGTTAGTTAGGTTTAATTAGTTCTAAGTTCTAGGCGACTGATGACCTCAGAAGTTAAGTCGCATAGTGCGCAGCGCCATTTGAACCATTTTGAACTCCACTTGCAGGGTCGATTACAGTCAGTTCGCGTTTCTTCTTAATCCATGTGAAACAGCAAAAGTAGGAGTTAGAAAGGGGGGGAGGGGGGCTTAGAGCATCATTTCCATATGAAGATTTGAGAAGAATTTAGTGTTAAATACAGTGCTAGCCCCGGCACCTCGCAGCCTTGCTATCATTTCATAGCTTGGAAAAGTACGAGTATCAGAGATAGAAAAGCGTGGGCTGTTGTGAAACGTTTAGCAGTTCCCAAAGTGTTTTTTCCTTATCCTTTGTTGTTCGCTTGGAACGCACCAGTATGGCGACTACCCAGGAGAATGTGCAATGTGTCGTTTCGTACGCAGAATCCAAATCTGTGACAACGGTGCTGCAGAGTTATCGAAGCCATTACGGAAGCGCACTACTGGACAAAGTAAGCACAATGTGGCGGTTCAAGAACTTCAAAGAGACCCTGGTGTCGAAGAGCTCACTCCAAGCAGACATCCCCGTGCGTGTCAAGCACATGTCGACAGAGTGCGAGGTGCATTTCAACGCAGCTCCCAGAAGTCAGTTCGTCGAGCACCACGCGAATTGCAAAAAGCTAGATCAACTTCCTTGAAGTGTTACATTAGCGGTTAGGGATTTTTGCTTACAGTGGAAACGGCCCAAGCGTAGCAGCCAAATGACTTTTTTCTGCGCTGTGTGTTCGTGTGTTCCATGCTGACCACCATAGATGCTTCCGTATTTCTGGACATGTGAATCGCCATGGCTTCAGAATTTGTTGCTCCAAAAATCCACACAACATACGTGAACACGTACTTGATAGCCCGAAGCTTAATGTTTCTTGTGGGCTATGCACAGAATAGTGATAGGCCGATTCTTCTTCAGAGAGAGAACCGTAACGGGTAACATAAAATGAATTACCTGCAGCCGCTGTTTAGATGTTGTGATGATTGCGGACAACGTCGCTGTTACAGTAGTCTACGCATACCAGTTCATAGATGCTGGCCACTGCTACGATCATATAAAAGATAGTAGTTCTCTTCCACAACATCAGCTAAGGCCTGAAGATGGCGTATTGAGTCACTGAAACTGGTGGACATATAATAAAATAACGTCTAAACGACGGCTGCAAGTGTTTCATTTTATTACGTAATTGAAAGCCCTGAAAGATAACCGTACTGTGGGAACTAAACAAACTTCCTTACAATAAACCTAACAGAGAACGCCAGATGAAAGTTAACCGTATTATTAGGAAGGAGAGAAGACTATGTTTTTGCCTGTAGTTTCTTAAAACCCTCTGGCAACATTCGTATTTCTGCTTAACGCAGCCCTCGTGATTTTTGTGGAGTTTCTTGTTTCTATACTGGTTCACAACCAGGCGGAAACCGACACCTGACATCAGCATTAATAAAAGAGGTTGCAACTAGCCCCGAATGGAAATGGCGCAACGGATAATTGGGGGAGAGGTACTTGAGAGCGCTGCCTAGAGAATAGAGCGTGTCCTATTTTGCACGTTACTAACAAGGGAACCTCCCCATCGCACCCCTCTCAGATTTAGTTATAAGTTGGCACAGTGGATAGGCCTTGAAAAACTGAACACAGATCAATCGAGAAAACAGGAAGAAGTTATGTGGAACCGTGAAAAAAATTAGTAAAATATACAAACTGAGTAGTCCATACGCAAGATAGGCAACGTCAAGGAGACTGCGAGCTCAGCAGCGCCGTAGTCGCGTGGTTAGCGTTAGTAGCTGCAGACCGAGAGGTCCTTGGTTCAAGTCTTCCCTCGAGTGAAAAGTTTACTTACTTTATTTTCCCAAGTTATGATCTGTCCGTTCGTTCATTGACGTCTCTGTTAACTGTAACAAGTTTACTGTCTGTGTTTTGCGACCGCACCGCAAAACCGTGCGATTAGTAGACGAAAGGACGTGCCTGTCCAATGGGAACCCAAAACATTTGATCGCAAGGTAATAGGTCAACCGATTTCTCCACAGGAAAACGCGTCTGATATATTCTATATGACACTGTTGACGACATTTGGGTCACATGACAGGAATTTGTTGTCGACCCACCTAACTTTTACATTTCACGAATGGGTAAAAAGATTCTTCTACCTTGCCCGATTTAGGTTTTCTTGTGGATGTGATAATCACTCCAAAAAAAGTTATCGCATCGGACGGACAGGTAAGAATTGTCTGAAAATAAAAAGTTAAACTTATTACTCGTGGGAAGTCTTGAACCAAGGACCTCTCGTCCCGCAGCTACTCACGCTAACCACGGGACCACGGCGCTCCTGACCCCACATTAGTCTTGATGTTGCCTATCTTGCGCATGGACTACTCAGATTGTATATTTTGCTTATATTTTTCATAGTTCCATACATCTTCTTCCTGTTTTCTCGATTGATCTGTGTTCAGTTTCTCAAGGCCTATCCACTGTGCCAACTTATAACTAAATCTGAGGGGGGTGCGATGGGGAGGTTCCCTCGTAAGGAAAGGGCTGAAGGACTCACACGCTGATGTGTGGGTCCCTGCGTTCTATATTTTTTTAATTTTAGAACACTGTTCCTACTATAAATGAATTTTCTCTAGACTGACTTCATTGTGATTTCAGGGTATGTTAAAGACTGATGATCATTCATAACCTATTTATTTTAAACATAATTATTCCACTTTACAGCAATTACAATAATTATTCCACTTTACAATAATTACAATAATTATTCCACTTTACAGAGATTACAGTTTTACAACGTATAGCCTGGCTATCTTGTATGCTAATCTGCACGTTATAGTTTTACGGACAAAACGGATCTGCGTTTGATGAAAATGTGTACCACCAAATACTACTATTATCTTACACAGAGCATCCACTATGTGAAAGGAGGATAACGGACAGGCAGGGGACCAGACACATTAACACAGGGGGTCGAAGGAGTTTAGCGGAGCGATATCTGTTTTGTCGCTATTTGAAACTCGTGCCCTCCGGCAACGAACGATCGACCACGCGGAATTACAGTTCATCCAACTACAAAGGGAGTGGAAACGACAATTAATTTAACTATGCCGTGAGGTGTCGAAATACGATGTGACCGTTCGATGTTACAATTTGTCAACCCAATGATCAATCACGTTCACTATTACTAGCATGGGGCATACCACGTGTTCTAGGACCCTCTTCGCACAAAGAAACATTTTTACGGTTCAATTTTTCGACCAAAATAAATCACTCGCGTTTGAATATACTTCGTTGCACTCGATTTGCGCGATAGAATTTATACATTGGAACTATTGATGAGACTTTCTAGCTTACGACACCACATGGCTTTGTACAAAGGATGGGAGCCTACTCTGTTTCCACACAAAATTTCCGAAATAAACGAGAAAGCAATCATTGCGTACATTCGTTTCCCTACATAACCTGAAGCTGGAAATAAAAAAAAAATCAGTTCATATATTCAAATACCTTTATTCCTGTGAATACAGAGACAGACTCACTGACGGCACGTCTGTTCACTTACCCGTCTTGTAGAACTCTTAGAATATGGCGGGCACGCGGGGGTCTTCCTGGGTCCCAGTGGAGGGGATGGCCGAACCACTTGGCCGTGACCAACCTCTCCACCCCAAATCTTGTGATACTGGATCGTCTTTGTCTTCGACCTGCCTGTGCTGTATCTCTGATCCCCTACCCAGGAGTAAGGTTGGCACTTCTACACTACAGAACTACTTCTGCTGTTTACCGACTAGTATTTGGCCACGCTTTATGGGAAGGTGGGAGGAGGATTAGCAATGTCCACGTGCATGGTTCGCATTCAGGTACAAGTAATACATGATACACGACATATACAAATATGTATAATGAAGTCTAACGCATTCTCCATCCGTCCACATGGGGTTCCGCTGCACCCGCGGCCGGCCACGTCGTGCAATAAATTGGCGGCGGGGCCGCCTCAGTTTGTATTCCCGGTGCGAGCGAGCAGCGAAACCTGCTGCTTATGGAGCGGTAACTACTGTACCGTTTCAGCCCGAAGTCCCACGGACCATCCATCACAAGGATGGCCATGTTGTTTTTGTGGTCTTCAGTGCAGAGACTGGTTTGATGCAGCTCCCCTTGCTACTCTGTCCTGTGTAAGCTTCTTCATCTCCGAATAACTACTGCAGCCTACATCCTCCTGAACCTGCTTACAGTATTCATTTCTTGGTCTCCGTCTACGATTTTTACCCTCCACGCTTCCCTCCAATGTGTACTAAACTGGTGATCCCTCGATGCCTCAGAACGTGTCCTACCAATCGATCCCTTCTTCTAGTCACGTTGTGCCACAAATTCCTCTTCTCCCAAATTCTATTCAGTACCTCTGTATTTGTTACGTGATCCGCCCACCTAACCTTCATCATTTTTCTGTAGCATCACATTTCGAAAGCTTCTATTCTCTTCTTGTCTAAATTAGTTATCGTCCATGTTTCACTTCCATACATGGATACAGTCCACACAAATACTTTCAGAAAAGACTTCCTGACACTTAAATCAATCCTCCATGTTAACAAATTTCTCTTCTTCAGAAACGCTTTCCTTGCCATACCCTCTCTACATTTTATACCCTCTCTACTCCGGCCATCATCAGTTATTTTGCGCCGCGCGGGATTAGCCGAGCGGCCTGAGGCGCTGCAGTCATGGACTGTGCAGCTGGTCCCGGCGGAGGTTCGATTCCTCCGTCGGGCACATGTGTGTTTGTTTGTCCTTAGGATAATTTAGGTTAAGTAGTGTGTAGGGACTGATGACCTTAGCAGTTAAGTCCGATAAGTTTTCACACACATTTGAACATTTTTGAACTAACGGAGACACGGGCCTGCTCGCTGTGACTAAGTGGGTCATTGCTCTCAGAACCAAAGTCGGTTCACATGACGTCTGACACCGAAGTTTTCAATCTTGTTCCAAAATTATTTTAGATTTAACAGCCACAAAGGAAATAGTGATTTGAGATTCACGCAGTAGACATGCATGCTTTCTGCCAACATGACGAGGCGTTCAGCAGCAGAAACCAACCATCTGTAATTCCCAGACTGCCTCCTTCCGCCCCATCACTACAACACAGCTCGCCCTGACTGCGGTTCAGGTTCAGTCAGCTTGCTACCCTATGCGATCGTTGCACGCTGCGAATTTCTATGGTTGTGGAAGGTATTATTTATTTATTGTGTACTATGTGATGTTCAATAATGTCATAAGCAAATTCGTCAAGTTCTACGAGTTCTACATGGTCCTCTTAGTCACGGCGTTACAATACGCAGTGAAAGAAAAAGGTTTGCGTGTTACTGTTCCATTTCGAGAAAGAAAAATGTAGTGTTAGTTACCAAACTGATCAGAGAACTTCTGCAGCTTTGAATAGAAACAAAAATACTACTACAAAGATTGGCAAGAAAATGTAGGGGAAAGAAGGGGAAGCTGTAAATCCATTGAAAATATCCCGTGTAAAAACGATGTATAGATAAGCGCATTTGCTGAGGATGCGATACTACAATATACGATATCGTTTATAGGAACATGTGTGATTCGGCAAATTATTGGACTCCCTTCAGGAAGCAGGACTTTTAGATGTAAGTAACACATTGTTATATACAATTGCGTATAACCTGGGCTCTTACTAACGCCATTAGCAGTTGACAGAAATGTGAATGGTCAGTAAAACGTAACTGCAGATTAATTATTAAACTACCAATTTGTTTATCATAATGAAAGCTAATGGGCGACCGCTAAGCCCTTCATGGGGAAACGAATGGACCATTGTGCGTCACATTTAACTTAAACTACGTATCTCCTGTCAGAGACCTCTGTCAGACTTCAGCTTTGGAGCAGCTCAAATAAATTTATTTCTTGAAATTTCGTTTGCATAATATGTGAACATAACTTCAACAACAAAAAATGTCCTGCTTGTTGAAAATTCCATGAACTTGCTCAGGAAACGCATTTTCGTAAACTTTACAATTACCATCTTAAAATTTATTGTCCTGAATGAACTGAAATGAAAGAATACAACAGCTCTGCATTATCTGGTTTATATTCATTGCTGCTAGATATCACTTTATTATATTTGCTTCGTTCCCATCATTTGTTGCAAAATGACTACCCACAGTAGAAATCATTTTCAGTTCTATAGTTCGCGAAGCGTACTTCCGTGATTACAGTGCAAAGATGTTTCAGATTGAGGTACCAATTCTACATAATTCGTTACTGCGAACTTTTACCGGCGCATTTAGAACCACTGCATTAGAGTCATTGGTCGTGACTTTACATATGTTCCCAATAGAAGTCACCCAAATGCACCTTGTTGCCTCCTGTGGGCTCAAGAATGGCGAGCTGGATAAGATCGAGATGATAGCCATTGCTGCAATCTACGAACGATCAAGTCCAGCTAACGCGCTGGCCGGTGGATATCTGACAGAGCGGCTGGAACCCATCCGATGCAGGGCAGTATGTCAACGAATCCATCCAAAAGGTTGAAGTCACACTATCTCTCACCTCTATATCTACGTCTACACTCCGAAAGTCACCTTACAGTGTGTGGCCGAGAGTACCTTTAGCACCACTATCGTTTCCCCCTTCTCTGTTACATTCCGAATTGTGCGTGGAAACAACACCTGTCGATAAACTTTCGTATGAGTTGCAAATTCTCTGATATTTTCGTCATGGTCATTTCGCAAGGACTAATTGGGAAGAAGTGATATATTGCCCAAATCTTCTCCGACCATACGTTCTCAGAATTTCACCAGTGACCTTTTCTCTTTTAGCGATTGCCATTGGTCACACACGAGGAACGTTTTCCGTAGATGAGTAACATTTCTACCCTTTCTCACCCGGTCCACCCTGTAATCATACAAACCTTCAACTGAAGGCGGTTGATTGAATGAACTACGTGAATTTTCCTCGCGTTTTCATTTGTTTACTATCAACTCCAGCAAGTGGACCATTTACATAAACTCCAGGTACCTGTATTGTGTGCTGGTACAAGAGAGCCGAATCATTTTTGTGTTAAGTTTCTAGTATTTACGTAATGGAACACTGTGGCCCGTTTTAAAAGGAGGAGGAGGAGATTAGTGTTTAACGTCCCG
The DNA here is from genome assembly GCF_023898315.1 of Schistocerca nitens. Classification (NCBI taxonomy): domain Eukaryota; kingdom Metazoa; phylum Arthropoda; class Insecta; order Orthoptera; family Acrididae; genus Schistocerca; species Schistocerca nitens. The sequence goes on from NC_064622.1 coordinate 265,462,602, forward strand.
TCGACAACGAGGTCATTAGAGACGGAGCGCAAGCTCGGGGGAGGGAAGGATGGGGAAGGAAATCGGCCGTGCCCTTTCAAAGGAACCATCCCGGCATTTGCCTGAAGCGATTTAGGGAAATCACGGAAAACCTAAATCAGGATGGCCGGAGACGGGATTGAACCGTCGTCCTCCCGAATGCGAGTCCAGTGTGCTAACCACTGCGCCACCTCGCTCGGTGGTCCGTTTTAAAACGTACCGGTACTACTGTTCACATATTTTTAACGAACGAAGTTATAAGAAAGGTAATCATGTTGGATAATGTTCCTCTGGTAGCTAAGCAACACTTGCCTAATACATTTTTTATGTTACTTTTGGACAAAAAATTATTTGGGGTGGTAAAAGTAAATGCGACATCTGAATAGGAACATTGCAACGCCAGAAAATTGAACCGAAGTGCATGCGCACAAATGGGTTGAGAGACCCATTACTGTTCGATAACACGATTGACATCATTCAGTAGGAACAACGATTAGAATATCGAAGAGTAGGCGTACATTTTGGAGTTGTAGTTAAATTGGTTCGCAATACTAAGTCACTAAATCCCGTTATAGGCTATAATTTCTCACAAAGTTTGTCAAGTAACTACGTCGTGTGAGGCTTATCAGGGACTCTACATCCACGTGATTGCTCTGCAGTTCACAGTTAAGTGCCTGCTAGAGTGTTTATCGCACCACCTTCAAGCTATTGCTATACCTTTCCACTCCCGAACGGCGCGCGGGAAGAACGAGCACTTTAATATTTTTAACATGATGATCATTTTTCCCAATGTAGGTGGGCGCCAACAAAATATTTTCGCAATCCGATGAGAAAGTTGGTGATTGAAATTTCACGAGAAAATTCCACCGCAACGAAAAACACTTTTGTTTTACGATTGCCACCGCAATTCGAGCATCATGTCTGTAGTATTCTCTCCCCTCTTTCGCGATGATACAAAACGAGGTGCCCGTCTTTGAACTTTTTCGATGTCCTGTGTCTGTTCCATCTTATGCGGAGCCCACACCTCACCGTAGTATTCCAGGAGAGGGTAGACATGCGTTGTGTAGGCTGCCTCTTTAGTAGACCTGTTGTATTTTTCTATATGGTTTGCCAATAAATGTCAGTCTTTTGTTAGTTTTTTCAACAACATTATCTATGTGGTCGTTCCAATTTCAGTTATTCCTAATTGTAATCCTTAAGTTGTAACTAACCTGTTTCTACGGGTTATTACGTTATTATTGGGAATGTAAATACTTATTGCTTGTGAAGTTAACGTGAGAAGATTAGGGTCGCCACCGACTCTAACCATACAACGAATCAAAGGTTTGGTCGAGTCGGAAAATAAATTAATTTGATCACAGACCAAAAACTCACAAAAATGCATACGTTGTGATGTCGCTCATATGGGATACGATGTAATTAATAGTATTCCCCGTGCACCGTTCACGACAATCAAACATTTAAAATAAAATAGCACATGCAAGAACACTGTGCAGAAGATCAGCTCCCAGCAACACACCTGAAAATAAGACTTAATCTAAGACATTTGTCTTAAAATAAAGGGAAACTAATCACTGGACCTGTGCGTAAGGAAACGCGTTGGATGTGCTAACAGGAAAGCTACGAGGTGAGTGGCTTAGGTGCAAAAACGTAACCTCGGAATGCAAGAGAAAATTGTAGATAAAATCATTTATTTGTAAGACATGGATGTGAAGCACGTACACAATTCCTGATAACATTGAAGAAAAGCGTCGATACGTTCACCGCTATAATCTACACCTAAAATCATTGGTGTGAATCATTCATACAACTGCTCTTGCCTGATAACTGATCGCAATAACTCGTGAAACGGTACACGTTTCGCACTACACCCGCGTGCCCACGTGGTTTGTGGAGACGCAATTTCTAGGTATCGTGACAAAGTTGCAATAATATCATATCACGCAATCATGAACAGTTAACTTTCTTTAAAACACGCATGAGATCGGACAGTTAGTGATGCCGGTAGCCCAACAAACTGTAATGTTCAACCACGTGGTTGGCTCCCCACGGACGAAAGATACATAAAGCAAGGAAAATTTGCGAGAAGGCAAAGCTATAAATATTTAGAAGGATGAAGGCTTATACAGGCACAGTTGAAAGCAAACAGACATTCATACAGAAGCGAGTGCTCACTTCTTATCGACACCTTTGTGTGGCGCTCTTCCGGCGGATCCAAGTCTGCTACAGAAATTTACTAAAAGAAAAATCTGCCAAAGTTTTGCATTCCTTGCTGTAACAAGGCAAAGCAATCTTTCAGATTTGAAAAGCGAGTCCAAAAGCTAACAGCTCTCCTCTCGCCAATAACAACGCGCCACGCGGTCAATCTAACTCACCCTTCTTCGACTGGAGCACGGCTGTGGACGCTTCCCGTACCGGCGGCAGACTGCCTCCCGCTTCTTCTCCAGCCTCTTCCACGCTCCGCGTGGCCCGGAAAACCCAAAGATGCCATTTCCGCCACCAACCTAACGCAGGTGGATTTCTCACAAGTAGCGGAAACCTCTTTGTCTGCTTGACCACTACGAGAGTTGGCTATTCTGTACAACTGCTGCTGAATCTGTACGACTATCGCAGACTTTCTGCAGCAGACTACGCCACCGTCTAGCAACGTGACACACAACCACATTCATTCAATCGCACCACTATAATAAAAGAGAAACAAGGAAGGAAAGAGAAATACTAGTGAAAATGGGCTACCGGACTAATAAAAGATGGCTACAGGACGCTTTCAAAGTATTTAGTTGAATCGACAACCTTTAGATTTTTGTGATTTATCCTGTAATCAAAATTCAGAGGATCTGTTTTAGTACTCATGTATGACCTCACACTTTTCATTGTTTAAAGTCGATCGCCACTTTTCACATCACGTACATCTCTTGCCTAAATCATTTCTCAATTGGTTTTGATCGTGTAATGACTTTATGAGGCTGTAAGTGACAGCGCTATCTGGAAACAATCCAAGAGCGCTGTTCAAATAGCCTCTTATGTCGTTAATGTAGATCAGGGGTCCTATAACATTTCCTTGGAGAAAGCCGATACTGTTCGATGACTTTCCGTCTTTTTCTGCGAACTGAGACATTTCTGGCAGGAATCCAGTCGCACAACTCAGGCGTTACTCCATAGAAACTAAATTTCAGTAGATTACTCTTGTAAGTGACTGAATCAAAAAACCTAGAAATCTAAAAATATGTACACAGTATGAGTTCCCCCGTCGATAGCATTCATTACTTTGTGCATTAAAGAGCTAGTTGTGGTTCACAAAATCTATATTTTCTGAACCGATGCTGTCTACTTGTTAATAAATCGTTTTCTTCAAGATAATTCTTAATGTCTGAACACAGTATATGTTACATAATCCTACTGCAAATTGACGTTAATGATACGGGTCTGTAATTCAGCGGATTACTCTTTTTTTTTTTCTTGGGTATTGATGTGACTTTTGCAATATTCCAGTAATTAGGTACGGATCTTTCGAAGAGCGAGCAGTTGTATATGACAGCCAAGTATACAGCTATCGTATCAGCATACTCTGAAAGGAACCTGACTAGTATGCAGTCTAGACCGGAGGCCTTGACTTTATTAAGTGATTTAAGCTGCTTCACTACACCGAGGATATCTAGTTCTAAGTTACTCATGTTGGCAATTGTCCTAGATTAGAATTCTGAGACATTTACTTCGTCTTAATTGCAGAAGGAGTTTTGGAAAACCGTGTATAGCAATTCTGATTTATTGACGCTGTCATCAGTGACATAAACATTGTTATCGCACAGTGAAGTGTCGCTGATGTACTTTACATACGACCAGAATCTCTTTGGGTTTCCTGCCATATTTCAACTCTTTGGGTTTCCTGCCATATTTCAAGACAGTGTCTCGTTGTCGAAACTATTAAAAGCATCTCGTACTGAGGTTCGCGCAGAACTTCCAGCTTCTGTAAAACTTCGCCAATTTGAGGGCTTTTGCTTTCTTTTAAATTTGGCTTGCTTTTCCGTTGCTTCAGCTACGGTGTTATGACCCGTTTTGTGTACCATGGGAGATCAGTGTCATCGCTTATTAATTTATTTGGTATATATTCCTAGTCGTTAAGAAAGAACAAAATTAATCGGTAGAGTCTAAAGCACAGTTTTATTGATGCTGTTGTGGTATTCATATTTGTTCAATCTGTCCCGGCCCCAGCAGTCAGAATCACCGTGATTCGGCAGGAATCCATTTCATTGTTTCAGTTTCAGCTGTACTGCGTGTTTTACAGAATTCCAGAACCTGCCCTTTTACTCTGGTTGGTTCTAATCTTTTATTACTGTCATAGAAATTTAGCCTGAGTTTTTTCGCATGCTGGTCTACTTTTCAATTTATTTATATTCTCTTAGTTTGCATGTTTCTTCTTGAGTATAATTTGTACCTAAAATGTTCGTCATCACATTCCTTTCTCATTTGTAGATTTCTTCAAGGTCTTTCTTTCCATTTAAAACGAGTGTCTCGATTCCGTAAAAACGCTCTGATTCGATTGTGTTCTCATCTTGACTCACTATTATGCACCAGCTTTTGTTAACTCGTGTAAGCTGTTTCCAGCTCGTTAGAGCCAATTTCGTACTCAGTCTTCTCCTGGCCAGTTTACCCGATAATTTCCCCTATATAGTTGGCCTGAGAATTTCTCTCCATTTTTCAGTATTTAATTTTCAGTATTTTGGGTGCCAAGCTGTACCTACTTATGTACCTTTCTAAATTATATTTGCAACCCTACTCTCTCTACTGTTTCCTTAAGAATTATATTTTTTGTGCTGTTTGAAAGTCCTGTCTGCCCTAATAATGGTTGTTCCTAAACTCATTTACTCTTCAAATGAAGCTCTGATTTTAGTCTTCGACACGCTTGGAATACTTTTTCTGAGACACAGTTGAGAAGTTATGGAGAGAGCCTATCACCATCTTTCCGTTCTGTTTTCATTCCAAGTGTTCCGAGATTTCTCCCCTGTGTTTTACCTTAGATCTTATAGTACTGGTGTTTCGCTAATAATTGCAGGAGACTCACAGGAAACTGTTTTATTTGCTGCGGTCATTCGGTCGACTTGTCATGAAAATTCGTTCTGTTTTCCGGCATGACGTGGGCCCAGTTTGCAGTTGCCCCTGTTGTTTGCGAGTTTTACACGCTACTGGCCTGGGCTTGGTTCTGGTCAGTCACTCGGTCACAGGTCGTTGCTTCACATCACGCTGGTGCAAATTTATTCATCAGATCGCTAGATGCTATTGGCTTAAGCAATGCGCTGCAGATGTAATCGGTCCCACTGACGTAGGACGTACTTGTATTCCAATGTTACGATTACGCACTGTGAATTTTTAGGATTTCGTGCCTCATTCGGTGAAAACGGAACCCTTACAGGATCACTTCGGTCTCATCCCGTCTGGCTGTCAGTCTGTCTGTCTTTCTCTCCAGCTGTAAACTCAAACTCACTCATCAAAGTCTACTAGGTACTTCCCGTGGACCAACAATCATGAAATTTGTCAGTAAACAAGGTTCCACAGTACAACTACAAGAAAAAAACGATAATTATTTATTTTTAATTATATCAAACGAAAATTTTTTTGTCATTTGTTATCCGATAGTCTGCCTGTCCATCTGATATGTCCCTTTTTTCACAGAAACGGGTAGAATTGTTGAATTTAGTCACATACTAAGGTGTGTGGTTGAAACACGTATGTACTCAGTAGCAGCGATGGCGAGGCATGACAGAATCTCTGACCAGAGAGTTATTTATCGTTGCTAGTCTGCGCTTGACCGCGCGAGAGTTCAGTGCAGTTGCGAGGCAGTTGTACGTAGCGAGTCGCGAGAGCATGTAGTAGCGCGCGAGAGACAGTCGCAGTTGTGTGTGAGGAGTCGGCGGGCGTCGACATGGGGCTCTGGTCAAGGTTCAGGACGAGGTGTATTTTTAAATAAGGTAATGAAGCAGCATTGCGCTCATCTGATAATGTAACTTATCTTAACAGTAATTAATTTGTTCAAGAATCGCCCCAATAATACGTAATTTTGTTCTGAACGCAATTTTTTAAGAAAATTATCATTACAATTGAAACAATACTTCCTATGCTTTTCCTGCCAGAATCAATTTATCAGATTTGCACAGGGCCTAAGGTCAGCGCAGATGACCTTATAAAATTTAGCAGGTTGATCTTAACGTTAATTTTGTAGGGCTTAACATTTTTGCATATTTTCATTATCATTGACTTTTATTACTGTGGGAAGCTAACATTTGCACTGTTTGCAATTCTTATTCTATTCTATTCATTTTAAAATAATTACGGGGAGGTAACATTTGGCTCTATGTCCATTTACATTTGAATAAGATTTCTTTTACATTTTTGCGGGAAGGTAACATTTAGCTCTATGTAATTTACATTTGAATAATAAGATTATCAAACATTTCTCTGGGGAGGTTACACTTAGCACGATGTCTATTCTCATTTAAAAATTATCTTTCATTTTTGCGGGAAGGTTACACTTAGGTTCTATTCCGATTAACATTCAATTATTGTCTTTTCAAAATTCTCCGGGGAGGTTACGTGGTCCCTTGGCGATGTAATAACTTTACGCTAGATATTTTGATATCTTCCCAGTATCCATATCGATAACAGGCAAAAAGCATCGAAATACTCGCTCTCAGGGACTGGATGAACTGTCCATACAAATAGCCCGCGGTGCGCGAGTCATACGCGCACGGGATTTTATACCATTACTTGGCTTTTCGACTGAAAATAGTACATAGTTTCTTCGTGTGTGAGTTTGAGTCGTGCGTTCACGTGGACCGGAACATCTGTAAATACTGCTGCCATAGATCACCTGAAAGGTCTCTGTTGGATTCCTTTCATGTTAATTTCTTAAATCTGTTCCTCTTCTAAATTTACTGTGGTGTTTCTGACTATCTGGGAGGAGACTGAGCGATGGAACGTGTTGCTTTTACACATAAACAAGAACGATCTGTCACACTACTACACTTTAAAACACAGTTTATATGTAATTCATGTCACACAGTCTCATACGGAACCTACATCCGCTTTCTTTTATATACTGTATATGATAACATACTGTCATTCCCCTTCCCTTCTGTGTGAGAGGATGAATGGGCAAATGTATTTCTAGTTGCATGCTTGATGGTAGCAGACAAGCCTGTCTGCTAGAGAACAGTAGGACCAACGTCGGAACAGGTAGCTACGCTTTCTAAAAGCAGAGAGGTTTCCATTCTTAGTATGTTCCTATCCGTCCCTTGTCATGTTGCCATAGGAAGCTGCCTCTCTGGTCACTTCCGTTTGTATCTGTGAAGCACGCTCGGTAGGAGCGCAGGTCAGTCTGTCCGCGGCGAGCGTCTGAAGTGGTAAGATCTCCGGCTAAGCGCGAGTCTACTAAGTCCGTAGGACAATGGATTTCTTAAGTTCAGCCTAACTGAAAATTTAATATATGCCGGTAGTTGCTTTGTCATTACTTTGTGGGTAAAGTGGAACCACGTGGTGATCAGTAACTCTAAGATCATCAATCTCAAATGCGAATGTGCGTGAGATTATAACGTCTCGTCTTGACAATATTTTTCAATATAGCAACTTTTCTTCATGTTCAACCCACGTGGGGTGTACTTTGTGAGACCAGTACCACGTGCTTATACAATTGTTTGACCCATCAGGTTAATAGTAAGACGATAGTAACCAGTTCGAGGTTTTTCTTTTGTAAATTGCGTTTCGATGTAATTTATTTTAATTATAAAAATTATTGTGGAGTTACACTCTTTGTGTGAACCAGGTTGACCACGTGAAGCATGTGGTGTAAGCATCAAAGTAGCCCTCAGCTATTCTTTTCGGGAAGATTTCACAGAGAGTTAGTACGAATTTAGTACACCAGTGTGTGGTAATTTCATGACGGACAGGATTGCGCTACGAACGTAACTTCTTAGGGTGAAAATTGAATCGGTTGGTTATGGTTAATTTCCTCTTGGATATGTTTCAACGTTCTTCGTGTGTTATTTTATGAATGCAGTGTTGTATGTAGTCTCCTAATCTTGGCTCCCTATTTGATGTGTTCCGTAAGATTACAAACTCACATTTTCACAATCCTAAATAAGGCACCAGTTTAGTTATGAATCAAGTTTGAATTGCTGAAATTTTAACGGAACAATGATCAATGTTAAATTAAATGTCCAAATATAAACTGATTTATTTCTTTTTATTTAAATTGTCTTTTTATATACAGGGTGAGTCACCTAACGTTACCGCTGGATGTATTTCGTAAACCACATCAAATACTGACGAACCGATTCCACAGACCGAACGTGAGGAGAGGGCCTAGTGTAATTGTTTAATACAAACCATACAAAAATGCACGGAAGTATGTTTTTTAACACAAACCTAATTTTTGTTAAATGGAACCACGTTAGTTTTGTTAGCACATCTGAACATATAAACAAATACGTAATCAGTGCCGTTTGTTGCATTGTAAAATGTTAATTACATCCGGAGATATTGTAACCTAAAGTTGACGCTTGAAACCTCCGACGTTCAGTTGAGTGTTGTAACAAACAGCTGCAACATACATCGCGTTTCTACAGAATGATCTGCCAACGTTGCTCGAATATGTCCCACTGGAAACGCGTCGACGTATGTGGTATCAGCATGATGGTGCACCTGCACATTCCGCAATTAACACTAGGCTGACCCTTGACAGGATGTTCGACGGGCGTTTCATAGAACGTGGAGGACGCATAAATTGGCCAGCCCGTTCTCCTGATCTTACACCTCTGGACTTCTTTCTGTGGGGTACGTTAAAGGAGAATGTGTACCGTGATGTGCCTACAACCCCAGAGGATATGAAACAACGTGTGGCAGCCTGCGGCGACATTACACCAGATGTACTGCGGCGTGTACGACATTCTTGACGCCAGAGATTGCAATTGTGAGCAGCAAATGATGGCCACCACATTGAACATCTATTGGCCTGACCTGTCGGGACACACACTATTCCACTCCGTAATTGAAAACGGAAACCACGTGTGTACGTGTACCTCACCCCTCATGGTAATGTACATGTGCGTCAGTGAAAAAGACCAATAAAAAGGTGTTAGCATGTGGACGTAATGTGCTGTTCCAGTCTTCTGTACCTAAGGTCCATCACCGTTCCCTTTGGATCCCTACGTAATTCGGTGCTCTCCGATACACACGATCGAACAGCGGAGGAGTGGTACTCAAGCGTCAACTTTAGGTTACAATATCTCCGGATGTAATTAACATTTTACAATGCAACAAACGGCACTGATTACGTATTTGTTTATATGTTCAGATGTGCTAACAAAACTAACGGGGTTCCATTTAAAAAAAAACGTAGGTTTGTGTTAAAGAACATACTTCCGTGCATTTTTGTATGGTTTGTATTAACCAATTACACTAGCCCCTCTCCTCACGTTCGGTCTGTGGAACTGATTCGTCAGTATTTTATGTGGTTTACGAAATATATCCAGCGGAAATGTTAGGTGACTCACCCTGTATATATCACCGGTTATCGTAAGATGAGTACTAAAAGATTATAATTAATGTTAATCTGGTTGGGAATTTGGTAAGCTAGACTGGATACCTGGTGAAACAGTTGCGCAGTAATGCAAGGTTAACTTTCTCAGATAGCTCACAGCTTTTAACCCACTTTTATGGTCTTGAATATCAGCACCGCTTGCAGAATAACTTAAAGTATCAACATTACACACCATTTAGACTAAAAAAAACTCTCATTGGTAGTGAGTTAGTTCGATTCTCTTGTAACACTATTTTTGTGTATACTGTAAAATAATTTTTCTCTTTCGCAGTCAGTTTGAAATCGATGTTGATTGAGGAGTTTCAGTGTACGTCTACATATTCCGGTTTTCTAATATAGAAAGTTATTAAAAAATCTGTGGTCGATGTGCCCGTTTCATTTCAAATCTTCCTTGTTTCTTTCGCAACCAAGTGGCCATACAAGTTCACGCTCTGCAATAGCCCACACGCTGCTAGCATCCCGTGTGTAATTGCACCGGAACTCATAAATATCTGGTAGATCTCACTACACCAAGAGTATTACTTCATGTGTCTTGTACTGCAAACCGCTGGCCAATGCAGCAGCGCCGACAGCACACTTGAAAGTAATTATAATTAAATCAAGACTCTAAGCTGTCGACAGGGGTTGTTATGCATCAATGGGGACAGTTGAAAATGTGTATCCCGACCGGGACTCGAACCCAGGACCTCCTGCTTACGTGGCAGACGCTCTCTCCATCTGAGCCACTGAGGGCACAGAGGATAGCGAGACTGCAGGGATTTATCCCTTTCACGCCCTCCCGTGAAACCCACATCCCCAACTTAATGTCCACACACTACAGTCGTAGTGCTACTGCGCATTACACTCATTACTCGCGGCAAACCATCTTACCGAGTCCCGTAAGAGGTCGGGCATTGCATGTGCATCCAGCACAGGAGAAGGTCAATGGCCGTTTAGCCTTAACCATATGGAGAAGGTATCTGTCCTTCAGTTAACGAAGCAGCTGAAAGAGTTAGAATGTAACACATTTCCTTCAGACAGAAAAGCTTCTGTCTAGAAATTAGCACGGATTTGGAAATCATCGCTCCCGCGCAATTCAACTTGCCCGTTTCCCACACAATATCCTCCAAACCATCGATGGACGACAACAGTCAGATTCCATATTTCTAGATTTCCGGAAAGCGTTTGGTACGGTGCCCACTTCAGAATTTTGAGGAAGGTGCGAGCGTACGGTTTAGGTTTCCAGATATGTGAGTGACTCGAAGATTTTTTAAGTAATAACACCCAGTACGTTGTCCTCGACGCTATTGTCGGTCAGAGACGAGGGTACCATCAGGAGTGCCCCAGGGTAGTGTCATAGGGCCACTCTTATTCTCTGCATCCACAAATCATCTGACGGACAGGGTGAGCAGCAACCTGCTTTTCTTTCGTGATGATTCTGCGGTGAACGGAAAGGAATCGTAGTTAAGTAACTGCAGGAGGCTACAAGATGACAGACAAAATTTGTAATTGGTGTGATGAATTGCAGCTTGCTGTAAACGCCAAAAAATGCAACTTACTGCAGTAAAATAGAAAGAACAAACCCGCAATTTTCGACTACAGCATTGGTAGTGTTCTGCTCGACGCAGTCACGTTTATTAAATATCTAGGCTCTACGCTGCAAACTATATGAAACGGATTGAGCACGTAAGGAGTGTAGTAGGGAAAACGAATGGAGGACATCGGTTTACTGGAAGAAATTCACGAAACTTTGGTTCATCCGTAAATGATACCGCATATAGGACAGTATTGCGACCCATTCTTGAGTATTGCTCAAATTTTTGAGATCCATAGCATGTCGGATTAATGGAAGACATCGAAGCACTTCAGAGCTGGGCTGCTAGATTTGTTACCGGTAGGTTCGAACAATAAGCCAGCATTACGGTGAAGTTTCGGGAACTGATATGGCAACCCCTGAAGGGAAGGCGACGTTCTTTTCGAGGAACACTGTTGAGAAAATTTAGACAAGTCATTTGAAGCTAAATGCAGAATGATTCTACGTTGGCAGCGTACATTTCGCGTAAGGATCGCTAAGATAAGAGAAGTTAGGGCTCATACGGAGGTATATAGACAGTCGTTTTTCCCTTGCTCTGCGTGCGTATGGAACGGGAAAGGAAATGACTAGTAGTGGTACAGGGAATTCCGCACCAGGCACTGTACGATGGCTTGGCGAACATCTATGTAGATGTACACTGAAATGCCAAAGAAACCGGTACAGGCATGAGTATTCAAATACAGAGATATGTAAACAGCCGGAATACGGCACAGCGGTCGGCAACGCCTATAGAAGACAAGTGTTTGGCGCAGTTCTTAGATCGATTACTGCTCCTACAATGGCAGGATATCAAGATTTAAGTGAAATTGAACGCGGTGTTACAGTCGGCACACGAGCAATGGGACACGGCATCTCCGAGGTAGCGATAAAGTGGAGATTTTACTGTACGCCTATTTCACGATTGTACCGTGAATACCTGGAATCCGGTAAAACATCAAAACTCCGACATCGCTGCGGCCGAAAAAAGATCGTGCAAGAACGGGACCAACGACGACTGAAAAGAATCGTTCAGTATGACAGAAGCGCAATCCTTCCGCAAATCGCTGCAGATTTCAATGCTGGGCCATCAACAAGCGTCAGCGTGCGAACCATTCGATATGGACTTTCGGAGCCGAAAGCCTACTCGTGTACCCTTGATGACTGCACAACAGACCGCTTTACGCCTCGCCTGGGCCCGTCAACACCGAGTTTGGACTGTTGATGACTGGAAACAAGTTGCCTGGTCGGACGAGTCTCATTTCAAATTGCATCGAGCGGGTGGGCGTGTACAGGTATGGAGACCATGAATCCATGGACCCTGCATGTCAGCAGGGGAGTGTTCAAGCTGGTGGAGGCTCTGTAATAGAGTGGGGCGTGTGCATCTGGAGCTATATGAGACGCCTGACGATTCTACATGCGCCTCTGACAAGTGAAACATACGTATGCATCCTGTCTGCACCAATTCATGTCCATTGGGCATTCAAACGGACTTGGACAATTCCAACAGGACAATGCGACACCCCACACGTCCAGAATTGCTACAGAGTGGCTCCAGGAACACTCTTCTGAGTTTAAACACTTCCGATGGCCACCAAACTCCCCAGACGTGGACATTATTGAACATACCTGCGATGCTTTGCAACGTGCTGTTCAGAAGTGATCTCCACCCCGTCGTACTCTTACGGATTTATGGACAGCCCTGCAGGATTCATGGTGTCAGTTCCCTCCAGCACTACTTCACACGTTATTCGAGTCCATGTCACGACGTGTTGCGGCAGTTCTGCGTGGTCACGGGGGCCCTACACGACATTAGGCAGGTGTACCAGTTTCTGTGGCTCTTCGTGTAAATTAACGGCGGCCATTTTATTAGCTTTCACTTCGTGCCCATTCAACCATCTCAGTAACCAAATGACGGTACGACAGCATATTGGAGACGATTTTCTTGTCGCTTACGATGATACGAACATAAGGATAACACAACACACAGTCCTCGAGCGGACAAAAACAACCCGGCCGGGAATCAAACCCCGGTTGAAGTGGTTCAAATGGCTCTAAGCACTACGGGACTTAACATCTGAGGTCAGCAGTCCCCTAGAGTTAGGACTACTTAAACCTCACTAACGAAGGACATTATACACATCCATGCCCGAGGCAGGATTCGAACCTGCGACCGCAACAGCAGCGCGGTTCCGGACTGAAGCGCCTAGAACCGCTCGTCCACAGCGACCGGCAGAGTGGTCTTAGCAACTACACCGACTACCCTAGCACGCCTCCCGTCAGACCCAAATTCTCAACTTCTCCACACACTACGAATGTGCCCCTATCCATTATCCTCATTATTCGCGGTATTTCGACAATTCCCGTAAGAGTTCGAGCGTGATGTACATCTGCACTGAAGGGATCGTTGGCCAGCCTTTTCTTTGTTGCATATTTGGTGTCTGTTCTTTCGGACAGAGTTCCTGTCATATTAGGTCATACCATACCATTTCACATACATGAAATGAGAAGGTGTGGTGAACATGTTTGTATTTTGTTAATTTGATTCAAAAAACTATATCTCATCAAAACCGGTGGGCTTCTTGAAGGACCCTCTGCTTCTGATGCGGAGGTTTTGTGATCGGCAGCAAGTGTGTCACCGGCCGGGCGTCGAGCGTGCAGCCCTTGCTTGGCAGCGGCGTGTGGACGGAATGCCGCTTGTGGGCACAGCCGTCCCTAGCCACACACACACCTCCCCTGTGTGACCGGCCGCACACACGGGGAGCCGCCCTCAAAGTGGGTCGCCGCCAGGGGCTGGATTAGCGAGCCACGCACACACACCCTAACCCTACACACGCCCTTCTGCCCTCTCCTCTGACTAAGCGCTTGGCCCCACCCTCGTCACAGTCCACTCCGCACGCACACACACACACACACACACACACACACACACACACACACACACACACTGGAAGATAGTGAACTATGAGTTTCTATATACACACATATGCGCAAACTGTAATATTACGAGTCATCTATGAGTCGTAGAACCATGTGATCTCAGGAGTCTGCCAGGGTTCGTTTCACATTCCATAATGCACTGCTTCTCTCCCTGCACGTTGACGGTATTTTATTTGTGTTACATTCTTGTAACTACCACATACATGGTGATTCAGCTAGCCCCAGCGATAAGTTTTTCGCAAGTTGCAACACCTTCAAAAACAGTGTGTGGAACTGTCATAGTCTCTCCTTATCTATGTGTTACTTTTAGTTCTACAGAAGAAAACGAGAAGCAGCTTGTTGTAGGAAATTTAACGTAGTTGTATTTGTACTGGGATACGTTTTAGCTGGAATCAGTGATTTTCGTATTATTCAAGCAAAACGCTTGAAGGTCACTTACATAAGTCTTCCTTGGAGCAAAATTTAACTATATTAAATTTCCTACAAAAAGTCTCGTTCATTTTTTGTGCAGGGATAATAGTTTGCAGGTAGCGAGTGAGAAAATGTGAAAATCTTGCATTTCGCATTTGAAGGGGTTGTGGGTTGCATAAAACCAATAGCTAGGGGCACCTGTATCACCATGTATACCATTATGGTGTTCAGTTGATTGAGTTGCTGCTGCCGCATCAGGTATGGCCTATGTTCATTATCATGATGGCCATAAAACCTGGAACTTAAACTGAACCCTGAGAAGTCATGGTTCATCCTTGCATAACATCGTAACATTTTCGAGGAACAGATCCTCTCAGACTCATTGATGGTTGGGGAGAGTGTTGTACCTAGACGATAGTGAACGTCGGAACGTAACATATTTTTAGTCGGTATTTCAGTCTGGTGAGTGATTTTATAATTGCATGAGGGAAAGTGCACCAGCAACCGTCATAAGCAGTTTCCGCCATTTTATGCGGGTTTTCTTGTTGTTTGACATAAGGTTCTAGTTAGTGCAGAATTTGTACATATTTCGCTTCTACGTATTTCAGTGCAGTATAAAATGTTAAATCTGTTTACAATATATTGTTTTATGGTGAGTAAAACTCTATATATTTTTAAAAGTAGTTATATACCCTTTGAGCTATTAAGCATACTTCATCAGTCGTGCACCATCCACTACCTTGAAACGGAAGAAGGCCTTCTGCCATGTGATATTTGTGAATGACCTGCTCTTCTTTGCTGTGTTAACAGTTTTACCTGTCTTAAAAATCGAAATTTGCACTAGTTTCTAGTACCTTCCATTTCAAATTGTATTTAATTTGTAATTGGTTTTTCATAATATTCTACTTAATTTTTCTTCATTTACTGGTTATTGCCTAAAGTAGAGCAATAATGTAACAAATAGACGATTTAATAAGGCACTCACAAGATTTTCTCGATCGCAACTTTTTTAAAACTCAATATAATAATTGATCCTAGGTACACGACCTAGGGTTGGGAAACTGCCCCTGGAAGGCGAAAGAATCAGCAATGATCAACGCCATTAGGATACAGAGGGCAATGGAAATCACTGCATTAAGAACATATAAAGTAAATCCAAAGGGAATGAGGCCTGTAATTGAAAATGTGTCATGATGATCTGTGCAGACGCAAAAGATTCCGTACTAGTCCCCCGTTCGTATCTCTGGGAGGGGACTGCTAAAAAGAAGTGACCATGAGAAAAATATTTAATAATCAGCGAAAGGATGACGTTCTATGAGTCTTGATGTGGAATGTCGAAAGTCTGAATGTGGTAGGGAAGCTAAAACGTCTGAAAAGGAAATAACAAGACTCAGTTTAGATATAGTGCAGTTCAGTGAAGTGAAATGGAAAGAAGACAAGGATTTCTAGTTATACGAGTATAGGGTAATATCAACAAAATAGTATAACTGAAGTAAAATTAGTCATGAATAAGAAGGCAGGGCAGAGAGTGAGTTACTGTTAACAGTTCAGTCATAGGATTGTTCACATCAGAATCGACAGCAAACAGACACCGACAACAATAGTTCAGTTTCACATATCGACGACGCAAGCAGAAAGATAGAGAAAGTATTTAAGGATACTGAACGGCTAATTCAGTACGTAAAGTGAGATCGAAATCTAATAGCCATGGAAGATTGGAGTTTGGTTCTAGGGAAGAAGTGGAAGAAAATGTTACGGGCGAATATGGGCTTTGTAGTAGCAAAAAGACAGGAGGAGGATTAATTGAATGCTACAATAAATTTCACCTGTTAATAACGAATACTCTGTTCAAGAATCACAAGAGTAGGAGGTATACTTGGAAAAGGACGGGAGGTACGTAAAGATTTCAGTTATGTTAGATCATGGTCAGGCAGAGATTCCGAAATCAGATATTGGACTGTAAGACGTACCCAGGAGCAGATATAGTCTCAGATCACAATTTAGTAGTGAAGAAGAGTAGGCTGAAGTGTAAGAGGCTAGATAGGAAGACTTGTTACGCAAAGAAGTGGGACATGGAAGTACTAAGGAAAGAAGGAATACACTTGAAGTTTGTAAGGGGTCCGCAGGCCCTTACTACTAAGTTTGCATCAGCACAGGTCGACAGGGCAACTATCGATAGTGTGTTGGGTCGCGAGAGCGAGAGTCAGTTCAGTCAGTTGTGTGTGGTAGGTTCCCGCGAGGCGGGCAGAGCTGTGCAGAAGCCAGCAGTTGTTGATACAAATTACCGACAAAGGGAGGGGCCATCGCCGCGGTTTAACCCCTTTGTGTTAGTATTATACGGGAAAGTGAAGAAGTTTAATTACAAGTGTGATCAGCGATATTTGTGTGCCGTTGTTGAGATTCCGCGTCTACCGCGCCGGCATTATTTGGATTACAGTGTTGGATTACAGTGATTGGATTTTGCGTGTGACGATTATGAATAGCGAGGAAGCCTGTGCTGAGAGTAGCCGTTATTAACAGTGTATGACGAAGGCAGTGGCTGTCTCCTTATCTTTGTGGTTTTTGAGATGAATATAGGTCTTGATTAGTGAAGCTGTGTTGTTGTTCTCTTGCCACCAGACATTTCATTATTACAGCATTTGAGAAAGACAAAATGGAATGTAACAACTCCGAAGCAGTCCAATCCGATTGCCAGCCCCATTAGGTACACGGTCATATTAATTAATACTTATGTGGGCTGCTATTCAGATCCCGAACGAACGGGCTATAATAATAGAATATAAGGGAGTGTTACAAGTTCTCTGATGCTATAGATATTGCGGTAAAGAATAGCTCACTTGGCAGTGCAGTTGAAGAGGAATGGACGTCCCTAAAAAGAGCATTCACAGTTATTGGAAAGAAAAACGTAGATACTAGGAAGTTAATTACGAAGGATCCATGTATAACAGAAGAAATTCTTCAGTTGACCGACGAAAGAAGTACAATTAATTTTACGAATGCAGAAATACAAATCACTTAGCAATGAAACAAACAGCAAATGTGGGGAATCTAAGGCGAAATGGGTGCATGAAAAGCGTGAAGAAATCGAAGAAGAAATTACTATCGGAAGGACTGACTCAACATACAGAAATGTCAAGAAACCTTCGGTGGAATTGAAAGCAATGGCGCTCACATTGAGAGTGCAATGGGAATTCCACTGTTAAATGGAGAGGAGAGAGTACATTGAAGGCCTCTAAGATGACGTGACAGAAGAAAAAACATTAGTCGACAGAGAAGAAATACGGGGTTCCGTATCAAAATTTCAAAGAGCTCTGTAGACCGTAAGTTCAAATAAAATAGAAGGATCAGATAACATTCCAACCGAATTTCTAAAGTCGTTGGAGAAGTGGCAACATAACAACTATTCACATTGGCGCGCTGAATGTATGAGACTGGCAATATACCATCAAACTTTCGGAAAAAAAAACATTATCCACACAATTCCAAAGATATCCACACAATTCCGAAGATATCAAGAGCCGACAAGTGCGAGAATCATCGCACAAGCAGCGTAACAGCCCATGCGTCCAAGTTGCTGGCAAGAATAATATGCAGAAGAATAGAAAAGAAAACTGTGGATCTGTTAGATAATGACCGGATTAGATATAGGAAAGGTAAAAGCACGAGAGAGACAGTTCTGACATTGTGGCTGACAATGGAAACAA
This sequence comes from Schistocerca nitens, assembly GCF_023898315.1. Taxonomy (NCBI): domain Eukaryota; kingdom Metazoa; phylum Arthropoda; class Insecta; order Orthoptera; family Acrididae; genus Schistocerca; species Schistocerca nitens. Next base: position 265,480,816 of record NC_064622.1, read on the forward strand.
GACTGAAGAAAAATCAAGACATATTCATAGGATTTGTCGACCTGTAGAAATTGTTCGATACCGCAAAATTTTCGAAATTTGGAGAATAATAGGAAAAGACGGCTAATATACAATATGTACAAGAACCAAAAGGAAACCATAAGATTTCAAGAACGAGAACAAAGTGATCGGATTAGAAAGGGTGTAGGGCAGGGATGAAGTCTTTCATCACTACTATGATGCACATCGAAGAAGGAATGACGGAAATAAAACAAAGGTTCCAGACTGAAACTAAAATTCAACATGAAAAGATATCAATGATAAAAATCGCTGATGACATTGCTATCCTCAGTGAAAGTGAAGAAGAATTACAGGACGTTCTGAATGGAATGAGCAGTCTAATGAGTGCAGTATATGTATTGATAGTGAATCGAAAAAAGATAAAAGTAGTGAGAAGTACAGAAATCATAACAGCGAGGAACTTAACATCAGGATTGGTCATCATGAAGAAGATGAAGTTAAGGAATTGAGCTACCTAGGCAGCAAATTAACTCATGACAGATGGAGCTAGAAGGACATAAAAAGCAGACTAACACTGGAAAAAATGGCATTCCTGACCAAGAGAAGTCTATTAGTATCAAACATAGACAGTTGAGGAAGAAATTTCTGATAATATACGTCTGGAGCACAGCATTGTAAAACACGGACAGTGGGAAAGCCGGACCAGAAGAGAATTGAAGCATTTGAGATGTGATGCTACAGACGAATGTTGGAAATTAGGTAGACATAACTTCCATAGCACTAGGGGCAGGTTTAGAGGGAGTAGAGAGAGAAAAGGAGTTAATGGCACAGATTAACTAAAGAAAGGGATTGGTTGACAGAAAACGTCGTGAAGCATTAAGGTATTTTCCTTTTGGTAACGGAGGCAAGCAAGGGGAATAAAAACTGAAGTAAAGCAAAGCTAGGTCACAGTCAGCTAGTTCAAATGATTGAGATTTCAGTAGTTTTGCAGGGATGAAGTGGCTTCCACAGCATAAACTAGTGTGGGGAGATGCACCAAACCAGTCTTCGGTTTGAAGAACACAGCACATCGTTCGTCCCGCGTAATTTCATGTCAGCAAAGTTGATCCATTTTGAAGTTTAATCGTCTACACGCTCGTTACGTAGTCGATCGAACATTTTTTTGTGTTTCAAGTTGCCGTTAGATTTAACTCGCAAATAACTACGACGCTATTAATGTGTAAACAGTATTTGACCCAACAAGGAATAGTGATCACGTCTGTACGTGTTTGCCGCACAGTATTTGTTTCCCCTGTGACGATAGCGTACCATGTAGGTGCATGCGGGCGTTTGTTACGAATTAGTTTTGCGTAAGGTTATTCGTTGACGTAGCGTGGGAATGCGTTAACATTTAATTGTGTATCACTGTGAAGAGCTTTTGGACATTGCTAGGATCCAAAGGTAGACACTAAAAATTTTCGCCGGAATATAAGAGAAAATCAGTATTAAATGAATGATTACAAAATATGACTCGTAAATATCCTCGGAAATATAGAAAACGTAAGGCAGAGGAAAGTTCGCGTCGAAGGGAATCCAAAATCTTAAAAATACAGTGCTTAGCGACTGCGAAGCATTGAGAAGGAAAGATGAAGGCGCAAAGACTACGGATCATGCAGCTACCATGGATCATGTCTTTGTCTTTGTGTCTTTGGAAGGCAATACAGAAAACAGTTATAATACAGACATAGAAGACAAAGTGACAGCGCCAGACGAGTATGCGCCGCGGCGAACAACGCCGTCGTGCTGTCAACCGACACTACATTCGATAAAGTTGTGATTTGTGATTCATCTACCTCGTAACCATTAGGAAACGTTGGGTTGTTGGGTCTCTTAAGCCAAAAGTAGTATAAAGCTATAGTTGTTGTTTTGAAGTTGGTTATAACTGCACAAAATCTTTACTTGAACACTTGTTGTGGTGTAAATGATGAAAAAATCATTTCCAACCAAAGCGTCATAGAGCAAGAGAAAATTTTCTAAGCCTTACAATTCTATGATTCAAACAAAAGTGTCGGGTAGTATGGGCGGTGCAACTAAATAACGGTTTTGTAAGTAGGCTGTTTAGGTTTTTATGTTGGTAACGCCACGTAGCGCTCTGTATGAAATTCACTGGCTGTGCTGTGTGCAGTCTGTGGCTGGTTGGCATTGTTGGAATATTCGCTATTGTAGTGTTAGGCAGTTGGATGCGAACAGCGCGTAGCGTTGCGCAGTTGGAGGTGAGCCGCCAGCAGTGGTGGATGTGGGGGGAGAGATAGCGCAGTTTTGAGAGCGGATGATCTGGACGTGTGTCCATTAGAGTTGGGCAACACGATTCTTTTTCCCGATTCGATTCCTACGATTCAATCTCACATTGCGAATCGATTCTTTCACAATTCATTCTAGTCTGCGATGGCACGATTCTTACGGAACGCAAAAAGTTCTACATCTTACTCACAGATGGCAGGACATGTCTGAAATTGTCAATGGGGTTAGAATTGAACTGTGTCATGATAAGATATGCCAGAAATAGTTTATTTATGAATAAACATGCATATGACGTTACAAGTGTGATTCTGATTTATACGTGTAATGCCTTAATTGATGAAACGTCACGTTTGATTTGGTTGCATCTATTGTTTTATTTCAGTATACCAGGAAAGAGGAGTCGATTTGTGCGAAAGGTGGTGCAAAATTACGTGGTATGCCAGTTTAGTTGTGTGGCTTGAACGTATCTAACTGCAGACGTCTGTTTTATAGTAACAAAATCTAGCAGTGAGGCAGACGTGGTTTGGCTCATATCATCCTATGTTTTTCTGTGCTAAGATGTCTTTCCAAGTCCACATCACCCTTGTAATTCATAACGCAGCTGACAGCCCTCCCACACAGCAAATTTAGCTCAACTGTCATTTCTTCTAAATACAAAGCATAGGTATTTTACTTTTAATTTGTGTGAGAAATTGCCGCTGTCACTACTATTTACGTGAGAAGACGACATACTTCTAAACAATATGATTCAATCGTATACAGCGACATTTCTTCACTAAAATTTAATATGAATCTGAACACGAAAACATTCGAAAACTCAAACTTGAAATTATTAATTAAAAAGGTTTTGTTTAAAGACGGTATTACACGGCAATCCGCCAAGAACGGTATTGGTTAGAGAGCCTACATTCTCTCTATATAGGCTCTGTAATATTGGTCTAGTGCGACAGCCATTTAGTGACAGCACTGGTGGAACTAACAGAATTAGCAAATTAGCAGTGAAGTAATGTCGCTGTATACGTTTGTATCCTACACTTCAGGAGTATGTCGTCTTCTCACATAAATAGTAGTGGCAGAAGCGTCTGGCGGTCGTAATTATTCGGCATGATCGGAAGTTGCCTTCGAAGCATAGCGTACTAAGAATCGATGAATCGTTGGAACTTGGAATCGTCACGACTTGGAAACACGCAATCGTTCTTACGATTCTTTTGAACGACGATTCGTCCGTATCACGATTCGATTCTTACGATTCTTTATTTAGAGTCGTTCAAATGAACGACTCATTCACGAATCGCCACAACTCTAGTGTCCATCAGAGACAGTAAATTTGTAAGACTGGATGTCATGAACTGATATATATATATATATATATATATATATATATATATATATATATATATATATATATATATATATATATATATAATGATTTTTGAACACTATTAAGGTACATACATTGTTTGTTCTCTATCAAAATCTTTCATTTGCTAACTATGCCTATCAGTAGTTGGTGCCTTCAGCAGTTAGAATCTTTTATTTAACTGGCAATATTTTCGCTCGCTGTATTGCAGTAGTTGGAGTAACGAAGATTTTTGTGAGGTAAGTCATTCATGAAAGGTATAGGTTATTGTTAGTCAGGGCCATTCTTTTGTAGGGATTTTTGAAAGTCAGATTGCGTTGCGCTAAAAAAAAAATATTGTGTGTCAGTTTAGAGATGATCAGAATAATTAAAGAGAGAAATGTCTGAGTACGTTCAGTTCTGCTCAGCTGTTTGAAAATCAAATAACGTAAAGGGTTTACCAGCATAGTATTTCATGAAATTTTTTTAAGGGGATTTTTCAGTTTATAAATAGAAAAGGTGTTTTTGTGATTCACAAACAAATTAGCGTGTTTGTATATCATAAGTACTAGATAGTAAAAGAAACAGTTGGTTAAAAAAACAAAAAAACTTTCAAATTGTAGTCGATTGAACCTGGAACAGTGCATTAAACGTGTGGGCTGACGTTTTCAGTAAGACAGTTCTGCGTGCTAATTCGTAAAGTTTCGATAGAGACCTTTACTTACGACTTTCTTTTCTCTATTAAATTTTCTGCGAAATCGTAAGCCAACTTTTGAAACTGAATATTACCTAGCGTCATTAACCTTAAATATGATCTACAAGCATTTCTTCGTAATTTTATTAAAATGTTGGTTTTGAAAAAAACAATCTGAGGGATCACAGATCTCTGTTGACTCGTTTCAATGATTTTAATCTCCTTTGTAGTGTAGTTTTAGGGACATTACAACGAACGACACTAGCACTTTCGGTCATTTCACCTTCCAAAACACTTGAAACCGCTCACTTCATTGCAACCTCCGACCACTCTCCTTGACTCTCATCGGCACACTTCTTGTTCATACTTGGTATCGTGCCCTAAAGACATAAAAAAAATCACTTATATGGCCCACACCACTCGATTTTGGAATGTCTCATACTACCCGACTGACATTGCACATTAAAACATGGCGGAAACAGTAACCGGCTTGAGCGGGAGGAATTTATTATTATGATACAATCTACAGTAGACTAATTGAATCCCGGGTAGTTACAATAAAGGTGCAGCTACTCACGGGATCCAGTGCGAGCTGTAATTATCGTAGGCTGCGAAACTTGGTAGACATTCTAATGCGCTAATGCGGAATTGATTAAAACTTAAAAAAAAATCGTTCCCATTTTGGCCGCCAGGTGCAAACCTGGCGCTGCAAATGCAAGGAGGACATATAACAATGTTTCCACATGTAATGAACTAGGAACAGGACGTGGGCAGAAAAGCTCAGACAAGTGAGAAAGGCATAATAATTGATATTATTGATGACCGCCACTTACACAATTTGTTCAACGTGACGAGCACCGGAGACTTCAACAAGATGCTGTACAGCGCCATATTTGTACCTGGTGGCCACTTTCTTTTCCCCAGAGTAAATCAATTCCACATTAACGCAATAGAGTAACTACCAAGTCTCGCTGCCATACGATAATTACAGCTCACACTGGACCTCTGTGAGTCGCTGCACTTAAATTATAACCACTCGATATTAGTATAAGAATGATAACGTTGCTTCTTACCTTTAAAAGTATAAACGTGTGCCGAAAATTACGCCATTTATCAGCCCTGGCACTTAGAAACAAAGAAATTTACTCGTGATAGTTACTCAACAGCTACAGCAGCTAAGTTATAGCAAATGGTGCAGTGATGTCTGGCTTTATACAAACCACTGCACAATTCCTACGTTTCGCAGAAAACCCTAGAACCACCAGGTGGTCCGTATTATCTGCCGTTCCCCTATAGTTCTCTGTGTCAAACTGTGTTAAAGATAAAATTCTTCGTTTTCTTTTACCTATGTCCCCGAGTGATACTTGGTATCAGCCAGTTATTCTCCCTGTGAGGAGGGGTGCAGGGTAGGGGGAGCGGGCGAGGGTTGGGGGGACCCCCTGAAAGCCACATACAGGCTAGTTCGCATTCCAACGCTCGTCGTTAATCTGCCAGGCAGATTGAACCCGGGGCCGCTGCATCTCCCTATCACAGAAGCGGCGCTTTAACGCACACGGCTATACGGTCTGCTGTTATGTTAAAGAGATTGATAGTTAAATTGCTTGTTAATCCGAAATACTTATTATCATTTCATTCCGAAGTTTTTACGACAAATCTACGGCACGGACCCATGCTCACTCAGAATTCTTTTGTCAAGTTGACTACAAGATACTTTCTCGAATTTTTGTGCCCTTGCTGCATTGCGGTACTGTGTGGACATACAAGATGTATTGGAGTAAAAAATTTTATTTCGAAAACATTGTAACGCTCAACATACTCCCCTTCTCTATCACTACAACGCTCCATGCGAATTTTCCATTGATGGGATTAGTGCTGCAAGTCTTCGACTGCGACCTCCATCATGACCCGTGCCCTCGTTTTTCACTGCTTCAACGGACTGAAATCTTGTCCCTCGTAATGCAGATTCGACCTTAGGGATAGATAAAAGACACATGGAGTTAAGTCAGGCGAATATGGTGAATGGTTTAACATTGGGATGCTGTACTTTGCTAGAAACCTCTTTAAAAGACAATGCGGTATGAGTTTCACGAGCTGCGACATTGTCGCGAATAAAACAGCGACCCGAATGTAGAATAAATTTCCTTCACATCTAAAGTAACAAAAAGTTCGTGCCCATAGACGTAAGATAAAAGAAATTTAATGCAGAAGCTGTGGCTGGTACTTCCACAGCTCGGGTCTTTTTTTTTTTCTTATTCCTTCATAGAGTTGAGCAAGGATGTCAAAGTAGAAATGTTAATTAATAGTCTGACCTTAAGGAACGCAACGAAGATACACAATTCCATGAATACTGAAAAAAAGAGTCATCATCGCTTTTAATCTTGATTTGTTCATGAGAGCTTTTTTCGCTCTCGGTGAAGTTGGGCCCTTGCAGTGCATGGATTGGGGCTTAATTACTGGATCATAAATGAAAAACCAAGATTAGTCACATTTTATCACTCTTCCCAAGAAATGAGGATCATTTTCAGTGTTATTCAAAATATCAGTGCAGATAATTTCAAGAGCTTCTTTTTGCTGGATTGGGAGAATTTTTGGCACCAGTTTCGCAAACACTTTTCTCGTGTTAAAATGGTTAAGTAAAATGTATCTTATATTCTTTTCCTATGCCTACAGTTTCAGCAATCGATCGAATACCCAACTCCAAGTTTAAACGCAGCCAAAACCTCTCAGACAAACAGAAGCTAAACGATGTCAAAGTTAACGTAAGGAGGGCTATGCGTGAAGCGTTCAGTGAATTCGAAAGTAAAATTCTATGTACCGACTTGACAGAAAATCCTAGGAAGTTCCGGTCTTACGTTAAATCAGTAAGTGGCTCGAAACAGCATATCCAGACACTCCGGGATGATGATGGCATTGAAACAGAGGATGACACGCGTAAAGCTGAAATACTAAACACCTTTTTCCAAAGCTGTTTCACAGAGGAAGAGCGCACTGCAGTTCCTTCTCTAAATCCTCGCACAAACGAAAAAATGGCTGACATCGAAATAAGTGTCCAAGGAATAGAAAAGCAACTGGAATCACTCAACAGAGGACAGTCCACTGGACCTGACGGGATACCAATTCGATTCTACACAGAGTACGCGAAAGAACTTGCCCCCCTTCTAACAGCCGTGTACCGCAAGTCTCTAGAGGAACGGAGGGTTCCAAATGATTGGAAAAGAGCACAGGTAGTCCCAGTCTTCAAGAATGGTCGCCGAGCAGATGCGCAGAACTATAGACCTATATCTCCGACGTCGATCTGTTGTAGAATTTTAGAACATGTTTTCATTTCAATTCGAATCTCCGGGCGGAGGCTACTCAGGAGAACGTTGTTATCAGGAGTAAGAAAACTGGCGTTCTACGGGTCGGAGCGTCAGATCCCTTAATCGGGCAGGTAGTTTAAAAAATATAAAATGGGAAATGAATAGGTTAAAGTTAGATATAGTGGGAATTAGTGAAGTTCGGTGGCAGGAGAAACAATACTTCTGGTATGGTGAATACAGGGTTATAAATACATAATCAAATAGGGGTAATGCAGGAATAGGTTTAATAATGAATAAAAAAATAGGAATGTGGGTAAGCTACCACAAACAGCATTATTGTGGCCAAGATAATTACGCCGACCACAGTAGTACAAGTATACAGGGTAGGTCACCTAACATTACCGCTGGATATATTTCGTAAACCACATCAAATACTGACGAATCGATTTCACAGACCGAACGTGAGGAGAGGGGCTAGTGTAATTGCTTAATACAAACCATACAAAAATGCACGGAAGTATGTTTTTTAACACAAACCTACGTTTTTTTTAAATGGAACCCCGTTAGTTTTGTTAGCACATCTGAACATATAAACAAATACGTAATCAGTGCCGTTTGTTGCATTGTAAAATGTTAATTACATCCGGAGATATTGTAACCTAAAGTTGACTCTTGAGTACCACTCCTCCGCTGTTCGATCGTGTGTATCGGAGAGCACCGAATTACGTAGGGATCCAAAAGGAACGGTGATGGACCTTAGGTACAGAAGAGACTGGAACAGCACATTACGTCCACATGCTAACACCTTTTTATTGGTCTTTTTCACTGACGCACATGTACATTACCATGAGGGGTGAGGTACACGTACACACGTGGTTTCCGTTTTCAATTACGGAGTGGAATAGAGTGTGTCCCGACATGTCAGGCCAATAGATGTTCAATGTGGTGGCCATCATTTGCTGCTCACAATTGCAATCTCTGGCGTAATGAATGTCGTACACGCCGTAGTACATCTGGTGTAATATCGCCGCAGGCTGCCACAATACGTTGTTTCATATCCTCTGGGGTTGTAGGCACATCACGGTACACATTCTCCTTTAATGTACCCCACAGAAAGAAGTCCAGAGGTGTAAGATCAGGAGAACGGGCTGGCCAATTTATGCGTCCTCCACATCTTATGAAACGCGCGTCGAACATCCTGTCAAGGGTCAGCCTAGCGTTAATTGAGGAATGTGCAGGTGCACCATCATACTGATACCACATACGTCGACGCGTTTCCAGTGGGACATTTTCGAGCAACGTTGGCAGATCATTCTGTAGAAACACGATGTATGTTGCAGCTGTTTGGGCCCCTGCAATGAAGTGAGGACCAATGAAGTGGTCGCCAATGATTCCGCACCATACATTTACAGTCCACGGTCGCTGTCGCTCTACCTGTCTGAGCCAGCGAGGATTGTCCACGGACCAGTAATGCATGTTCCGTAGATTCACTGCCCCGTGGTTTGTGAAACCCGCTTCATCGGTGAACAGGTAGAACTGCAACGCATTCTCTGTTAACGCCCATTGACAGAATTGCACTCGATGATTAAAGTCATCACCATGTAATTGCTGATGTAGCGACACATGAAACGGGTGGAAGCGGTGACGATGCAGTATGCGCATGACACTACTTTGACTCAGTCCACCGGCTCTCGCAATGTCCCGTGTACTCATGTGTGGGTTCATGGCAACAGCAGCTAACACACCAACTGCACCCGCTTCTCCTGTGACGGGCCTGTTACGGACCCGTTTACGTGCTACGACCATACCTATTGGCCGTAGATGTTTTGCAATGTGCGGCACGTATGATGCTCTCTGTCAGGGTACCGTTCTGCATACATCCTGCAGGCTTCAGCTGCATTTCGTCGACACTCGCCATAGATGAGTATCATCTCCGCCTTTTCAGAGTTCGAATACACCATGGTCACAGTTCCTACAACACTACACTATCACAGACGTCTGGTAACACAGTGTACTACAGTTGGTGTGCGTGCGGAGACGAATGCAGAATAACAATAGCAGCAAGCGCTACATGCGGACACTGCGACAGCTAGACCAAACCACAACAGTGCACTGCAGCCACACTCGTAAACACGGTCGTCATCGTAAACATGTCCCTGCAGATGCTGCTCGCCGACCGTGGCCCGTGTTTATTACAACACGCAACTGAACGTCGGAGGTTTCAAGCGTCAACTTGAGGTTACAATATCTCCGGATGTAATTAACATTTTACAATCCAACAAACGGCACTGATAACGTATTTGTTTATATGTTCAGATGTGCTAACAAAACTAACGTGGTTCCATTAAAAAACGTAGGTTTGTGTTAAAAAACATACTTCTGTGCATTTTTGTATGGTTTGTAATAAACAATTACACTAGCCCCTCTCCTCACGTTCGGTCTGTGGAATCGGTTCGTCAGTATTTGATGTGGTTTACGAAATATATCCAGCGGTAACGTTAGGTGACTAACCCTTCATATGCCACCTAGCTCCGCAGATGACGAAGAGATTGATGAAATGTATGATGACATAAAAGAAATTATTCAGATAGTGAAGGGAGACGAAAATTTAATTGTCATGGGTGACTGGAATTCGATAGTAGGAAAAGGAAGAGAAGGAAACGTAGAAGGTGAATATGGAATGGGGGTAAGGAATGAAAGAGGAAGAAGCCTGGTAGAATTTAGCACAGATCATAACTTAATCATAGCTAACACTTGGTTCAAGAATCATGGAAGAAGGTTGCATACATGGAAGATACTGGAGATACATGACAGTTTCAGATATATTATATAATGGTAAGACACAGATTTAGGAACCAGGTTTTAAATTGTTAGATATTTCCAGGGGCAGATGTGGACACTGACCACAATCTATTGGTTATGAACTGTAGATCAATACTGAGGAAACTGCAAAAAGGTGGTAATTTAAGGAGATGGGACCTGGATAAACCGACCGAATCAAAGGTTGTAGAGTGTTCCAGGGAGAGCATTAGGGAACGATCATCATAACAGTAGAAGAAGAATGGGTCGCTTTGAGAGATGAAATAGTGAAGGCAGCAGAGGATCAATTAGGTAAAAAGACGAGGTCTAATAGAAATCCTTGAGTAACAGAAGAGATATTGAATTTAATTGATGAAAGAAGATAATACAAAAATGCAGTAAATGAAGCAGTCAAAAAGGAATATAAATGTCTCAAAAATGAGATCGACAGGAAGTGAAAAATGGCTAAGCAGGGATGGCTCGACGACAAATGTAAAGATTTAGAGGCGTATATCACTAGGGGTAAGATAGATACTGCCTACAGGAAAATTAAAGAGACCTTTGGAGAAAAGAGAACAACTTGTATGACTATCAAGAGCTCAGATGGAAACCCAGTTCTAAGCAAAGAAGGGAAAGCAGAAAGGTGGAAGGAGTATATAGAGGGTCTATACATGGGCGATGTTCTTGAGGACAATATTATAGAAATGGAAAAGGAGGTAGATGAAGATGAAATGGGAGATACGATATGCGTGAAAAGTTTAACAGAGCACTGAAAGACCTGAGTCGAAACAAGGCCCCGGGAGTAGACAACATTCCATTAGAACTACAGACGGCCTTGGGAGAGCCAGTCCTGACAGAACTCTACCACCTGGTGAGCAAGACGTACGAGACAGGCGAAATACCCTCAGACTTCAAGAACAATACAATAATTCCAATCCCAAAGAAAGCAGGTGTTGACAGATGTGAAAATTACCGAACTACCAGTTTAATAAGCCACGACTGCAAAATACTAACGCGTATTCTTTACAGACGAATGGAAAAACTGATAGAAGCCGGCCTCCGGGAAGATCAGTTTGGATTCCGGAGAAATGTTGGAACACGTGAGGCAATACTGACCCTACGACTTATCTTGGGAAACATATTAAAGAAAGGCAAACCTACGTTTCTAGCATTTGTAGACTTAGAGAAAGCTTTTGACTATGTTGACTGGAATACTCTCTTTCAAAATCTGAAGCTGGCATGGTAAAATACAGGGAGCGAAAAGCTATTGACAATTTGTACAGAAACCAGATGGCAGTTATAGAGTCGAGGGGCATGAAAGGGAAGCAGTAGTTGGGAAGGGAGTGAGACAGGGTTGTAGCCTATCCCCGGTCTGTATATGGAGCAAGCGGTAAAGGAAACAAAAGAAAAATTCGGAGTAGGAGTTAAAATCCATGGAGAAGAAATTAAAACTTTGGGGTTCACCGAAAACATTGTAATTCTTTCAGAGACAGCAAAGGACGTGGAAGAGCAGTTGAACGGAATGGGCAGTATCTTGAAAGGTTGAACATCAACAAAAGCAAAAGGGAGGTTAAAAAATGTAGTCTAATTAAGTCGGGTGATGCTGAGGGAATGAGATTAGGAAATGAGACACTTAAAGTAGTAAAGGAGTTTTGCTATTTGTGGAGCAAAATAACTGATGATGGTCAAAGTAGAGAGGATATAAAATGTAGACTAGCAATGGCAAGGAAATCATTTCTGAAGAAGAGAAATTTGTTAATATCGAGTATTGATTTAAGTGTCAGGAATTCGTTTCTGAAAGTATTCGTATCGAGTTTAGCCATGTATGGAAGTGAAACGTGGACGATAAATAGTTTGGACAAGAAGAGAATAGAAGCTCTCGAAACGTGGTGTTACAGAAGAATGCTGAAGATTAGATGGGTAGATCACAAAACTAATGAGGAGGTATTGAATAGAATTGGGGAGAAGAGAAATTTGTGGCACAACTTGACTAGAAGAAGGGATTGGTTGGCAGAATACGTTCTGAGGCATCAATGGATCACCAATTTAGTATTGGAGGGCAACGTGGAGGCTAAAAATAGTAGAGGGAGACCATGAGATGACTACAATAAACAGATTGAGAAGGATGTAGGATGCAGTACGTACTGAGAGATGATGAAGCTTGAATAGGATAGAGTAGCATGGAGAGAGGCACCAAACCTCTGGAATGAAGATCACAACAACAACAACAATATTACACTTGTCATTTTACCGGCAAAACAAAATACTAGAGTTGCACTCTACCAGAATTACGGTGCGGTAGCTTTGTTGCACTACATAAATCTCGTATAAATGATAGGATTACTCGTAGCATTGGCAGAATTGGTAACGAAAGAATCATAAATGAATGTATAGCAGAGAAAATGGGAGCCTATTACTTCTATCTCACACTTTTTTTCACATAATTGAAACCGTACATCATTCAGTGTTAGTCGAATGTATATTTAACATCTTACGCAATAAAAATTGCTCTTTATAAGTAATAAAAATTACTCGATCTCTTATCTTCTGTGGTTTTATCTAACCATAGCAGTTAATTCTGATGCAAATACAGTTCACATGCATAAACATAAAAAATAAACATACATTTATTGTTGTTATTTTGTGTTCAATAGAACGTTCTTCATCATGAACAAAGGCAAGAGTTTCCTTTTATTACCGATAAATGCGAAAGGTGTTTATCAATAACAGAAACATGTTTTATATAAATTCGATTGAGTATTGAAACGATGTTTGATATATTTTCGTTAGCTGTTTTTTAATTCTACCTTTTTGCTACGGAAATGGTAATTTCTTGCGCTCTATGATAAATCTGCAATGTTTTCTTTATTTCTTATCAAAACATCCCTGTGTCTCACGTTACATATCAACAATATTCGAGTAAAACCTGAGTTAAATATTGACAATTTCAGTTTTGCTATAAATGCACTTTATGCATAATGACAGTCAGGAGCGTACCCATACAGGACAAATACGTTCTGTGCGTTACACGGCCCTCACTCAGCTTCTAGACGGTTCACCGCTGCCCGTTTTTAGGGTAATCTACTAAGATGCTAATCGTATACGTAAAATGTGCAAATGTGTGTGAATTCCTAAGGGACCAAACTGCTGAGGTCATCGGTCCTAGACTTACACACTAATTAAACTAACTTATGCTGAGAACAACACACACACCCCTGAGCAGGGAGGACTCGAACCTCCGGCGGGAGTGGCCGCGCAATCCGCGACATGGCGCCCTAGACCGCGCAGCCACTCCGCGTGGCGCGTACGTAAAGAAAGCGAGCGTTGTGATGTATGTAAAAGAACCAACGAATAGGTATCGTCGACGCGACCTTAACTGACCAAGGAGTCTACGAAAACTGCAGCAGTCGCAGGTTCATTGTTGGAAGCCTATGGTAGTTTTACAACTCTAGCTCTTACACAAACGCATGGCACGGCTACAATGATTTGCCTACAGACGTCAGAGATGCCACATTCGACTGAGAAGGCTTCACGCTTCACAGCTATTAGTCGTTCATCTTCGACGCATGCGTACTCATTCTGTGACAGCGTCAGCCCCTTCGTTTTACAGCCAAACGCCGTATAATACTGGGCTGGAACGCGTGGTTCGTTGGCAGCGGACGAGGAAGATGGACGGTGGGCCGCGTGGCGCTGCAATCGATATTGCGCGCGCCGCCGCCGCCGCCGCCACGCCTCGCCCGGCTGTCGTGTCGGACCGGCGGCGTGCGAGTGCCGGGCTGGGCGCAGCAGCGGCTGGAACTGCCGGGTTTCGGTTATATCGGTTTCCGAAACAACCGATTTTCGGTTTTCTTATTCCTGTTGTTTCCTGTCTTAAACGCGGAAATCGAACAAAGCTTGAAAAATTTGACTCCATCAGTTTCAAGATCTCTCTCTCTCTCTCTCTCTCTCTCTATATATATATATATATATATATATATATATATATATATTCGTTTAGTCGGTTCCGACTCTTCGTGACCCCATGAACCAAATCACGCCACTATTTACTGTCTTGCACTTTCTCCCGTAGACCTTCCAGGTTGGAACACATCGCTTCTGTGATGCCATCGATCCATCTCATCCTCTGACGTCCTCTTCTTCTAGTTCCTTTAATCTTCCCCAGCATTAATGTTTTTTCCAGCGAGGCATGCCTTCGCATTGTGTGTCCAAAGTAGGTCAGCTTTTGTTTTAACATTAGACCTTCCAGGGAGAAATCTGGTTTTATTTGATCCAATATTGATCTGTTGGTTCTCTTTGCAGTCCATGGAACTGTAAGAAGTTTCCTCCAACACCACAATTCGAAGGAGTCAATTCTTCGCCGTTCAGCCTTTCTAATGGTCCAGGTCCCACATCCATACATCACAACTGGAAAGACCGTAGCCCTCACAGTACGGATCTTTGTTGCTAGTGTTATATCTCTGGACCTTATAACCTTGTTAAGGTTTGACATCGCCTGTCTACCGAGCAACCGGCGTCTCCGGATTTCATGGCTGCAGTCGCCATCAGCAGAGATCTGGGAACCGAGATAATTTCATGAAACTCTGTTCAAAAATGATGTCGTAATCGGGGGGCGTCCAAAATTTTTTATGTTTTTGTTTTTTTAGTGCACAGTGTCTGTTCCTTCGACCCGCCAGGTTAGCCGAGAGCGGTAATGCACTGCTTCCTGGACTCGGGTAGGCGCGCCGGCCCCGGAACGAATCCGGCCGGCGGCTTAACGACGGTGTGCCGGCCAGCCTCGATGTGGTTATTAGGCGGTTTTCCACATCCCACTAGGTGAATACCGGGCTGGGTCCCACGTTCCGCCTCAGTTACACGGCCCGCAGACATCTGAACACATTCGCACTATTCCATGGATTAGACACAGACAGTTGGGGTACACTAATTCCATCCCGGGGGGTACGGGGTGGCGGCAGGAAGGGCGTCCGGCCGCACCTTTTTAACTTTGACAAATCCGATTAACCATGCCGACCCTGCCTCATTGCGGGACAAAGGCACAAGCAAAACAAAGAAAGAAAGAGTCTATTCCTTCGAAAGAACAGACCCCACACAGATCCAGCAGCTGTGAAACACTATATGTAAGTTAAACGGAGATCACTGCTGTCAGCTGCAGCGGAACATTAAGCAGAATCAGCAGCGGCTAATGAAAATGTGTGCCGGACCAAGACCCGAACCCGGGACGACCTGGATACTAGGCAGGTGTGGAACCACTGTGCCACCCGGGACATGGCTCTGAGCACTATGGGACTCAACATCCATGGTCATCAGTCCCCTAGAACTTAGAACTACTTAAACCTAACTAACCTAAGGACATCACACAACACCCAGTCATCACGAGGCAGAGAAAATCCCTGACCCCGCCGGGAATAGAACCCGGGAACCCGGGCGTGGGAAGCGAGAACGCTACCGCACGACCACGAGCTGCGGACCACCCGGGACAGGGTGTGGTCGCAACTGCATGGACTACGTCGGTACGCCCCATCGCCGAGCCACACTCCCATCGAGCGCCACCTATCCGCAGTCCCTGCCCATTTACACACTGGTGGAATCTCTAAGTAGCGAACAAGAGTATCATGAACAGGGACTGGCGCTCGATGGGAGTGTGGATCGGCGATCGGGCGTACCGACGTAGTCTGTGTAGTACTAAGAACGACATGTCCCGGATGGCGCAGTGGTTACTGCACCTGCCTAGTAAGCAGGAAGTCCCGGGTTTGAATCCCGGTCCGATAGATATTTTCATTCGTCTCCGCTGATTCCGCATAATGTCCCGCTGCAGCTGATAGCAGCGATCCCCTTTCAATTTACATATAGACCGTACTACAGTTTGGATATTACGAATAGTCAGCGCTAAAGGGTGAATATTAATGGTGGAGAACTCCGGGTTTCGTGTTAATTGCAAGGGCTACAAGCACATAAAAGTATATTATGTAGACACATTCAGAAGATCAGCTATTTACTATTTTTATTACATACTGTAAAAACTGTCGTTAAGTTTTTAATTTATTAATATTACCATTATATGCTTCCTCTTGTCTTACTTCATGGAATTGGCAGTTGTTGTTGTTGTGGTCTTCAGTCCTGAGACTGGTTTGATGCAGCTCTCCATGCTACTCTATCCTGTGCAAGCTTCTTCATCTCCCAGTACCTACTGCAACCTACATCCTTCTGAATCTGCTTAGTGTATTCATCTCTTGGTCTCCCCCTACGATTTTTACCCTCCACGCTGCCCTCCAATACTAAATTGGTGATCCCTTGATGCCTCAGAACATGTCCTACCAACCGATCCCTTCTTCTGGTCAAGTTGTGCCACAAACTCCTCTTCTCCCCAATCCTATTCAGTACCTCCTCATTAGTTATGTGATCTACCCATCTAATCTTCAGCATTCTTCTGTAGCACCACATTTCGAAAGCTTCTATTCTCTTCTTGTCCAAACTATTTACCGTCCATGTTTCACTTCCATACATGGCTACACTCCATGCAAATACTTTCAGAAACGACTTCCTGACACTTAAATCTATACTCGATGTTAACAAATTTCTCTTCTTCAGAAACGCTTTCCTTGCCATTGCCAGTCTACATTTTATATCCTCTCTACTTCAACCATCATCAGTTATTTTGCTCCCCAAATAGCAAAACTCCTTTACTACTTTAAGTGTCTCATTTCCTAATCTAATACCCTCAACATCACCCGACTTAATTCGACTACATTCCATTATCCTCGTTTTCCTTTTGTTGATGTTCATCTTATATCCTCCCTTCAAGACACCATCCATTCCGTTCAACTGCTCTTCCAAGTCCTTTGCTGTCTCTGACAGAATTACAATGTCATCGGCGAACCTCAAAGTTTTTATTTCTTCTCCATCGATTTTAATACCTACTCCGAATTTTTCTTTTGTTTCCTTTACTGCTTGCTCAATATACAGATTGAATAACATCGGGGAGAGGCTACAACCCTGTCTCACTCCCTTCCGAACCACTGCTTCCCTTTCGTGCCACTCGACTCTTGTAACTGCCATCTGGTTTCTGTACAAATTGTAAATAGCCTTTCGCTCCCTGTATTTTACCCCTGCCACCTTTAGAATTTGAAAGGGAGTATTCCAGTCAACATTGTCAAATGCTTTCTCTAAGTCTACAAATGCTAGAGGTCAGTATTGCCTCACGTGTTCCAGTATTTCTACGGAATCCAAACTGATCTTCCCCGAGGTCGGCTTCTACTAGTTTTTCCATTCGTCTGTAAAGAATTCGTGTTAGTATTTTGCAGCTGTGGCTTATTAAACTGATTGTTCGGTAATTCTCACATCTGTCAACACCTGCTTTCTTTTGTTGTTTCGACTCAGGTCTTTCAGTGCTCTGTCAAACTCTTCACGCAGTATCGTATCTCCCATTTCATCTTCATCTACATCCTCTTCCATTTCCATAATATTGTCCTCAAGTACATCGCCCTTGTATAGACCCTCTATATACTCCTTCCACCTTTCTGCTTTCCCTTCTTTGCTTAGAACTGGGTTTCCATCTGAGCTCTTGATATTCATACAAGTGGTTCTCTTCTCTCCAAAGGTCTCTTTAATTTTCCTGTAGGCAGTATCTATCTTACCCCTAGTGAGATAAGCCTCTACACCCTTACATTTGTCCTCTAGCCATCCCTGCTTAGCCATTTTGCACTTCCTGTCGATCTCATTTTTGAGACGTTTGTATTCCTTTTTGCCTGCTTCATTTACTGCATTTTTATATTTTCTCATTTCATCAATTAAATTCAATATTTCTTCTGTTACCCAAGGATTTCTACTAGACCTCGTCTTTTTACCTACTTGATCCTCTGCTGCCTTCACTACTTCATCCCTCAAAGCTACCCATTCTTCTGCTACTGTATTTCTTTCCCCCATTCCTGTCAATTGTTCCCTTATGCTCTCCCTGAAACTCTGTACAACCTCTGGTTTTTTCAGTCTATCCAGGTCGCATCTCCTTAAATTCCCACCTTTTTGCAGTTTCTTCAGTTTTAATCTACAGGTCATAACAATAGATTGTGGTCAGAGTCCACATCTGCCCCTGGAAATGTCTTACAATTTAAAACCTGGTTCCTAAATCTCTGTCTTATCATTATATAATCTATCTGATACCTTTTAGTATCTCCAGGATTCTTCCATGTATACAACCTTCTATCATGATTCTTAAACCAAGTGTTAGCTATGATTAAGTTGTGCTCTGTGCAAAATTCTACCAGGCGGCTTCCTCTTTCATTTCTTAGCCCCAATCCATATTCACCTACTACGTTTCCTTCTCTCCCTTTTCCTACACTCGAATTCCAGTCACCCATGACTATTAAATTTTCGTCTCCCTTCACTATCTGAATAATTTCTTTTATTTCATCATACATTTCTTCAATTTCTTCGTCATCTGCAGAGCTAGTTGGCATATAAACTTGTACTACTGTAGTAGGTGTGGGCTTCGTATCTATCTTGGCCACAATAATGCGTTCACTATGCTGTTTGTAGTAGCTTACCCGCGTTCCTATTTTCCTATTCATTATTAAACCTACTTCTGCATTACCGCTATTTGACTTTGTGTTTATAACCCTGTAGTCACCTGACCAGAAGTCTTGTTCCTCCTGCCACCGAACTTCACTAATTCCCACTATATCTAACTTTAACCTATCCATTTCCCTTTTCAAATTTTCTAACCTACCTGCTCGATTAAGTGATCTGACATTCCACGCTCCGATCCGTAGAACGCCAGTTTTCTTTCTCCTGATAACGACATCCTCTTGAGTAGTCCCCACCCGGAGATCCGAATGGGGGGCTATTTTACCTCCGGAATATTTTACCCAAGAGGACGCCATCATCATTTAATCATACAGTAAAGCTGCATGCCCTCGGGAAAAATTACGGCCGTAGTTTCCCCTTGCTTTCAGCCGTTCGCAGTAGCAGCACAGCAAGGCCGTTTTGGTTATTGTTACAAGGCCAGATCAGTCAATCATCCAGACTGTTGCCCTTGCCCTTGGAATTGGCAGACACATCTTTAATCTTTTAAAACAGATGAAGCATTGTACTTCATTGCTACATCTCTTCGTAAGAATGTTTCCATACTGGGGTTGGTGCCATTCTGCAGTACAACGAATGTGCGGCGACGGCAGCGAAAACTACTCTATAGACCAGGTAGTAGAGAGGATTGGTTCGAATGGCTCTGAGCACTATGGGACTTAACATCTGAGGTCATCAGTCCCCTAGAACTTAGAACTACTTAAACCTAACTAACCTAAGGACATCATACACATCCATGCCCGAGGCAGGATTCGAACCTGCGACTAGAGCGGTCGTGTGGTTCCACACGGTAGCGCCTAGAACCGGTCGGCCACACAGGCCGGCAGTAGAGAGGACTCTTGTACCCTGCAAGCGCATCTGTACCGGTACCTTAAGCTACGACACACAGTAGCAGCTACATTATTGTCGGAGCAGTGCCGTACCAATTTCTGTGCTGTGTATTTGATGCTCGTTCATGCCGGCATTGTTATTAAAATAGCACTTATCTCTTTTTCCATTTTCTATAATAACGCAATATTGCGAACCATTGCCAATTTTTACGAATAAAAATTACTCCTCTCTTAAAAAAGTTTATTTAAAAACGAAAAATTTTAGCACTTTTTCTATGGTCTATTTATATTTCGGCTTTTTTACCCGGTTGCTAGTAAAAAATGAAAACCACCTGTTATAACTGAGAAGAAACAAATGTCGATTATTCAGAACTAAAATACCAGTGTCGGTTTTACCGGTCCGTTTTTCGCATCCCTAGCTAAGACCCCAGTCCGCCACTGCCTACTGTGGCGCCACCCCGGGTCCAGCCAGGATACCAGCGACCTGCTACTGCTACAGCATCAGGGGCGCAGTCCGTCTGTAATTACTACTCGACAAAATGAACCGTAGACCCCGCCCGTAGCGGTAACTGCCTCGGGTACGTGACTAGGCACAGCTACATTCCAGTTCAAATTAAGACGATCCGTACGCCTACATCTGCTTTTACATACATACTCCTCAATCCTCAATACCGTGTGTGACGGAGGGTAGCTTGTAACACCACTAGTTCTTCTTGTTCCACTCGCAAATGGAGCGAGGGGAAAAGACACTCTCTACGCCTCTGTATGAGCCCTACATTAAAATAGGCCTCTGTGAGCAGGAGATCTCGCCTGATGGCGTGCTAGAAGTAGAAACAGGACTCGACAGGGAAGAGATAGGGGATCTAGTTTTAGAATCAGAATTTAAAAGAGTTTTCGAAGACTAAAGAATGAATAAGGCCAATCAGATAGATAACATTTCATCGGAATTTCTAAAATCATTTGGGGAAGTGGCAACAAAATGACTATTCACGTTGGTGTCTAGAGTGTATGAGACTCGTCATATGCGACCAAAAGTATCCAGAAACCTGGCTGAAAATGACTTACAAGTTCGTGGCGCCCTCCATCGCTAATGCTGGAATTCAGTACGGTATTGGCCCACCCAAAGCCTTGGTGGCAGCTTCCACTCTCGCAGGCATACGTTCAGTCAGGTGCTGGAAGGTTTCTTGGGGAGAGGCAGCCCATTCTTCACGGAGTGCTGCACTGAGGAGAGGTATCGATGTGAGTTCCAAAACATCCCAAAGGTGTTCTATAGGATTCAGATCAGGTCTCTGTGCAGGCCAGTGCATTACAGGGATGTTACTGCCTTGTAACCACTCCGCCACAGGCCGCGCATTATGAACAGGTGCTCGATCGTGTTGAAAGATGCAATCGCCATCTCCGAATTGCTCTTCAACAGTGGCAACCAAGAAGGTGCTTAAAACACCAATGTAGGCCTGTGCTGAGATAGTGTCACGCAAAACAACAAGGGTACAAGCCCCCTCCATGTAAAACACGACCACACCATAACACCACTGCCTCTGAATTTTACTGTTGGCCCTACACACAGTGGCAGATGACGCTCACCAGGCATTCGCCATACCCACACCCTGCCATCGGATCGCCCGACTGTGGACCGTTATTCGTCATTCCACACTACGTTTTCCCACTATCCAATCGTCCCATGTTTATGCTGCTTGCACCAAGCGAGGCGTCGTTTGGCAGTTACCGGCGTGATGTGTGGCTTATGAACAGCCGCTCGACCATGAAATCCATGTTTTCTGACCTCCCGCCTAACTGTCCTAGTACTCGCAATGGATCGTGATGCAGTTTGGAATTCCTGTGTGACGGCCTGGATAGATGTCTGCCTATTACACGTTACGACTCTCTTCACCTGTCGGCAGTCTCTGACAGTCAACAGACGAGGTCGGCCTGTACGCTTTTGCGCTGTACGTGTCCCTTCACCTTTCCACTTCACTATCACTATCGGAAACAGTGGACCTAGGGATGTTTAGGAGTATGGAAATCTCGCGTACAGACGTATGACACAAGTGACACCCAATCACCCGACATCGTTCGAAATCCGTGAGTTCCACGGAGCGCCCCATTCTGCTCTCCCACGATGTCTGATAAGTACTGAGATCGTTGATATGGAGTACCTGATGGCAGCACAATGCACCTAATATGAAAAACGTATGTTTTTGGAGGTGTCCGGATACTTTTGATCACATAGTGTATCATCAGACTTTCGGAAAAACATCATGCACACGATTTCGAATGACTTTCGGAAAAACATCATCCACACGATTTCGAATACAGAAAGCCAGAGAAGTATGTCTTAACAGCTCATCCATCCAAGTTGCTGACAAGAATAATAGACAGAAGAATGGAAAAGAAAATTGTGAATCTGTTAGATGACGATCAGTCTGGGTTTAGGAAAGGTAAAGGCATCAGATAGGCAGATTTGACGTTGCGGTTGATAATGGAAGCAACACTGAAGAAAAATGAAGACATGGTCATAGGGTTCGATGACCTTTTTTTTTAATCTCATTTTATTCGTTGTATCTGCTCGGGGCGGACGTCGCAAGATACCCGCTGAAGTTCGTTGTTGGGCCATTAACTCAGTTTTTTTTATTGCAGAGGGCAGCCAACCCTCTGACCGCACATGCTGAGTTACCGTGCCGTTGATCTGGACAAAGTGTTCGATAATTTCAAATGGTGCAAAATGCTCGAAATTCTGAAAAAAGCTATAGGGAAAGACGGGCAATATGCATTATGTACAAAATCTAAGAGGGAACAATAAGACTGAAAGACCAAGAACGAAATGCCCAGATTAGAAAGGCTGTTGTGCAGAATTATTATTTAATTTAGGGGCGACTAGATACTTCAACAATAACAACAAACAAAAGGATTAGCGTTGCCACAACTTAGCAAATAGCCTCTAGTTCTCTAATGCTACATCAGTACCTGTTCCCAACTGGCCATGGTTGATTGGCTAATGGAGATGGGTGTCTTCAATAACTGCTTACAGAGCAGTACTAATTTACGTAATTTATTAGTAATAAATCACCAACAACAAATCTTAAAACACTTGATAAAAGACTGATTAAATAATTGTTACTTTGGATAATAAATTCTCAACCAACAACAGTAGCAAATAACATCACTTCCAAATTAAAACTTACAGAATAGTAAAGGTAGAAAGGTGCCTTTCAAACTTCAAAATTAACTTTCATTTAACTCGCAGATATAGAAACATATACAAAACTCACAGTTGGTACATATGGTAAATTCCAGTATTTATAACCCGCTGAACTACAGCGCACAACTGAATTTCAAATCTATCCAATGAGTAATCCTGATAACAAAATTATGTTCACAAATAATAAATATAATAACTTTGTGACAACGCCCATCCGACATTAGCCACACTTATACACACTCGTCAGTTCCTTTGAAAAATGACAGTTACTGCTCAATCTCCAGACAGTTAAGCAAACTACACCGCAGAAGTCACTGAAGGTTAATACACGTACCGTATTCCACTGCTTTCTTCTCCAATATCATGACATCCTTATTGTGAGCGAACATGCTACAGCACAGCGTGTTCAGGTTTGCCCTACGCTGTCTTGTTTATCTGCCGTGGCAAAACACCCACAAACGACATGCGCCACAGCTCGCCGTAATTGCGTCCTACAGTTGCACAGCCCACGGCAGCGTTGAATTCCCAAGCGTCTCGGTTTCACCGTCAGTCTACAACCACAGAGCGCCAAAATTATTCAATGCACAATTCGGGCCAGCCGGACCCCAACACTCTGCCGTTCTGCACTTCTCGCTCGATACTGTCTAATCCTCCACTCCACGTCGCCAGAGGGCCACTCGCCGCCAACTCGGCGCCCCCAGTATCTCTGGTGAGGCCAATATCGACCTTAGCACTCGCGGCCGGAACACAATCGTGCCGAAAATCGGCACACTGTAAAGGTAGGGCTGAAGTCTTTCACTACTAACTTTCAACCTGTACATCGAAGAAGGAATGTCACAAATAAAAGAAAGGTTCAAGAGTGAAATTAAAATTCAGCATGACAAGATATATAAGATTCGCTTATGATATTGCTATCCTCAGTGAAAGAATTACAGGACTTTCTGAATGGAATGAACAGTCTAATGACTGCAGTATATTTATTTACAGTAAATCGAAGAAAGACCAAAATAGTGAGAAGTAGCAGAAATGAAAAAAGCGAAGCAATTAACATCAGGATTGGTGATCACGAAGTAGATGAAGTTCAGGAATTGAGCTTAACCCATGATGGACGGAGCTAGGAAGACATAAAAAGCAGACTAAAACTGATAAAAAGGGCATGGGAAGTCTGCTACTATGAAACATAAGCCTTAATTTGAGGTAGAAATTTTCTGAGAATGTACGTTTGGAGCACAGTATTGTATGGAAGTGAAACACGGATTGTGGAAAACGGGGACAGAAGAGAAGAGAAATGAAGCATTTGGGATGTGGTGCTACAGAAAAATTTTGAAAATTAGGTGGACTGATAAAGTAAAGAACGAGCAGGTTCTCCACAGAATCGACGCGGAAACGAACGTATGGAAAACACTGACAAGAAGAAGGGACAGGACGATAGGACATCTGCTAAAACATCAGGGAATAATTTCCATGGTACAAGAGGGAGTTGTAGAGTGTAATAACGATAGGGGAAAACAGAGGTTGGATACACCTAGCAAATATCTGGGTCCTAGGTTGAAAGTGCTACTCTGAGATGACAGGGTTGGACCAGGAGAGAAATTTTTGGGTGGGCCTAATCATACCAGTAAGAAGACTGATAAGTCAAAATAATAAAAATTAAAAATTAAAAAAATTAGAAGAGCCTTAATTTTCCGTCGTGGTCCTGCACGCGAAATGTACGTTGGCGGCAGCAGAATGGTTCTGAAGCAAGCTTCAAAAATTTTATGGCGTAAGGGCCAACGACCTTGCCGCAGTGGTACCACCGGTTCCAGTCAAATGAGCAAAGTTAAGCGCTGCCGGGCTGGGCTAGCACTTGGATGGGTGAGCATCCGGCCTGCCGAGCGCTGTTGGTAATAGAAGTGCACTCAGCCCTTCTGAGGCAAAACCGACGAGCTACTTGATTGAGCAGTAGCGGCTCCGGTCTCGTAAACTGACATACGGCCGGGAGAGCGGTGTGCTGACCACATGCCCCTCCATATCCGCATCCAGTGACGCCTATGGGCTGAGAATGACACTGCGGTCGGTGAGTACCATTGGGCCTCCATGGCCTGTGCGGGAGGGGTTTAATTTAGTTGTAGTCTCGCCTAATGAGCGTCGTCTCCCTCAAGGCACCCCAGTGGAGTCCACGAATCATGTTCGTAATACTTGCGTGTTGATCGAACCTAGCAGCAATAAATCTAGCGGCACGCCTCTGAACTACTTCGTTGTCTTTCTTTAATCCGATGCGATGGGAAACCCAAACATATGAGCAGTATTCAAAAATCCGTTGTACCAGTGTTCTATACTTCGCTCTCTTTACAGGTGAGTTACATTTCCTTGAATTACCGCAATAAATCGAAGCTCAATATTCGCCTTCCTTGCTACCTACTTACGCGCTCGTTCCATTCCATGTCGCTTTGCAACATTACGCCTAGATCTTTAATCGACTTCTATATGTCAAGCAGGACATCTTTAACATTGAGTTCGCACATTACAGAATTTTTTTTTCCTGCTCAACTGTGTTGACGACGGCACTTTCGCGTTCACTGTAGTGTCATGAGCAAACACCTGCTGACAGCTGCTCACTCTGTCCGTCAGATTGTTTACATGTATTGATAAGAGCAATCGTATGTTTCCCGTGAAGCGATCAGCCGACTTCGTCATCCTGCACAAGCACAGACCAATGGTGTTTCGAATAATCTCGTACACACATGACTGCTGATAAAAGCAATCTACAGGAAAACTTGAACGTCTAATAAACGGCTTTGAAGGTAACAACTGGCCATCATGAAAGACCCCCTGGGCTTTGCAAAAATGGTTCAAATGGCTCTGACCACTATGGGACTTAACATCTGAGGTCATCAGTCCCCTAGACTTAGAACTACTTAAACCTAACTAAACTAAGGACATCAGACACATCCATGCCCGAGGCAGGATTCGAATCTGCGACCGTAGCAGCAGCGCGGTTCCGGACTGAAGCGCCTAGAACCGCTCGGCCACAACGGCCGGCTGGGCTTTGCAATTTGAACCAAAGCTGCGGTGCGTGTCCCTCCTCAAGAAGCTGAAGAGTAAAGGTTCAAACTCATGGCCTTCCTGTCATTCGTAGGGAATCTTTCTTCTAAAACTGGCCGTATCTTCTCTGAACATAACTCAAGGCTCTTTTTCTGCCAGCACCGAAAAGAGACACCATCATATGCTCTGTGAAGGATGAAGATTCGGTAGTAGGCAGGCGTGTATATGATTTTTACCGTTGTGGTATGTTATATACAATATTCCGCTCTTCAGCCTAGAGCGTTTTAAAAAATAACGAGGACTGATTTACTATTTTCAGTTAAAAAATCGAAAGCGGACATCTAAAAAGAGAAAATACACTCCTGGAAATGGAAAAAAGAACACATTGACACCGGTGTGTCAGACCCACCATACTTGCTCCGGACACTGCGAGAGGGCTGTACAAGCAATGATCACACGCACGGCACAGCGGACACACCAGGAACCGCGGTGTTGGCCGTCGAATGGCGCTAGCTGCGCAGCATTTGTGCACCGCCGCCGTCAGTGTCAGCCAGTTTGCCGTGGCATACGGAGCTCCATCGCAGTCTTTAACACTGGTAGCATGCCGCGACAGCGTGGACGTGAACCGTATGTGCAGTTGACGGACTTTGAGCGAGGGCGTATAGTGGGCATGCGGGAGGCCGGGTGGACGTACCGCCGAATTGCTCAACACGTGGGGCGTGAGGTCTCCACAGTACATCGATGTTGTCGCCAGTGGTCGGCGGAAGGTGCACGTGCCCGTCGACCTGGGACCGGACCGCAGCGACGCACGGATGCACGCCAAGACCGTAGGATCCTACGCAGTGCCGTAGGGGACCGCACCGCCACTTCCCAGCAAATTAGGGACACTGTTGCTCCTGGGGTATCGGCGAGGACCATTCGCAACCGTCTCCATGAAGCTGGGCTACGGTCCCGCACACCGTTAGGCCGTCTTCCGCTCACGCCCCAACATCGTGCAGCCCGCCTCCAGTGGTGTCGCGACAGGCGTGAATGGAGGGACGAATGGAGACGTGTCGTCTTCAGCGATGAGAGTCGCTTCTGCCTTGGTGCCAATGATGGTCGTATGCGTGTTTGGCGCCGTGCAGGTGAGCGCCACAATCAGGACTGCATACGACCGAGGCACACAGGGCCAACACCCGGCATCATGGTGTGGGGAGCGATCTCCTACACTGGCCGTACACCACTGGTGATCGTCGAGGGGACACTGAATAGTGCACGGTACATCCAAACCGTCATCGAACCCATCGTTCTACCATTCCTAGACCGGCAAGGGAACTTGCTGTTCCAACAGGACAATGCACGTCCGCATGTATCCCGTGCCACCCAACGTGCTCTAGAAGGTGTAAGTGAACTACCCTGGCCAGCAAGATCTCCGGATCTATCCCCCATTGAGCATGTTTGGGACTGGATGAAGCGTCGTCTCACGCGGTCTGCACGTCCAGCACGAACGCTGGTCCAACTGAGGCGCCAGGTGGAAATGGCATGGCAAGCCGTTCCACAGGACTACATCAAGCATCTCTACGATCGTCTCCATGGGAGAATAGCAGCCTGCATTGCTGCGAAAGGTGGATATACACTGTACTAGTGCTGACATTGTGCATGCACTGTTGCCTGTGTCTATGTGCCTGTGGTTCTGTCAGTGTGATCATGTGATGTATCTGACCCCAGGAATGTGTCAATAAAGTTTCCCCTTCCTGGGACAATGAATTCACGGTGTTCTTATTTCAATTTCCAGGAGTGTATATACATTTCAAAAAAATGTAGAGAATGATAAAATTCTTCAAGGAAATAGCACTAAAGCACTGCACTTTTACTTAAAATCTGAAGGACCTAGACTGGAAGAAAATAATTTCAGGAGAAAAGAACATGTTCCATTGGGATGATGGGTAGGGAAAACTATGGAGACGAGGGTAGGTATTGGGCAGGATAGTGGGAAGACAGAAGTTGGAAAAGATACAGGGCCTGGAGGAGTTTGACGTGTGGGTAGAATAGCGGTAACAAAAAGAAAGGGATGGGATGGATGTAGAGGGATAAGGAGAGAGGAGCCCTGATGTGGAGTGGTGTAGGTGTGGAAGAGTTTAAGTCGATAGGAGTGATAAATATCAGGGCGAATCTGATTGTCTGGGAGATGGAGTTGGTTGAAGTTCCGTTGGGACAGGACAGTGTGCATAGGCTTAGGGTCGGTGGGACGTGTTTGTAAAGACGCGGCAGCATACCAGGGTTGGTAAATGGAAATACCGTGTGGCTAGGGCCTCCCTTCGGGTAGACCGTTCACCTGGTGCAAGTCTTTCGAGTTGACGCCACTTCGGCGACTTGCGTGTCGATGGGGATGAAATGATGATGATAAGGACAACACAACACCCAGTCCATGAGCGGAGAAAATCTCCGACCCAGCCGGGAATCTAACCCGGGCCGTTAGGTATGACATTCCGTTGCGCTGACCACTCAGCTAGCAGGGGCGGACACCAGGGTTGGTGATCAGACGGTAAACAATGATGTTATTGGAATCTACAGTAGTTTGTGGATAGAAAAGAGATTTATTTATTGCCAAATTATAGACCTGTTACCTGATTTTTTAAAACAGGTCGTACATCTTACAATTTTCGTTTTTCATCTTTTTTGCAGTTTTATTTTCTTTTGTTTGATCTACAACATTTAGAAGGAATAGTACTTTTTAAACTAACTATAAGTTAAGGTTGAAAGCCGCGCGGAGTAACCACGCAGTCTAAGACGCCTTGTCATGGTCCGCGCGGCTCCCCCCGTCGGAGATTCGAGTCCTCCCTTGGGTAAGGGTGTGTATGTTGTCCTTAGTGTACGTTAGTTTAAGTTAGATTAAGTAGTGCGCAAGCTTAGGGACCGATGACCTCAGCAGTTTGGTCCCATAAGACCTTAACACAAATTGCCAATTTCCTAAGGTTGAAATATAAATAAAATTTTCTTGCTTTTTAAGAAGAAAGTAAGAAGATGGTAGGATAGAGGAGAGATTTGTTAATATCTTAACCGAATGTCACGGACGGTGAATACCTCGGAATGATTTCTTCGAGCCGTTGACCGCCAATCACGCGCACACAGAAACACACACTGACACACACACACACAAATGGTTGTTAGTAGAGAAATAGTATTGATTATCCTGTTTATTACTGATCCTATGTATTAACCTTAGGTGCCCATCAGTGTACAGCATTTGGTGATTTCTTGGCTAGATCGCCAGCACCTCATGCTTATTTACTGTCACATGTCGGCTTCCTCCTCATGTTCCTCCACATTGTCACTGTTTTCGCTGTCATTGTGGGTTTCGCTGTCCACCCTCTGGAGATTTTTGTTACGTTGTACATAAGCATGTCTGTTATGTCGTGTCCGCATGTACTCTTCATGTGTTGCTTTTGAAATACTGTAATACATTTAACTGCGCCCATTGTTCTTCGTCTCTTATTGCTGTGCATATATCTATGTTTCTTCCCCGCATGTGCATGTCGGTGTCTGTATCAGACTCACGCGGTTTAATTGCGTGAGATAAGGTCCGTGTCCAGTTAAGAAATGTATCATACCGCTGCTGGGATCGATATGTTTCTTTCTCAACCGCCCCCTTATGTCAGGGAGGAAGTCGTGCAGTCTACGTCCCTCATCACTTACATCCCACTCACCTTGCCATGTACCCAAACGCCAACTTTTAAGGTGACTATCGTCTCTATCGAAATATCAGTTATTGTGTGTACCTTATCTAGTCTCCCCATCTTTAACCAGTACCTTGCAGCTCTGTATTTGATCGTGATATCTATGGGGCATATTCCGAGCACCACACACAGTGCGTCCGCTGAGGTGGTGCCACAGATTCCAGATAGCCTAAGTAGGACACTTCTCTGCCCTCGTCTGACAGATGCTTTGTTGGTGACCACGTTCAGCCTATGTGCCCACGTAGGAGGAGCGAAGCTGGGTACCGATTCGAAGAGGGCACAGTGGTATGTCCGTATGACTGGTAGACTGTTTTGAATTTAGCCTCACCAGTTTGTGTGGTATTTTTTCTGCTTTGTCTGTTGTTAGCCTTATGTGATCGTGGAAATTCATTTTTTTATCATCTGTATCCCAAGATAGCGCGTAATATGTGCTCGTTTGATGTTTGTGCCCCAATTTTAACCGAAGGATTCCTTTGGAGTGACCCTTTCAGTAATGCGAATGTTGTTTTGTTTTCGGCTATCCTGATTTTATTGTTGTGACACCATTGTGTAATTGTTTGTAGTATTCCACTGGCTTTCTCTTCTAACTGGGCTCGTGGGCTCGGTTGTTTGCAGTGACTGCAGCTAATAGGTCATCGGCGTAGGTGACAATCCCGTCTGACCTGTCATCCCCATCCAGAAGTTGTAGGAGGGGTTCGGTTGTTATGTTCCAGAAGATGGGACCGCAGATCGACCCTTGAAGACAGCCTGTGGTAATTCTTTTAATTACTTTCCTGCTGTCCATCTTCCATTCCACTACTCGGTCTTTACAGTAGTCTAGGAAACTGTTGTACAGTAACTGCGGTACCTCCAGATGTCTTAGCCTCTGAAGTAGTGCGGGCCACCAGAGATTATCAAATGCTCCGGCGATGTCAGTCATTATTGCCATGGCGTATTTCTGTTTTTTGTTATACTAACTAGGGCCTGGTTGATGGCATCATCTATTGTCTGCCAGTTCTGAAGCCAAATTGTTGTCGGCTCATACCCCTGAGAGCTCTGTGTGTTTGCCGGTGCTTACACAGTAGCTTCTCCTGAATGTTTGCTGGGGTATTTATTAGGGACATTGGCCTGTAAGTCTTTGGATCTGAAGGAGCCCTATCCGCTGATTTCTTAATAATGACTGCTTTGGAGGTTTTCCATACTGTAGGTACCCTGCCCAGCCATAAGGCATCGATCAGTAACGTTGTAAGGAACGGGGTGATCTGCGGTGCTAGTTTTTTCAGTGTTTCCGAGTGGATACCATCTGGTCCAGGTGCTTTCTTGTTTTTGAGCTCTGAGATTGCTAGCGCAACCTCTTCTTGCGCAAAAGGACAGGTGACAGTTGCAGTGTTGTATGATGTGTGTAGGTTTTCTCTTAGTGTTGTATGATATTGTGTGTCTGTATCGATAACGTCGTCAGGGAGCAGTTTATACAGCATAAACTCCGTTGTATTCCTCCATCCCCTCGTCATCGTGCCGTCATCCTGCCTTAGCGTTCCCAGAACTAGTGGAGTTTTTATCTTCTCTGTCAGTGTTTTGTATGCTTCCCCCCATATATTTTGCTCTGTTTTTGTTGCTATAAATAGCTTCCATATTTGTCTACGCGTGTTGCATAGGGTCTGTCTGAATAAATCTTGTGCATGCCGCCTGTACGCTTCAAATCTTATGCGTCTGTCCCTATCTGCTATCGCTCTTTGATATAATTTTCGTTTGCGTCTGACATCTTGTTTGAGTCTCGTGAGTTAGTTGGTCCAAGGTACTGGTGAGCGTTTTGTATTCTTTGCTGTCGGTATTGGTATGTTTTGTGCATGTTGTATTACCTGTGTTAATTTGTGTCCTCTATATTCGATACCTTCATTGATGTTTTATAGATCGTGTCGTTGGATAATTTCCGTTAATTTGTTCCAGTCTGCTTTGTGCAACAATAAGTGTCTGGTGCGTGATTTGGTCGTTGTGTTCTAAGTGTGGGTTAGTGCGTATTTATGACATTGTGATCACTACTGGTTATGCTGTCGTGTACTGTCCAGTTTGTTACGTATGCCATTGCTGCATTATTTGCTAGCGTAAAGTCGATATTACTGCTCGCACCATCGACCTCTGCATATGTTAGTATAGGTCCTTCCGCATTCATTACATGTAATTGTGTTTCTTGTATTAGGTCAGTGATTATGCATTCTATGTCGTCTGTTCTGTCTGAGTTCCAGAGGGTCGATCTGGAATTAATGTCAGCACTTATCACTAATTTTTTGCCTCTGGCATACATTACTAGGTCTCTGATGCAGTCTGCGTACAGCTGTATTTGATGGCTGTTTTGGGCATTCATGGATGCAATAACCCATGTGACGTTCCATTAGTTATCTCTATGGTAACCAAGTGTTGATTGCACAACTATGTTACCTTAATTATGTTGTAAGTTCTATTTAAAATTACTATTGCAGGCTTACAGTCACTGCTGCCTTTTATTGTGGTACCATGTTTTGGTAGACATATCAGTGGCCCATTTCTATTATAAGGTTCTTGTAAGCACATGATGTCTGCCGGCAAGTCTTGTGTTATTTCAGAGATTTCCGCGCTGACTGTCGTACTGTTTTTTGTATTATTTTGTAAGATATTCATTTTTTGTCTATGTGTTCTGGGTGTTTTACGTGTACAAAGCATTTATTGCCTGTCTGTGAGTAACCTAAATATGTTAATCCGTGTGCTCTTACATGATCTATATATATTTTGTCGAAGTCGATTCTGACCTTCTCAAGCCCGCATCTCGTGATCGTGCGGTAGCGCTCTCGCTTCCCAAGCCCGGGTTCCCGGGTTCGATTCTCGGCGGGGTCAGGGATTTTCTCTGCCTCGTGATGGCTGGGTGTTGTGTGCTGTCCTTAGGTTAGTTAGGTTTAAGTAGTTCTAAGTTCTAGGGGACTTATGACCACAACAGTTGAGTCCCATAGTGCTCAGAGCCATTTGAACCATTTTTTGACCTTCTCAGGCAGACCTGGAACATGAGGTCGAGCAACAGCTCTACTGGAAAACAGAGAGAATCTCCCTTTCGATGGTACAATCTAAGTAGCATCCGCTGCGCTGACTGCAGTATATTTTCTCTAGCCTACTTAAAAGTAATTTAAATTCTAAATTATCATAATTAGGTGTAGCTGGCTTGCTGTTGATGCTGGTTTCTGTTGTGGTTTCTGACGTGGTACTAGATGGATTGTGGCTTGGTGTTGGCCGCTGATTGGGAGACATTTCAAGATCTCTTTGGGATGTGACACGGTTACACTTCATTTTGTCACCCGCTTCTTCAATGCTTTTTGCCTTCACAGGTTTTTCACCGATGTTGGTGGTGCTTGCTAGTGTGGTTTCGACGATGGTGGTGATTTGTGTGGGACTGACTGTATGTGCTATGTTGTCTTTGTTGATGTTTGGAGTGGAGGTTGTTTCTAGATGCACGTTGACATCGTTGATGTCACATGTTTCTCGCTCAGATTTGTCCTTATCTAATTTGTCTACTTTTATAAGTCTGGATTCGGTAGTTCTGAGTTTTGCATTGGTTTGGGGCCTGATTTTTTCGTTGTGTATTGATTCAGGGGGTCTACGTATCTGTCCGTTCCTTGTTCCTTTTGCCCGGGGTGAAGAGTGCCTCCCGAGACAAATTTAACTGGTTTGACGTACTGTTCACAATTACGTGTGTCGTAGGGTTTTCCATGTGACAATGATTCTGGTTTGTGTTTATCTTGTGCACGTGTGATATGATGTACTGCGGTTGGGAGAAATTGTGAATGAGTATGACGGTTTTGTTTGTACATTTTCTTGTGCACAATATGTGTGAGCTCATCTCCCAACTCATCTATCCCCTGCGTTAATGTTATTTGGAAGTTTATCTAGTGGAGTAATTGTCTTTTAACTTGCTTTGCCACCTCGGAGTGGATGGAGCCACCGATTGTCATGTCATCTATATACTCTATCGTATTAATACAGCTATCATGTAACGTCGTTGAGTGTGTTAGGGGCGGGATGAGTTCATTATCGTCGTAATTCTCCGGCAGAAGATTCATTTGTCTTCTCCAGAAAATTGCTCTTTGGTAGCTTCCCTGTAATGTTGACGGTAATTTGTATTTATGTGTTTTGGTTGATTGGCTTTGGATGTTCGTGTTTGTTGTGTGTGTGCTGATTATAGCTGCCATAGTCTATACTGTCCAGGAGCCGGTCATGCAGTTGTTTATAGGTCTGACAATCACCCAATTTTGTTTTATTGCAGACACGGCCTCTGTACTTGCATGGGATGTAGACGCAAACCGCGGACGTGCACTCAGTGCGTTTGTGTTCTTGGTTACGGCCCTTGGCACACGTAACGTCGGCCTTTCTGCAGGTTTTAGTCGTGTGTACTACGTCACAACAATTGAAACACTGGTTTACTACTATTTATTCTTTCCTAAAGAGTGATCCGAAATCTATGGAGACACTCTGTCTTCGTGTAAGAACTCTGTAAAGGTGTGGGCTGACCTCCAGAATCTGGTGACTGAAACCCCTTCCCTGTTTTAAACACTCTTTTGACTTCTCTGTCGAAGTTTTCTTTCGTGGTGTCACCGCTTAGATTCTGCTCGCAAAGGCTTTCTAGAAACTCCTCGTCGGTAAGTGTATCTGGCACGTGATATAGTACCACTTGTGGCTTGCGTTTTCGCGGTCCTTCACAGACAGTGGTGTGCTGGTCTTTAGTCTTTTCTAATTTTTGACAACCCTCATGTGTTTCCGCTTCTATTATAACTGCATTCTGGGTGGTTCTGATTGAGTTGATACGTATATTATCTTACCTGGGATTTATATTCTTGGTGATTGTCTGTCTGACAGCTTTGGCGTCTTGATTTGCTGTCGATTTGATATATAGGGTTGTGGTCAGTTTTGTTTTAGCCACTTCTATTCTTCGAGCATCTTTGGTTTTGGGCTCTATTGTTAAGGGTGGCAGCAGATGCTAGTGTCTGTGCTGGTGTTTGCGCTTGTTTGTGACTTTATTAGCTAATTCTCTAATTTGTTGTTGTAAGTCTTGGTTTGCTACACTGAGTTCCCTATTTTCGTCCTCTAATTTCTCAGCCTTCTCTTTCAAAGTTTGTATTTGTAAGTCTTTAACTCGATTCGATGCTCTGTGTAGTTCAGGTCTTAATCGCCTATTTTCATCGTTTAGGCAGGGCAGTTTAGCTTCAAGGCTAGTATAGGAGATGCGGAGGTGTTTGATGTGGGCAAAGAGTGGAGGGAGTTTGAAGAGACGAAGAAATCTGCCGTGGCTGAGCATCATATTCAGGCAGGTTACGTTGTGGACTACGAGAACGGCCGCATTTTAACAACTGTTTCATTCTTCTGGGATTCATTCTTCAAGAAAGCTATTGAAATACGGTAGGTGAATGATTTAATTAATCGTGACTTTGGTTTTCGCCCTGGCAAAATGTGAAATCTGGCACTGGAATTAGATAATTCTCGTTTGCAACTACACTAATGGCCATTAAAATTGCTACACCAAGAAGAAATGCAGATGATAAACGGGTATTCATTGGAGAAATATATTATACAAGAACTGACATGTGATTACATTTTCACGCAGTTTGGGTGCATAGATCCTGAGAAATCAGTACCCAGAAAAACCACCTCTTGCCGTAATAACGGCCGTGATACGCCTGGGCATTGAGTCAAACAGAGCTTGAACGGCGTGTACAGGTACAGCTGCCCATGCAGCTTCAACACGATACCACATTTCATCAAGAGTACTGACTGGCGTATTGTGAGGAGCCAGTTGCTCGGCCACCATTGACCAGACGTTTTCAATTGGTGAGAGATCTGGAGAATGTGCTGACCAGGGCAGCATTCGAACATTTTCTGTATCCAGAAAGGACCTGCAACATGCGGTCGTGCATTATCCTGCTAAAATGTAGGGTTTCGCAGGGATCGAATGAAGGGTAGAGCCACGAGCCGTAACACATCAGAAATGTAACGTCCACTGTTCAAAGTACCGTCAATGCAAACAAGAGGTGACTTAAGCGTGTCACCAATGGCACACCATATCATCACGCCGGGCGATACGCCAGTATGGCGATGACGAATACACGCTTCCAATGTGCGTTCACCGCGATGTCGCCAAACACGGATGCGACCATCATTATGCTGTAAACAGAACCTGGACTCATCCGAAAAAATGAAATTTTGCCATTCGTGCACCCAGGCTCGTTGTTGAGCACACCATCGTAGGCGCTCCTGTCTGTGATGCAGCGTCAAGGGTAACCGCAGCCATGGTCTCCGAGCTGATAATCCATGCTGCTGCAAATGTCGTCGAACTGTTCGTGCAGATGGTTGTTGTCTTGCTAACGACCCCATCTGTTGACTCAGGGTTCGAGACGTGGCGGCACGATCCGCTACAGCCATGCGGATAAGATGCCTGTCATCTCGACTGCTAGTGATACGAGGCCGTTGGGATCCAACACGGCATTCCGTATTACCCTCCTGAACCCACCGATTCCATATTCTGCTAACAGTCATTGAATCTCGACGAACGCGAGCAACAATGTCGCGATACGATAAACCGCAGTCGCGATAGGCTACAATCCGACCTTTATCAAAGTCCAAAACGTGATGGTACGCATTTCTCCTCCTTACACGAGTCTTCACAACAACGTTTCACCAGGCAACGCCGGTCAACTGCTGTTTGTGTATGAGAAATCGGTTAGAAACTTTCCTCATGTCAGCACGATGTAGGTGTCGCCACCGGCGCCAACTTTGTGTGAATGCTCCGAAAACCTAATCATTTGCATATCACGCTGTCGATTAAATTTCGCGTCAGTAGCACGTATCTTCGTGTTGTAGCAATTTTAATGGCCAGTAGTGTATATTATCCCCCCGCTGACCAGAATTTGTGAAACAACATCCTTCAGAGTGGCGTCACAGTAGCATTTATTTCTGCCATCGGTATTCTGTTTCTTTCACTATGATTTTCTGTGTTTTCATAACCACTTCGTTCGCCCTACCGGTATATAAGGTGGAAGGGAGCACTCTACTGGACCAAAACGCAGACTTTTACTTTATCATTAATGACCTATCCAGTTAAGAAATACACTAACATTGAAACCTCACTTATTAACTATTCTACTGAAGGATCACAATAGACAATAGCCTACAACAGACTGGCCGAACACAATGATTACACCTTTCCACCATCCTCCATACCTGTGAAACCTTGTTCCGACCTATCCTTTCCAATGCAAATGCTGCATAGATACCCGCTCCATCGCCGTTCTATAAATCCCTCAGAATCCTTTAATGTTAAGCACTCCGCCTCGCCTTCTGCATGCGTTTGCTTTCCCATGTGTGGATCCTCTACCATCTCATCAAATTCTTGCCCCTCCTCGCCCACATGGAACACCTCTCAGTATGCTACACTATCCGCAAACTACATTCCAACAACCTTAACATTTCCCCCTCTGATCGCCAATCCCGGTATTCTGCCACGCATTTACGAACATATACCACCTTCCCTACATCTACACAATCTCCATATCCTGTTCCAACGCAACTTCGACCAACTGCCTCTCCCAGATCATGAGGCCCACCTCGATATTTACCCGTCGTGCCAACTGTAAATCTTTCCCACCTATCTCAGTCCACGTCAGGGATTCTCTCTGCTTTTCTTTCTTCAAGGCCTCCCATCCCTTTCCTCTTGAAATAACTGCGCTACCAATTCACCTAATTCCTCACATTCGTCCTTCCACTTTCCACCCCCACATTTACACTTCATCTCCATAGTTTCCCATCTAACAGACCCTACATTTTTTTCTACCCATACTGCTGAATCCTACTAAACATGCTCTCTTCTACCGAAATCATTTTGCCCCTGTGCAAATTTTACTGAAAGCGCACTTCTTTACATTAGAAGGATGTCAACGTTTTACATGCATTTTTAAACTGCGTATTTTTTTCAGCTGTTAGTCTAACGATTTTAATTTAAAAAGAAGACAACAGTCTTCATGGTTTTTATTTAAACGCTAGCAAAATTAATCCGTTTTATCGTTTTTAAAGCCTTCTGTAAACTTTTGTCCTTTCATAATATTTGTTTTCCATCTTCGTTATTTTTTTAAAAATGTTCTTGGTTGAAGAGTGGAGAGCGCCCTTCCAACCCCTTCACTCATATGGGGCGAGGGGACAAAATAACAACAGAGAAAAAAAAGAAAGCTCTACATTCAGTCATTCAGGCTCATTCTGAATATGGCTAAATGTTTTACAACCAAAATATTAGCAGCAGACATATTGCAGCTATGGTTAAATTGGCGTAGTTTCATGAATGAGGTAATGCATTACGGGAATATGAAGATTCAGAACAGTGCAAAATAGTTTGTGTTTTTATTTTAATCACGGAAAGCGGTTGCGGAAAATGCATTTGCTGACCGTTGCGACGGGTTGCCGTTACCGTTATTACATTTACTGACAAGGCGAGAGAAAAAGGTGTGACATTGCTGACGTAAAAGGTGACGGAACTTAAAAGCAAAACGTTAAAATCTGAGTAAGTCGATGTGTGCAAATTACAGCTGATAGTAGCGAGACACAAGTATCAACCCCGAAGGAGAAGAAATAAAGCGCTTGCAGTAAGCACCCCATTGAGGGTAGTGTTAACGTAATTAGTCAGAAATTTTTGCAATATTTGAACAATACAAAGAAACACCAACTTTCTAGAAACATCACAACTTTCGTTGCATAGAATTGACCTGCAACGCACAGACAGTCTCAGAAGAAAATGTTCTGTCTATGCGACTCGGTTTAATAGGTGACAGGATAAAAGAGCTGTGGTAACGAGATGAAACAGTTTCAAAACGGACTTACTTCATTAATTTTTTACGAAAACTTCATTAAATTTTTACGAAAAAATGTAGCACCAGAATTAAAGCACCCAGTGGATTATTAAGGCAAAATGTGTATACATACATATTTCACTGGGAATAAAAGCTAGTAAATTGATGGTTTCTGAGCATTGTTATCAAACAAAAGTACCGGTCAGGCATTAATTTTTGTGCTGGACGGGCATTGTGTAGCATGAGACAACGTTCTCTTGTAAAAATACTGAAGTGTACTCCATCACTACCTCCCCTCCATCTTTCGTGAGCATCGGTACGACGCTGCTGCCATTCTGGCGAGGTCTTCAGTTTCCTTTGCTGGGTAATACCGGGGCGCCCGCCCAGTTAGCCGTGCGGTGTAACGCACGGTTTTCCGGGTTGGGAAGAAGCGCCTGGTCCCCGGCACGAATCCGCCTGGCGGACTTGTGTCGAGGTCCAGTGAGCCGGCCAGGTTTTTAGGCGGTTTTCCACCTGCCTCTACAAATGCGGGCTGGTTCCCTTTATTCCGCATCATTTACACTACGTCGGCGATTTCTGCGCAAACAAGTTCTCCACGTACGCGTACACCACCATTACTCTATCACGCAAACTGAGGGGTTACACTCGTCTGGTGTGAGACTTTCCCCGGGGGGGGGGGGGGGGGGGGGAGAGGGGGGAGGGGGGAGAGGGAGGGAGGGAGGGGGGGAGCGGGAGGTCCTCTGGGAGCCGAACCGCACAATAACCCTGCAAGAGTGGTTCGATGTGGGGCGGCAAGGGGTGAAGTGGACTGCAGTAGTCGTCGTGGGGTTGTGGACCACTGCGGCTGCGGCAGGGACAGAACCTCTCCGTCGTTTCTAGGCCCCCGGTTAACATACAATACAATATAATACCAGGGCATTAGCCCACGTGCCTCGTGATAATTTAACACTGCAGAGGTAAGGTGGTGTCAGTTTGGAAGAAGTTGCTGAGAAACATATTTTTGTGTTAACGGACAGCTCTGGAACCCTGGCACTACATACTGGCGCAGGACAAAGTAATTTAATACACTGGTGTAAAGGTTGACGATATTATGATTGAAAAAAAGAAAGTTGTCAACGGAGAATAACTAAATGGCTGATTACTTTTTTACTGCGACAACAGTCGTAAATCAAAAATGGAGTTCCATGTTTCGATCAGCTAGCGGTCGTCTTTATGCCATCTAAATGGTGGCGTAAGATTTCAGTTGCGTTGTCAAGCGACACAATATTTAGCGAGTGGTAGCCTATTGATGGTGATGATGATGATGATGATGATGCTACGAAAGCTTCATCACAGACACCGATGAAACAAAAGACTACGTACCGCGAGATTGAATGTCGTATGATGGCGTTGCGCGCAGGTAATGCTGTAAGGAAGTCCTCGTGGACGGTGGTTATAATTAAAGTGCAGCTACTCAAGGAACTCCACTGTGGGCTGTAATTGTCGTACGGCAGCGAAACTTGGCAGATGTGCTAATGTGTTAATGCGGAACCGATTTACTCTGAAAAAAAAAAAAAACCTTAGTTCCAATTGTGGGCTTCAGGTACAATTCTGACGCTGTACACTGTTTCTATGACGGTACGGCATCCACGCTGTCATTTGACAAGCCATGACGTTAGTGAATAGTTTGGCTACGGAGAAGAGAGACAGTGCGCTGTTATTGAAACGGTTTTACGTGAGTGGCAGCAACTGCAGAGCAGCATTGAGAGAGCGTCACCGACTGACAGTAAAATGATAGGACCGACGTCATTAAATGGTTTAAAGAAGACTGAAATTCGAAAGCACGGGTGATCTTGGTGTGGCAGGTGCAAGTGAAAGGCGTATTATCCCGGTGGAATTTACTGACCGGGTTATTGTTGCTGTAATGACCATGCAGCACGTGCCCATAGGTAGCACTGGTGCTTGTGTAGTGTCTTCCCTGACGGTGACGGTATATTCCAGCAGGATAAGTGTCCGTGTCACGATGCCGGAATCGTTCTGCAGTCGTCTGAGGAGCATGATAGTGAACTCACGCTGCCATCTTGTCCACGAAATTCGCCTGCTCTAGTACCGATGTGACACATCTCGAACGGTATAAGTAGCCAGATCCACTCACAAAAATTACCTCCCCGTAATTTACAGTAACTGAGTGACCTGTGAATTTGCATCAAGTGGCACATACCTTCGGAAACCTAAGTATTTTTCAGTGACATGGCGCTTAGAATCTCTGTTGTGTTCTGTTCTAAAGCGTTCTAAACGCTGTTAAGGAAGTGGTCATAATGCCTGTTTCCTCTACTGAAAATCGGTTGCCTAATGAAATGTGCTTCGTCGGTGAACGGTTTGCGGTGATCTAACAGTAGAGCAAAAGATATCATGTGACAAAAGGTGAAATTATGATTTAAGAACTCAATATGTTAAATATGTAACTGAACTTATTATCAGCGCCAGCATTAAAACAGTGTTTTCGGTGTAATACAGAATCGAATGTTTTTCGGATATCCATTACCTACTCCATTCTATTCACAGTCATTAGTAACACAAATCATACTCGCGTCAGAAAATGATAAACCTATAAAATCATATTGGAGTTTTTGAAAGATTGTACTCTGCACACATAAATGTATGTCTGTTCTCAGGGAGAACTTCTGAAAAACGCAGGCACTGTAATAGTGTATTTATCTGCTGATACCAGACTAGCTACTTTCAATTAAAATGTCTCCCTTGTATGGGAATGTACATAATGGATATACGAATGCAAGCTGTAGACATATAGTTGACAACAAAAAATGGCTCTGAGCACTATGGGACTTAACTGCTGAGGTCATCAGTCCCCTAGAACTTAGAACTACTTAAACCTAAGTAACCTAAGGTCATCACACACACCCGAGGCAGGATTCGAACCTGCGACCGTAGCGGTCGCGCGGTTCCAGACTGAAGCGCCTAGAACCGCTCGGCCACATCGGCCGGCTTCCCCTGTCTATGGTGGATCAACAGTCTGTTACATTTCGACTTTCAACATTTAACCTGGTATTTTCTTGCATTTCAGTTATTTCGTGTACTAGTCTTTGGAAACTTACCGTAAAAATGCAATTCTGTACGCTGTACCGATTGCGAACAGTTTAGTGATCACTGCGTTAGTACCGAGCGAGGTGGCGCAGTGGTTAGCACACTGGACTCGCATTCGGGAGGACGACGGTTCAATCCCGCGTCCGGCCATCCTGATTTAGGTTTTCCGTGATTTCCCTAGATCACTTCAGGCAAATGCCGGGATGGTTCAAAAAAAAATGGTTCAAATGGCTCTGAGCACTATGGGACTCAACTGCTGTGGTCATAAGTCCCCTAGAACTTAGAACTACTTAAACCTAACTAACCTAAGGACATCACTCACGTCCATGCCCGAGGCAGGATTCGAACCTGCGACCGTAGCGGTCGTGCGGTTCCAGACTGTAGCGCCTTTAACCGCTCGGCCACTCCGGCCGGCCGGGATGGTTCCTTTGAAAGGGCACGGCCGATTTCCTTCCCCATCCTTCCCTAACCCGAGCTTATGCTCCGTCTCTAATGACCTCGTTGTCGACGGGACGTTAAACACTAATCTCTTCCTCCTCCACTGCGTTAGTCTGTGAGGTATATGAGAAGTATTCTTCGAGTTCCGAGAGAGTGAACCAATCATAACACGACCCGCCTGTTAGGAACTCTGAGCATGAGTCTGACTAGTCTGTATTATGAAATTACAAAATCCAGACCTTTAGCTGCTTACAGGGGTTGATGAATATCATCGGGGATCTGTTTACATGGCAGACGCTCTATCCATCAGAGGCACCGAGGACACAGAGGATAGTGCGGCTGCAGGGACACATCTCTGGCCGCTCCCCGTGAGACCCACGTTCCCAACTTACTGTCCACACACTACATTTGTAGTGCCCCTGCCCACTATACTCAATACTCGCGGCAGTCCATCTACCGATTCCCTTAAGAGTTCGGGGAATGTGAGTGCATCCGCACTGAAGAAGATCATTGGCCGGTAAGCCTTATCTATATGAAGATTGTATCTGTTCTTTCGGACATGTCGGGTTCGAGTCTCGGTCGGGGAACACATTTTCAACTGTCCCCGTTGATATTTATCAACACCTGTAAGCAACTAAATGTCTGGAATTCATTCTAATTTCATTCTTCTAGAGCTGCAAGATCGCCAATGGTATCGGTTCTTTCGAACATGTCCGAAAGAACGGATAACATCTTCATATAGACTTTTGTATCCCGCCTGGATAGGCGGCACGTGGGTCTGCTCCTGTAAACTGTAGGGTAGGCCGAATGTAGTAAGCGACTAGGAGCAGGTGAGGTAAAGATCTCGGTACTGCTTTTAACATAAAAGTACATTTAATAGAGAGTATTAGTCAATGACATATACGTAACTTTTGGTAAAGATGAGCACTTAGTTGCGAAGCCGGATGTATCAAAGCTCACAAAAAGTTACACCGGCAAAATCTGTAGTGGCTCGCCCACTATGAAGATGAAACAATGTTGGTTGGGCGACAGCTCGCGAACAAATGGGCTGAATCTGGAGCGGCGCTCGTAGAGCTGCTCAGCGCCGGCTAGATGGCACTGTCGTCGGTGTCTGTGTCGTAGTGCCAACCTAAGAACTTGTAGCTACATTGTGGCATCGTAGCTATCGATACCACATAGACTGTGTTATGTTCCGCCGTGTTGAAGAAGGTTGTGTTTACTGTGGAACGCCGCGTCTGCTGCACGCCAGTCAGTGAAGTGGTAAGATGTATCTACGTTGCGTTCAGGAAATGTACATTGCTATACGATTTTGTTGAGCTTTCACTACGAATGTGTGGCTTTGCTTAACTATTTTACTGATTCGCAAAACGAAGTTTCTGAGCTTTCATGTATTGGACACTCATCCCACATGCCAATATCTCGTCTTTATAAGGCGACTTTGTTTCGAGGCTTGATACAGAATCTGCTTGCTTTAAATTCGTCCGAACAGCAGTACAGTCAATTTAGTCACACTATTAGTGGACCTTTGTAAACGCATCGCGGCTTGTATTGAGTTTGCTTTGTTTGATTTTCTTACGTATTGGAACTTTGTGTGCCACGTGTTTCTGGGGCACTAGTAGTAC
The DNA here is from genome assembly GCF_023898315.1 of Schistocerca nitens. Taxonomy (NCBI): domain Eukaryota; kingdom Metazoa; phylum Arthropoda; class Insecta; order Orthoptera; family Acrididae; genus Schistocerca; species Schistocerca nitens. The sequence goes on from NC_064622.1 coordinate 265,524,542, forward strand.
ATGTATGGCTATTGTTTCCTGTCTCCCGAAGGCCGTTACATGTGTTTACATTCAGATACTCTTCTATTCAGTTTTCCTCTCCACGCATATTACTATCTGGACGAATTAGGCTGACTTTTAATGCAATTCAGTATACGATCGCAAGATGCGAAATGTACCTTTCGCCTTCACCAGCTGGTAACGTTTTATAAGTTTCTCACTGCATTTAACATCAAAACCAGCAGTGATTGCTGCGAATTTTGTACCTCGCATTCTTTGCGTGTTATATCAGCCTGAAAGGTAGGTTTTCATGCTGATGCAGATGAAAGAAGCGTACGCAGAGTTTTGTTCTAAAGAAAGTGCTGCTATTCGATCTCTGATATTTTGTATATCATTATAACAGACGGCGATTACATTCCCATTGCACTGCTGATACCTAAAGCCACATACTACAGATTTTTATGCTTGGTAAGGTATCAGGTACGATTGCTCGTATTCAGTTAACTCAATTTTCAATTTGTTATGCCCACTTTAAATCGTTGCGCTCACAAAGTACGCGTTCGGTGTCTAGATAATTTTGTACAAAATCTTACGCTCATGTCACGTTACTAAATTTGAGTCGTAGGTCAAAATTTTGTGTATCAGAGAGTATTATCTGTTAAATCTGGGCATATTTGGGTCTACTTGCACGGGTAGTTCATATTTTAAAGCTTACCAGCTTGCTTAAAACAAGAAGATGATACTATTTCATCACTACAGAACGAACTAATTTATTTGTATTTTTTCTCCCCTCTTTTAGTGACTAATCTAAAAGAATCATATTCGTTGTATGTTATCATTATGCGTTAACATGTTCTGTCATCAACTACTATATGCTCTGATAGTACTTACGTACATTTGTTTAAATGGTCAGATGTGTCAGGTATGAAGTGTATCGCTTCCTGCGTGTTGTGAACACCAATCGTCAAAAAAAAAAAAAAAAAAAAGGAAATTAAAAAAACCTCCAATAGTGTGAAATATATTTTTTGTTGGACATTTTGTAGACGAAAGCTGTTGTCGTCAGTTCAAAGAGGCTACTAAATGATGATGATGATGATGACGATGATAGAAAAAGGCCATAATCTCAGTACCCTGTAGCCGCACAGAAATAAGGCTGCTTCCCGAAACCCACATAGGAAGCTTTCACGTCCTCTGAGACCAGAGGCTATTTGCTGAGTATGCTTCTGTAGCAGAGACTGTGCGATGTTTCTTGTTACGAAAGCAGGAAATGCAAGATTTGAGACTAAATGGCGTTTCATTGTGAATAGTCACGGAGAATACCAGTTCGGCGACGGATTCTCAAGAGAAGCCTCTTTGGCATTCCAGAGCACTTCACTCGATTAAACGTTCTCTCGCCTAGGCTTGCTCATTTGTATCTTTTTCTGCAGCTGTCCATTATTGCAGAGTTCCGGAAACCTTTCTCAGTGTTCCCTGCAGCATTTACCGTCAGCCTCTTCTTGGATTCGTCAAAGGCGCAAAGAGCTATGCCGCTAGGGACAGTCTTTCTCTAGAGTCCCGCCATTGGAAGATTACCGGAGTGCTTCAGTTGTTCGATGCCGGGATTCTACTGGCTCCATCCTGACAACAAGCTGACATCTTAAAAAATACAATCACTCTCCTTTACAACGCAAATCCAAAAGACTGTTGAGCTCTTCGTCGACGAGAACAGGCGTCTTTCCATTTCAGGTGCCTGTGCTAAGATGCGTACTACGTATCGTGGAGATCATCTTAAAATTACAAACTATTTCGCGGTACAGCCCCCAGTGTTTGTACATAACTTGCTGGAACAGGACTAACCTTTCAAGTTTTTGCAGTCATCCACTGCTGAGGTGGGACACTGTAATTGTTTTAGAGTTTGTCATACTGCAAATCTGAGACTTTTCCGCGATGTACCACTAACGCGAATTCTTTACAGACGAATGGAAAAACTGGTAGAAGCCGACCTCGGGGAAGATCAGTTTGGATTCCGTAGAAATGTTGGAACACGTGAGACAATACTGACCCTACGACTTATCTTAGAAGCTAGATTAAGGAAGGACAAACCTACGTTTCTAGCATTTGTAGACTTAGAGAAAGCTTTTGACAATGTTGACTGGAATACTTTCTTTCAAATTCTGAAGGTGGCAGGGGTAAAATACAGGGAGCGAAAGGCTATTTACAATTTGTGCAGAAACCAGATGGCAGTTATAAGAGTCGAGGGGCATGAAAGGGAAGCAGTGGTTGGGAAGGGAGTGAGACAGGGTTGTAGCCTATCCCCGATGTTGTTCAATCTGTATATTCAGCAAGCAATAAAGGAAACAAAAGAAAAGTTCGGAGTAGGTATTAAAATCCATCGAGAAGAAATAAAAATTTTAAGGTTCGCCGATGACATAGTAATTCTGTCAGAGACAGCAAAGGACTTGGAAGAGCAGTTGAACGGAATGGACAGTGTCTTGAAAGGACGATATAAGATGAACATCAACAAAAGCAAAATGAGGATAATGGAATGTAGTCGAATAGGGTCGGGTGGTGCTGAGGGAATTAGATTAGGAAATGAGGTACTTAAAGTAGTAAAGGAGTTTTGCTATTTGGGGAGAAAAATAACTGATGATGGTCGAAGTAGAGAGGATATAAAATGTAGACTGGCAATGGCAAGGAAAGCGTTTCTGAAGAAGAGAAATTTGTTAACATCGAATATAGATTTAAATGTCAGGAAGTCGTTTCTGAAAATATTTGTATGGAGTATAGCAATGTATGGAAGTGAAACATGGACGATAAATAGTTTGGACAAGAAGAGAATAGAAGCTTTCGAAATGTGGTGCTACAGAAGAATGCTGAAGATTAGATCGGTAGGTCACATAACTAATGAGGAGGTATTGAATAGAATTGGGGAGAAGAGAAATTTGTGGCACAACTTGACTAGAAGAAGGGATCGATTGGTAGGACATGTTCTGGGGCATCAAGGGATCACCAATTTAGTATTGGAAGGCAGCGTGGAGGGTAAAAATCGTAGAGGCAGACCAAGAGATGAATACACTAAACAGATTCAGAAGGATGTAGGTTGCAGTAGGTACTGGGAGATGAAGAAGCTTGCACAGGATAGAGTAGCATGGGGAACACCATCAAACCAGTCTCAGGACTGACGACCACAACAACAACAACCACATCAGTGTTGCAGTTCAGTCCCTCGAGTGTTTCATTGTGTGATAATCAACGTTTCCAACGATGGATAAGTACATTAGACGAAATGACGGTTCCAGAGATAAGAATCATGGGCCAACTCCATACTAATTGGCAAGCCTATTAATTTAATGGACAAATTTATACGTTATTATTAATTTTCCTCAGCCATCTGTACTCACCGATGTTTCGTCTAGGTCCAGGACCATCGGATTGTTGAGGCGTCATAATTTTAATACCAGACGATCAGTTATATTATGAAAGCCACAAGATGGCGCAAATCGCTAAGATTCCGAACCGTTGTCGTCAAATATGGGCCGCAGACAAGCCAGTGGGTTAAAGCCAGTCCTCCTCCCCGCCAGCGCCGATGACCGCTGCCAACCCGACGCTAACATCAGCTGCAGAAACTATTCTCTGGAAAACATCATGATTTATCACCAAGGCCTTCTGATAAAATTTATTTGTAGAACAACACTGTTCGGTCCTCAGGCCATTATCGGGTTTATGCACTGAAGAGCCAAAGAAACTGGTATACCTGTACGGCCCACGCGACCACGCGGAAGTGGGGCAACACGATGTGGCATGGACCCGACTAATTTCTGAAGTAGTCCTGGAGGCAATTGACACCATGAATCCTACAGTTGTTGTTGTTGTTATGGTCTTCAGTCCTGAGACTGGTTTGATGCAGCTCTCCATGCTACTCTATTCTGTGCAAGCTTCTTCATCTCCCAGTACCTACTGCAACCTACATCCTTCTGAATCTGTTTAGTGTATTCATCTCTTGGTCTGCCTCTACGATTTTTACCCTCCACGCTGCCTTCCAATACTAAATTGGTGATCCCTTGATGCCCCAGAACATGTCCTACCAATCGATCCCTTCTTCTAGTCAAGTTGTGCCACAAATTTCTCTTCTCCCCAATTCTATTCAATACCTCCTCATTAGTTATGTGACCTACCGATCTAATCTTCAGCATTCTTCTGTAGCACCACATTTCGAAAGCTTCTATTCTCTTCTTGTCCAAACTATTTATCGTCCATGTTTCACTTCCATACATTGCTATACTCCATACAAATATTTTCAGAAACGACTTCCTGACATTTAAATCTATATTCGATGTTAACAAATTTCTCTTCTTCAGAAACGCTTTCCTTGCCATTGCCAGTCTACATTTTATATCCTCTCTACTTCGACCATCATCAGTTATTTTTCTCCCCAAATAGCAAAACTCCTTTACTGCTTTAAGTGTCTCATTTCCTAATCTAATTCCCTCAGCATCACCCGACTTAATTCGACTACATTCCATTATCCTCATTTTGCTTTTGTTGATGTTCATCTTATATCGTCCTTTCAAGACACTGTCCATTCCGTTCAACTGCTCTTCCAAGTCCTTTGCTGTCTCTGACAGAATTACAATGTCATCGGCGAACCTCAAAGTTTTTATTTCTTCTCGATGGATTTTAATACCTACTCCGAACTTTTCTTTTGTTTCCTTTATTGCTTGCTCAATATACAGATTGAACAACATCGGGGATAGGCTACAACCCTGTCTCACTCCCTTCCCAACCACTGCTTCCAGGGCTGTCCATAAGTCCGTAAGAGTACGAGCGGATGGCAATCTCTTCTCAACGGCACGTTGCAAGACATGCCAGACATGCTCAATAATGTTCGTGTCTGGGGTGAATGGTGGCCAGCGGAAGTATTTAAACTCAGAAGAGTGTTACTGGAGCCACTCTGTGCCAATTCTGGACATGTGGGGTGTCGCATTAGCCTGCTGGAATTGCCCAAGTCCGGCGGAAGGTACAATGGACACGAATAATGCTGGTGATCGGACAGGATGCTTACGTACTTGTCAACTGTCAGAGTCGTATCTAGACATATCAGTGGTCCCATATCACTCCAACTGCACACGCCCCGCACCATTACAGAGCCTCCAACAGCTTGAACAGTCCCACGCTGACATGCAGGGTCCATGGATTCATGAGGTTGTCTCCGTACTCATACACGTCTGTCCACTCGATACAATTTAAAACAAGACTCATCCGACCAGGCAACATGTTTCCAGTCATCAACAGTCCACTGCCGGTGTTGACGGGCCCAGGCGAGGCGTACAGTTTTGTGTCGTGCAGTCATCGAGGGTACACGAGTGGGCCTTCGGCTCCGGAAGCCCATATCGGTGATGTTTCGTTGAATAGTTCGCACACTGCCACTTGCTGGTGGCCCAGCATTGAAATCTGCAGCAATTTGCGGAAGCGTTGCACTTCTGTCACTTTGAATGATTCTCTTCCGTCTTCATAGGTCCCGTCTTGCAGGATCTTTTTCTGGCCGCAGCGATGTTGGAGATTTGATGTTTTGACGGATTTATGATATTCACGGTACACCGAACTTTAACACAACGTTGAAACTCACTTAAATCTTGATAAGCTGCCACTGTAGCAGCAGTAACCGATTTAACTGCGCCAGACATTTGTTGACTTATATATAGGCGTTGCCGACCGCAGCGCCATGTTCTACCTGTTCACATATCTCTGTATTTGAATACGCATGGCTATACCAGTTTCTTTGGTGGTCCAGTGTAAAAGCTGAATCGGTAGGGAACTGGCTGTAGAGTGGTAACGGCTTGGCACCACAAAATCAACTATTTTAACTCAAGTTTATTAAAAAGATCAAAAGTTTAGAATCAGAAAATGCACAAAAGATGGATTAATAGTAAGCAAAAAGTTCAAAGTTTGAATAAAACATTTAAGATTTTAAAAACCTGCAGCACAAGTAGTTAAGGCTAGTAACTGATCAGCAACAACCACACTGAAAAGGCTGAAGACCAGCAAAGATTCAAGAGAAGCTACTGTGTAAGCGCCTGCAAACACACAGAGCTCTCAAGGGTATGAGCCAACACCAGTTCGGCTTCAGATCTGGCGGATCAATAGATGATGCCATCAACCACGCCATGCACATAGTTAACACCACAAAACAGAAATACGCCGTGGCAGTAATGATTGACATTGCCGGAGCATTTGATAATCTCTGGTGGTCCGCACTGTTTCAGAGGCATCTGGAGGTACCGCAGTCACTGTACAACAGTTTTCTAGACTACTGTAAAGACCGATGGACAGCCGGAAAGTAATTTAAAGAATTACCAAAGGCTATCCTCAAGGGTCGATCTGCGGCCCATCTTTGGGACATAATAATGGAACCCCTACTACAACTTCTGGATGGGGATGACAGGTCAGACGGAATTGTGGCCTACGCAGATGACCTATTAGTTGTAGTGACTGCAAACAACAGAGCTCAGTTAGAAGAGAAAGCCAGTGGAATACTACAAACAATTACTCAGTGGTGCCACAACAACAAACTCAGGATATCCGAAAACAAAACAACATACACTTTACTGAAAGGATCACTCCAAAGGAATCCTTCGGTTAAAATTGGGGACACAAACATCAAACGAGCACACATTAGGAGCTATCTTGGGGTACACATACATGAAAAATTGAATTTTCACGAACACATAAGGCTAACAACAGACAAAGCAGAAAAAATATTACACAAACTGGTGAGGCTAAATTCAAAACACTACAGACTACCTCTACCAGTCATTCGTACATACCACTGTGCGCCGGCCGGAGTGGCCGAGCGGTTCTAGGCGTTACAGTCTGGAAATGCGCGACCGCTACGGTCGCAGGTTGGAATCCTGCCTCGGGCATGGATGTTTGTGATGTCCTTAGGTTAGTTAGGTTTAAGTAGTTCTAAGTTCTAGGGGACTTCTGACCACAGATGTTAAGTCCCATAGTGCTCAGAGCCATTTGAACCATACCACTGAGCGCTCTTCGAATCAGTACTCAGCTTCGCAGCTAGCACGTGGGCACATAGACTGAACGTGGTCACCAACAAAGCATTGGTCAGACGAGGGCAGAGAAGTGTCCTACTTAAGCTATCTGGAGCCTTCAGTGCGGATGCACTGTGTGTGGTGCTCGGAATATGCCCCATAGATATCACGATCAATTACAGAGCTGCAAGGTACTGGTTAAAGATGGGGAGACTAGATAAGGTACACACAATAACTGGTGTGCCGATAGAGACGATAGTCACCTTAAAAGTTGGCGTTTGGATACATTACAAGGTGAGTGGGATGTAAGTGATAAGGGACGTAAACTGCACGACTTCCCCCTGACATAAGGGAGCAGTTGAGAATGAAACATATCGATCCCAGCCCCGGTATGGTACATGTCTTAACCGAACACGGACCTTATCCCATGCACTTAAACCGCCTGAGTCTGAGGCAGACACCTAAATGCACATGGGGGAAATAGCGTTCCCCAGAACACACTGTCTTTTTCTGCAGGCAATACGCGAACAATAGACATACACTACACTTAGACTTCACTGATACATACATAGATATATACACAGCAATAAGAGACGAAGAACAATGGGCACAATTAAACGCACTGACAAACAGTTTTTCAAAAACAACACATGAAGAGTACATGCGGACACGACATTACAGACATGCCTATGTGCAGCGTAACAACAATCTCTAGAGGATGGACAGCGATACCCACAGTGACAGCGAAAATAGTGACAATGAGGAGGAACAGGAGGAGGAAGCTGAGATGTGACAGTAAATAAGGAAAAGTGCTGGCGATCTAGCCAAGAAAACACTAAATGCTGTACATGGATGGGCACCTAAAGTAGTTAATACATAGGATTAGTAATAAATAGGATAAGCAACATTATTTCTCTACTAATAACCATGTGTGTGTGTGTGACTGGCGGTCAACGGCTCGAAGAAACCATTCCGACATTCCGAGGTATTCACCGTCAGTCACATTCTCCTCTATCCATCTTCTTTTATATTCTTCTTAAAAAACAACAAAATTGTATTTATATTTCAACCTTAAACTATAGTTATTTTGAAAATTATCATTCTTTGTAAATGTTGTAGATAAAACAAAAGAAAAGAAAACTTTAAAAATATGAAAAACGAAAATTTTAAGATGTACGACCTGTTTTAAACATCAGGTAACAGGTCTATAATTTGGCAATAAATAAATAGATAAACAAAATTCTTATCGGTTGATCTGGGTGGGCAAGTCTGTGGCTCTAATTGTCCAGAATGTTCTTCAAACCAGTCACGAACAGCTGTGGCCCGGTAACATGGGATGGTTGTTTGGTATATGAAGTCATGAATGGCTGCAAATGGTCTCCATGTTGCCGAACGTAACCACTTCCAGTCACTGATCGGTTCAGTTGAACTATACGACCAAGTCCATTGCATGTAAACACAACCCAAACCATTATAGAACCACCATCAGCTTGCACAGGGCTTTGCTTACAACTTGGGTCCATGGCTTCAAGGGATCTGCGTCACACTCAAACCTTACCATCATCTCTAACCAAAGGAAATCGGGACTCATTTGATCCAAGGTTTTCCAGTCGTCTAGGATCCAACCGATATGATCACCGGCTCAGGAGAGGCGCTGCAGGCGATGTCAGGCCGTTAGCAAAAGCACTCGCGTCGATCGTTTGCTGCCGTAGGTAATGTCTGAAATTTGGTATTGGCTCAAATGGCTCTGAGCACTATGGGACTCAACATCTTAGGTCATAAGTCCCCTAGAACTTAGAACTACTTAAACCTAACTAACCTAAGGACATCACACACACCCATGCCCGAGGCAGGATTCGAACCTGCGACCGTAGCAGTCCCTCGGTTCCGGACTGCAGCGCCAGAACCGCTAGACCACCGCGGCCGGCAAATTTGGTATTCTCGACACACTCTTGACACTGTGGGTCTCGCAGTACTGAATTTCCTAACGATTTCCGAAATGTAATGTCTCATTCTTCTACCTCTAGCTACCATTCCAGGCAAAAAATCTGTTAATTCCTTTCGTGCGGCCATAATCATGTCGGAAACGACTTCACAGGAACCACCTGAGTACAAATAACATCTCCGCCAGTGGACTGCCCTTTTATATCTTGTGCACGCTATACCACCGCCGTCTGTATATGTGCATTTCCCTATCCAATGACTTCTCTTACCTACATCTACATCTACATTTATACTCCGCAAGCCACCCAACGGTGTGTGGCGGAGGGCACTTTACGTGCCACTATCATTACCTCCGTTTTCTGTTCCATTCGCGTATGGTTCGCGGGAAGAACGACTGTCTGAAAGCCTCAGTGCGCGCTCGAATCTCTCTAATTTTACATTCGTGATCTCCTCGGGAGGTATAAGTAGGGGGAAGCAATATATTCGACACCTCATCCAGAAACGCACCCTCTCGAAACCTGGCGAGCAAGCTACACCGCGATGCAGAGCGCCTCTCTTGCAGAGTCTGCCACTTGAGTTTGCTAAACATCTCCGTAACGCTATCACGGTTACCAAATAACTCTGTGACGAAACGCGCCGCTCTTCTTTGGATCTTCTCTATCTCCTCCGTCAACCCGATCTGGTACGGATCCCACACTGATGAGGAATGCTCGAAGTATAGGTCGAACGAGTGTTTTGTAAGCCAACTCCTTTGTTGATGGACTACATTTTCTAAGGACTCTCCCAATGAATCTCAACCCGGTACCCGCCTTACCAACAATTAATTTTATATGATCATTCCACTTCAAATCGTTCCGCACGCATACTCCCAGATATTTTACAGAAGTAACTGCTACCAGTGTTTGTTCCGCTATCATACAATAAAGGATCCTTCTTTCTATGTATTCGCAATACATTGCATTTGTCTATGTTAAGGGTCAGTTGCCACTCCCTGCACCAAGTGCCTATCCGCTGCAGGTCTTCCTGCATTTCGCTACAATTTTCTAATTCTGCAACTTCTCTGTATACTACAGCATCATCCGCGAAATGCCGCATGGAACTTCCGACACTATTTACTAGGTCATTTATATATATTGTGAAAAGCAATGGTCCCATAACACTCCCCTGTGGCATGCCAGAAGTTACTTTAACGTCTGTAGACGTCTCTCCATTGATAACAACATGCTGTGTTCTGTTTGCTAAAAACTCTTCAATCCAGCCACACGGCTGGTCTGATATTCCGTAGGCTCTTACTTTGTTTATCAGGCGACAGTGCGGAACTGTATCGAACGCCTTCCGGAAGTCAAGGAAAATGGCATCTACCTGGGAGCCTGTATCTAATATTTTCTGGGTCTCATGAACAAATAAAGCGAGTTGGGTCTCACACGATCGCTGTTTGCGGAATCCATGTTGATTCCTACAGAGTAGATTCTGAGTTTCCAAAAACGACATGATACTCGAGCAAAAAACATGTTCTAAAATTCTACAACAGATTGACGTCAGAGATATAGGTCTATAGTTTTGCGCATTTGCTCGACGACCCTTCTTGAAGACTGGGACTACCTGTGCTCTTTTCCAATCATTTGGAACCTCAGTGTATGGTCGTTGTATGTTGCGTATTTAAAGTAAGAGATGGTTAATATATTATTACAATGGGAGCCTCCATACTGTAAATCAGGGATTTTGGTGTGCTTCAAATATTTTGTAGAGGCACTTACCCTGAGTACCTAGCTATCCGGTTTTTTAGCGACGGGCCTTGGTTTTTCAGAAAATCGATTTTGAGGTTCATTGCGCGCTTTGTATACTCGTAACATTACATATATTCCAAACAAGTCAGCGTAGCGCAGCGGTAAAGGTTCACAGCTATCGCGCTGGAGGTACCGTGTTCGAATCCTGCTGTCGTATTTTTTTATGTATGCAAGAACCGTCCGGAAAATTTGGTCCTAACGTTCAAAAACGAATAGACGAATTAAATGGGAAATGCAGAAATGGAGTCGTGCCCTGCACGAAATCCTGGAAGTTCACGAAACTGGTGTACGAAGAAATTTTGCGTTCTGTAATTCTTCCGTACGTGGGACAGAAAAATTTTTGGTGAATTATTAATTCGTGGGTAGGGCAAACCGATTCAGCCTTATACGATCATCTATTCACTGATGAAAGGAAAGCGACCACCTGCACCGTAAAGGTGGTCCCATCAAAGTGCACTCCTTATTGCCAGCACTGCGATGTTTATTTTTACCAACAGTTGAAAATCTTTACGAAAATTATTCAGAATGCTCCCGACTTGATGAAAGAAAATAGAGAGATCGTTTCTAGGGAAGATTCGATAAAATTACATTCGCGAATCCTGCATCAGTTCAGCGCACCTAATTTTGAAAGCATGAGTCGATACGCATGGTTCGCGTCGAAATTAGCGGATGAAAGAGAAATCTTTTTGAATGCAAAAGAATTGTGTTTCCCTGTATTGCTTATGAAGAAACCGTGCGCCTCCAAGACGGTTGCTTTCACAAAATGCGCGTGGTGCTGCGAAGATTTGTGCTTCGGTTTTTTGTATGATAAGTACAACCCACAATACTGTTCTGGCACATCAAGAGATGTGGACGATGAAAAAAAATTGTAATATTGTATGACAGAAAAAATTAATGACTGAATATATGTTTATAATTTCGCACACCTTGTATTGTATTGTATTGTATTGTATTGTATGTTAACCGGGGACCTAGAAACGACGGAGAGGCTCCGTCCCTGCCTCAGCAGCAGTGGTCCACAACCCAACGACGCCTATCACAGTCCACTTCACCCCTCCGTCACCCTGTAACACTACGCTGCTGCGCACGATACTTATTAAAGCCTGTACTATGGCAAGTTGACGGGCTTCACCTTATAAGAAAGGATTTTGGGGTAGATATTGACCGCGTGTACCCGAATGGAGGCAAAAACAGACTTTCACCCACTCAGTAACAACAATGATGCGTCAAGCAAGTCTGAAGTGCAACTACACGTTAGGACGGACAAGAAACGACACAGCAGATGCTACCAAATTGTTAATAATACGGTCGCCAGCCTAATTAGGCATTAACTGAGTTTCTTCCCAGTACAAGTTGATGTATGTTCATACAAAACAACACGTAATAGCACTGCATAATGTGGTAAATTTTAGAACCAGAAAATCTACTGAACTAATGATTTCACTTTCTGTACTAATGTGAACAAGCCATAAATACACAACAATACACTATAATGTTTACTACAAACTTCGTACTGTCTATTGATCTGATTAAAATCGGACATAGGTTACCCTAGAAATAGCACTTCCGAAACATACATACAATGTCAATTTTGAAAAAGGTAAAACACTAATAAATTTTGGTTTTATATTGACTTTAACTTTGCTAGTCAAATCAGTTCAGTACACTTCAGAATTTAAATGAATAGAAAAGAAAAAAAGGGGGGGGGGGGCCTGAAACTGTTATGATCACTGTTCTGAGATTTTAGTGTATCGAAATCGTTAAGCACTCAAGATTTCCAACACATGAGTTACTACTCTTTTTGTCTTATTTCTTGCTTGGTTAACTATCATTATTTTTGTCTCAAATTAATTAAACTTCATTACTAAACCAATTTCAACATTATCTTCCAACTTTGCCAGACCTATATATTCATTAACAACAAAGTTCTTTAAGCATCATTCTAACATAGATAGGTCTGCAGGTAAGTATTATTAACATAAACTTTAAATCTTCATTTCGGGACACTCGGATTGCACAACATGTGGAAAGGACCCTGTCTAGGTTAGTGATGAGGATAATTAAATGATAGGACAGTTCTGGTAAAAGTTAAGTTGTTATTGAACAGTCAGGAACAAAAGTAACACTGGTCCACACGAATACAGTACTAAAAGTTTCAACTTGTTCGTGTCGATGCGGCGGTTGGCAGGCGGCGAGATGGCGAGGCGCAAAGCACACATACAATCACAGCTATGGCTCTTGATGTATCGGCACTTTGCTTCTTCTTAGCGTCGCAATACTTTTCCATTTAGTGCCTATGGAATATAGCCATGCTGTATAGTCGTCGGAAACGGCACATCTGAGGCTCAATGAAATCACGTTTTCCAGGAGAGCCTCCTCGATCCAGAGCGTGTTTCTCAGACCGATGCCCAACTCCGACTACTACTGCTGAGCCCTTTATGCCGTGAGCGCCCGTGTGCATTTCCCGCGCTCGCCTGCCATCCACCTTTTACCGCTCCCCTACAGACAGGGTATTCACCAAAGGTTTTGCATTCCACTTATCCTAATACATTGCCTACGTATGGACCAGGCGCATAAATACAACTTTAACATCTTACAACAGTTTCAACATTCCTTACATTTCCATTTTGTTATAATATTGCTTGCAATTTGACATAAACATTAATATTCACATCGAAAATTGGTTACAGTTCGTTTAACATCATGGCATGAAAAGAAAAAGAAATGAAATCAGAACATCGATTACACTAATTTAACGAAAATCAGAAGAAAAAGTTATTATATGTACAGTTGTTGTTGTTACAACCCAACACCGAACCCAGGGTTTTTGTGCGGTTCGGCCCCCGGTGGACCACCCAGGGAACGTCTCACACAAGACGAGTATAACCCCTAGGTTTGCGTGGTAGAGTAATGGTGGTGTAAGCGTACGTGGAGAACTTGTTTGCGCAGCAATCGCCGACATAGTGTAACTGAGGCGGAATAAGGGGAACCAGCCCGCATTCGCCGAGATAGATGGAAAATTGCCTAAAAACCATCCACAGACTGGCCGGTTCACCGGATCTCGACACAAATCCGTCGGGTGGATTCGTGCCGAGGACCAGGCGCTCCTTCCCAGTCCGGAAAGCCGTGCGTTAGACCGCACGGCCAACCGGGCGGTTCGCATACCTTACACAGTTTGTTGATATTCTTTGAAACAAGATTGAAAAATTCGGTCGATTTAGAAAAAAAAGAAAAGAAAACGAAAGTACACGAGCAGGATTCGAACATGGTACCTCCAATGCGGTAGCCGTGAACCTTTACCGCTGCGCTATGCTGACTTGGTCGGAATATGTGTAATGTTACGGGTACACAAAGCTCGCAATGAACTTCAAAATAGATTTTCTGAAAAGCCAAGGCCCGTCACTAAAAAACCGGATAGCTAGGTACTCAGGGTAAGTGCCTCTACAAAATATTTGAAGCGCATCAAAACCCGTGATTTGCAGTATGAAGGGTCGCTTTGTTCGAGTCCTTTGTACTGACACAGTCAGAGTGTTGCAAGAGTATTCTTCGAAAGTATATAATTTCACGTAGAGTTGTTTTGATCATCTTCGTATCACCACGGTACTGAATAAATTCATCAACAACTTCTCGAAGTTAGTCAATCTACACTGACGTAGATTGGTATCATTTTCCTAATGACGTATAGTTGGATTAAAAGTTAACTAACAAACTGTCAGAACTGCCTTTCTCGCGCCTTTGAAGCCACGCTGATCGTCATCTCAGTAATGAGTCATAACTAATCTCTCGACAGTGCCGATTACGAGGTAACGGCTCGAGCAGAACGGGAAGAAAGCAGACGTGGCGCGCGCGTTATTATGGCGGGCCACCCGCCACGCCTGTCATCAGGCAGCGATGGGTGCGCCACGGCCAGCAGGCGCCTTTGATTTAAGGCTGCGGGCCTCGCAGATTGGCCGGCCTCATTTCCATGCCGACGACTTCCTCCTCATTCCTCCTATCCGGCGCGTCTCCTTCCTCCTCCCCGGTCTTTTTTAATCAAGCAGATTCCATCTTCTTTTCCGACTGTAAATACTTTTTCCGTTCCCCGAGAGGAGCATTCGGCGCGGCCCCGTTCGGCGTTGTTTGTTTTACTGCTATAATAAAAGCGACTGGGTCGGCCGGCGCGGCGGGGTGGTTGCGTTGCGCTTGGCCTCCAGATTCCCCGCTGACCCGTGTGGAGGCGTGGCCACTGGCCGCCCCCGTGAAGCACTCACGGCTTGTACCACCCAGGCAGTGCACGACGCTCTGCTGCTACACGCGAGGCACCTGCGACCAGTGGCCAATAACTAAACCGATAGCTGTTAAAATTGCAACACATGTAAAGGATAAAAAAAAAAACGAAATTTTACTCATTGGACTTATACAGAATACTGGGGAGAATAATCGCTTAAACTTTCGGGGTGTGGAAGGTGTGAAATAAAATAAATACCTCAAAAAAAGGTTTGCATCACCTCGGTTCCGAGAGTTCCAGAACCTGTACAGAAAATTGGAATAGAGATAAACATAAACATCGTTTCCGCCCTTTTTTTATTACTCATGAAAACCACACATTGCATGTTGTACCACCATGTAGAGAGGCCTTCGGGCGGTGGCGGTCTAGATTGCTGTACACACCAGTACCTCTTATACCCAGTAGCACGTCCTCTTGCATTGATACATGCCTGTATTCGTCGTAGCATACTATCCACAAGTTCATCAAGTCACTGTTGGTCCAGATTATCCCAGTCCTCAACGACGATTCGTCCATGAACAGCCCTTTTCAATCTATCCCAGGCATGTTCGATAGGGTTCATGTCTGGAGAACATGCTGGCCACTCTAGTCAAGCGATGTCGTTATCCTGAAGGAAGCCATTCACAAGATGTACACGCTGGGGGCGCGAATTGTCGTCCATGAAGACGAATGCCTCGCGAATATGCTGCCGATATGATTGCACTATTGGTCGGAAGATGGCATTCACGTAACGTACAGGTGTTACGGCGACTTCCATGACCACCAGCGGGGTACGGTGGCCCCACATAATGCCACCCCAAAACAGTAGGGAACCTCCACCTTGCTGCACTCGCTGGACAGTGTGTCTAAGGCATTGAGCCTGACCGGGTTGCCTCCAAACACGTCTCCTACGATTGTCTGATTGAAGCCATATGCGACACTAGTCGGTGAAGAGTATGTGATGCCAATTCTGACCGGGCCATTCGGCATGTTGTTGGGCCCATCTGTACCATGTTGTTTGGTGTCGTGATTGCAAATATGGACTTCGCCATGGACGTCGGGAGTGAACTTGCGCATCATGCAGCCAATTCCGCACAGTTTGAGTCGTTACACGACGTCCTGTGGCTGCACGAAAAGCATTGTTCAACATGGTGGCGTTGCTGCCATGGTCCCTCTGGGCAATATTCCTTAGGTAGCGGTTATCCACTGCAGAAGTAGCCCTTGGGCGGCCTCAGCAAGGCATGTCATCGACAGTTCCTGTCTCTCTTTATCTCCTCCATGTCCGAACAACATCGCTTTGGTGCACACCGAGACGCCTGGACACTTCCCTTGTTGCGAACCCTTCCTGGCACACAGTAACAATGCGGACGCGATCTAACCGCGGTACTGACGTTCTAGGCGTGATTGAACTACAGACAGTATGAGCCAGGTGGAATGACTGGAACTTATCAGCAGTCGAAACACCTCCGTCTAATAGGCGCTTGCTATGCATGGTTGTTTACATCTTTGGGCGTGTTTAGTGACATCTCTGAACAGTCAAAGGGACTGTGTTTGTGATACAATGTCCACAGTCAACGTCTATCTTCAGGAGTTCTGGGAACCAGGGCGATGCAAAACTTTTTTTGAAGTGTATACATAGAGCTGTGAAGAGTCCGCAGGTGTGTAGTGGACTCGACTGGCTGGGGGACACACTGAAAAAAATGTTTGTTGACAGTAAAGAACGCCAGTTTTTAACTACAATGCACAAGTGTCACAGCATGACAGCTGTACACTGAACCGGGTCTTGTATGAAAAGACAATTTGGTGCCACTGCTGATGAATCTAGGTGAATCAGCAAGCAAGCGAGGAGCTCCATTATTTCAAATTTGATGAATAGTAATTTGAAATTTCGAATTGTGACCTTATATACGGATTCACCTCACTCAGATGCTACTGTCTTAAAGTAAATTCAAGAAAGCACTCTATGGATTCAGGTACTACTAGAACAGAAAAACATTTCCAATAACAAATATTTCACAATAATACATCAACCGTGAATAAACATTTTGTCACTGGATCAGTTAACACATATCAAAAAATACAAGATCACAACAGGTAATGAGTCACAATAAAATCAATGAGAAATATAAACTTTCTGTAAACCAGAGGAAGACTACTTGAACTCTCATAAATAGGTAGGATTTGTCTTCTTAAATGGGTCGAGATTAGGAACGAAGTACCAAACATGGAATTAGGTAGAGGGCAAATCTCAACCAAGACACTGTACCGCTGTGTGTTAACTCACCCTAGTTCTATAACAGAGCGCATAAAGAGAATTTAAACAATAGTCACAAGGCTTGAATTAATCAGTAGATATTGAAACTGAACTTACATAATTCCATAAATCCTGAGTGTCAAATGCATTACATATACCCAGTATGTGGTGTCACCGCCAGACACCACACTTGCTAGGTGGTAGCCTTTAAATCGGCCGCGGTCCGTTAGTATACGTCGGACCCGCGTGTCGCCACCATCAGTGATTGCAGACCGAGCGCCGCCACACGGCAGGTCTAGTCTAGAGAGACTCCCTAGCACTCGCCCCAGTTGTACAGCCGACTTTGCTAGCGATGGTTCACTGCCTGCATACGCTCTCATTTGCAGAGACGACAGTTTAGCACAGCCTTCAGCTACGTCATTTGCTACGACCTAACAAGGCACCATATTCAGTTACTATGTATCCTGAACAGATAATATTGTGAATCATGTACCGTCAAGAGCGACGTTCATCATTAATGGATTAAACTTAAGTATCAAACTAATTAAGTCCGCTTTCTGAATTCTAATTCCTTGTCATGTTCCAGACCTCACGTCAGTATAGTCCTTCCCTCCTCACGCCAGCCTGCGTGAGCTAAACGCGTGCATTTCGGCCTCCAATAGTAACACGGAGTTGGCTCTTCAGGCAACCCAGCATAATATACATAAATTATCAACAGGGCTCAAATCTGATAGACAGGAACGAGACAACTCACTCTAATAACTGTGGCATAAATAATTTTAGGAATGTAAATTAGACTAGCTGGAACAGTTAACCACTTTAAATAAAACTGGGGTTGCTAAAATCTAAAACAATATAACACACATAGTTTAAAGAACCCTACGTCATAGTGGATAGCTTCAAATAACTGTCTGTGCAGTCGACACTTGAAGGTCCTCACCAGATACACTATATGATCAAAAGTATTCGGACACCTGGCTGAAAATGACTTACAAGTTCGTAGCGCCCTCCATCGGTAATGCTGGAATTCAGTATGATGTTGGCCCACTCTTAGCCTTGATGACAGCTTCCACTCTCGTAGGCATACGTTCAATCAGCTGCTAGAAGGTTTCTTGGGGAATGGCAGCCCATCCTTCACGGGGTGCTGCGCTGAGGAGAGGTATCTATATAGGTCGGTGAGGCGTGGTACGAAGTCGGCGTTCCAAACCATCCCAAAGGTGTTTTATAGGATTCAGTTCAGGACTCTGTGCAGGCCAGACCATTACAGGGATGTTATTGTAGCTTCGACACAGGCCGTGCGTTATGAACAGGTGCTCGATCATGTTGAAACATGCAATCGTCATTCCCGAATTGCTCTTCAACAGTGGGAAGCAAAAAACACGACCTCACTATAACACCACCACCTCCGAATTTTACTGTTGACACTACACACGCTCGCAGATGACGTTCACCGGGCATTCGCTTTCCCACACCTTGCCATCGGATCGCCACTTTGTGTACCGTGATTCGTTACTCCACACAACGTTTTTCCACTGTTCAATCGTCCAATGTTTACGCTCCTTACACCAAGCGAGTGGCCGTTTCGTATTTACCGGCGTGATGTGTGGCTTATGAGCAGCCGCTCAACCGTGAAATCCAAGTCTTCTCACCTCTCGCCTATCATAGTGCCTGCAGTGGATCCTCACGCAGATTGGAATTCCTCTGTGATGGTCTGGATAGACGTCTGCCTATTACACATTACGACCCTCTTCAACTCTCGCCGGTCTCTGTCAGTCAACAGACGAGGTCGACCTGTACGTTTTTGTGCTGTACGTGACCCTTCACGTTTCCACTTCACTATCACATCGGAAACAGTGGATCTAGGAATGTTTAGGAGTGTGGAAATCTCACTTACAGACGTATACAAAAGTGAAATCCAATCACATGACCACGTCCGTGAGTTCCGCGGAGCGCCCCATTCTGTCCTCTCACGATGTCTAATGACAGCTGAGGTCGCTGATATGGAGTACCTGGCAGTAGTTGGCAGTACACTGCATCTAATATGAGAAACGTATGTTTTAGGGGGTGTCCGGATACTTTTGATCACATAGTGTAAGTTCAACAAGCGGCAGTGACTGCATCTCACAAATTTCATTTTGACTGTGAATTCTGTAGACGTAAACAGCAAATTGCAAAACAATCTTCTACCAAATCCGAGCGACTTTCTTCTTGGGCATGTAAGTTGATAAAATATCGCACACTCACTCAAAGTCATATTCAACTTGGACAAATGCTCTTAGCATCCACGTGCTGCGTAAATGACTTCACTTGTCCTTGGATGGGCATCCTGCAGTTATCTGAGGTAGACGACAGAGAGCGGGCTTATGCGCAACGCCGTTAAGTCGACGTGGTTAATAGCGCACCTGCCCCCTGGCGGGACGCGGAGGTGGCGGTTGCTTAGTTACCTAGGCAGCGAGTTTACAGCGCTTTTCGTATTCGTATCGGAGCAGCGCATCGTTCATTATCGTTGTCAGTGTGTGTCCCACTGTAGCGATCTTGTCCACGCTGCCAGTTCAAGGGAAGTCGCAACAATGGTCGCCGTGCTAACACTGCTTTGTGCTCCAAAGTACTTGCACTGCTCCTGAGGATACATGTCGTGTTGGAAACATCCCCATATCCTGACTCAAAGTGCACGATGTCGCTACGAGATTCTGCGCAACATAGCGAAAGATACGTGCTCCAGTCACATTAATGTGACCACCCCCTGCGTTCGACGTCAACGTGCAATAATTACTGACAGTCAGCAGGTGGCAGCACTAGCAGCGGAGGGTATATAAATAGTGTTAGGAGAAGCGAAAAACAGTGCAGTCGAAGTCGTCATGGGGACGCGGTTATGGAAGGCACCCGCACACGAAAAAAAGCAACCGTCATATTACAAGGGAAAATGAGACCATCTAGTGGCGAATAACGTGACTGACTAGGCCGAACGTTAACAGATGGAGAATACATAACACATAACTCAATAAAAAACTGCTTAATATAGATCGTTAAAATATAAAAATTAGATGAAAACTATAACATTCAGAGTGGACAACCGTGTATTGAAAATGATATAAAAGATAAAAAATTTTAAATACGAAAAGGCCAATAACAAGTCAGCAGTGGTAAGCTGGATAAAAATAAAATAAACGACAGTAAGAATCTGCAAAGGAAAAATGGAATCAATTAGGCGACTAAAATTTAAGGGATCAAAAGAAAAGTAAAGTCCTTTGAGAAGGAAGTCTGAGGGGAATATTTGTGAGATTTAAGCGGTATAGTTGGTCACTCTCACTACTTATTCTCTAGTACGTAACTTTTACCTTATTTTCATATTTTAATGGTGTACATTAACAATTTTCTGATCAGTTATATTTTACGTATTCACCATTTGTTACGGTTCGGGCTAATCAGTCATCTCTTACGCTGTTCGCCACTAGATGGCCCACGCTTCCCTTGTAATGTGACGGTCGCTATTTTTCGTGCGAGGCTGCCTTTTACCGGATCGTCATTCCGTATCTCGGCATCACGGACTGCGGTCACATGCCCACAGCCCATGCTGACAGCGTGCGACACGTGCTCCACAATGGAAGTTATCTTACGTCGTCCGATGATGGTCTCTTAATATCTATCTCCTTTTTTTTCGTCCTTTGACTTCCCATTTTTTGGTTATTTTGTGCTTATCTGGTCCAACAACTGCGTTTTCATTCTGACTAATCCGACCGTATCAACTTCATACACTCCTGGAAATTGAAATAAGAACACCATGAATTCATTGTCCCAGGAAGGGGAAACTTTATTGACACATTCCTGGGTCACATACATCACATGATCTCACTGACAGAACCACAGGCACATAGACACAGGCAACAGAGCATGCACAATGTCGGCACTAGTACAGTGTATATCCACCTTTCGCAGCAATGCAGGCTGCTATTCTCCCATGGAGACGATCGTAGAGATGCTGGATGTAGTCCTGTGGAACGGCTTGCCATGCCATTTCCACCTGGCGCCTCAGTTGGACCAGCGTTCGTGCTGGACGTGCAGACCGCGTGAGACGACGCTTCATCCAGTCCCAAACATGCTCAATGGGGGACAGATCCGGAGATCTTGCTGGCCGGGGTAGTTGACTTACACCTTCTAGAGCACGTTGGGTGGCACGGGATACATGCGGACGTGCATTGTCCTGTTGGAACAGCAAGTACCCTTGCCGGTCTAGGAATTGTAGAACGATGGGTTCGATGACGGTTTGGATGTACCGTGCACTATTCAGTGTCCCCTCGACGATCATCAGTGGTGTACGGCCAGTGTAGGAGATCGCTCCCCACACCATGATGCCGGGTGTTGGCCCTGTGTGCCTCGGTCGTATGCAGTCCTGATTGTGGCGCTCACCTGCACGGCGCCAAACACGCATACGACCATCATTGCCACCAAGGCAGAAGCGACTCTCATCGCTGAAGACGACACGTCTCCATTCGTCCCTCCATTCACGCCTGTCGCGACACCACTGGAGGCGGGCTGCACGATGTTGGGGCGTGAGCGGAAGACGGCCTAACGGTGTGCGGGACCGTAGCCCAGCTTCATGGAGACGGTTGCGAATGGTCCTCCCCGATACCCCAGGAGCAACAGTGTCCCTAATTTGCTGGGAAGTGGCGGTGCGGTCCCCTACGGCACTGCGTAGGATCCTACGGTCTTGGCGTGCATCCGTGCGTCGCTGCGGTCCGGTCCCAGGTCGACGGGCACGTGCACCTTCCGCCGACCACTGGCGACAACATCGATGTACTGTGGAGACCTCACGCCCCACGTGTAGAGCAATTCGGCGGTACGTCCACCCGGCCTCCCGCATGCCCACTATACGCCCTCGCTCAAAGTCCGTCAACTGCACATACGGTTCACGTCCACGCTGTCGCGGCATGCTACCAGTGTTAAAGACTGCGATGGAGCTCCGTATGCCACGGCAAACTGGCTGACACTGACGGCGGCGGTGCACAAATGCTGCGCAGCTAGCGCCATTCGACGGCCAACACCGCGGTTCCTGGTGTGTCCGCTGTGCCGTGCGTGTGATCATTGCTTGTACAGCCCTCTCGCAGTGTCCGGAGCAAGTATGGTGGGTCTGACACACCGGTGTCAATGTGTTCTTTTTTCCATTTCCAGGAGTGTATTTAAAGTTGGACGTAACAAAAGAGTCTTACACGCCTGAATTGCACGAAACTGGTTGTGATTTTGAACTAATACAACTGAAACGGCTAATTACCTGACTCTGCTTTAGACGTCGGTTGATTAATTTACTGTCAAGCTTAGCGGAATTTTAATGATGTACATCAAAGCTTAATTTGCAAATTATCTACGCCTACGGAACGCATCTGAAAAGAAAAACATTATGCTACAAACGCATACATACAGAATTCCCATGGCGTCGTCACAACAACGCTGCCCAAAGTGCAGATCATCAGCAACCTTTAGACGTTAACTGATTGACTACCTGTCACGTTTAGTGCTATATGATTGATATACGTTAGAAAGTCATGACCAAAGTAACTACATCTGCAGTAGAGAGTGGAAAAAGAGATTTATTTCCTAGGGACACTTGAATTCAGGTTCCCCGTGACGTCGTTAAAGTACACTGCTGGCCATTAAAATTGCTACACCAAGAAGAAATGCATATGATAAACGGGTATTCATTGGAGAAATATATTATACAAGAACTGACATGTGATTACATTTCCACGCAATTTGGGTGCATAGATCCTGAGAAATCAGTACCTAGAACAACCACCTCTGGCTGTAATAACGGCCTTGATGCGCCTGGGCATTGAGTCAAACACAGCTAGGATGGCGTGTACAGGTACAGCTGCCCATGCAGCTTCAACACGATACCACAGTTCATCAAGAGTAGTGACTGGCGTATTATGACGAGCCAGTTGCTCGGCCATCATTGACCACACGTCTTCAATTGGTGAGAATGTGCTGGCCAGAGCAGCTGTTGAACATTTTCTGTATCCAGAAAGGCCCGTACAGGACATGCAACTTGCGGTCGTGCATTATCCTGCTGAAATGTAAGGTTTCGCAGGGATCGAATGAAGGGTAGAGCCACGTGTCGTAACACATCTGAAGCGTAACGTCCACTGTTCAGGGTGCCGTAAATACGAACAAGAGGTGACCGAGACGTGTAACCAATGGCACCCCATACCATCACGCCGGGTGATACGCCAGTATGGCGATGACGAATATACGCTTCCAATGTGCGTTCACCGCGATGTCGCCAAACACGGATGCGACCATCATGATGATGTAAACAGAACCTGGATTCATCCGAAAAAATGACTTTTCGCCATTCGTGCAGCCAGGTTCGTCGTTGAGTACACCGTCGCAGGCGCTTTTGTCTGTGATGCAGCGTCAAGGGTAACCGCAGCCATGGTCCCCGAGCTGATAGTCCATGCTGCTGCAAACGTCGTCGAACTGTTCGTGCAGATGGTTGTTGTCATGCAAACGTCCCCATCTGTTGATTCAGGGATCGAGACGTGGCTGCGCGACCCGTTACAGCCATGCGGATAAGATGCCTGTCATCCCGACTGTTAGTAATACGAGGCCGTAGGGATCCAGCACGGCGTTCCGTATTACCCTCCTGAACCCACCGATCCCATATTCTGCTAACAGTCATTGGATCTCGACCAACGCGAGCAGCAATGTCGCGATACGATAAACAGCAATCGCGATAGGCTACAATCCGACCTTTATGAAAGTCGGAAACGTGATGGAACGCATTTCTCCTCCTTACACGAGTCATCACAACAACGTTTCATCAGGCAACGCCGGTCAACTGCTGTTTGTGGATGAGTAATCTTTTGGAAACTTTACTCATGTCAGCACATTGTAGGTGGCGCCACCAGCACCAACCTTGTATGAATGCTCTGAAAAACTAATCATTTGCATATCACAGCATCTTCTTCCTGTCGGTTCAATTTCGCGTCTGTAGCACGTCATCTTCGTGGTGTAGGAAATTTAATAGCCAGTAATGTAACATTATCCAAAGTGAAGACCACCGTCGACCGCCCTGTTATTTTTGTTTGTTTATCTTTCCTGAGCGGAAATCGATGACTGTCGTGTCGCGTCGGCTGTACACATAAGCCTGGTAGCTAGGAGACAATGGCGGGACTTACTCGCTGAACACGATCAGGTAGTGCTCTGGGCTTCTACTCGCTGTTGTACTGGGATGACGTACCGCCATTCCGGTCCATTGTGGTGTCGCGTCCTTCCTCCAGCTGACACTGGCCGATGAATCGATAGTGGCGACACGGCAGACATTATCTCCAGGGTTCCGCCGGGACCCGCTGGCATCAGCCATTCTCTAGCATACCCTGTCCCGGCGTTACAACCACGCGCCTGAGATGTAGGGGACTGTAGACCCCAGTCATCGTCTTCACAAGCAGCTGGACATGCTACAGAGTTCCCACACTCGTTAATTTCGCCTATCTTTTAATGGTGACTAGACTTCATTCATCCAGTAAATGTATACTACACCAGTTTCATTTTAGTGGTATTCTTTGAGTTAATAAAACCTTTAACTCCGTTAACTGTGGTACACGTTCGGATAGGTTGACGCATCATGAAATGAGGAAAAACGTTTAGCTATGGCTCCTTTCTTATTTAATAAGTAGCAAATAGTATTTTCTTCCCCTCCATGTGAGGAAAGTTTCCTGAAAGTTTGGCTGTACCTTTTTGTTACACCCTGTACACGGACAGGCAACTAATTTGAAACTAATTTCTGTAAAGTGAGGCGTGCCACGGGGTTCTGACCTGGGTCCATCACTTTTCTTGGCGTTTAACAATGAGGTGCTCTAAATTTAACCAAGGGTTCAAAAAACTGCTACAGATGACACAAATGTCATTGTAATGAAATATATTACCAGTAGTGGGTAACATCAGCTTGTAGGTCACACAGGACAGATTGTCATCTGACTGTAATAAAACAAAATCCGTATCTATCCAGACGCACAACTTACACAAAGGCGATGTTTTGTCGGTATCATTAGCAAGATAAGAAATTTGAAGGTTCTCGATAAAATCGTCAAGGAAAGCAATGTGTGGAAAACATATACTAGAAGGTGATAGGATTTCGTTAAGACGTCATGGAATAACTTCAATAGTGCTAGAAAGTTCTGGGGAGGCCAAAACTGTAGGATAAGACAGAGACTGGAGTATACGCAACAGATAATTGAGGGCGTATGGTTTAGGTGCTTCTATGAGTGTAGAGATGTTTGAGACAGGAAATTGTGCAGGACTGCATCAAAACAGCCAAAACAAAAACCGAATGATGAACTTAGCAGCGGAGTCAAACCTTTTAAATTCTTACCACTGAGGATATACGTTGAAGAGCCAAAGAAACTGGTACACCTGCCTAATTCGTGTAGGTCCCCAGTGAGAATGCAGAAGTGCCGCAACGCGACCTGGCATGGACTCGACTAGTGTCTGACGTAGCGTTGGAGGAAATTGAAACCATGAATCCTGCACGGCGGTCCATAAATCCGTAAGAGTACGAGGGGGTGGAGATCTCTTCTGAAGAGCACGTTGACAGGCATCCCACATATGCTCAATGTTATTCATGTCTGGAGAGTTTGGTGTCCACCGGAAGTGTTTAAACTCAGAAGAGTGTTCCTGGAGCCTCTCTGTAGCAATTCTGGAGGTTTGAGGTGTCCCACTGCCCTGCTGGAATTGTATAAGTACGCCGGAATGCATAATGAACACGAATGGATGCAGGTGATCAGACAGGATGCTCATGTACACGTTACCTGTCAGAGTCGTACCTAGACGTATCAGGTGTCCCACATTACTCCAATTGCACACGCCCCATACGACTACAGAGCCTCCGCCAGCTTTAATAGTCCCCTGATGACATGCAGGCTCCATGGATTCATGAAGTTGTCTCCATACCCGTACACGTCCATCCGACACAATTTGGAATGAGACTTCTCCGACCAGGCAGAAAGTTTTCAGTCATCAACATTCCAATGTTGGTGTTGACTGGCCCAGGCGAGGCGTAATGCTTTGTGTCGTGCAATCATCAATGTAGGCCTTCAGCTCCGAAAGCCCATATCGATGACGTTTCGTTGAAGGCTTCGCACGCTGACACTTCTTGATGGCCCAGCATTGAAATATGCAGCAATTTGGGGAGGAGTTGCACTTCTGTCGCGTTGAATGATTCTCTTCAGTCGTCGTTTGTCCCGTTCTTTCAGAATCTTTCTCCGGCCGCACCGATGTCGGAGATTTAACGTTTTACCGGATTCCTGACGTTCACGGTGCACTCGTGAAATGGTCGTACGGGAAAATCCCCACTTCATCGCTGCCTCGGAGATGCTGTTGAAACGTCCCCTTAGAAAAATTATACGTGACTGTGCTTAAACTGACACACAATATTTTTTTAGCGCAACGCAATCTGACTTTCAGTAATCCCTACAAGAGAATGGCCCTGACTAAATTAACCCATGCGTTTCACAAATCACTTACATCACAAAAATCTTCGTTACTCGAACTACTGCAATACAGCGAGCGCCACTACTGCCAGCTAAATAAAAGATTCGAACTACGGAAGGCACTAACTACTGATAGGCATAGTTAGCAAATGAAAGATTTTAATAGAGAACAAACAATGTATTTACCTTAATACTCGTAATATATATAGCAGTTCATGACATCCATTCTTACAAATGTACTGTTTCTGATGGACACACCTCCAGATTATCCATTCTCAAAAATCGGGCATCTCACTTCCCCACATCCACCACTGCTGGCGGCTCGCCTCCAACTGCGCAACACTACGCGCTGCTAACATCCAGCTGCCCAACACTACAATAGCAGACAACAATGCAAACTAGCCACAGACTGCACACAGCATAGCCAGTGATTTTCATACAGAGCGCTACGTGGAGTTACCAATAAGAAAACCTAAATAGCCTACTTACATAGCCCCCATGCTCCCCAAAAATTTTACAAATTGTTTTGGGCACTGGTCAATACATATTTGTTAAAATTTTTTCACAATTACAATAACAAAGAAATCAAATGCACACATTTGTTGATACAATGTTGGTCAAAAGCTAAAATTTTCTCACAGTCCATAAAGACAGTCCTGATCGTTCATCACAGTAAAATTGCAGTGTGTTTCTCAAAGTCTGAGCATTTAAAGAAAATGAACACGGAAGTAGTGGATTTCCATGCAGTCTTGAAAAAGTAGTGTTGTCCTTCCAACGGAAAGACAGTGCTGACTCTTGACATGCAGACAGGTAATGGGCCACACCAGAGCAAACCCACAGCAGAGTCAGTCGAATTTTTTGAAGAATATTGGTAGGTAGGTCATCACAGAACAGGCCACTTAGTCTTGTTAGAGATTACGGTATTGGTGGGCCACCAGAGGTGCAGA
The DNA here is from genome assembly GCF_023898315.1 of Schistocerca nitens. Taxonomy (NCBI): domain Eukaryota; kingdom Metazoa; phylum Arthropoda; class Insecta; order Orthoptera; family Acrididae; genus Schistocerca; species Schistocerca nitens. The sequence goes on from NC_064622.1 coordinate 265,552,206, forward strand.
CCCACTGCAGTCCTTGTAGATATAATGGTGTTGGTGAGTGATCAAAGGTGTAGATCCACTGTAATCCTTGTAGAGATGGCTAGCAGCCATCCGTTGCGACTGTGCAGATGCACAGTCACCATAGAAGAGTCTTGTGGACAATATAGCAAGTCCATAAACCACCACTTGTGCACTCACAAAGTTTTTGGAATTGTCCTTAGAACCAGCAATGCTGTTAACCAGTCTCTTGCTGAATTATTAACACACGTGTAAACACTAACAGTCCTCTTTTTTTTTCACGTATTGTGCATATACTATGACCAACAGAAACGTGTGCGGTGAAATGAATGCTTACAAGTTACTTAATTTGATGAACTGGTGTCAATTACAATTTTATAACATGAGAATACAATAACAAAGGTACAAAATACATCATTAAAGAACATAACAATACAGATAACATTTGTAGTAATACGGGCTTTACAAAAGAATCGAAATAACATATACATCAGTGTTACAGGAATTATGACATAAGTACATACATAAAAGATCAGAATAACTTTCGAAACATCAACTTCACACATGAGCAACAAAACAGAACAGATAAATAATGTCTAAACATCTTTACAAAGTAAATAACATAGTATTAGAAAAATTCTACAACATAACTCTCATCAGCTAAACACATAAAGACAGGAAAAACACAAATAAACAAGGGTACACAAACACATAGCAGAATAACACAAGAGGAAAGTGCAGGGTTTGTTTTCAGTGTAACATTTGGTACTGCAGTCCAACCCAAAACTTCATTCCATAGATCTTTCGTCTTATTTCAACATTTGTTTCCACCAAAAAAATCCTATCCAAGCATGCTTTCTGTATTTATATGTTCACATATTTCTTACCTCATTATTTATTTTCCATTATCTTACCTCATCATTTATTTCCAAGAAAATCCTACCTAAACCTGTTGTCCCTAAACCCTACTTTTTTGTTCATATCCTCTTTCAAAATCCTTTTTTGGCCAAACCATTTTCTTATAGCTTCTCAATTAATTTCTTCCAATTCATCACAACTCGTTCTCTTATATATCCTACCCTTTCTTAAGCTAACTTAAGTCTACGGAGCTCAGATGCTAAACTAAGGGACGAGGCAATGCAGCAGCACAAAACAATTAACACAAACAGCAATGACAAAAAATTCAAATTGGCAAAGCAAGCAGCAATAAGTTAGCAAAGCAAATGCAACATTATCACTAATATGAGCCAATGTGCAGCAATGAGTAGTAAAACTGGCTTAATAGAGTAATACAAAGTAAAATTCAGTAACACTATGCCTGGCAAACAGCAGCAGCAAATGCAATAACTTATATCTAATCATGACAAACCCAGAAGCAAAAAAAAAAAAAAAAGAGGTACACTAAAGATAACAATGCAGATAAGGGAAATGTCTATTCACATCTTAATGTCTATATAATTAAAGTGGTGCACCACAAAGAGTCTACCAAAAAAATTACCAAGTAGTTGAAAAGAAAATTATGTATGCAGGAACTGTTATTAATCCCTTCTTATCGTTCTTTCCTTTCCAAGTGCTCCTTTTTCGAAGAATGTGGATCATAAAATTATTATTTAATAGATCTGTTGACAGAAAGTTTTCATATTAGCAAATGCAGTTAATTTTATTTTATAAAACCAATACTGTAACACAGCTGGAAACAAGATATCAAATGAAATAAGCAACTATCTAAAGTGAAGCATAAAAAAAATGGTTCAAATGGCTCTGAGCACTATGGGACTTAACATCTGTGGTCATCAGTCCCCTAGAACTTAGAACTACTTAAACCTAAGGACATCACACACATCCATGCCCGAGGCAGGATTCGAACCTGCGACCGGAGCGGTTACGCGGTTCCAGACTGAAGCGCCCAGACCGCACGGCCACACCGGCCGGCTGAAGCATAAAAATATCATTCAACAGTCATGTGACATTTCATAAATTAGTAGAAATTCTCTCAACTCTAGTAGAAAGACGCTTGTCATATTCAGGTGTGCAGATGTAAGTATCTTTCCAAGTAATGAGCGTGTCCTATTTGCGATGCTTTCTTCAAAGGAATGTCAATAGCGAGGATAATGGCCTCTTTTTTTTCTCCACCTAATGGCTTTCTTTTGTCAGACGATTATCTCTCAGCTGAGCGCCCAAAACGCATTACGTCAAGGTCACTTACCTTTCTTACCGAAATATTTACGACAGCAGTTTCCGCTGCAGTGGCAGTCTCATACAAAAAAATTTCAAAGGTTGAGAATTTGCGTTACAAATGTGTAGAAACAAAATCCTATAAATATAACAGTGTCGAAAAAATTTTCGTAGGCATTGTGATACATTACGCATATACACACATTTCATAACTCTTTAAGTACGATTCTTGGTTTCCAACAACCTTTTTCACAAATCAGAGTCCCTAACCACTACTCATTATTCCTTACCTTATTACACATATACATATTCGTCGACACTACTTCAGTATTTCATCATAATAAATACATATCATAATAAACATTCCTCAACAGCATAATACACATCGTCATCGTAATAACAACATCATAACACCTCAGTCAAATCTCCAGACGTCGTAGCTTTCTGCAATAATGTCAAATCCTAAAAAAAAATTCTCTGCTCATTTCAATAGTGTCATCTACCTCAAACGTACTTTAAAAATCATGATCCCATACCAAATACATCATTCAAAGCTCTCATAGTATAACAATGGTTCCGAAACAATATGAACAGTTCACTAAGTACAGACAAAATACAATTTCGTAAGTATGAACTTATCCAACTGTGTAACTGCGTAAACATGTGTCACTGATGTAGTAAAAAAAATGTTTATCTCTCAGTTAAATGATCAGATAGCTGTGTAATTTATGTGTTAGAGAAATATGGTACCAATGTTTAAAGTTGTATAAGTACATACCATATTAGCTAGGGCTCCTTGTGCTTGCCAAACACATGGTACACAAAGTAAGCGTGTACACCCTGAGGATTAATGTAATTATACCCTCAGTTGTTACAGATTACAGCAATGGAATGAAATGTATCACGGAAAACCTTTGTATCTTTGTAATTCAAAAATCTTTAAAAATAAATGTTTTAAGTACAAAATTAATCAATCAAATACGTGTACTGTAGCGCTAAACTGTGCGTCTTGTTGTAAGATAATCTCTGTGGAAGTGTCGTAGTTATCGTCCTCTGTAAGCAAAGTTCTGCTGAAATCAATGTACTTACCTCATCATAAACGAAAGTGAAATGCTTTGCGTATAGATATCGTAGTTATTACGTATCTTACCGTGATCAAGAAAGTACTATAATGTAACGTATTGTTGCGCTACTAAAAAGGCTGTCTCATTGTAGCTATACCACAAAAGTTACTACTAAAACATGTTTTACTTTCCAGAAGAATTCAGAAAAACTGTGCAGATATAAAACAGAAACACCGCAAAAGCAATAATATAAATTGTGTCACTCATTAGTAGCGTCATGACATAATCGTGTAGCGGTCAAATAAACTAACCACTGTGTCATATGCTATCTCTCAGAAAGTACTTTAAATCCAGAATGTATTTTCAAGTAAACCAAAATGTTGCAATAAAATCTCATTAGCAGTACCTGCATATGTTGTAAGTATGTAAGCCTTATAGTCGTTACGTAATCGTGCAACTAACAAGCAAGAATGTACACACACAATAACACTGTGTCGTCTGTTCACTATAACAATGCATTCGTAATTTCTGTTTAAATATGTTCCCCAGGTTCTAGGTTGGATAGTTAACTTTAAAACATTGTTGCATGTTAACAGTTTCATAGTGTGACAAAGCATACCAGTAACGTGAAGTGAAAAGTTTTATGGCAAAGACTAAGTTAAAAAACAGATTATCTTTCAATAAACGGTTTTACATGTGGTATGTGGTGTAATCCTTTACTCTTCCTAGTGCGCAGAGTTTCAACTTCTAAGCAATTATCATGTTGTATACGTCGGTAAGGAATGCTAAAATTTTTCTCAAGGTTAGCGTCTATGTTACTTTTCGCTGAGCCAGCCGGCGCACGTGGCTGCCTGCGGTGCGAGTCATTGTCTGTCTCTTTGTTGGCGCGCGTCGTTATTGGGATTAGGAGACCTAACTTCTACAAATTCACCTTGACGAGAAGGCCCTGCCCTGTTTGAAGCTCGCCAGTTCTGATGGAATTCAGGTCTGTTGTTTTGTCGGTAGTTTACATAGTTTCTTGTTTGTCGGTCATGTGGTGGAGAATTTCTCCCGGAATCGTAACTGCGCGCTGGACCGTTGCGTCTGAAGTTATTCTGTCTCCCTTGATGATAATTATTTTGGTTCCCATATTGTCTGGCTCTCTCATTGTCTCTGTGATAGTCATTACTGCGGAGAGGTGATCTTCCCCTGTAATTATTACTACTCTGCCAACGGTTGTCATATGGGTGGTGTCTGTTTTGGTCACGATTTACGTTGTAAGAATAGCCTTGTCGTGTCCATTTATTATTTCTGTCATCGCGGAATTGTGACGGATGTGCCCTGTAATTGTTGTGTTCCTGTTTTCGCGTTCCGCGATTGTCAGTGTCAATTTCTAATTCTTGTAAGAGTCCCTGAATAGCTTCAATGTCGTCTTTGCAACGTCCTGCCAAAATAATATGTCGTAAATGTTCAGGTAATTTGATTAAGCAAATGCGGATGAGTTCTGAGGGGCTGTATGGGTTTGACAGGTACTGATTCTTGTGCAACATGTCTTCAAAATATTTCACAAGACTGGAAAATTCAGATTGTTCGAAATGTTTCATCATTATGATGCTATGTTTTACTCGGTCTTGTGTAGCTTGAGACCAATATGCTGAGAGGAAGGCATGATAAAATTCTCCTTCACTGTGACAATCGTGAATGACCGATCGCATTCTTTCAGCTGGTTCGTTCTCTAAGTAGCCACACATAAATTCTAATCTGTGTTCTAATGACCAGTTGGGAGGAAAACAATGAGAGAATTGATGAAGCCACGCTTGTGGATGAATGTCGTTGCCGGAATTCTTAAATGTTTTGAATTTACGTGTAGTAATAAACAGCTTATAGTCAAAATCATCATGTCGGCGAGTCGCATGTCGGTCATTGTTACGTCGTTTCGGCGGTTCCATCTCAAAATTCGGTGTACCTTGCCAATTTCTTTCATAATTTCCGAAGTGCCCTGTGTTGTTATTTAGTGGCTGTTCCGTATTTCTATGTCCCTCTTCGCGTATTGGAGCGCGAGTGTCCTCTAAAATATGTAATTCTTGTATTACTTGTGCCAACTGATCTTGTACGTCCCGGATTTCTCTTTGGCGTTGCCTATTAATTTGATTCTGATTTTGTTTGAATTTCTTAATTTGTTCTCTTCTGTGTCAGTGATGGCTACAGATCTTGTGTCATTCCGATCATCATCTACCTTTGCAGATAAGTTAGTGAACTGATCTGAAAGTTCGGCTACTTTCTCCGATAGTGTACTTATTTCCTCAGTGTTTTCTTCTGAACCAAATTTCAGAGTGTCCATTTGTATTGAAATCGTATCTACTGCGTCCTTCAAGTTTTCCTGAGTTTTTGCAAGTTGCGTAACCGAATCGGTAGATGCAACTGAGTCAATTTTAGCTTGCAAGGTCTCATGATTTTCATGAACAATAGTTTGCAGTTCTTTTATGGCTAATTCGTGATTCTGTAATGTATTTTCAAGCCGCGAAAAAATAGGTTGGAAATGCTCACAAATTTGTGTTTTTACGTCATTACAGACTTTTTGACATTTCGATTCGATTTTATGTAACTCAGTAGTTAAATCTTCACGTGTTTGTTCAAGCGTATGTTCCACTGAGTGTAACTTTTGAAGCTTTTGTTCCATTGTGTCTAACTTTTGAAGCTTTTGCTGTGTTTGTCTCTGATTTTGTTCCATTGTGTCTAACTGTTGCTGTGTTTGTCTCTGAGTTTGTTTCATTTGTTGCATTAATTGCAATAATAATGTATTAGTGTCTGGAATCTGTTCCTCTATGCTTTTCGGCAGTGCCTTTGCACCGGCAACATTCACATTTTGACAAGCAGAAAATGTGTCTTGACTTATTTGAGAAAACGGTGAGGACGCAAAACCTGAATCTACAGTATTTGCAAGATTGTGTCCTGTCATTTCGAATTCCTGAGGCGAGCTGTTGCTGACCGACCGATCGATAATGCTTCCCTATTCACTAATTGTTTCACTGCCTACACCATTATTTGCAGCCCGTTCCATTTCCCTATGCACAATTACCAAATTACTACTTTGAACATCAGTTAATTCATTACTCGGTGGCGCTAACACACTGCTTTCGTCTTCACTGTCATTTCTCAGTTTACTTTGGAGCCTAGTATTACGTTTTTCACACGCCATTATTGTCACAATATTTCACACGACAACACAGAAACCACAATTTGAAGAGCAAAATAGTGCAAATCTACATGCATGCGACAACTGTTTTACTGTACAAGAATGAAAAACTACAACTACAAAGGAAATTCTCTCTACAATTACGCGCTAGCAACAAACAAAGGCTGCACTAATTACACAAACTACAAGAAAAAATCAGAAGATTCCAGTGAGGTATCCTCGGCTAAGGGTCGACATATGAAACGTCCCCTTAGAAAAATTATACGTGACTGTGCTTAAACTGACACACAATTTTTTTTAGCGCAACGCAATCTGACTTTCAATAATCCCTACAAAAGAATGGCCCTGACTAACATTGACCTACACCTTTCACAAATCACTTACCTCACCAAAAATCTTCGTTACTCGAACTACTGCAATACAGCGAGCGCCACTACTGCCAGCTAAATAAAAGATTCGAACTACGGAAGGCACTAACTACTGATAGGCGTAGTTAGCAAATGAAAGATTTTAACAGAGAACAAACAATGTATTTACCTTAATAGTCATAATATACATATATAGCAGTTCATGACATCCATTCTTACAAATGTACTGTTTCTGATGGACACGCCTCCAGATTATCCATTCTCAAAAATCCGCCATCTCACTTCCTCACATCCACCACTGCTGGCGGCTCGCCTCCAACTGCGCAACGCTACGCGCTGCTAACATCCAGCTGCAACACTACAATGGCAGACAACAATACAAACTGGCCACAGACTGCACACAGCACAGCCAGTGATTTTCATACAGAGCGCTACGTGGAGTTACCAATAAGAAAACCTAAATAGCCTACTTACACTGTGTGCCATCGCACGACAGGTCGAATCATCAGACTAAATTTTGCGGCCAGGGTGCGTGGGATAATCCCAAGAGCGACTACGAAATCACACCGTAGACCGTAACCCCAAATGTAGACCCAGTGCGTCTAGCTGGCAGACAGGTTTCTTGCTGCCCTCGACTGGCCTGCTTCTAACCAACACGATGACGTTTCGTTGAATGGTTCGCACGCTGACAATTGTTGATGCTCCAGAATTGAAGGCTGCCGCAATTTGCGGAAGGGTTGCACTTCTATCACTGTGAACGATTCTCTTGTCGTCGTTGGTCCCGTTCTTGTAGGATCTTTTTCCGGTCGCAAAGATGTCGGAGATTTAACGTTTTACCGGATTCTTGACGTTCACAGTGCACTCGTGAAATGGTCGTACGGGAAAATCCGCACTTCATCGCTGCCTCGGAGATGCTGTGTGCCAATGCTCGTGCGCCGACTATAGCACCACGTTCAAACGCACTTAGATCTTGACAAGCTGCCACTGTAGCAGTAGTAATCCCTGTGGTGTCACCGCCAGACACCACACTTGCTAGGTGGTAGCTTAAATCGGCCGCGGTCCATTAGTACATATCGGACCCGCGTGTCGCCACTGTCAGGAGCGCAGACCGAGCGCCACCACACGGCAGGTCTCGAGAGACGTACTAGCACTCGCCCAGTTGTACGGACGACATTGCTAGCGACTACATGTACGAAGCCTTTCTCTCATTTGCCGAGAGACAGAATAGCCTTCAGCTAAGTCCATGGCTACGACCTAGCAAGGCGCAGTTAACCATATCTGGAGAGAGTCTCACTTGCCTTTCTCTCATTTGCCGAGAGACAGTTAGAATAGCCTTCAGCTAAGTCCATGGCTACGACCTAGCAAGGCGCAGTTAACCATATCTGGAGAGAGTCTCACTTGTATTATCAAGAGCGATGTACCGCAGAAGTGAATAAAAGTTAAGTATACGAGAAGCTCCGTTCTTTTCTTTATAGCATTCATAGAGTATCCTGTTTCAGACTTAACGCAAGACGGCGTGAGTTGACGCGTGCCCTTTCGGCTACTTCAGTGTGGCGTAGCTAGCTTGTTACGCCACAACAATCCCTATAACAACTGCGCCAGACACTTGTTGTCTTATGTGGGCGTTACCAACCGCAGCGCCGTACCCTGCCTGTTTACATATCTCTCTATTTGAATACACGTGCCTATGACGAGTTTCTTTGGCGCTCAGTGTATAAGTGTGTTTTAGCACCATCATAGTTACAATTTTAAACAAAAACTGTAACCGTCTTCACTTTAAGAATAAATTCCTCTGTTGCAGTCACTGAAACTAGAAACATTATTTGCATTGTTCAGTTTCACGCTTCATTGTACCACTGCATCATATTTTGGGTCAAGTCTGTGCATCCACAGCGAATGTTCTCAGTCCAGAAGAAATGATCTGCGGTATCATCTCATGTAAATTGTGCAGGTATTTATTCAAAGTGTTAGGTTTCTAATTCTAAAATCTCCGCACATTGATGCGGTCGTGAGATTTGTGATTACCACCAAGCAATGATTCAAAAGGACATGTTGCATTCAGATAGAGAACACTATTCAGAAAACAGTTTGCACTTGGATGATGCCTTTCAACCAACGCACAGAAAGGAATTGTGAGGGATACATTTTAAGTATGAAAACTGGAAGTGGTAAACCCAAGACTTTCCTTGTAGCACATACTTTATAATCTGTACATGAATTTCTCGCCTTTCATTATATTGCTTTATTTTTAATCTTTGTTTTTCGCGTGAGTTTTCTTTTAATTTTTCTCTCACCAGTCCTTGAACTGTGTAAGTAATTTTACATGTCCAAGTAAGTTTGAAGAGATTGTTCCTACGAAACCCGTGAAAAGAATAAATAATAAAATTATCCACTACATGCCTCATTGTAGGCTGAATCTGTGAGAAAATATGTAATTTTTTTCGTGGCCTTCTGTTTTGTAAAAATCTGTGGATTTATCACTTCAGAGACTTTTCGAATCAATTTCATTAATTGTCTGCTCAAAAAGCTTCCAATCTGTATTCACGAGATTGAGAGTTCACAGAAGTTCGAGATGGGCACCACAAATCGCCTCCTAGAACTGTTCGGCAGTGCCAGCGACGTCCTTGCCCCATAATGTCAGGCTTGTGAATCCACGGTGTAAATAGAGGATAATTCCGGAAAAACAGTAAATGGTAAGGACTTTTTTGATAAGTTTTTCTCGACAGATGTACTATGTGTAAATAACCATAAAATTGTAATAATTTGGCGTTTATCTACACTTAGATAAACCTTGCTACTAAAGTGAAATCGAAAAACTGAGACCATAGTCATACCATACAAGCTTTCACAACCGGTATTTGCGCCCTTGATGAATGTTGTTTTATCAGCACTAACCCGTAAAGTCCCAGGTAACAGTTTCAAACTTTAACAACAGCTAGCAGAACTGTTCGTACGTATCCACGCAGAGCATTCCCTCGGTCCGGTGAACCATCTAATTCTTTTCTCCTATACTTTGGCTTTATCAATGCTTACATAGAGACGGTAGAAATTAAAAAGCAAAATAAACAACTTTTACAGAAAAAAATTAAACTTAACTCCGCCCAAACAGGCTATACAGGTCCAACGACACCGACCGGCCGCCATGTCATCCTCAGATCACAGGCGTCACTGGATGCGGATATGGAGGCGCACGTGGTGAGCACACCGCTCTCCCGGTCCTGTGTCAGTTTAGGAGCCGTAGCCGCTACTTCTCAGTCAAGTAGTTCCTCGGTTTGCCTCTCAAGGACTCAGTGCATCCCGCTGGCGAACAGCGCTCAGCAGATCGGATGGTGACCCATCCAAGTGCTAGCCCACCCCGACTGTGCTTAACTTCGGTGAGCTGACGGGAACCGGTGTTACCACTGCGGCGAGGCCGTTGGCCTTTACTGAAAAAACAAGAGTTGAAATTAGATAAGTTGTGGTCTTTAGTGTCAAATAAATCAAATTGTGCCAAGTCTTCCCCACTACGTCGGTACGGTGACTCCGCGATCGTAAACAGGGAAAATTCCGTAAATGGGTATAAACAGTGCGGCTTGCGGTGTTTACTTAAGTTTGAAACTGCTTGTTGGACCTTTATAGCTCTCGATGATGTGTGCAGCTATAGGAGACGAAATATGCATTGGAACGCGGCCAAATGCTCATAGAACAAATTTCACCTAAATCAAATGGTTCAAATGGCTCTGAGCCCTATGGGGCTTAACATCTGAGGTCATCAGTCCCAAGCCTAGAACCGCACGGCCACATCGGCCGGCAAATTTCACCTAATAATAAATTATTATTATTCACATTGTAACTCGACGCTACCTTAAATTACTTAAAAAGTACGTCAATCGGACAAGTTAAGTAGGGGTTACAACAGAATCACAAAGGAAATTATTCTTATCATGTACCTATTATCCAGTTTGTTCTCTGCTTCCCGAAATGGGGAATTGTGGCTATCCATTGTCTATAAAATAAAGTCACTATGCAATTAAGCTCGCCCGGTTAGCCGAGCGGTCAAATGCACGGCTTTCCAGATTGGGAAGGAGCGCCGGCCCCCGGCACGAATCCGCCGGCGGACTTGTGTCGAGGTCCGGTGAGCCGGCCGGTCTGTGGATGGTTTTTAGGCGGTTTTCCATCTTCCTCGGCGGAAGCCATGCCGGCTGGTTCCCCTTATTCTGCCTCAGCTACACTATGTCGACGATTGCCGCGCAAACGAGTTCTCCACGTACGCGTACATCACCATTATTCTACCATGCAAACATAGGGGTTACACTCGTCTGGTGTGAGACGTTAACTGGGGTGGGAGGGGGGGGGAGAGGTTTGAGGGTGGAGGGTCCACCGGGGGCCGAACCGCACAATAACCATGAAAGAGCGGTTTGGTGTGGTGTGGGGCAGCGGAGGGGTGAAGCGGACTGCAGTAGTCGTCGTGGGGTTGTGAACCACTGCGGCTGCGGCGGGGACGGAGCCTCTCCGTCGTTTCTAGGTCCCCGGTTAACATACAATACAATATAATACAATACTATGCAATTTAGTTTAGTGCAATTCATGAACCGAAGCAAGTAAGTAGTCCTATTTCATTCTCGTTCAGTATAAACAATGGTTCGCGTAAGGATTTGCCACTTACATGAATTTTACAACTTCGCCTATATTAATCTGCACAAATGTTGCTATTAATAAATTCACCATCACAAAGTAACCAACACTCTCTTCGATCACTACAAATCGCTATACGGTGTTCGGTGCTTAAAATAATCCACTGAAATAACTTCTGTCCGTTAATTATTATTACAGCTTACGTATACGATACGATTCAGGAAGGTCATTGACTACCCTCTCCGTTCGCCAAATCCCGCGCAAAGTCCCACTGTCGACGAAACATGGTAGTAGCTGCGGTTGGCACGAAGCACAATCTTCCAGAATGTACCAGAGAAGCTGGATATTCACAGCCCCGGAGTCGAGCAGCTGTGTCGATCAAGTGTGAGGGTAACGATAACGCTGCCCTTGGAAAGCGCCACAGTAAAGAGAAAGGCGTGTGAAAATTTTTGAGGCTCAAAAGTTTTTCATAATATGTGGCCATCCAAATAGGCCCTAGGAAAATGATAAACAGTGTCACTATACCGCTTTCGATAGTTATGTGGTTTACTTTCAGTATAATATGACAATTTATAGAGAATAACTATGCTGTTATATCTGACACACCAACTCTCGAGTCTTGGACACATGTTTGTTCTATTAACGTTCAATAGCCCTAATGGGGCTGTAATAATAACACTGCCATATTAATAGGACATGATACAGTGCATAAATAATATACGAACTTTCGTAAGTATTAGGTTACCAGCGGAAAAATGCTCCTATCGCAGCACAAAAAATGCAAATATATTCGTGTTTATTTAAAAGATTCTAATTGAAAAGTAGGATACTCCCTGCCTCATTCTATCTTCCCCAGCACCTTTAAAATTTTTTTCGAAAAATTTAGCAGGCAAACATATTCGCGCTTTTTTTTTTAACACGTAACTCACGTCAAACTCCTACAAGCTCCCGTAACTGTAACTCTCTCATACCCACGAGTCCATCGCTGTAATTCGCTCATACCCATTCACTCTCCGTCGTCCTTTCACGTTGCGTCTCCCCTGGCCTCCACAGTCCACATATCACTATGTTATTGAGTCTTTGTGGTCTTCTTTGGAGAGATGAGTGTGTGATCGCTATTCAAAAATGGTTCAAATGGCTCTGAGCACTATGGGACTTAACATCTATGGTCATCAGTCGCCTAGAACTTAGATCTACTTAAACCTAACTAACCTAAGGACATCACACAACACCCAGTCATCACGAGGCAGAGAAAATCCCTGACCCCGCCGGGAATCGAACCCGGGAACCCGGGCGTGTGATCCCTATTCACCCTTACCCTTCATTTGCCACTATTTTGCAGGAAAAAATGGCGTAAAATTGCCTTGAAATCCATACAGGACTTGTATTGATCCCCTCAGAGACGACTTGAAGCTGTTTTGAATGCCAACGGTTTTCCTACACCGTATCAGGTATGGTAATGTGTTGTGTTTTTTGCTGTTTCCATACTTTCGTCTTCTTCATGTACACATGTTTAGTAGATTGTTTCAGTGACCGCCAAAATTGTAAATAGAAAACACAATTTAGGCAATAATTCGCCTTTTTTCCTATTTAGGATGCGTTTCGGAGACGGATCTGGTACTCAGTTCACATGCATTGCTCCCTGAAAACCAACGATACCGAAATATCTGCAGTTCTGTGCGTCTCTGTTGTAAAGTTTCCTCATGAAGGAAATTATGCCATGTGGTAAGATCACTTTGCCTTCAGGTGGGAGGGGGCGTTCTTTTTTGCAAAGTGCTGATAAAAGAGAAGACGCAGCACAGAGGAATTTGCGCCCCTTTCCTGGTCGGCGTTGATATCTGCGACACCAAGTTATTTACCGCCGCATCAAGCAGCCATAACTTTTCAGCTTATGCCGTCGTCTCCTTAGTGAGCAGAGCACCCTGCCTCGCTGAAAGTGCGTTCCCCGAGGAAAGGAGAAGAAAAAGTATCTTCTCCGAATGATAAGCACGAAAGGAAAATATTCTGACATTCTGGAGGAACATTCTTCGTCACCTGACGCCTTGTGTTTAGCTCACATTAGTCGTTTTAGTGGATCTTGTGGAGATTGGTCTCTAGAATGTAGAAAGAAGTCAAAGAGAGATATTTAATTTGGTCTAAGTGCAATACAGTGAAACGATCTTACATCACTGTATTATAGTGCTAATTATACGTATAAATTAACTTAAAACATTAAATGTAAGAGTTTTTACGCAGATATCCTTCAATGGAGTACCCATGAGGTTAGCCAAGAGCGCTAATGTGATGCTTCCTGGACTCGGGTAGGGGCCCCGGCCCCGAATCGAATACGCCTGGCCAGCCTGGCCCGCTAAGTGAATACCGGACTGGTCCCCACGTTCCAACTCAGTTACACGACTCGCAGACATCTGAACATGTTTTCTCTATTCCATGGATTACACTAGATGCAGACAGCTGGGGTCCACTAGTTCCATCCTGGGGGGTACGGGGTGGCAGCAGGAAGGGCATCCGGCCACCCCTTAAAATTAACCTTGCCAAATCCGTTCCTACGATGCCGGCCCTGCGAGACAGCGGGACAAGGCACCGGCAAAAGAAGAAAGAAGAAGATCCTTTAATGGACTAGAAAAAATTCGGCAAGTTGTTTTATTCGGAGCTGAACTCCACCACATTATGTGTATGACATTTAGTGTGCTCTGGTAGGTTGCTGAACACATAAGTATCCGTGTATCTGATACCTGTCTATAAACATGTTAACCATTTAAAGATTTAGTAGAGGCTTTTTTTTGGTCGTAGTACTGTATTCGCGCTTTTCATTATTTTTTATGGAAAAGTGTTGACAATGACTAAGGACATTAATGAGTGTATATATTGTGAAGTAGCTGTCAAAAATTTTTAAGTGTTTTCTGTAGAATGCTCTAGAATCTACAACAGATACGGTTATAACAGAAAAGGCATCTGTATTCTGAAAATATTATCCCTGAAACTAGAATTTTCTCAGAAAATAATTCTGTAGCTCATTAATGAATGGAAGTATTTAGAATAAAGTATTTTCTTCATTTTTAAATGGCCTATTGCAGTAACCAAGGCGCCTCATTGATCTTAGGCAGATATTGAGTCGTGATCTAGCTGTAATCCTAAAAACTTCACGCTTTCGACATTTTGTGTTTCATTGTTTGAGAAACATATTTTTGTGACTTATAGAGTTCTATGAGAGGTGCTGAACGGTATGTAGCGAGTCCTCGCAAAATTCAATGATAATCCATTTGCCCAAAACCAACTGTAGATGTTTTCGAATATTTAATTAGCTGTATTTTCAAAAAGGGGAATGATACTATTTCTTATTAGTATATTTGTATCATCTGCAAAAATGACACAACTTGCAGGCTCTGCCGTTAGATAGTACAATAAGGTCCCTATTATACACATTATGACAGACCCGGAGACTGCAGGAGTAACCAAAAAACACGGACAGTCCAAAATAGACATATTTTATCGGGATGTGCTATTTACTGCATTTACAAAAACATTCGGCATGACATATTTAAAAGTGCACTGCATTACTTACGTATTACTCGGCGAAAACTGACTACTTAATTACAGAATTACACGTGAAACGCACTAGATTTCGTAATCCTGTTAATCCACCAATTGTGAATAGAAAAATAAATCCTAAACCTCATAATAACGGTGGATTGAATTTGAATTTAGTTCCATATAGTTCACTTTGTGGAAAAAAATATTCCAGATTTTTCTGTTTTCGTTTTACATTCCCCTTTCTCCTGAAGACGATTGCCATTTCCCGTAGAATGAAACCTCCGGTACAGTCGAAGGAAATTGGTCCTGCATGGACTAATAACAGATGAACGCATTTCTGTAGTTTTAATGTTTTCGTTAAGTGATAACCAATAGGCTTTAAGTAACTGAATAAAATCCATTTTGAACCAACGAATTTTTATTTTCTAAACATATATGTCCACCAGTTATGGTCTTGGACAATCTGCACAGTACGTAAGGTCAAAACAGATCAGGTAAAAGTATATTTCATTTCCTTTTAAACTGATATAACAGTACAGCCCGTATTGTATTTGACTGTTGATTGTGAATACTCACGTAGCTTTGAGGTCGTATCAGCCCAAAAGGAACTTGAAATATGCTTTTACCTGATATGTTTTGACGTTACGTACTGTGTAGATTGTCCACGACCGTAACTGGTGGACATGTATCTTTAGAAAATAAACAGTTGATGGTTCAAAGTGGATTTTACGATTACTTAACGGCTGTTCGTACAAATTAAGTTAAACATTAAAAATTCAGACATGTATTCATCTGTTGTAGTACAATGCTGGGTCCGCAGCTCGTGCTCGTGCGGTAGCGTTCTCGCTTCCCACGCCCGGGTTCCCGGGTTCGATTCCCGGCGGAGTCAGGGATTTTCTGTGCCTCGTGATGACTGGGTGTTGTGTGATGTCCTTAGGTTAGTTAGGTTTAAGTTGTTCTAAGTTCTAGGGGACTGATGACCATAGATGTTAAGTCCCATAGTGCTCAGAGCCATTTGACAACGCTGGACTTCCATCGACTGTACCGACGGTTTGGCACATAGAACTTCTGTAGCTCGGTATGCGTGGCAACGGATTCTTTAATCGCCTTATATCCGATATCTTCCTCTACCGAACACGCTTTATCCACTGTATCCACATTGTTTTGCTGCTAAAATCGTCATTTCATAGGTATCGCTGTTTTACCAGCTGCGAATGTATTCGTCAGTTACGTCTTCACAGCCAGGAATTTGTATTCTAAACTAAAATAACTGCTGAGCCAAAGCCATTATGACCACCTACTTAATAACGTGTGGGTCACTTTTGGAACGCAATGCAGTAGCGATTCTGCGTGGCATGGATTTGCCAAGTCATTGGTAGGTTTCCGCAGGTATGCGACGCCAGATGTCTACGTATAAGCCATGCAATTCCCGTAAATTACGAGCCGGTGGTTTGACGCCCATATTTTTTTCAGATTTGTTCCATCGCGTTCACGTCAAGAAAATTCAGTGCCCAACACATCAACATGAGTTCACAACTGTATTCCTCAAACCACTGTGGCACGAGTCTGATATTGTGACTAATACGCAGGTGCTGAGTTCGAGCTGGCCGCGGTGGTCTCGCGGTTCTAGGCGCGCAGTCCGGGACCGTGTGACTGCTACGGTCGCAGGTTCGAATCCTGCCTCGGGCATGGATGTGTGTAATGTCCTTAGGTTAGTTAGGTTTAAGTAGTTCTAAGTTCTAGGGGACTGATGACCTCAGCTGTTAAGTCCCATAGTGCTCAGAACCATTTGAACCATTTTGCTGAGTTCGATATACAAAGATTCGCGCCTGGGTAAAAAACCCCAACAACTTCAGTACAGGCCTGGGAAGGCCGAACGGTACCGACAGTTTTTGTGGCAACAGCCGCTATATCTCAGTCAAGTAGTTCCTCAACTGGCTTCACAAGGGTTGGTGCATCCCGCTTGGCAACAGCGCTCGGCAGACCCGGACGGTCACACATTCTATTGCAAGCCAAGCCCGGCACCACTTAACTTCAGTGATCTGACGGGAACCGATGTTACAACTGCGACAAGGCCGTTGGCAAGTTTAATACAGATAATATAAGAAACGCATTGCTCAGTTTCTTGATGAAACACTTCCAGTGGTTTTAAGTCGACATTTCAGTGTTGGGCTAGAATGGCAGATACGTAAAATTAATAACTTGGTCCCAGTCTTAAGAACCACGCGATTGGAATCTGTCTCTAAATACAATCACAGTAATGAGGGTTGGGTTGGGGTTGTTTGGGGAAGGAGACCAGACAGCGAGGTCATCGGTCTCATCGGATTAGGGATGGATGGGGAAGGAAGTCGGCCGTGCCCTTTCAAAGGAACCATCCCGGCATTTGCCTGCAGCGATTTAGGGAAATCACGGAAAACCTAAATCAGGATGGTCGGACGCTGGATTGAACCGCCGTTCTCCCGAATGCGAGTCCAGTGTCTAACCACTGCGCCACCTCGCTCGGTCACAGTAATGAGCCGAGACACCAAAGTCCGAGAGGTCCAGAGCATCGGGAAGTCAAGTCTCTATGTAGTCAAGACGAAACAGTTGGCAGTTCCACATAGCTCAGGAAGGTGACGATCAAAGGTTGGCTAGTTGACTGCAGCTCAGCCCAAGGTCGGCGTTGAAACTGCAGGATGATGGACGCTTCAACGATGAGTAACTATTGGCGTGGTTGGCGTAGGGTCAGTATACTCTCGATGTGAACTGCCGCTCCGTGCTTTTGCGCCGCCATAAATTATGTTGCAGTCTACAGATACGTCACCACCTACTTGCGGACGCTTGACAGTGAAGGTAAAATACACTCCTGGAAATGGAAAAAAAGAACACATCGACACCGGTGTGTCAGACCCACCATACTTGCTCCGGACACTGCGAGAGGGCTGTACAAGCAATGATCACACGCACGGCACAGCGGACACACCAGGAACCGCGGTGTTGGCCGTCGAATGGCGCTAGCTGCGCAGCATTTGTGCATCGCCGCCGTCAGTGTCAGCCAGTTTGCCGTGGCATACGGAGCTCCATTGCAGCCTTTAACACTGGTAGCATGCCGCGACAGCGTGGACGTGAACCGTATGTGCAGTTGACGGACTTTGAGCGAGGGCGTATAGTGGGCATGCGGGAGGCCGGGTGGACGTACCACCGAATTGCTCAACACGTGGGGCGTGAGGTCTCCACAGTACATCGATGTTGTCGCCAGTGGTCGGCGGAAGGTGCACGTGCCCGTCGACCTGGGACCGGACCGCAGCGACGCACGGATGCACGCCATGACCGTAGGATCCTACGCAGTGCCGTAGGGGACCGCACCGCCACTTCCCAGCAAATTAGGGACACTGTTGCTCCTGGGGTATCGGCGAGGACCATTCGCAACCGTCTCCATGAAGCTGGGCTACGGTCCCGCACACCGTTAGGCCGTCTTCCGCTCACGCCCCAACATCGTGCAGCCCGCCTCCAGTGGTGTCGCGACAGGCGTGAATGGAGGGACGAATGGAGACGTGTCGTCTTCAGCGATGAGAGTCGCTTCTGCCTTGGTGGCAATGATGGTCGTATGCGTGTTTGGCGCCGTGCAGGTGAGCGCCACAATCAGGACTGCATACGACCGAGGCACACAGGGCCAACACCCGGCATCATGGTGTGGGGAGCGATCTCCTACACTGGCCGTACACCACTGGTGATCGTCGAGGGGACACTGAATAGTGCACGGTACATCCAAACCGTCATCGAACCCATCGTTCTACCATTCCTAGACCGGCAAGGGAACTTGCTGTTCCAACAGGACAATGCACGTCCGCATGTATCGCGTGCCACCCAACGTGCTCTAGAAGGTGTAAGTCAACTACCCTGGCCAGCAAGATCTCCGGATCTGTCCCCCATTGAGCATGTTTGGGACTGGATGAAGCGTCGTCTCACGCGGTCTGCACGTCCAGCACGAACGCTGGTCCAACTGAGGCGCCAGGTGGAAATGGCATGGCAAGCCGTTCCACAGGACTACATCCAGCATCTCTACGATCGTCTCCATGGGAGAACAGCAGCCTGCATTGCTGCGAAAGGTGGATATACACTGTACTAGTGCCGACATTGTGCATGCTCTGTTGCCTGTGTCTATGTGCCTGTGGTTCTGTCAGTGTGATCATGTGATGTATCTGACCCCAGGAATGTGTCAATAAAGTTTCCCCTTCCTGGGACAATGAATTCACGGTGTTCTTATTTCAATTTCCAGGAGTGTAGTAACGGTGATACAAACGCCGCGGTCGTGAATGTGTGCTCTGCTGGTAGTGCACCGGTAAAATCCAGCGGCTGGTGTCTGAGGTTTCGTGGACATCAAATCGGCCTGTATGGTCATGGTCCGGAAAATTTACGAACGTGGGAGGCGAGAGTGTTTGGTGTTTCGCTTGCAGGCGCTTTTACTTGTTGCAGCAGATGACCCACCCGCTGGACATAACTGTGTAGTTTAGTTGATGTCTGGTTTGTTAAGGGCCGAAGCACAGCACTGTCAAAGCTTTCCTGATGCAAGATGTCATCGCCGCCGCGTAGTAGTCAGGTGTCAAGGTGTGCATGTTGGCAGCAATAATGTTCACGGAGCACTGAGCATTCACGTTGATCAATATATTGTCTGTCACAGAGCCCCATGTTTGATAATGTGCGCTTGACATTGGGCTTCAAAACTCTTGTGTCTCCACTAACATTGAACACTGTCAGCAGGTCTGCCACAGATCGAAGGATATCTCGCTTTACAGAGCGGCAGTGCCTCTGACCACGATGGTCCATGATGAGGCAGGGACGCCCAACACCTTGTCTCCTCGTTGTTTCACCAGTCTTCATCCACTTTCGATAGATGCTCATGACAGTAGCAACGTGAACAGTCGACTAGCTTGGCCGTTACCGACGCGCTAGTTTCTAGGCCTGCTGTATGGTCGCTAGAATGATTCCCCATTCGTCTCTGCTCCGCTTGTATACTTTCCTGGCAGTCTCACGCTCCTTCAGAGCCACCAGCAGTGGTCATACTGTTTTGGCTCATCAGTGTATGGCGTAAAGTATCTGATCACAGGTCCAAACACCCTACATAATGTGAAATTGACCACATCATGTAACTAGAGGCGGATCTGCCGGTATAAAAGGAGGCTGTGAGTATTGTGTTGCCAATAGAGAAGCAGTAACAGAATTGGTCTGTCTGGCGAGCACAATGACTTTGAACGTGAACCAGTCCTTGGACATCACCTGAGCAACAAAGCCAACATTTTTCCAGAATGAGATTTTCACTCTTCAACGGAGTGTGCGCTGATATGAAACTTCATGGCAGATTAAAACTATGTGCCGGACCGAGACTCGAACTCGGGACCTTTGCCTTTCGCGGGCAAGTGCTCTACCAACTGAGTTAACCAAACACGACTCACGCCCCGTCCTCACAGCTTTACTGGCAGAAGTAAAGCTGTGAGGAGGAGCATGCGTCGTGCTTGGGTAGCTCAGTTGGTAGAGCACTTACCCGCAAAAGGCAAAGGTCCCGAGTTCGAGTCTCGGTCCGACACACAGTTTTAATCTGCCAGGAAGTTTCAAAGCCAATATGGTTATTTCATTTAAACCCTTCCAAAGCCGCCCAAGTCGACTGTTGGTGATGTGACCGTCAAGTGGATACATGAAGGAACAACCATGCAGCTAAAACCAGACCAGGCGTACCTCATGTAGTGACGGATAAGGATCTCGAACATTCCTCAGGGTAGTTGTAAAAAATCGCTTGAAATCTGCGGAACCACTCTTGTGTTCCACAGTGCTACCAGCAGTCCAGCTAATACAATGACTCTGCGAAGGAGGTTAAAGACAATTTGGGGGGGAGGGGGGGGGGGGTGTCAAGCCGCTCCTCGTAAGCCACACGTTTCTGTAGTTTATGATAAGTGATGCTTGAGGTGGTGAAAAGAGCGACGCCACCAGACACAGTGGATGACTAGAAACGAGTGATAGGGCTTGATTAATCACGCTACACATTGCGTGAATGCAGGAACGCAGGGGTTGCCTCGAGACCGTTACTTGCCATAACATGTAAGGCAAAAGTGAAGTGTATAGGAGTAGTGTTTTTAGTGGTCAGAGTGTGATTCCCTTACTGTGTTTAAGAAAACTCTGAATGAAGCATATGAACAAATTTTACAGCATTGTGTATTGCGTGCACCAGAGAAATAGTTCGGTGACGAGATGACATCAGCATGAGAACGTACTGTCATAAAGTGGCAGCTGTGAGGCAGCGATTTGTGTACAATAGCACCACTGCAATCGATTGGTCTTTCCAGAGTCCCGCTTTGAACCCAATGGATCACCTTTGAGATGCATTAGAACGTCGACTTCGCTCTGCACTCCAGCGTCCAACATCTCTGGTTTCGGGTCTTGAGAAAGAATGCACTGCTATTCCTCCCACTTATTCACACAGCTCGTTTAATGTGTCCATAGCAGAGGCGTACACACGCTATGTTAATGAACACTAACACATGTCGGGCTGCTTATGACCAGATAGCGTATTTGTGACAATTAGAGTAGTGTAACGGCCAATATTGAGTACAAAACGTGGTTGTTTCCGCTTTTTTTGGCAGTCAGACAAACCATCTTTTTCATTCCGATTGCCATTTCTGGTAGTACTGCTTATTTCAAACAGAAGTATCAACTATAAACATCTACAGAAGAATATTCTCTTTGTCTTGTAACAATTATGGCATTGTGTAAATCATTCACTTTTTAATTACACAGTTTCTAGTTCACACTGTTTGTTTATCTTTTGTGTACCTTTTTAATCCATATTGCTTGTATATTCCCAATGTAAGAACACACCTGCAGCTAGCAAGATTCAGTTAAATATATTATCTGTACTTGCAAATATTTCTATTGTAATACAATGCCTCTCATGCCAAAGATCATGGTGCACCAAGTGTCATATCAATTGTGGACATATTCTTTGTCTCTACATCCAGTGTTTACGTTCTGCGAATTACTGTGAAACCAAGTGCAGTTACCAGTAAATACTATGTATACTTGTACACACCTGATAATGTACATTATCGGAATGGGTTTTCTATAGGTACCACGACGCAGAGCACTGTAAGTACCCAAAACGTAATGTTCCCACTTCATAAACGTTTCGTCGCCGTTTACTAAATTTCCGTCATTTTCTCCAGCCGCATCACTAGAGCATCCCGTTAGACTTGGTCCACCTCCATCTGATGATGAGCCTGCAGTGGCTCGGAAACTGGTTAATTCTACAATAAGTTGTGTCTAAAATCCAAAAAAAGCGGCTGGTTGCATGTTTATATCCAGATAAATTACCAATAAAAAAGCCGCTAATCCAAGCATCAAGTGAGTTCGAACGGGGTCCAGTTTACACAATACACGAAAAATTACAAAACTAGGTACGACTCCGAGAGTAACATAGGAATTTTTTGACACGGTGTAAAGTAGTACTGAAGTTGTTCTGTGTCCACCAGAAGTAGAGTACGCTACCAGTCTATCACTTTCCTCTAACGCAACCCCACCTCGTAAGCCTATGAGGGATAGTCTCAATGCTACCAGTCACTATTTCTTAGAAAACGAAGTCTAGTTTGCGGAAAAGTGGTTATACTAAGGCTATTCTATGTGTTGGGTTGGTGCAAAAGTTCGTAGCAGTTTTCCAAAAGTGTACTAAACGCAACAGATACACATAAATCAGACTTTAGTCACCAATAGTATATTCCCCTTCAATATTTACAATTGTCTGCCAACGCTGGGCTAACTTTTCGGTTCCGCAGTTGTAGAAATCACTTGGTTTTTGGGCGAAGGACTCGTCGAGCCACGTTCGGAGCGCATTTTCGGCTGGAAAGAAATTTTTTCGAAGGTTATTCGATAGAGTGCGGAAAAGGTGAAAAATCTAAGGGCGCAAGATCTGGTGAATCAGGTGGATGTGGAATAATTTCCCAATTCAACTCCTGTATAGTGTTTTTTGTCAGTCTAGCAGAATGCGTGTGTGCGTTATTGTGAAGCAGCATCACTTCACGCAGTCTTCCTGGTCGTTGTTCTTGGACTACGTCTGTAACACGTCTCAGTTGTTGACAATAAATGTCAGCATCGATGGTTAATCTCGGGGAAGCAATTCGTAGTGCACCACATCGTCTCTGTTCCACGGGTGCGTAACATTTTCTTTTGTGAATGCGAGCAGATCTTTATACAGCAAGATGCTTTGTTAAGGGCTCAACCATTTTTTTCTTTTCCTTATGTTAGGGTAAAGGCACAATTTTTCGTTACCAGTAACAGTGCTAGGAATGGTTCGGTGTTGATCACGAGCCAGTAGATGAGGACGAAACACAGATACACATATGACCACCCGCTGACTTTTGTGATTTGGGCTGCGTGTATGTGGTACCCATTCATCGCCGGCCCGAGTGGCCGAACGGTTCTAGGCACTACAGTCTGGAACCGCACGACCGCTACGGTCACGCATGGGTGCGTGTGATGTCCTTAGGTTAGTCAGGTTTAAGGTTAGGGGACTGATGACCTTAGAAGTTAAGTCCCATAGTGCTCACAGCCATTTGAACCCATTCATCCGATTTTTGAACCTTCTCCATTGCATGCAAGTGTCGGGCGATGCTGGAACGATCACAGTTCATCACATTTGACAGTTCTCGAGTATACTCACGTGGATCATTTTAGATTAATACGTTTAAACGATCTTCATCAAATCTCGAAGGTTTTCCTGGACGTGGAGAGTCACTATTGTCGAAAACATTCTCGTTAAAACGAGAATACCCTTTTCTTGCAGTGCTGTGTCCAATGGCATTATCCCCACGTACAACGCAAGTGTTTCTGGATGCCTCAGCTGCTGTCTACCTTCTATTGAACTCGAACAGTAGAATATGTGGGAAATGTTCAGACGTCTTCAATTGGCACTCCATTTTCTAGTATCCACAGCTCCACTCAGCATTTCCAAATGACAATATGTGAACTCAGATAACAACAACGAACTACAAATAAAAATGACAATCGGTGAATAAACTCATAGCAACCGGACACCAGCATGCAAAACAAATACGTCGTGAACTTATTTATGCAACCGCCTAATAGCTGCGTGAAATCTTTTACGTGCGCTACTAGCGAGGGGTTGTCCAGATTCAAAATCAGGTCACATCTGCCGAAGCCACTCCCATGAGACGGGAGCTAGTTGGTCGTCAGCTGCCTTAAACGTTTCACAGGTTGTAATTAGCTGGGAGCAAGTCGGCGGGAACTCGTCGGCCGCGATCCGGCGCGCCGGCTGGCGCCGACAAAGGCTCAGGTAATGGCTTATGCCACACGCAGGCGCGGCCCGCCGCTGCCGCTGTACAGAGCAGAACCGAGGGCCCACTTTTGTTCCGCCCGGGGAAACGCTCACTGCCCGCCAACTTGGGCGCTGCGCACTTTCTGCCCGTCCACCTCAAAACTGAGAGAGCTTTTCACCTCCCGCCGCGGAAATTTTCGCAAATTGCTTAAACTGTCAGCTCCCGGCAGCTCGGAAATTTCACAACTCCTGATTTTGACAAACACGGAGGAGTAGTGCTGAAAAGTACTTTCTGCTGCGAATGGCGGTATGAATCCGGGGCCAGATTTGCGCCTTACTCCAGTTAGGCATAGGTATGGACGATAAACATCGATTCATTAAAACCACTCTGCAACTTAACTTCTCCAGCAGTCGTTACTGCCAAAAATTTGATGCAGTGGGCTGGCGTTGCAAGTGGACATATACACATTAGGCACTGTGCGTGTAGCTAGGTGGTTCCGTCTAGTAGACCGGTCGCCGAGTGCAAATCTTTTTAGTTGACGCCCCTTCGGTGACCTGCGTCTTGATAAGTATGAAATGTCGATAAAGACAACACAACACCCAATCCCCGAACTGAGAAAATCTCCGACCCTCCGGAATCGAACGAAGGGCCCTCGCATGGGGTTGGGGAGCTCTGGTCACTTTTTTTGTTTTACTATCAGATTTACTTGGAACTTTCATTAACATTCAGACGACCATACTCAAAATCATCATGTAACATGAGCTGCAAGCTGAGAAAATAAATAATTACTAGTAACAAAACAAGAGGAAAATTTCTGAGTAACCAGATAACTAACCCAGAGCCTTTATTTCTTGATTTTTATTTTTTTAATTTCTTTTTAATAAGGAAGAAAAATGGACAAAATAAGGCTTCACGTGACTGGTCACCAGATACAGGGAAGAATCAAAGACCGCAGAGGAGCTTGACGAACACCCTGTTGCTGTTGATTAAAAAAATTATATTTACAAAAAGCACTCGATAACGAAGGAGCCGAGCCACTTCCAGCACGTGGTCCCCAGATACTGGTGAAAGACACGTGGATCAGGGTTGTTCCCTCCTTCAACGACGTAGTGAAGGTAATGACCCAATCAATCAGCTATGGCAACGGACACTTCACCCACACATATTGCACGGTCTTATACTCGTTGACTGCACTCCTCTTGACCGTACACTCCAATGAGGATCACTACAGAAGATAGGTGAGGTGCTTGGCCACTGGCAATAAGTACTCAAATATTTTATGGGACGTAAGGCACATTTTTATTTAACGCGAGAAATATCATTGAGAGATATCTACCAGTCGTATTCACATTGCTTTTGGGCAATAATCAGACACAAATGAAGTAAAATAAAATAGGGGCAGTTTAGAATACGCTTTCACACTATTCGGTAGTCCTCTTAGCCCATCTAACTCATTTTTCAAATTTTTATTTTCTTCCTAATTTTCGCTTTAATATTCTCATGCAATGTTTAAGGGTTGGACAAAAATATGGAAACGTCGCAAGAAATGCATGCTTCAATGTAAATGCTGATGCTAACCAAACCTGCAGGTTATTCTATTGTATCTGACCACAAATGGTACCTGCGGCGGCCAATACAGTGTTCTATGTAGTAGTAAGTGCTTTAAAAAAAATGGCGTGTGACGAGGGCCTCCCGTCGGGTAGACCGCTCGCCTGGTGCAAGTCTTTTCACTTTGACGCCACTTCGGCGACTTGCGCGTCGATGGGGATGAAATGATGATGATTAGGACAACACAACACCCAGTCCCCGAGCGGAGAAAATCTCCGACCCAGCCGGGAATCGAACCCGGGCCCTTACGATTGACAGTCTGTCGCGCTGACCACTTTTTTTTTTTCCTTGCATTTTGTTCGTTATTGATCGTTGTGTTTGGTCGTTGCGGACGTTATAAGACATCCTGTTCAAGTTCGGTGGTTGATCATTCCACTCAGTTTTTTATTACAGAGACCAACCGGCTCTCTGAACCAATCAGCTACCGGGGGCGGACAGTAAGTGCATTACGTCGGAGCTACGTGAGTTCTACCGTGGGCAAATTGTTGGTGCCCGTAGGGTGGATACTTCCGTAACCAGAATAACCCCTTCCCCGTGACCAACCTTTTGTACTGGTGGGTCTCCCTTTCGTCTAGTGTTCCGTACCCCATTACCTTGGGGCGCCTTCATACTTTCGATCAAGTAGTTTACCGTGCCGCTGCTGTAATCATTAGATACTGTCTGCCTGGTATCAGATGGTTGAAAAAGCTAGATGCGTTCTTAACTCAATTTTTATTCTGATTTCAGAAGCATTCTCACCTTTTTTTCGAGTACCATTTTTTCATAATACAATAAATTATATTTCATTTTTAATTGAAGGGATTTTATTAGGACAGCAACCTGGGTACACGAAATTGTCCTGGTTTTATCTGACTGATATCTGGGCAAAGTAAATGCACTGAGATGTAAAGATTTGTCCAAACCAGAGACATTTAGTGCCTCGGACTTTTGTACGAACCGCTTGTAGGCCCAATAAAATATTGCTTCCACCAACACATATCAAATGGGGTTTGATGATGTCGTGGCAAGGGCTCTTCCGTAAAATGGAACTGTTTTCTGTATCTTTTTATGAAATTTCCCTTAATAAATTAAAAAGGTGAAACCTGCAATTTTTTTTGGTCTTCGCATTCACAAGTCGATAAAGGAATGTTAGAGAAAAAGATCTGTGTAACCCATTTTGGTCCGTTACTGCAAAATTTCTAGTGAATAAAAAACACCTAAATTTAAAGAACATTGTCAAAACCATGGAAAATTTCAAGAAATTGGAATGTAATATGATTTCAAAGGTCCACTTCCTGGACTTAGGTGTTAACTACTTCCCTGAAAATGTGGAACATTACAATGAAGAGGAAGGAGACCGTTTTTCACCATTACAATAAGGAGATGGAGGAAAGATACCAGGGAAGATGGAATTAAAGTGTGATGGCCGACTGTTGTTGGATGGAGGGCTCTGCGAGGAAATCAGTGTAGAAAAAGTTTGAAAATTAAATGGAAGAAAGTGCTCGTAATTTTGCTAGAAGAATAGTTTGCAGTATTTTTAGTGCGTAGATCAGTAATTATAAAGATACAGATTGCGATTGACATTTTACTTAAATATTTGTGTTCAAATTTCCTAACTATTAAAATATGAATCTTGTTTTGTGAAAATGAAAGTAATATTCAGAATCAGCGTTATCATCAGACACATATTTTTGCGAAATCATCTCACAAAAATTTTCAAAATGAAGGCTTATGTTAAGCCTTCCGGTAACACTTCACAACTGCCGTTTACTGTAATGCCCACATCTTCAGCCAAACGAAAAGTTCCGCATTAACCTCCTAAAACGAAAAGTTTATAATAGGTACGAGTAAGTGATGCAGTAGCGCTCTGTAGCCAACGGCCCTACCATGTTGGATGGACTGGTTCTCACCCATTCATAGAAGTAATGCCACGCCGGACTCGGTTAATACTTGGAAGGGTGACCGACAGGGAACAGATTAGGTCGTTGGATCAGGGACAAGTATGTGCCGAAGAGGACTGTAATTGAAAGACTTGCATCAGGTGTTTGAGCTATACGAGAGTGTTGTTATTATCAACCCTGTAGAACAAAATGAAGTATTTGTAAGCAACAGAAGAGTGATTTTTAATTAACACCACAAGACCACTGAAGACCATGACGTGACCTTTTCTAAAACTGAGTGCAGTGGATAGTTTCATCTTCATCTTCATTTACATCTACAACCTCAACTACATCACTACTCTACACCAGCCGCTGTGGACGAGCGGTTCTAGGCGCTTCAGTCTGGAACCGCGCGACCACTACGACCGCAGATTCGAATCCTGACTCGGGCATGGATGTGTATGTTGTCCTTAGGTTAGTTAGGTTTAAGTAGCTCTAAGTTCTAGGGAATTGATGACCTCAGATGTTAAGTCCCATAGTGCTCAGAGCCATTTGAACTATTTTGACTACGGTCGCAGGTTCGAATCCTGCCTCGGGCTTGGATGTATGTGATGTCCTTAGGTTAGTTAGATTTAAGTAGTTCTAAGTTCTAGGGGACTGATGACAACAGCAGTTGAGTCCCATAGTGCTCAGAGCCATTTGAACCATTTTTTTGAACTACTCTGCAATTCACGCTTAAGTGCCTGGCAAACGGTTGTTCGAAGCACCTTCACACTATTTCCCCACCGTTCCACTCTCTAACAGCGCGTGCGAAAAATGAACATTTAAATCTTTGCGTACGAACTCTGATTATCTTATTTTATTATGATGATAATTTTTTCCTGTGTATTTAGGCGACAGTAAAATATTTTCACATTCAGGGGAGAAAGTTGTAGATTGAAATTCCGTGAAAAGGTCTCATTGCAACAAGAAACGCCATTTTTAAAATGATTGCCACACCAGCTCGGTTATCATATCCGGGAAATTCTCTCCCTGTCTAGCGATAACACAAAACTAGCGTCCTTCCTGGGACATTTTTGATGTCCTCCTTCAATCCTATTAGCCAAAGATCCCATACCGCTCAGCACTATTCTAGCAGACGACAGACAAGCGTAGTGTAGGCAGTTTCTACGGTAGACATGTTGCAACCTTTAAGTGTCTTTGATTTTACCCACCCCACAATATTATCTGTGCGATCGTTCCAGTTTAAGTTATTAGTAATTGCATTTCCTAGGTATTTAGCTGACTTTATAGCCTTTGAAGCTTTACTGTATGGTTAAATGATGATGGCGTCCACTTGGGTAAAATATTCCGGACGTAAAATAGTCCCCCATTCGGATCTCCGGCGGGGACTACTCAAGAAGACGTCGTTATCAGGAGAAAGAAAACTGGCGTTCTACGGATCGGAGCGTGGAATTTCAGAGCCCTTAATCGGGCAGGTAGGTTAGAAAATTTAAAAAGGGAAATGGATAGGTTAAAGTTAGATATAGTGGGAATTAGTGAAGTTCGGTGGCAGGACGAACAAGACTTTTGGTCAGGTGAATAAAGGGTTATAAATACAAAATCAAATAAGAGTAATGCAGGAGTATGTTTAATAATGAATAGAAAAACAGGAGTGCGGGTAAGCTACTAAAAACAGCATAGTGAACGCATTATTGTCGCCAAGATACACACGAAGCTCACGCCTACTACAGTAGTACAAGTTTATATGCCAACTAGCTCTGCAGATGATGAAGAAATTGATGAAATGTATGATGAGATAAAAGAAATTATTCAGGTAGTGAAGGAGACGAAAATTTAATAGTCATGGGTGACTGGAATTCGATAGTAGGAAAAGGAAGAGAAGGAAACTTGGTAGGTGAATATGAATTGGGGGGCATTCTGAAAGAGGAAGCCGCCTGGCAGAATTTTGCACAGAGCATAACTTAATCATAGCTAACACTTGGTTCAAGAATCATAAAAGAATATTTTATACATGGAAGAAGCCTGGAGATACTGACAGTATTCACATAGATTATATAATGGTAAGACAGAGATTTAGGATACAGGTTTTAAATTGTAAGACATTTCCAGGGACAGATGTGGATTCTGACCACAATCTATTGGTTATGAACTGTTGATTAAAACTGAAGAAACTGCAAAAAGGTGGGAATTTAAGGAGATGGGACCTGGATAAACTGACTAAACCACAGGTTGTACAGAATTTCAGGGAGAGCATGAGGGAACAACTGACAAGAAGGGGGGAAAGAAATACAGTAGAAGAAGAATGGGTAGCTTTGAGGGATGAAGTAGTGAAGGCAGCAGAGGATCAAGTAGGTAAAAAGACGAGGGCTAGTAGGAATCCTTGGGTGACAGAAGAAATATTGAATTTAATTGATGAAAGAAGAAAATATAAAAATGCAGTAAATGAAGCAGGCAAAAAGGAATACAAACGTCTCAAAAATGAGATCGACAGGAAGTGAAAAATGGCTAAGCAGGCATGGCTGGAGGACAAATGTAAGTATCTAGAGGCTTAACTCACTAGGGGTAAGATAGATAATGCCTACAAGAAAATTAGAGACCTTTGGAGAAAAGAGAACCAATTGCATGAATATCAAGAGCTCAGATGGAAACCCAGTTCTGAGCAAAGAAGGGAAAGCAGAAAGGTGGAAGGAGTATATAGAGTGTCTATACAAGGGCGATGTACTTCAGGGCAATATTATGGAAATGGAGAGGATGTAGATGAAGATGAAATGGGAGATATTATACTGCGTGAAGAGTTTGACAGAGCACTGAAAGACCTAAGTCAAAACAAGGCCCCGGGAGTAGACAACATTCCATTAGAACTACTGACAGCCTTGGGAGAGACATTCCTTACAAAACTCTACTATCAGACGAGCAAAATGTGTGAGACAGGCGAAATACCGTCAGACTTCAAGAAGAATATAATAATTCCAATCCCAAAGAAAGCAGGTGTTGACAGACGTGAAAATTACTGAACTATCAGTTTAATAAGTCGCAGCTGCAAAATACTAACGCGAATTCTTTACAGACGAATGGAAAAACTGATAGAAGCCGACCTTGGGGAAGATCAGTTTGGATTTCATAGAAATATTGGAACACGTGAGGCAATACTGACCCTACGACTTATCTTAGAAGCTAGAAAGAGAAAAGGCAAACCTACGTTTCTAGCATTTGTAGACTTAGGGAAAGCTTTTGACAATCTTGACTGGAATACTCTCTTTCAAATTTTGAAGGTGGCAAGGGTAAAATACACAGAGCGAGAGGCTATTTACAATTTGTACAGAAACCAGATGGCAGTTACAAGAGTCGAGTGGCACGAAATGGAAGCAGTGGTTGGGAAGGGAGTGAGACAGGGTTGTAGCCTCTCCCCAATGTTATTCAATCTGTATATTGAGCAAGCGGTAAAGGTAACAAAAGAAACATTCGGAGTAGGTATTAAAATCCATGGAGAAGAAATAAAAACTTTGAGGTTCGCCGATGACATTGTAATTCTGTCAGAGACAGCAAAGGACTTAGAAGAGCAGTTGAACGGAATGGACAGTGTCTTGAAAGGAGGGTATAAGATGAACATCAACTAAAGCAAAACGAGGATAATGGAATGTAGTCGAATTAAATCGGGTGATGCTGAGGGTATTAGATTAGTAAATGAGACGCTTAAAGTAGTAAAGGAATTTTGCTGTTTGGGGAGCAAAATAACTGATGATGGTCGAAGTAGAGAGGATATAAAATGTAGACTGGCAATGCCAAGGAAAAATTTGTTAACATCTAGCATAGATTTAAATGTCAGGAAGTCGTTTCTGAAAGTATTTGTATGGAGTGTAGCCATGTATGGAAGTGAAATATGGACGGGAAATAGTTTGGACAAGAAATAGAAGCCTTCGAAATGTGGTGCTACAGAAGAATGCTGAAGATTAGATGGGTATATCACATAACTAATGAGGAGGTATTGAATAATAATTGGGGATAAGAGGAGTTCGTGGCACAACTTGACTAGAAGAAGGAATCGGTTGGTTGGACATATTCTGAGGCACCAAGGGATCACCAATTTAGTATTGGAGGGCAGCGTGGAGGGTAAAAATCGTAGAGGGAGACCAAGAGATAAATACTCTAAGCAGATTCAGAAGGATGTAGACTGCAGTACGTACTGGGAGATGAAGCAGCTTGCACAGGATAGAGTAGCATGGAGAGCTGCATCAAACCAGTCTCAGGACTGAAAACCACCACAACAACAACAACAAATCTGTGTGATTTATCGTGTAACCGAAATTTAACGGACGGCTTTTCGTACTCATGTGGATGACCACACACTTTTCTGTTTTATTAGAAAATTGCCAAATCTCGCACAATACAGATATCGTGCGTAAGTCATTTTGCAATTGTTTTTCATCTTATGATGACTTTACTGGGTGGTAAATGGCAGCATTATCTACAAACAATCTAAGAGGTTGCTCTTACGGCCTCCTAAATCGCTTATACTGATTACGGACAGCTGAGGACTTGTAACACTTCTTGGGGAACAACAGATATCACTTCCGTCTGACTCGATGATTTACCGTCTGCGACCTTTCTAACAGGAAATCGGGAATCCAGTCGCACTGTTGAAATGATATTCCATAGGCACGCAATTTGCTGAGAAGGCTCTTGGAAGGAACGGCGACAAAATCCTTATTGGAAATCCCGAAATATGGTATTAATTTGAAATCCCTTGTCGATAGTGCTCATTACTTCGCGCGAGTAAAGAGCTAGTTTTTTTTTTTCACGAGAAAGATATTTTTTCTAAATCCGTGCTGACTATGCGTCATTAGACCGCAAGCTTCGAGGTGACTCATAACGGTCGAGCACAATACACGTTCAAAGTCCTACTGCAAATCGACGTCATTGATGTTGGTCTATAATCAAGTGCTTTGCTCTTGTCTTCTTTCTTGACCTGTACAGCTTTCCAATCTTTCGGTACAGATCCTTCGCCGAACAGCTGGTTGTTTATTAGCACTAAGTATGGAGCTATTGTATCAGCATATTATGAAAAGAACCCAATTGTCTGGGGCGAAAGGCTTCGATACACCGAGCATAACTACTTCTAAATCACTAATGTTGGCAGTTGTTCTTTGTTTCTAGTTCTGGAATATTTACTTCGTCTTCAGTGGTGATGGAACTTCTGAAAACGGTGTTTAATAATTCCGCTTTAGTGGTGCTGTCGTAATGTTGCCAGTGGTATCACACAGTGCAGGTATTAATTGTGTCTTACCGCTGGTATATTTTACGTATGACTAGAATTTCTTTGGATTTTTTGTCAGGTATCCAGATAGAGTTTCGTTGTGGACATATTAAAAACGTCTCTCACATTGAAGTCCGCGCTACGTTTCGAACTTCAGTAAAACATGTGTATCTTGAAGATTTTGCGTTCTTTTAAATTTGGCATGCTTTTTTCGTTGCTTCTCTGACAGTGTCCTGTCCTGTTTTGTGTATCATGGCGGATCAGTACTATATTTTATTAATTTATTCGGTATTAAACTCTCAGTTTCCTAAGATATTATTTCTTTGACTTCAAGTCATATCTGGCCTACACTTACATAGGTGGGGAGTTGCGTATTTTTAAGATTTTTAATTTATTTGACTAAAATTTTTGAGGCATGTACACAAAGCGGATATTTCTTACATCTGCTAGAGATTTCTAAAGCACATACTTTAATCGCAGCGGATGCACTGAAGCAGCTGGAAGTGTAATGTCGCAGCAGTATGGAGATCTGCAATAATCACGCTGATGAAATTTTGAAAAATAACCTGGCATGAGTGGGAAGAGATGTCCTCTGGCCTCGGAGTCCTGGCCGAAATTGTTGATTTATGAAAAGCTATTGGCATTGGGTCAGCCAATAACGATCGGGCGCTGAAACGGCCTGATAGTATGAATAAAGCATGCCCTACAGTGCGCGACGGGATCGGTGAAAGCTCTTTTCAGTCGAAGCTCATTTGGTTAAGTTCGATTTCATTGGATTAATCTTCCTTTCATGGCTGCGTTTTGAAAGACGGTAATCAACTCTGCTTTGTAGAGCCAGAAACTGCCAGTTACAGAGTGATGTGAATGTAGAAGTTTCTGTCATGGTCCATGAACGTGATACTCTGATGCAAAATACGTCACTAGGAATAGCGTATACTTTCGCTAGCGAGATGTTTAGCGCTAAGCCATAAATAGCAATTTTGAAATTTGTCTATTTACAAGAAGATCACGAGTAATAGTTGCCGGCCGGAGTGGCCGAGCGGTTCTAGGCGCTACAGTCCTTAGGTTAGTTAGGTTTAAGTAGTTCTAAGTTCTACGGGACTGATGACCTCATAAGTTGAGTTCCATAGTGCTCAAAGCCATTTGAACCATTTGATTTGAACAAAGTCATGGGACAGCGAAATGCACAAATACCAATCGCGGCAGTATCGCGTTCACAAGGTATAAAATGGCAGTGCATTGGCGGAGCTGTCATTTGTTCTCAAGTGATTCATGTAAAAAGATTTCCGAAGTGATTATTGACGCTGGCGGGCATTAACAGACTTTGATAGCGGAATGGTAGTTGTCACTGGACGCATGGGACATTCCATTTCAGAAATCGTTAGGGAATTCAGTATTCCGATATCCACAGTGTCAAGCGTGTGCCAAGAATACCAGATCTCAGGCGTTACCTCTAACTACGGACAACACAGTGGCTGACGGCCTTCACTTAACGACCGAGAGCAGCGCGTTTATATGGAGTTGTCAATGATAGCAGATAAACAACAGTGCGTGAAATAACTGTAGAAATCAACATGGGACGTACAATGAACGTATCCATTAGACAGTGTGGTGAAATCTGGCGGTAAAGGGGTATGGCAGCAGACGATAGACGCGAGTGCCTTAGCTAACAGCACGACATCGCCTCTCATGAGCTCGTTGTGGGGCGGCGTGTTTGTTGAAAATTATTCTTGTTACTGTATAAATGTTCGAAGAATGTTGAATCAGTTCCTATTATTTAGAATGTTACTTAATGCTGTCTTTCGCCGTTCTCAACACTGGCTCTCTATTTACTTTTTAGCACCCAGAAAGTGATTTAACAAAACGTGAAGCCTGTAATTAGAGTTCCTAGTGCCCACTTCATCTGAGAATACAATTATAGCTGCAGCTTATAGCTCTGAGGAATTAGGAGATTGTCCGGGATTTATAATCAAAAACGATATTCCAAAATAGTTGAGTATATTCTGCAAGTCACATATGAAAAACACAAGTATCCCTACAACCTAACTAACAGAGCAGTTCAGAGTCTAATGCGCTGACGCAACTATAAATATCCGAATTAATTGTTAACATGAATGCTCGCGCATAATTTGATGAAAATATTTCATCAAACGCCACGCTAAATAATGGTAGAATGTCGGTCCCGCGACGGCACGTGAAAATACGACAATACGCAAACTGAAGCTAGAAAATGAAAATCATCCCAGAATTAACACTTCACTTGAAATGATTTCATGGTTACGCATATCTCTAGTAACTTAATACGGCACCCGAGGCTGTTTGTTGCAGTGATACCGACGCGACGCGACTCCCGACACAGATGGCGTGTTATTCAGCGTCTGGAGAGAACTGGGGCCTTGCTTCCTCGCGCAGCGTTCTTATATATAAAGCCGCAGTGCGGACGGCTAAGGGAACGCCTGATCAAATCGGCTCTCCCGACTAGCCGCTGGGCTAGTAACGCACCACTTCAAGTTACATAATAAATTATAGCTTCTTTTGCTGATGGCCGATGAAGCTCTTAATTTAAATGTGCATTCAGCACGCAGGTAAGTATTGATAATAAATTTTTGACGTGGCTAAGTTAAATATTTTGGGCGAGAGAATTAATTAAATTACACTGCACGCAGTAGATGAGCTCTGAACTGGCCCTTTTGAGATCCGCTATCGCTATAATTTTATAGGTATTCAAAAGAAACTTTTCACAACTTCATAGTCATAGCGGACCTCCAACCTATTTAAATCTAAACATCCTAGCCTTATTTATTAGCCTACCTAATCTATCTTGCTTCCTTCAGTTTTGAGACGAAAACCACAAAATCATGAATTTCCACTAAAATCTTAATTTTTGAAATCCAAAGTACTGTTTTTATTAAATCATTATGGAAGATGAATCTAAATATAAATTTTGAAGTATCTAGCTCTTTTCTGTTGCGCCAATGATTTTTTCAGAAAAACGTCCAAATTTCGAAAATGGCTGAAGTTATCGAACTGATATTCAACACATATTAATTTAGTATTACTTCTCACATGCCAGAAAAGTTTTAGGTTATTTGCTTGATTTTTAAAGTATTGCGCAACATTTATGACGTCAGAGCTAGTTGCAGCAGACTGGCTGGCACACAATAGAAAGACTGATGTGAGTTTATTACGGCGTGAGTAGGCTGCTTCCCTACACCGTGACCATATCGGTTGGACCCTAGACGACTGGAGAATCGTGGCTTGGTCAGATGAGTCCGGATTTCAGTTGGTAAGAGCTGATGGTGTGGTTCGAGTGTGGCGCAGACCCCACGAAGCAATGGACTTGTCAACAAGGCTGGTAGTGGTTCCTTAATGGTGTGGGCTGCGTTTGCATGCAACAGACTGGCTCCTCTGGACCAAATGAACCGATCCATGACAGGATACCGCTATGTTGCAGCCATTCATGGACTTCACAACCCCAACAACGTAGATTTTTTTGTGGATGATAGTGCGCTATGTCACCGGGCCATAGTCGTTCGTGATTGGTTTGAAGACTGTTCTGGACAGTTGGAGGGAATGATTTGGCCGCCCAGTTCGCCAGACATGAATGCCATCGAACATTTATGGGACATGATCGAGATGTCAGTTGGTGCACAAACTCCTGCAGCGGCAACAGTTTCTCGATTATACACGGCTATAGAGACAGTATGGCTCAGTATTCCTGCAGGAGACTTCCAACGATATGTTGGATCCATGCCACGTCACGTTACTGCACTACGCGGGGCTAAAGGAGGGCCGACACCATAATAGGAGGTACCCCATGACTTTAAGCACCACGATGTAAATCGCCTTATGAAAATTCTACAATTCTACTGCTTTAAATTTAAAATAAAAACGTGTTTCATATATTTATTTTTACAACATGGCTCTGAGTTCCATTATAACTACTGATGGCCTTGGGAGAGCCAGTCATGACAAAACTCTACCATCTGGTGAGCAAGATGTATGAGACAGGCGAAATACCCAGACTTCAAGAAGAATATAATAATTCCAATCCCAAAGAAAGCAGGTGTTGACAGATGTGAAAATTACCGAACTATCAGTTTAATAAGTCACAGCTGCAAAATACTAACGCGAATTCTTTACAGACGAATGGAAAAACTGGTAGAAGCGGACCTCGGGGAAGATCTGTTTGGATTCCGTAGAAATGTTGGAACACGTGAGGCAATACTAACCTTACGACTTATCTTAGAAGAAAGATTAAGAAAAGGCAAACCAACGTTTCTAGCATTTGTAGACTTAGAGAAAGCTTTTGACAACGTTAACTGGAATACTCTCTTTCAAATTCTGAAGGTGGCAGGGGTAAAATACAGGGAGCGAAAGGCTATTTACAATTTGTACAGAAACCAGATG
Organism: Schistocerca nitens; assembly: GCF_023898315.1. Classification (NCBI taxonomy): domain Eukaryota; kingdom Metazoa; phylum Arthropoda; class Insecta; order Orthoptera; family Acrididae; genus Schistocerca; species Schistocerca nitens. Next base: position 265,589,563 of record NC_064622.1, read on the forward strand.
GCAGTTATAAGAGTCGAGGGGCATGAAAGGGAAGCAGTGGTTGGGAAAGGAGTGAGACAGGGTTGTAGCCTCTCCCCGATGTTATTCAATCTGTATATTGAGCAAGCAGTAAAGGAAACAAAAGAAAAATTCGGAGTAGGTATTAAAATTCATGGAGAAGAAGTAAAAACTTTGAGGTTCGCCGATGACATGGTAATTCTGTCAGAGACAGCAAAGGACTTGGAAGAGCAGTTGAACGGAATGGACAGTGTCTTGAAAGGAGGATATAAGATGAACATCAACAAAAGCAAAACGAGGATAATGGAATGTAGTCAAATTAAATCGGGTGATGCTGAGGCGATTAGATTAGGAAATGAGACACTTAAAGTAGTAAAGGAGTTTTGCTATTTAGGGAGTAAAATAACTGATGATGGTCGAAGTAGAGAGGATATAAAATGTAGACTGGCAATGGCAAGGAAAGCGTTTCTGAAGAAGAGAAATTTGTTAACATCGAGTATAGATTTAAGTGTCAGGAAGTCGTTTCTGAAAGTATTTGTATGGAGTGTAGCCATGTATGGAAGTGAAACATGAACGATAACCAGTTTGGACAAGAAGAGAATTGAAGCTTTCGAAATGTGGTGCTACAGAAGAATGCTGAAGATAAGGTGGGTAGACCACGTAACTAATGAGGAGGTATTGAATAGGATTGGGGAGAAGAGAAGTTTGTGGCACAACTTGACTAGAAGAAGGGATCGGTTGGTAGGACATGTTTTGAGGCATCAAGGGATCACAAATTTAGCATTGGAGGGCAGCGTGGAGGGTAAAAATCGTAGAGGGAGACCAAGAGATGAATACACTAAGCAGATTCAGAAGGATGTAGGTTGCAGTAGGTACTGGGAGATGAAGAAGCTTGCACAGGATAGAGTAGCATGGAGAGCTGCATCAAACCAGTCTCAGGACTGAAGACCACAAAACCAACAACATGGCTCTGAGCACTATGGGACTTAACTGCTGTGGTCATCAGTCCCCTAGAACTTAGAACTACTTAAACCCAACTAACCTAAGGACAGCACACACATCCATGCCCGAGACAGGATTCGAACCTGCGACCGTAGCGGTCGCGCGGCTCCAGACTGTAGCGCCTAGAACCGCTCGGCCACTCCGGTCGGCTGTGGCTGTGGATAGTTAACGTCATCTTACATAGCCGTACATATTATAAAAGTGGATTTACAATATGTGATCAAAAGTAGCCGGACACCTCCAAAAACATACGTTTTTCATACTAGGTGCATTGTGCTGCCGCCTACTGCCAGGTACTCGACATCAGCGACCTCAGTAGTCATTAGCCATCCTGAAAGAGCAGAATGGGGCGCGCCGCGGAACTAGCAGACTTCGAACGTGGTCAGGTGATTAGGTGTCACTTGTGTCATACATATCTACGCCAGATTTCCACACTCCTAAACATCCCTATGTCCACTGTTTCTGACGTGATAGTAAAGTGTAAACGTGAAGGGGCACGTACAGCACAAAAGCGCACAGGCCGACATCGTCTGTTGACTGACAGACACCGCCGACTGTTGAAGAGGGTCGTAATGTGTAATCGGCAGACGCCTATCCGGACCATCACACAGGAATTCCAAACTGCATCAGGACTCACTGCAAGTACTATGACAGTTGGGCGGCAGGTGAGAAAACTTGGATTTCATGGTCGAGCGGCTACTCATCAGCTACACATCACGCCGGTAAATGCCAAACGACGCCTCGCGTGGTGTAAGGAACGTAAACAATGAACGACTGAACAGTGGAAAGACGTTGTGTGGAGTGGCGAGTCACTGTACACAATGTGGCGATCCGATGGCATTGTGTGGGAATGGCGAATGCCCGGTGAACGTCATCTGCCAGCGTGTGTAGCGCCAACAGTAACATTCGGAGAGGGTGGTGTTACGGTGTTGTCGTGTATATCATGGAGAGGGCTTGCACCCCTTTTTGTTTTCTGTGGCACTACCACAGCACAGGCCTGCATTAATGTTTTAAGCACCTTCTTGCTTCCCACTGTTGAATAGCAATTACGGGATGGCGAATCCATCTTTCAGTACCATCGAGCACCTGTTCATAATGCACAAACTATGGCGAAGTGGTTACACGACAATAACAGACCTGTAATGGATTGGCCTGCACAGAGTCCTAACCTGAATCCTATAAAACACCTTTGGGATGTTTTGGAAAGCCGACTGCGTGCCAGGCATCACCGACCGACATCGATACCTCTGCTAGATAAGCACTCCTTGAAGAATGGGTTGCCGTTCCCCAAGTAATCTTCCAGCACATGATTAAACGTATGCCTGCCAGAGTGGAATCTGTCATCAAGGCTAAGGGTGGATCAACACCACAACACCATACTGAATTCCAGAATTACCTATGGAGGGCCCAACGAACTTGTAAGTCTTTTTTTCAGCCAAGTGTTTGTTGTGTGTGTGTGTGTGTTTGTTTGTTCGTGTTCCTCATATTCTCCTAAACCAATGTACCGATAATCGATATCAACCAAACTTCGTACACGTATCGTTTGTTGTCGAGTAGCAATCGCTATGGGTGTAAGAACCACCTACCTATCATAGTTAAGGACACATGACGCAAAAAACTATCACATCATCCATTACATATAAATTTATTTCTTCTGTGCTACTAACTCGCGAAAAATTCACACACAGTATGCACATATGCCGTTGAATGCATCTACAAAGTTAACTCATGGTACCACAGATAGTTCAGGAAATACGTCGTAAGACACTGAGATGCGTGAAAAGCTGTCGCATCATTGCATAACATTTAAATTTGTTAATTTCTGGTACTAACTCTTCTTCGAAACACATTTAGCAGACAGTATCCACGTATGTCACTGAATGTACCTACAAATTTATATCATTGTATGACACATAGGTAAGGAGATATGGCGTCATAAACACAGAGATGTGTGAAAAACTGCCACCTCATCAATGACGCCTAAACCTATTACCTTTTTTGTGCTAATTCTATTCGCAACATATTTCTTAGACAGTATCCACGTATGCATCTGATTGTACCTATATAAATACACCATTGTACGATACATAGCTCATGCGATATGACGTCATCAACACTTGAGATACATGAAAAAATCCTGCATCTTGCATGAAGTTTTAATATATTTATTCTTTATGACCAAGAGACAGTCGAGTCAACGTTAGGAAAACCCTGACAATGGCAGCGTTTTTGACGGCTTTCAACTGCGAAACGTAAACAGCTGTAGGCGAAAACCACAGCCGCCTAAAGTGCTATGGAAAGGCGTTGCCACACAAATGTTTACGAAATCGCATTGCAGACACGCGAAGCATCTGTACTTATATTTCTTTGTACGACTGTATGATAATTTCAAAGGCGTTTTCAAGAATACTAAAATTTGAAATTTTTTCGATGTTACATGACAAACACAGTTCTTTTTTGTGATAGAAAATGGGAAAAATGAATACCCGGACAATTCCAGATTTCACACCTAGTATATTTACACCGGGTGCCTCTAGTAATAGTCGTCTGGTGCATTTTCGCGGGTGTTTCGGTATATATTTGCAATTTCGTTTTTGTGTTGTGTAACTGGAGTCAGCCCAAGTAATTATTGTGCGTCACGTCTTTCATGCGGCACCCAGTGTCAGCAGGAAACGTCGTCTTGTTTCCCATTACATTAAATCGTAATGTTACGTGACCATTCGATAAAGCACCCCTAAATTGGCCTAGGCCGATATTCGTCTGACCGATACGCGTTAGTAGAGACAGTAATGCAAGAAGAATAAACACCAATCCAGCAGTAACGTTGTAGCGCTGCATGCTTGGCGGTAGCAGTCGGCGTTGGCCGGGGCAGTCTCGCTTCAGCTGCCAGAGACTGTGTTCATGTGTGAGTGAGTTGCGTTTGCGTGGGGGTGGGGGTGTGTCTGTTGTCTATTTTTTGACAAAGGCGATGTTGGCCGAAAGCTTATTGTGTAACAGTCTTTTTCTTGTGCCTATCTGGAACTCAGCATCTCTGCTGTGTGGTGAGTAGCAACTACCCATTTCATAATACCGATATACACTGAATCGCAAAGAAACTGGTACAGGCATGCGTATTCAAATACACAGATATGTAAACAGGTAGAATACGGCACTGCGGTCGGAAACGCCTATATAAGACAAGTGTCTGGCGCAGTTGTGAGATCGGTTACTGCTGCTACAATGGCAGGTTATCAAGATTTCAGTGAGTTTGAACGTGGTGTCATAGTCAGTGCACACAGCATACCTGCATACAGCATACCTGAGGTAGCGATAAATTGGGGATTTTCCCGTTCGACCATTTCACGAGTGTACCGTGATTATTAGGCACCCGGTAAAACATCAAATCTTCGACATCGCTGTGGCCGGAAAAAGATCCTGTAAGAACGGGACCAACGACGACTGAAGAGAATCGTTCACCGTGACAGAAGTGCAACCCGTCCGCAAATTGCTGCACATTTCAACGCTGGGCCATCAACAAGTGACAGCGTGCGAACCATTCAACGAAACATCATCGATATGGGCTTCTCTTGTGCCCTTGCTGACTGTACTACACAAGGCATTACATCTCACCTGGGGCTGTCAACACCGACAATGGACTGTTGATGACTGGTCGGACCAGTCTCGTTTCAAATTGTATCGGCGGATGGGCGTGTACTGGTATGGAGACAAACTCATGAATCCACGGAACATACGTGTCAGCAGGGGACTGTTCAAGCTGATGGAGGCTCTGTAATGGTGTGGGGCGTGTGCAGTTGGAGTGATATGGCACTCCTGATACGTCTAGATACGACTCTGACGTACGTAAGCATCTTTCCTGATCACCTACATCCATTTACGCCCATTATGCATTTCGACGGACTTTGGCAATTCCAGCAGGACAGTGCGACACCCCACGCGTCCGGAATTGCTGCAGAGTGGCTCCAGGAACACTCTTCCGAGGTTAAACACTTCCGCTGGCAGCCAAACTTCCCAGGCATGAACATTATTGAATGTATCTGGGATGCCTTGCAACGTGGTGTTCAGAAGAGATCTCCACCACCTCGTACTCTTACCGATTTATGGACAGCCCTGCACGATTCATGGTGTCTGTCCCCTCGACAGGTTCAGGTGATCCGTGGTAGCAAGAGGTGGTCATGTCCAGCTATTTCTGTAAATGTAAATGTGTTCCGTAAATTTTCTCTTTTTGCACCATCTGTAATAAATCCTTTCACAGCTGCCTAATGAGAAACTTTTGGAACTATATTCATATGAACTTTCTGTAATGATGTCAGAAATAAATCCCGGTCTTCCTGACATCGTTTTCTATAAAACCTGTTTTCATTTAGTGTTGATAGTTGAATCACTGCAGCTTTAGATCTCTTAACCATGGAGGAAGTACGATTACACTTTATCGTCATAATCAGTTGAGTATTCTAACATGTCACTTTTCCATCTTTGCCAGATATGCAGCATCCCTATATACCATGTAGAAGGCACATTACCGTTAACATACTGAGAGGAGTGTTTCTCAGGAGGAAATATGTCCGTATAAAACATTATGGACACTGAACTTGATCCTTATCCGGTCCCCTGCTTGCACTGAACTACTATAACATCCGCTGAAAGAACATGACAGCGAACCCTGCCCGTTTGCTCCGCCATTTTGCGCAACGTTGCGGGATGTATGTTGGAAGCCGATTGGCTTTTCTTCTTCGGTAGACACAATACCATCTTTATTGCTCATTCAGCTTGAATAGAAGGCTATTCCGGATCTCTGCGTTGACTGCAGCTAAATTCGCAGCCTATGATGTACTTTCCGAGCCCCTTTCGCTGCTGTTATTTTTAGTCTCGGATCGAAGAGGTCACCTTCTAACAGCTTTCGTTCTCTTTACGATACTAAAATCGTCCCTATACACTAGGGAGCTAAAATTGAACAATTTGCTATTTGTCGAGACTGTTTGTAATTCCAACTACATGCAATCTTCACTTCTTGCGTGGCACGTTTTATCATCGCGTTACCTGGTATTCTGTTTGAAGGTTCACGTCGCACTCTGAACAGTTTTTTCAGACGCTGGTAATGGGGAAGTCTCTAATTCGCTGCTATGAAGTCAGATGAACTCAAACAATGAAAAATAGTAAAATTTCAATTAATTGACTTTAATATTATCTATATGCAGACCAAATAAAGTGAATGCTACAGACAAACTGTAAGATTAAGTGTGTCTGTTTCAGAACGTCCCGTTAAAGTAGTCGGGCCCTTTACGTTAATAATATTTAAAATATTTCTTAGTCCGCTAAATGATACTAGATCGTACCCCAAACATTTAAGGCACTACTAGTGGACATGCGCTACAGGCATCATTACCGTCTTGAGTTTCGACAATAAGATTTTAAAATAAATTTTCGTGTGTGGTCGCCGAAGATCTTAATAGTCTCCTGCGAATATAATAGATTTTGTGGAGCGTTTGCTCATGGCGAAGGCCCAACTTGTATTTTCATCCATCACATTACTTCATAATGAATCAGTAAAGCGACCTAGTTTACCCTATAAAAAATGGTTCAAATGGCTCTGAGCACTATGGGACTCAACTGCTGAGGTCATTAGTCCCCTAGAACTTAGAACTAGTTAAACCTAACTAACCTAAGGACATCACAAACATCCATGCCCGAGGCAGGATTCGAACCTGCGACCGTAGCGGTCTTGCGGTTCCAGGCTGCAGCGCCTTTAACCGCACGGCCACTTCGGCCGGCGGTTTACCCTATATTCCCTTCTATTAAGTAATATACTTTCAACTACAAAGAAAGCCTTTCAGTCAATTCCGACTCAACTCCAATTGTAAATATCTCTACAATTCTCCTGTCTGGTAATCTCGCGTTACTACAAACAGATCTGAGGTCTTCGAACTCTTTATAAACATGACTTCAAGGTGAAATTATGTCTTTTGCATCTAATCTCTTTTATGCAGATATACCTTCAATTTCGATGTTGCCGGTAATTCATCAAGATAGAGTTTGAGAAAGACGACAAACTAACAAATGACTGAGCGCTAAAGTTCATAATAATATGGTAATATTGGATGTTTATTTAAATTTCTGGATACTTACCGTATAGCAAGCAAAGACACAGTACATAAATCGTCGTAAAAACTGTACACTGATGTTGGACTCTTCTCACAAATTAGAAAAATGAGAATAGATTGATCTCAGAGTAGCCACCGACATTTCAGAATGTAACAGTTAAAAAGAACTGAATGTTTTGGGTAGTAACTTGTTAACTGATATCCCACAAGACAAAATTACAGACCAGCCAGCCACAGTTTCCTCTTATCTTATTTGCTTTTTAATTGCCAGTTGTAGAACATCTGACAATTTTTAATCGTGTCTTGCATGATGTAATTGTACGGGCGATCATCAGTGGCATTAGGAATGAGTAAGCGTAATTTGTCTTAGATTACCTTTCGTTTCTTCTATCGCAATTCCTACGTCGTCAACCATCGTTGTGTGTGTGTGTGTGTGTGTGTATGTGTGTGTGTGTGTGTGTGTGTTTATAAATGTTCACACCAGCTCCCGAACTGTGATAGCGAACGTGACTTCCACTCGTTCACTGATGTAACCATCTTGGCCGGCTAATAGGCATAATGCGATGTCCTTTAAGAAGAAATTATACTGCAAGTGTCCTCTCTCTGGCACCGGAAACTGCGTATACCTTATGTGCTACAATTCCCATCAATGCACACATAGATATCGGTTCAGGCATAATCCTTTTCATACTGAGAGAGGTGTCTACATTTGTATTGCACAAAATGCGCATCAAGCGTAAGTACACGCAACATCTAGGTACACAAAAGAAAATTACACACTTGTACGAACAAGAAAAATATTGACAGATAGGCATAAAACAATTATTGCTGTGGGTTGCACGAGCGCTTCAGAAGAATAGCACGATTTTTCAGACAGTTTTTTTCCACTCTTTCATTGACAATACCTCACTCTTTCGGCGTATAGGTTTATGTATGAGTGGTACTCTTTATGAGGCAGATAATTAATCAAATTATGCACTTAAAGCGCTGCGGTTGGAAGCGCCTACATAAGACAAGTGTCTGTCGCAAGTGTTAGATCGGTTACTGCTGCTACAATGGCAGGTTTTGCTAAGATTTAAGTGAGTTTGAACGTGGTGTTATAGTCGGCGCACGAGCTAAGGGACATAGCATCTCTGAGGTAACAATGAAGTGGGGATTTTCTCGTACGACCATTTCACGAATGTACCGTGAACATCAGGAATCCGGTAAAACATCAAATCTCCGACATCACTGCGGCCGGGAAGGATCCCGTAAGAACGGGACCAACGACGACTGAAGAGAGTCGTTCAACGTGACAGAAATGCAACCCTTCTGCAAATTGCTACAGACTTCAAGGCTGGAGCATCAACAATTGTCAGCGTTCGAACTATTCAACGAAACATAATCGATATGGGCTTTCGGAGCCGAAGGCCCACTCGTATGCCCTTGATGCCTTCACGGCACAAAGCTTTACGCATCGACAGGGCCCGTCAACACCGATACTGGACTGTTGATGACTGGAAACATGTTACCTCGTCAGACGAGTCTCGTTTCAGATTGTATCGAGCGGATGGACGTGTACGAATATGGAGATAACTTCATGAATCCATGAAGCCTGCATGTCAGCCGGGGACTGTTCAAGCTGGTGGAGGCTCTGTAATGGTGTGGGGCGTGTGCAGTTGGAGTGATATGGGACACCTGATACGTCTAGATACGACTCTGAAGATGACACGCACGTAAGCATCCTGTCTGATTACCTGCATCCATTCATGTCCACTGTGCATTCCTTCAGGACAGTGCGACACGCCACACGTCCAGAGTTGCTGTAGAATGGCTCCAGGAACACTATTCCAAGTTTAAACACTTTCGCTGGCCACCAAACTCCGCAGACATGAACATCATTGAGCATTCTGAGATTCCTTGCAACGTGCTGTTCAGAAAAGATTTCCACCCCCTCGTACTTTTACAGTTTTATGGACAGCCCTGCAGGATTCATGGTGTCAATTCCTCAAGCACTATTTCAGACATTAGTCGAATCCTCGTCACGTCGTGATGCGGCACTTCTTCGTGTTAGCGGGGGCCCTACACGATATTGGGCAAGTGTACCAGTTTCTTTAGCTCTTCAGTGTAAATGTCGTACATAATTTTACTATCGTGTCGATTATCTAGAAACAACTGAAATTGCTGTCGACTGCAGATACAACTGAACGTTTTTTATACAATGCCAGTTACATTTATTTGAGCATAACCAAAATAAAAAATGTTGTATGATTATTATATGTATATTATTATTATTTTGCTAGTCTGTTTTTCATTTCGATTGACATCCTTCCAGGAAATACACATATCAAAATAAATTAAGAAGTGAATAATTATACTTATCAACACAACCGATGAGTCAATAATAAGAGCAAATAATAATAATTATAACGATACTAATAATAGGAGACTTTAATAGTAATATTAATTAGTGTAGCACTCTTCAAGGCGCGTTTATGGTCATTAGAAACAGAAACGAAAGAAGATAAGACTGAAACGATAGTGACAGTAACTATTAATAAAATGCAGGTTGTTCCATAGAGAACTCTATACAAAAGCTAAAGGTAATAATGAAGAAGAGGAGGAAGGGGGAGGGGGCATTACTAAAGGAAGCTACAGGCGCCTATGTGGAAGAAACATCTCTTACGATACATTCAGATACACGTTTGACGCACTGGCGCCTCGAAAGATTGTAATGCCATAGCACGCTGTTTCTCGTATGAAAACCGCCAAAGACGGCACTTTAGCCTCAGAACAAAGTAACCTAATATGGCATCTGCATTACTCATCCTGTGATGCAGACGACGATGCTGCATTTTGTTGTCCACGTACTTGATTCTGTTGTTCAGGCTCGAAAAAATTCCACAAGGTGAGAATTTCACTGTTCGTGCCACATAAATCTCTCTCTCCGCATGTACGTCGATCTTCGTGCTTCGTGTGACAACCATTTTAACATCCATTAACCTGTCCCACTCCACGACGAACGCCATACGAACCGTAAACTGTTAAGAGTCACTGCAGGAGCGCTCAGTTTATCTGCGTAAACTATCTATTTCCGATTCAGCTCCAGCAGTTGATTGCTTCATCTCAAAATTCGTTTTCCCTTCTCTCACTCCCTTCATTCTCTCCCTCAACAATGGGTATTGTTACAGTCACATGTGGAGCGAAGGTTACCCTCCCCTCCACGGATCTCCGTCAGTACATATCCACTACACTCCATTGTTTCATCCCCTGGCTGTGTGTTCTTCGTCTCATGATGAGCTCAGGGCACAAAGACGCATCAGATTCAGATCGCAATATATGAGCCGAACGCTCCTCTCAGAATCTGTTGCAGGAGCTGTGTCACTGCGAATGTCAGACCTCAGCCAACTCTATCTTCGTGTAGTAATATTCTGTATGCGTAAGTGGCCTTTTTCCTTATCGGTCCCTGGTATCATTAATATGACGCACTGCCAGTCACAAAGAGTGATTCGGAATTTCTCTGCGAAGTGCGGCCCTGCCATGCATATTACGACTGAGCTTTTGTGTTAAGAAGCCATTACCACTAATTCAGATGTTCACACAACCTACACCTGTAGCACATTCAGACTCTTAGTTGTGTTGCTAGTAGTTAGTTACATGTTACATAGATGATCAAACTTTTTTTTTATCGAAATGATGTGATACGAGTAAGTTCTCAACACGATTAAAAAATGGTTCAAATGGCTCTGAGCACTATGCGACTTAACTTCGGAGGTCATCAGTCGCCTAGAACTTAGAACTAATTAAACCTAACTAACCTAAGGCCATCACACACATACATGCCTGAGGCAGGATTCGAACCTGCGACCGTAGCGGTCGCTCGGCTCCAGGCTGTAGCGCCTAGAACCGTACGGCCACTCCGACAGGCTCTCAACACGATTAGTTTCCGCTGGCCATTGCTGAATTATTAACACATGCACAATATGTGAGAAGTTGGGACTGTTAGCATTTGCACATGTGTTGATAATTCAGCAAGGGACTGGTTAACAGCCACAGACTGCACACAGCACAGCCAGTGATTTTCATACAGAGCGCTACGTGGCGTTACCAATATAAAAACCTAAACAGCCTACTTACAAAAGTTCCTAGGTGGCACACAGGCCTAAATTAAACATTAATGAACATATTATTTTTCAGTCCTACTCATGCAGCTACACGTAAAACTAAGTTTTGTTGTTTATTTGCAAGTTATTAGGTTTAAGTAAAAGTTCGTCTTTGGAATAGAAGGAGCTGTCGTAAAGTATTGATTTGAGGTTAGATTTGAAACTTACTTTATTACCAGTGACGCATGTTATGTTGTTGGACAAAGAATCAAAAATGGTTGTTGATGGACAATAAACTGCTTTCCGAGCCACTAAGAGCTTCAGCCCTAAGTAAGAAAGATCAGATTTTCTTCTAGTGTTGTGGGTACGCACATTGTAATTTTTCTCAAATTGTTATCGATTATTTATTACCTTGAAAATATATCTACCGTATCACTGAGAATGAACACCAGTCTTCCTGCTTCTTTTGAGTACTCAGTACTTTCTTTCCAACTGACGAGTTACACTAGAAAATTATTCAACATACATTACTGAGTGGCAATGAGCAAAATATGTTAAGTGGTTTATTCGTTTGTTTCTAAGACTAATAATTATACGAAGTTCTAAAATAGTTCAACCTAATTATTTACAAAACTCAGTAATATATTTCTTCCCGTTCCAGCCTTCGTCAGTATCAACACTAAAAAATTTGGAACATTCTACCTTGTTTAATGAATTCTGTTTATGTGCTACTTTACTTCTTGGTCGGACTCTATTTGTAGTACAGAATGAATGTAGAGTGTTTTCTCAAATTTGAGAGAGGGTATATTTTCAGAGAACCAATACATAGTAGTTCCAAAAACATCACCAAGAGTTTCTTCTACTGTCCTCTCTCTAAGGGGATTTATTATCAGAGTAATATAGTATGCAAAAGTACAAATTCTGCTCGATAAATCTGCAGAGGAAAGTCATTCGTATAATTAAATAATAAAATACTGAAATCTGTGGAATTCCTTTCGTGGTCTCCTCCCAGTCACTAACATTTTTTTCCTCCTTCCAACAATGCCACCATTCTCAAAGCGGCACTCGCGAAAGCTAAAGGTAACACACGTCTGTGATAAAAAGAGGGAAAACAACTGAAAGAAAACAGCCCTCGGTCACTATTATTTTCAACGAATTAACGGGGTTTCAACACTGCTAGGAGTGTCTTCCTCAGAATTTAAATGAAAGAATGGTCTGTAACATGGTCACAGAATTATGACTAAAAACGTATGATACAGGGTATAAGTACTGAATCATCGTGAAAGACTGGCAGTACTTATATGTCAGTTATAAAATAATAAATATGCCAAAAGGGCATTAGTCACAAAGATATTTGCAACCTGTAACGGTGTAAGTAACGAGCAGCCCTTAGTGGTTCGCCATCACAATTTTTTATCCTAAATATCTTTGTGACTAATGCCCTTTTGGCATATTTATTATTTTATAACTGACATATAAGTACTGCCAGTCTTTCCACGATGATTCTGTACTTATACTCTGTGTCATAGTTGTTAGTCATAATTCTGTGACCATGTTACAGACCATTCTTTGATTTAAATTCTGAGGAAGACACTCCTAGCAGTATTGAAACCCGGTTAATTCGTTAAAAATAATAGTGATCGAGGGCTGTTTTCTTTCAGTTGTAACTATTCAAGGTCTCTGAAAGTGCAGCCATGTACAAAATTTTGCGAAAAGAGGAAAAGTTATGTTAGACAATTACGTCCAGACAGAACGCAACACCTCCAAAAACCTTTATAAGAACAGCGGCCAACTTCGAAAAGGACTACGCGCGTTTCTGAATTTAGGACACGCAAAATTCGAAAACTCGTGCCGTATCAACTAACTTAATTCGCCCAAATGTAGTTCATACTGCACCTGAAAGACACTTTGTCCGTGCAAGTCCCAGAGATAGGTTACCCCGCAATTTATTCACTTTCTCAAACAAAGTCTTGTCCTGTTAACTGTTACCTCTGAAATCTAACTCAGGGCTGCTGCCTGAAAGCCGTACACACGCTAAAACACAATCAGTTGTCTTAAGTAGACACATTCACTTTAGACGTTCGTGGAGAGAATTATGAGTGGGACATCCTTTACGCACAATACATTGGAATCATACACCTGCCAGTCATTCAGCAGCAGATCTCTTCCAAGCCTTCAGAAGAAAGCAAAAGTAATTCACGACATAGCTACAAAAATTAGTACACCCTTTTAGAGGTTTCCAGTTCACTCAAGATTTACTGACGTAACAGTGCATATGGAGTGTATGAAATGCTTACCTTTGTTGCAGATGAATAGCACAAGCTTTTGTGAGGTACCAGGTATCGAGCCATGCTGAAACACCCTTACTAGTATGTGGTGTAGTCTCTATGGGCAGCAATGCAGGCGATGACTCTGGCTTCAAGTCGATCGCACAGATGGCGAATGCTGTCCTGGGATACATTATGCCAAGCCTGCTCAACCTGTTCACATAGTTCTCTAAGAGTTGTTGGTTGACAGGTAGCACGAGTCACTTCTCGTCCCATCATATCCGACGAGTGCTTGATTGGAGACCAGTCCAGAGATCGTTCTGGGCAGGGAAGTTGCTGTAAGACTTGCAGAGCATGTTGAATTTCACAGACAGTGTATTGGCAAGCTGTAGCTTATCTCACTCCAGACCATAAGTCTAGGGTGGGACGAGTGTGTCTTGGACGATTGCACTCTACGAGACAGCGCTCTCCGGATCTACGTCGTACGCACAAACGACCACCACTTGCGTGCAGGCGGAATCTGCTTTCATCGCTGAAGCCCATGGCGCGCTATTCCGTCTCTTAAGTGATAGTCTAACGCCCCCAGCCGAGCAGTTCCCGTCGACGCTATGGAGTGAGTGGAAGACGGAGCAGGGTGTGCGTGCCCGTAGTCCCACCGCTAATAACCAGTTCGCAACAGTTCGTCCTGACACGTCTGGGCTCACGACCCCTCTTACCTGTGCTGTGGTAGCTGTACCATCTGCCACTGCTGGCCTAACAATACGACGATCCTGGTGGGCGTCTGTGCTGCGCGAATGTGCAGAATCTCGTCTAATGCATGTTAACGTGACCACTTATGAATCACCATTGCGCAACTGACGCAACACATTCAAACTGTGTGGCAATCCTCCGAAAGGATCGTCCTGCCATTCTGTGATGATGATGATATTCGGTCTGTGGGGCGCTCAACTGCTCGGTTATCAGCGTCCGTACAAATTCCCAATCTTTAAGCAGTCAGGTCTCGCCACTTTTACGAATTGTAGTGAAATGATGCGGACAACACAAACACCCATTCCCTGAGCGGAGAAAATCCCCGACCCGGCCGAGAATCGAACCTAGGACGCTGTGCTCCAGAGACAGCAACGCTAACCACTACACCACGAGCCGCGATACCTGCCATTCGGAAGGTCACAGTTTGACCCTTTTCAATCTCGCTCTGTTGGCTTTAGGAAGCACGAGCGCATGTCTATGGCATGATTGCTTGTTTCACATGATTCCGCGACACTGAGCCTTCTCGGTGTCAGCATTCCCTAACAATCGGCAACATAGATGGCACTCTGATGGCTATACTACTACGCCATCTGTTGGCGAACGGCGTTGAAACCGTTATCAGTTCACTTACTACACTTTAGGTGGCATATGCCGTTGTCGGATCAAAATCGACGTCGTCTTTGCAAGTATACTATTTTTTCCGGTAGTGGATTATATACTCTGGCTAATACGGAATCAAAATATTTCCCACGTATAGTTGCCCATTTGAGAGAGAAGTGCTGTACTCTTTCAGAGCCCTTCGTTCCGTTTATACAGGGCTATTACAAACGATTGAAGCGATTTCATAAATTCACTGTAGCTCCATTCATTGACATATGGTCACGACACACTACAGATACGTAGAAAAACTCATAAAGTTTTGTGCAGTTGAAGCCGCACTTCAGGTTTCTGCCGCCAAAGCGCTCGAGAGCGCAGTGAGACAAAATAGCGACAGGAGCCGAGAAAGCGTATGTCGTGCTTGAAATGCACTCACATCAGTCAGTCGTAACAGTGCAACGACACTTCAGGACGAAGTTCAACAAAGATCCACCAACCGCTCACTCCATTCGGCGATGGTATGCACAGTTTAAAGCTTCTGGATGCCTCTGTAAGGGGAAATCAACGGGTCGGCCTGCAGTGAGCGAAGAAGCGGTTGAACGCGTGCGGGCAAGTTTCACGCATAGCACGCGGAAGTCGACGAATAAAGCAAGCAGGGAGCTAAACGTACCACAGCCGACGGTTTGGAAAATCTTACGGAAAAGGCTAAAGCAGAAGCCTTACCGTTTACAATTGCTACAAGCCCTGACACCCGATAACAAAGTCAAACGCTTTGAATTTTCGGCGCGGTCGCAACAGCTCATGGAAGAGGATGCGTTCAGTGCGAAACTTGTTTTCAGTGATGAAGCAACATTTTTTCTTAATGGTGAAGTGAACAGACACAATGTGCGAATCTGGGCGGTAGAGAATCCTCACGCATTCGTGCAGCAAATTCGCAATTCACCAAAAGTTAACGTGTTTTGTGCAATCTCACGGTTTAAAGTTTACGGCCCCTTTTTCTTCTGCGAAAAAAACGTTACAGGACACGTGTATCTGGACATGCTGGAAAATTGGTTCATGCCACAACTGGAGACCGACAGCGCCGACTTCATCTTTCAACAGGATGGTGCTCCACCGCACTTCCATCATGATGTTCGGCATTTCTTAAACAGGAGATTGGAAAACCGATGGATCGGTCGTGGTGGAGATCGTGATCAGCAATTCATGTCATGGCCTCCACGCTCACCCCACTTAACCCCATGCGATTTCTTTCTGTGGGGTTATGTGAAAGATTCAGTGTTTAAACCTCCTCTACCAAGAAACGTGCCAGAACTGCGAGCTCGCATCAACGATGCTTTCGAACTCATTGATGGGGACACGCTGCGCCGAGTGTGGGAGGAACTTGATTATCGGCTTGATGTCTGCCGAATCACTAAAGGGGCACATATCGAACATTTGTGAATGCCTAAAAAAACTTTTTGAGTTTTTGCATGTGTGTGCAAAGCATTGTGAAAATATCTCAAATAATAAAGTTATTGTAGAGCTGTGAAATCGCTTCAATCATTTGTAATAACCCTGTATAACTGCCTGATGGTAGGACTGACACTGAACACGATCAGAAGTAGCACAGGTACGCTGCATGTTCTAAGTAAGTCCGCGGTAGTAGTGGGTGGCAAAGCAAAGTTCCGCGTTCTGGCTCAGACTGACCAATAGGGACCGACCGACAGCCGTGTCATCCTCTGGCAATGGCGTCGTGCGGATTTGGTATGGAGGGGCGTGGGATCAACACACCGCTCTCCCGGTCGTTGTGGCCGTTTTGACCACGGAGCCGCTATTTCTCCATCAATCAGCTCCTCTACTGGCACCACAAAGTTGAGTGCACCCCCTTCCAGTCCTCCCTCCGATGAAAAATCCCTGAAAGCACTGGGAATCGAACCGGGGTCATCCAGATAGCACCGGTGTAAGTTGACCACTGAGCTACACTGTACTTCATACATACATTACTAAATACGCTTATACATTCACTGGCCTTGCACAGTTCGCGTGGCTCCCCCTGTCAGAGGTTAGAGTCCTCCCTCGGGCATGGGTGTGTGCGTTGTCCTTAGCGTAAGTTAGTTTAAGTTAGATTAAGTTATGTCTAAGCCCAGAGAGCGATGACGTCAGCAGTTTGGTCCGATAGAAACTTACCACCACCACTATACATTCACTGTGCTTTTATATTTATTTTTTAGTCTTCGAATTAAATTAAATGTCGATCCACCAGTCCAAATCTATGTTTTCTGGAGTTTAGCTATGATTGTAAGAAAAATGTTGGAACTTTAGATTCCCTGCCTGATGTTCCTAAAAGACACGCTCTTTGCTCCATTACCAGCTCGCCTGGTATTTGTGTGAAAAATCCTTTACTCTACAATCGGTCATTATTCAAACAGACTCCTTTGTATACAATTTTTTGGAAAAAGTTCAAATGAAAGACTGGCCTTACAATGTTGCTTTATTCTTTCTTCGTCTCTTTCTTTATAGTTTTTGCCAGACTTCACTAATTAGTATCAGCACATTAGTATTCACGTATCAAACAGATCCCGTGGTTCCGGGTTCGATGTCCGGTAGGTTCGGAGATTTTCGTCGCCCAGGGACTGAGTGTTTGTATTATGCTAACCGTTTCATCTCATCTTCATCGACGCGAAAATACTTGGACCACGCGGCCGAACGAATCCAGATGTTGGCTCCTGGCCGATAACACTGTACGATCATTTCATTTTTTTCATGTTTTTGTGAACTTTACATCTTAATAGCTGTGTTGATCACTCTAACTTATTTTGTACTGATATTGAGGTGTATGAATATGAATCATAGTTGCTTCTAAATAAATTGAAAATAAACAAAAATAATAAGCAAAGCCAAGTCGAAGAAATGTGGCCAAAGAACAACTTATGTTCTCTTTAACGATGCCTCTGACGTTTGCAAAAAGTATTGACTCTTAGTGAAATATGTTATGCAGAACGTCAGTTACATTATCGGAGAACAAGCAAGGTCCCGAAACAGCGCCCTGTGGAAGTCCCTTCGTGATTCTTTCTTCTTTAGGTCATACTGCAGTGGTCTCAAACATCAAGCTGTTTCTTTCTTTCTTTTTTTAGGTCATCGATCATTTGACTGGTTTGATGCGGTCTGCCACGGATTTCTCTCCAGTGTTTAATGCTAAAAGTCTGTAAAATCACTCGTTGTATTTAAATCCGTCGTCTGCAAGAAGTATTGATTCTAAAGGACATTTGTCACGTGGAAGGCCACCCAAATGACTAGAGAATAGGAGTGGATCCAAAATAGAGCCCTATGGGAGTCTCTTCATTATTTACTATGCCTTACACCATCCTGTGGCAGTCTGGTACACAACGCCTAACGTGTGTAAATTCACCAGTTGGATAAAAATCTGTCTGCAAAAAGTACTAACACTGAGTGATGTATGTCAAGTAGAAGGTCGTCCTCATAAACACCAAATCGTAGTGAATTCAAACTACTCCCCTATGGAGTTCCTGAGTGATTTCTACAGCTGTGCCAGTAGTTTCCAAGTAGGGGCTGATTACCCCCTCAGAGGTTAATTAAAATTTTCTCAGGGGTAAAAATAAGAGGGTTCAGGTAGCCGAAGCGGCCGAGCGGTTCTAGGCGCTACAGTCTGGAACCGCGCGACCGCAACGGTCGCAGGTTCGAATCCTGCCTCGGGCATGGATGTGTGTGATGTCCTTAGGTTAGTTAGGTTTAAGTAGTTCTAAGTTCTAGGGGACTGATGACCTCAGCAGTTAAGTCCCATTGTGTTCAGAGCCATTTTGTGTTCAGGTCATGAAACTAAATTATTTTTAAGATATCATTTCTGTTACCACTGTTTCCTGGGACTGTAATACTAATTATGTAAATTACCAATAATAACATTTTTTTTTCAAATGCTAGTATTGGCTGAAGTAGGGTAGAGTGCTTGCATTGCCGGAGACAGCAGGCGTCTCGGAGCTGCCTCTCCTTCAGAGCACACGCACTAACAACAGCCACAGCCCTAAGTGTCAGGGGAGTGGAGTTAACGCGCCCGTGTCACGCCACCTCAAAGGAAACTACGCGCAGGCACACGCCCACTCTCACGGCGGCGGCAGGAATTGCGTCTGGTGCGTACGTAAGCAGTTGGCAGAGCAGGGCGGGGGCGAATTAACCGCGTGTCTGCCGGCACACCACAAACGAAGTTCCCGGCCCGGCTGGCCTTTGTACTTTGTCAGCGTTATCACGGCAGTCGCGACGTGAAGAGACTCCCGGCGACAACTTTTGAAAACACCGCGCACCGGTGTAACACGGTCGCCCATCTCCCCGAGAGCTAATCCTCGCACAGATTTATGGCTCCGCTCGAATTTGTTTCCCGTGTGCGACAATTCCGCTTCACGCAACACGAGATGCACCCGGTGGGCTTCTCTGCTCACAGAGAGGGACAGAATGACGAAGAGAATTCGTTAGTACGAGAGGTAGTCATTATATTTTAATTATCTCCTCGAAAAAATAAAGTTACGTAATTAATTATCTTGTTTGTTTTGCAGGTACGTGTCTGCAGTCGTACTACATATTGATCCTAAAAATCATCCCCAATATTGCTGCTGTTGTTGTGGTCTTCAGTCCTGAGACTGATGCAGTTCTCCATGCTACTCTATCCTGTGCAAGCTTCTTCATCTCCCAGTACTTATTGCAACCTACATCCTTCTGAATCTACTTAGTGTATTCATCTCTTGGTCTCCCTCTACAATTTTTACCCTCCACGCTGCCCTCCAATGCTAAATTTGTAATGACTTGATGCCTCAGAACATGTCCTACCAACCGGTCCCATCTTCTTGTCAAGTTGTGCCGCAAACTCCTCTTCTCCCCAATTCTATTCAATACCTCCTCATTAGTTATGTGACCTACCCATCTAATCTTCAGCATTCTTCTGTAGCACCACATTTCAAAAGCTTCTATTCTCTTCTTGTCCAAACTATCTATCGTCCATGTGTCACTTCCATACATGGCTACACTCCATACAAATATTTTCAGAAACGACTTCCTGACACTTAAATCTATACTCTATTTTAACAAATTTCTCCTTTTCAGAAACGCTACATTTTATATCCTCTCTACTTCGACCATCATCAGTTATTTTGCTCCCCAAATAGCAAAACCCCTTTACTACTTTAAGTCTCTCATTTCCTAATCTAATTACTTCAGCATCATCCGACTTAATTCGACTACATTTCATTATCCTCGTTTTGCTTTTGTTGATGTTCATCTTATATCCTCCATTCAAGACACTGTCCATTCCGTTCAACTGCTCTTCCAAGTCCTTTGCTCTCTCTAACAGAATTACAATGTCATCGGCGAACCTCAAAGTTTTTGTTTCTTCTCCATGGATTTTAATATCTACTCCGAATTTTTCTTTTGTTTCCTTTACTTCTTGCTCAATATACAGATTGAACAACATCGGGGAGAGGCTACAACCCTGTCTTACTCCCTTCCCAACCACTGCTTCCCTTTCATGTCCCTCGACTCTTATAACTGCCATCTGGTTTCTGTACAAATTGCAAATAGCCTTTCGCTCCCTGTATTACCCCTGCCACCTTTAGAATTTGAAAGAGAGTATTCCGGTCAACATTGTCAAAAGCTTTCTCTAAGTCTACAAATGCTAGAAACGTAGGTTTGCCTTTCCTTAATCTTTCTTCTAAGATAAGTCGTAAAGTCAGTATTGCCTCACGTGTTCCAACATTGCTACGGAATCCAAACTGATCTTCCCCGAGGTCGGCTTCTACCAGTTTTTCCATTCGTCTGTAAAGAATTCGCGTTAGTATTTTGCAGCTGTGACTTATTAAACTGATAGTTCGGTAATTTTCACATCTGTCAACACCTGCTTTCTTTGGGATTGGAATTATTATATTCTTCTTGAAGTCTGAGGGTATTTCGCCTGTCTCATACATCTTGCTCACCAGATGTTTTGTCAGGACTGGCTCTCCCAAGGCCATCAGTAGTTCTACCCCCAATATAGGTAGACTAAAATTACTAAACTACCAACAGGTAATAGTGGGGGTGTACATCGCTCATCTCCCTTATCCTGTATCTAACTCAACCTTGCCATCGACAACATCGCTTCAGTCTCGGCATCGCCAAAATTTTACAAATCCTAGAATGACATGCAGTCCATCTCACCTCTTCTTCATCTACATCAATACATCGCAAGCCGTACAATGCGTGGCAGACGGTGCTCTATACCATTACTACTCATTTCGTTTCCTGTTCCACTCGCAGATAAGAGTGAGGGATTGCTACACCACGTAGATGTGCTACGGATTCGAAATTTAACCGACAGGACGAAGATGCTGTGATACGCAAATGATTAGCTTTTCAGAGCATTCACACACGGTGGCGACACCTACAACGTGCTGAAATGAGGAAGGTTTCCAACCGATTTCTCATACACAAACAGCAGTTGACCGGCGTTGTCTGGTGAAACGTTGTTGCGATGCTTCGTGTAAGGAGGAGAAATGCGTACCATCGCGGTCTGACTTTGACAAAGGTCGGATTGTAGCCTATCGCGATTGCAGTTTATCGTATCGCGACATTGCTGCACGAACAGTTCGACGACGTTTGCAGCAGCATGGACTATCAGCTCGGAGACCATGGCTGCGGTTACCTTGACGCTGCATCACAGACAGGAGCGCCTGCGATGGTGAACTCAACAACGTACCTGGGTGCACGAATGGAAAAACGTCATTTTTCCGAATGAATCCAGGTACTGTTTACATCATCATGATGGTCGCATCCGTGTTTGGCGACATCGCTGTGAACGCACATTGGAAGCGTGTATTCGTCACCCGGCGTGATGATATGGGGTGCTATTGGTTACGCGTCTGGTCACCTCTTGTTCGCATTGACGGCACTTTGAACAGTGGACGTTACATTTCAGATGTGTTACGACCCTTGGCTCTACCATTCATTGCCGGCCGGTGTGGCCGTGCGGTTCTAGGCGCTTCAGTCTGGAACCGCGTGACCGCTACGGTCGCAGGTTCGAATCGTGCCTCGGGCAAGGATGTGTGTGATGTCCTTAGGTTAGCTAGGTTTAAGTAGTTCTAAGTTCTAGGGGACTGATTACCAAGGATGTTAAGTCCCATAGTGCTCAGAGCCATTTGAACCATTTGAACCATCTACCCTTCATTCGATCCCAGCGAAACCCTACATTTCAGCAGGATAATGCACGACCGCATGTTGCAGGTTCTGTACGGGCCTTTCTGGATACACAAAATGTTCGACTGCTGCCCTGGCCAGCACATTCTCCAGATCTCTCACCAATTGAAAACGTCTGGTCAGTGGTGGCCGACCAACTGGCTCGTCACAATTTCAGCAGTTCTTGATGAACTGTGGTATCGTGTTGAAGCTGCAAGGGCAGCTGTACCTGTACACGCCATCCAAGCTCTGTTTGACTCAATGCCCATGCGTATCAAGGCCGTTATTACGGCCAGAGGTGGTTGTTCTGGGTACTGATTTCTCAGGATCTATGCACCCAAATTGCGTGAAAATGTAGTCACATGTCAGTTGTAGTATAATATACTTGTCCAATGAATACCCGTTTATCATCTACATTTCTTCTTGGTGTAGCAAATTTAATGGCCAGTAGTGTATCTTCCCGCAGTCAGTCAACTTCAACACTTTGCCGTACGCCACGGCATCATCAGCAGAGAACCGCACATTGCTGCCCACGCTTCCCACCAAATCGTTTATGTACCCGTATATAGAGAGCAACAGCGGTCCCATCACACTTCCCTGGGACACTCCTGAGGATACTCTTGTCTCTGATGAACACTCGCAGTCGAGGACAACATAATGGGCTGACGATGGACACCAGTTCCGAGCGGAATTAAAGTTGATAAATACCTACACGAAGTTTAATAAATATCGGCCTGATACGTCACGATGTGACATCTTCCATTCCCGGAAGTGTATTTGAAGGAGCAATAAATTCGCTTTCCAGTGGTCCAGAATTCTGCAGCTTCTCCCCTTGCAACTCACACCGTACGTTTCTGATCGGCAGTCTCTTCCCGTGATCTCTTTTTGTGACATATCAATTTCTTTCGAGCGTAATAGTTATTCCAGTGTTCTCGAGCTGAAATATCCGTTCTTCTCCGTAAGGGAAAGACTTTGCTTGGCCGTCCCTTTCATTTGCATCTCGTAATAGCAAAAACGTTTTCGTGAGCTTCTAAGGCGGAACATCTGCAGTCGTAGCGTTCGCCAGTACCTTAATCCAAGTTTTACCCGAAGTTTCGGGTTTGGAGAGTGTCGGAATCTGCCGGTAAACGAAAAAAAAAAAGAAAAAGAAACTTCAGCGCTTGAACACATTCGCCTCATCCCAGTTACAGAGAAAGTTCTTACTGACCTACGCCGCCGTAAAATTTTAAACATCGCTAAAGACTTGTTAGACGTAATTATAAGTTCACTGTTAACTTTCAAATAAGAATACGTCGACGTGCACCCATAGCCAATGCAAACTTAGTCTATATAAAATGCAGCATCTTTAGAAACAAAAAGTAATGCATCTGGCCTCATCACATGTAGAACGATGAGGAACTAACGACTATGGTTCAAATGGTTCAAATGGCTCTGAGCACTATGGGACTCAACATCTTAGGTCATAAGTCCCCTAGAACTTAGAACTACTTAAACCTAACTAACCTAAGGACATCACACACACCCATGCCCGAGGCAGGATTCGAACCTGCGACCGAAGCAGTCCCGCGGTTCCGCTAACGACTATGTAACGTCATAAATGTTGTATGAGACCTATTATTACTTCTTGTTTCCAACCTCCAATAGGACCAGATAATATATGTATTCCATCAGTAACATCATTTCAGTGTTTTGCTTAATATTTTACATTGCGAAGACCGGCTGCATTCCCATAAACGGCTTCTTTTTCGGAAGTAGTTGAGCAGATGATTATTCGCCTCAAATGACGACATATGAGAGACATTCTATAAGTAATTCAACACATTTTTTTCTCGGCCAGTTTCGGTTGAAAAAATACGGAATTTGTTGTGGGACATTGTGGAATATTCTCGCTTCAACCCTTATAGTTTCATGAAGTTCTCATTGAAGGCGCCGCTATACGTGTCCTTCAAAATGGTATCTGTAAAGGAGGTGCGATACAAGCGGAGAACTGTCACTGAGTTTCTTTTGGTGGAATACTACAGCATCACGAATATTCAAAGATGCTTGCAGAATGTCTACGGAAAGCTAGTAGTAAACAAAATCACGGTGAATCGTTGGACGAAGCACGTGTCGTCACCGCAACAAAGTCTCGCGCAAACATGGCCGACCTCCTATGTCGCAGCCTGCCACTCACAGCTGTGACGCTTGTAATTTTGGATCATGCGGACACTCTCATTCGAGGTGATCGACAGATCACAATCAATCGCCTCGCTGCTCAACTAGAAGTCTCTCTCGGTAGTGCTGACACACTCGTCAACCAGTTTGGGTAGTCAAAGGTATGTGCTTTTGGGTTCCTTGTCCCCTAACACAAGACGTAAAGAGCTGCCACCCGTTTGGTCCAATGAAGGACGCACTCCACGGGAAGCAGTACGAGGATGATGGGCAGGTTATTAATGTAGTAAGACGTTATTTCCGACATCGACCAGTATAGAGTTACCATGCGAGCGTATAGGCCCTCCCAGCAAGGTGGCGTAAGGCTTTCACATTGAACAGTGATTAAGTGGAAAAATAGGGTTTTGTAGCCAAAAGAGTGGGGAATAATATGGAATAAAACCAACCTGCTTCCAGAAAAAGAATGTGTTGCATTATTTAATTGAACACCCATCGTACATAGCGCTTTGACCATATGGCCTGGCGGAGAAGTGGCAGACTATTTGTAAAAGTGGATAAGATACTTGCTACACTTAAGACAGGTGTCTCATTCAGCTAAGTGATTATCTAGCTTATTGGACAATAAATTAGTACCCCACAGAAGACATCACGTTAACACCGTGTAACACCAGCTCTAGCCTTGATAATGTCCACGAACCGGCAAGAAAGAGAGAACACAGGTCTCCTCAGGCATGTAATATACAGATGAAAACACTCATTGATCTTCAGATCTCTAACATAGCAGAATGCGCAAATGTTGATTGCTACGATTCACCCACTCAACAATCCGACACGTTATCTCAGGATTATTAGAGGCGCAGTAGGGTACACAAGTGTTTGTCAAACCAGTAAACCTGCAACACTGTGCATATGGCTGCGCGGGAACACAGGTGTCTTCACAGCATTCTAGTAATGAAGATGTAGAAAAAGAACAGCAGTTGTATTGCTTCATATTCATCTACGAAGTTCGTGATTGATATTTCGTAGATAGATCTCGCCGCAGAGAAAACCGCCTTTGTTTCAGTGAGTGCCACCCCAATTCGCTTATCACATCAGTGACACTCTCACCACTATTGCGCGATAACACGAAACGAGCTGCCCTTCTTTACACTTGGGTTGTCGCATCTTCTAAGTGTTCTGCCAACAAAGCGCAGTCTTTGTTTCACCTTCCCCACAATGTAAGTTGCTCGTAATTGTAATTCCTAGGTTCACGTTAACCAGAATGAGTGGGGTCAAATCATGGTACGACTACCTCCCTGAAAATATCACAGAATCACCTCCAGCTTGAACTGCATCCTCCACACACTATGAGTTAAACGTATCATGAAGGCGGATGTCAGTGCAATGGATGCCTTGCATCATTTGAAAAGAGAGCAAATTACGACTCTTCTTACCACACTATACGCCTGCACTCAACCACCGTCCTGTTTCTGTGTTCTATGACCAACTGAAGAAATGCAGTTTCCGATATGAACCTGTATTCCCTGACGGCAACGGTTCCAGTCCTACAAAAGAGCAGTGCCTATGTTGTTAAGAAGTACGATGCAATTTCGCAGGCATTGCAGTGACTACAGCCGTGATGAAATAAAGGACATGTATTCGCGATTGCGAATATGAACCACCATCGGCTCTATATTGGAATGACGACAACGGGAATTTGTGCCAGGACTCGAAACCAGATTTTCCACTTCACACGATAGGTCCCTTTAACCGCTTCGGCCATCTGTGCACGAGTCACGCCCAGACCCAAACTTCCGTATGTAGTCATCTACACTCCTGGAAATGGAAAAAAGAACACATTGACACCGGTGTGTCAGACCCACCATACTTGCTCCGGACACTGCGAGAGGGCTGTGCAAGCAATGATCACACGCACGGCACAGCGGACACACCAGGAACCGCGGTGTTGGCCGTCGAATGGCGCTAGCTGCGCAGCATTTGTGCACCGCCGCCGTCAGTGTCAGCCAGTTTGCCGTGGCATACGGAGCTCCATCGCAGTCTTTAAAACTGGTAGCATGCCGCGACAGCGTGGACGTGAACCGTATGTGCAGTTGACGGACTTTGAGCGAGGGCGTATAGTGGGCATGCGGGAGGCCGGGTGGACGTACCGCCGACTTGCTCAACACGTGGGGCGTGAGGTCTCCACAGTACATCGATGTTGTCGCCAGTGGTCGGCGGAAGGTGCACGTGCCCGTCGACCTGGGACCGGACCGCAGCGACGCACGGATGCACGCCAAGACCGTAGGATCCTACGCAGTGCCGTAGGGGACCGCACCGCCACTTCCCAGCAAATTAGGGACACTGTTGCTCCTGGGGTATCGGCGAGGACCATTCGCAACCGTCTCCATGAAGCTGGGCTACGGTCCCGCACACCGTTAGGCCGTCTTCCGCTCACGCCCCAACATCGTGCAGCCCGCCTCCAGTGGTGTCGCGACAGGCGTGAATGGAGGGACGAATGGAGACGTGTCGTCTTCAGCGATGAGAGTCGCTTCTGCCTTGGTGCCAATGATGGTCGTATGCGTGTTTGGCGCCGTGCAGGTGAGCGCCACAATCAGGACTGCATACGACCGAGGCACACAGGGCCAACACCCGGCATCATGGTGTGGGGAGCGATCTCCTACACTGGCCGTACACCACTGGTGATCGTCGAGGGGACACTGAATAGTGCACGGTACATCCAAACCGTCATCGAACCCATCGTTCTACCATTCCTAGACCGGCAAGGGAACTTGCTGTTCCAACAGGACAATGCACGTCCGCATGTATCCCGTGCCACCCAACGTGCTCTAGAAGGTGTAAGTCAACTACCCTGGCCAGCAAGATCTCCGGATCTGTCCCCCATTGAGCATGTTTGGGACTGGATGAAGCGTCGTCTCACGCGGTCTGCACGTCCAGCACGAACGCTGGTCCAACTGAGGCGCCAGGTGGAAATGGCATGGCAAGCCGTTCCACAGGACTGCATCCAGCATCTCTACGATCGTCTCCATGGGAGAATAGCAGCCTGCATTGCTGCGAAAGGTGGATATACACTGTACTAGTGCCGACATTGTGCATGCTCTGTTGCCTGTGTCTATGTGCCTGTGGTTCTGTCAGTGTGATCATGTGATGTATCTGACCCCAGGAATGTGTCAATAAAGTTTCCCCTTCCTGGGACAATGAATTCGCGGTGTTCTTATTTCAATTTCCAGTAGTGTATATGTAACAACCTGCACTCGAAGGTTACGTATATTCCCGTCCAGGATGGACATATTTATTAAGAGTTGTGGCCCTCGTATTGGCAAATAAATACGAATAGCAGTTCCTGTGTTATTGAGAAATACGATACAACGTTCCTTCGAACGTGCATGCATTTATTCGCCAGTACCAGCCCCTCGACTCAATAAATATGTCCTTCCTGGAAATACAAGTAACGTACGAATGCAACTTGTGGCGTATGGATGATGACACACGGAAGTTGGGTCTGGTGGTAACTCTTGCATGGATAGCAGAAGCAGTTAAGGTGACCTCTCGCTCAAAGCTGGAAATCCGAATTGAGGTCCCGTCCATCACAAATTTTCATTGTCGTCATTCCATTATCAGGCGATCATGGTTCGTGTTCGCAATTACAAATACATTTCCCGTATTTCTTTACGGCTGTAGTCGCTGCAGTGGCCGTGCCTTCAGACATGCGTGACTGAAGGAACATTGCAGCGTACTTCTCAATACCACAGCAACTAGGTCGATGATTTTATCCAGATCCGTCGTCATGCAAGCGAACGGTTCACGTTCGTGTTTTGTTCCCCAAATTCGCCGATCTGAACCCAACAGAGCGCACTTGGGTCGCTATGGGGCGTCAGCCAATCCACCAGCCCATTATTTATAGGAACTGTGTAACCTGTGCGTAGAGATCACTGAGAGAACCAGCCATGAGCAAATCATTCCAATTAGTGAGCAAGATACATGAAACATCTCAGAATTAGAGAAGAATGTATTTATTCAAAATCCACAGAACGAAGGTGCTGAATAGTACCGAACCATCAATTTAATAAATAATATCTCTGGATATCTATCAAGGACTTGCCAAATCCATGCCACATACAATCGCAACTATACTGCATTCCAAAGATAGACCAACTCGCCATTAATCAGGCGGCCATAAATTTGGAAATTTATGGTAACGTACTATGGGACCTAAATAGTGAGGTCATTGGCCCCCAGGCTTACAAAATACTTAATCTAACTTAAACTAAAGCCAAGGACAACACACACACTCATGCCCGATGGAGGACTCGAACCTCCGACGGTGGGAGCCGCACCAGGTGGCCATCATGTTTTTGATCATCAGCGCGTTTCTTGAGTAAATGTCGGCTATCTTTTAATATTTCGGCTTTGTATTTATCCATAAGCATTAAGAAGTGGTAGATTCATCTACAGGGTTTATAGGCTTATTGATTGTGAAGTAGCTCACCTGAGTAACAATGTACTGTTTTTCAAACGGAAAAGACAGTTTTACTTCACACTCTACGCCACTGATTGACACCTAGTAGAACATTTCAGTGCTGTCTAGACTTCCTCTTACCGTGAACATTTTGATCTAACGTTGATTATGTAACGGAAACCGGTTACCAAGTTCTAACAAAACCCAATATGGTTTGTTTTAAGATCTGTTTTCAGTGTCAGACTTTTAAAAACTCTTTTTCCCGACAACAGGTAGACGAATCAAGGTGAAATTTGCGTCGCATACTAAGCTGTACAATAATTGGCAGTGTAATAACGTTAAGTTTCTAAGTCCACCCAGTCAAAAGATATCGTCATTGAAGTCACATATTTTAATAGATGCAAACTCACTCATTATACTAATTTTAATTTTAAAAATCAACGGCCTCAGTTGCACAGATTACCTAGATTTACCTAGGTTTCAGTCGGGATAACCCAACCTTCTTTAGAATAAAAGTAGCTACCGTTTGTCCATAGTGGACATCGTCAAGCTAAAACTACAAATCCATAAATTATTGACAGACTGTAAAAACTTATCTGAAACTGCCTCGGCCCCACTTCGCGACCGCGATGCGACAGCCACGAGTACTGTACTGGAACTTCCTTTAATCTGACTGAAACCTAGGTAAATCTAGGTAATCTGTGCAACTGAGTCTGTTGATTTTTAAAATTAAAATTAATATTTATACAGTTGGTGACAGGGCCGCGAAATGTTGAAAATATTTTAAGTTCACTCATTATACCCCATGGGGTACTTACCATTGATCTAGAATGATTAAATTTGGTAAGAAATAAGGTTTAACAATACAAGTAAAGAGAACAAATTTGAAAATTGTTAATTTATAATTATACCACATTAAACCCCCCCATGAACCATGGACCTTGCCGTTGGTGGGGAGGCTTGCGTGCCTCAGCGATACAGATAGCCGTACCGTAGGTACAACCACAACGGAGGGGTATCTGTTGAGAGGCCAGACAAACGTGTGGTTCCTGAAGAGGGGCAGCAGCCTTTTCAGTAGTTGCAAGGGCAACAGTCTGGATGATTGACTGATCTGGCCTTATAACAATAACCAAAACGGCCTTGCTGTGCTGGTACTGCGAACGGCTGAAAGCAAGGGGAAACTACGGCCGTAATTTTTCCCGAGGGCATGCAGCTTTACTGTATGATTAAATGATGATGGCGTCCTCTTGGGTAAAATATTCCGGAGGTAAAATAGTCCCCCATTCGGATCTCCGGGCGGGGACTACTCAATAGGATGTCGTTATCAGGAGAAAGAAAACTGGCGTTCTACGGATCGGAGCGTGGAATGTCACGTCCCTTAATCGGGCAGGTAGGTTAGAAAATTTGAAAAGGGAAATGGATAGGTTAAAGTTAGATATAGTGTGAATTAGTGAAGTTCGGTGGCAGGAGGAACAAGACTTCTGGTCAGGTGACTACAGGGTAATAAACACAAAGTCAGATAGGGGTAATGCAGGAGTAGGTTTAATAATGAATAGGAAAATAGGAACATGGGTAAGCTACTACAAACAGCTTAGTGAACGCATTATTGTGGCCAATATAGATACGAAGCCCACACCTACTACAGTAGTACAAGTTTATATGCCAACTAGCTCTGCAGATGACGAAGAAATTGAAGAAATGTATGATGAAATAAAAGAAATTATTCAGATAGTGAAGGGAGACGAAAATTTAATAGTCATGGGTGACTGGAATTCGAGTGTAGGAAAAGGGAGAGAAGGAAACGTAGTAGGTGAATATAGATTGGGGCTAAGAAAAGAAAGAGGAAGCCGCCTGGTAGAATTTTGCACAGAGCACAACTTAATCATAGCTAACACTTGGTTTAAGAATCATGAAAGAAGGTTGTATACATGGAAGAACTCTGGAGATACTAAAAGGTATCAGATAGATTATATAATGGTAAGACAGAGATTTAGGAACCAGGTTTTAAATTGTAAGACATTTCCAGGGACAGATGTGGACTCTGACCACAATCTATTGGTTATGATCTGTAGATTAAAACTGAAGAAACTGCAAAAAGGTGGGAATTTAAGGAGATGGGACCTGGATAAACTGAAAGAACCAGAGGTTGTACAGAGTTTCAGGGAGAGCATAAGGGAACATTTGACAGGAATGGGGGAAAGAAATACAGTAGAAGAAGAATGGGTAGCTTTGAGGGATGAAGTAGTGAAGGCAGCAGAGGATCAAATAGGTAAAAAGACGAGGGCTAGTAGAAATCCTCGGGTAACAGAAGAAATATTGAATTTAATTGATGAAAGGAGAAAATATAAAAATGCAGTAAATGAAGCAGGCAAAAAGGAATACAAACGTCTCAAAAATGAGATCGACAGGAAGTGCAAAATGGCTAAGCAGGGATGGCTAGAGGACAAATGTAAGGATGTAAAGGCTTATCTTACTAGAGGTAAGATAGATACTGCCTACAGGAAAATTAAAGAGACCTTTGGAGATAAGATAACCACTTGTATGAACATCAAGAGCTCAGATGGAAACCCAGTTCTAAGCAAAGAAGGGAAAGCAGAAAGGTGGAAGGAGTATATAGAGGGTCTATACAAGGGCGATGTACTTGAGGACAATATTATGGAAATGGAAGAGGATGTAGATGAAGATGAAATGGGAGATACGATACTGCGTGAAGAGTTTGACAGAGCACTGAAAGACCTGAATCGAAACAAGGCCCCCGGAGTAGACAACATTCCATTGGAACTACTGGCGGCCTTGGGAAAGCCACTCCTGACAAAACTCTACCATCTGGTGAGCAAGATGTATGAAACAGGCGAAATACCCTCAGACTTCAAGAAGAATATAATAATTCCAATCCCAAAGAAAGCAGGTGTTGACAGATGTGAAAATTACCGAACTATCAGTTTAATAAGCCACGGATGCAAAATACTAACGCGAATTCTTTACAGACGAATGGAAAATCTAGTAGAAGCCGACCTCAGAGAAGATCAGTTTGGATTCCGTAGAAATACTGAAACACGTGAGGCAATACTGACCTTACAACTTATCTTAGAAGATAGATTAAGGAAAGGCAAACCTACGTTTCTAGCATTTGTAGACTTAGAGAAAGCTTTTGACAATGTTAACTGGAATACTCTCTTTCAAATTCTAAAGGTGGCAAGGGGAAAATACAGGGAGCGAAAGGCTATTTACAATTTGTACAGAAACCAGATGGCAGTTATAAGAGTCGAGGGACATGAAAGGGAAGCAGTGGTTGGGAAGGGAGCAAGACAGGGTTGTAGCCTCTCCCCGATGTTATTCAATCTGTATATTGAGCAAGCAGTAAAGGAAACAAAAGAAAAATTCGGAGTAGGTATTAAAATCCATGGAGAAGAAATAAAAACTTTGAGGTTTGCCGATGACATTGTAATTCTGTCAGAGACAGCAAAGGACTTGGAAGAGCAGTTGAACGGAATGGATGGTGTCTTGAAGGGAGGATATAAGATGAATATCAACAAAAGCAAAACGAGGATAATGGAATGTAGTCGAATTAAGTCGGGTGATGGTGAGGGTATTAGATTAGGAAATGAGACAGTTAAAGTAGTAAAGGAGTTTTGCTATTTGGGGAGCAAAATAACTGATGATGGTCGAAGTAGAGAGGATATAAAATGTAGACTGGCAATGGCAAGGAAAGCGTTTCTGAAGAAGAGAAATTTGTTAACATCGAGTATAGATTTAAGGGTCAGGAAGTCGTTTCTGAAAGTATTTGTATGGAGTGTAGCCATGTATGGAAGTGAAACATGGACGATAAATAGTTTGGACAAGAAGAGAATAGAAGCTTTCGAAGTGTGGTGCTACAGAAGAATGCTGAAGATAAGGTGGGTAGATCACGTAACTAATGAGGAGGTATTGAATAGGATTGGGGAGAAGAGGAGTTTGTGGCATAACTTGACTAGAAGAAGGGATCGGTTGGTAGGACATGTTCTGAGGCATCAAGGGATCACAAATTTAGCATTGGAGGGTAGCGTGGAGGGTAAAAATCGTAGAGGGAGACCAAGAGATCAATACACTAAGCAGATTCAGAAGGCTGTAGGTTGCAGTAGGTACTGGGAGATGAAGAAGCTTGCACAGGATAGAGTAGCATGGAGAGCTGCATCAAACCAGTCTCAGGACTGAAGACCACAACAACAACAACAACCACATTAAAATAAATTTTCTTCATTTATTGCCCGACTTCATAACTAAAATTACAACAGTCTCGAAAGTATTGGAATTCCTGGGACCGATATCTTGCTAGTATCGATATTGATAACAGGCAACAATCGTCAAGATTCTCAATTCCCATGATGGAAGAACTGTCTATACGCACCATTTTGTACAGAACCCTCATAGAGCAAAATGGCAAGGTATCTGTGAAGAGGCCAGCCAAGCATATGGTTCATGGAGAGGGGCAGTATCCTAGTTCCAGGCATTATATTCTGGATCATTAATTGGTCTGATCTTGCAACATAACCAACATGGAGGACTAATTAAAGGTTAAAAATGGAAAAACTCAAACTAATGGTTTACAATTGACAGAGTCGTCAAAGGGCATATGGCCCAACCACGATGAAGGCAACGCCAAATTTTGATGGGACTACAAATTTTACAAACACTAAGCTTCAGTAGTATTCAAAAAAAGTCAGAACATGAACAGGTTAACTGCGTTGACAGCACTGACCACTAAAATTCAAGAAATCCATTAATAACTACAGTGACACTCATAGCACAGTGGCCAAGCAAACAATAGGCAAATCATTAATTGCCTCCAAGCGGCATTTCTTTACTTAAACATACTTCTTATCAAAAAAAGTTTTCGTAAAATCACGTACTATATCGATAACTGAAAAATACAAGTGACGTATGCTGTTTCAGCTAGAGTAACAAGAAGAGTTACAGATTAAGAACATAAATACTAAAACTGAAATTTTAAGATTTACAAGGAATTTTAGCAATACTTTAAAAGAAAGACATACACTGAGTTAACGGCCAGCAGCCACTCACCCAAGCTTTACAATTAGCGAAGGTACCTCAGGGTTTGCTCTGAAACTGGATGAAAACACAAGAATCCCATAAACAGTTATACAACAACTAAAAATGGTAGCTCTGAGCACTATGGGACTCAACTTCTGAGGTCATTAGTCCCCTAGAACTTAGAACTGGTTAAACCTAACTGACCTAAGGTCATCACACACATCCATGCCCGAGGCAGGATTCGAACCTGCGACCGTAGCGGTCTCGCGGTTCCAGACTGCAGCGCCTAGAACCGCACGGCCACTTTGGCTGGCTATACAACTCCTTACGACCCAGTGGCGAAACACAGAAGCAGTAGGCTATGTTTATACTACAGGACACCCTTAGGCGAGACCAACGCTTAACCGCAGTGGCAGTAAATAAGGGCAGTAGTCGGTCAAACCTACTAATAGACTCAGCAACGAGCGAGGTGGCGCAACGGTTTGCATACTGCACTCGCATTCGGGAAGACGACGGTTGAAACCCAAATCCGACCATCCTGATTTAGGTTTCTGTGGTTTTCCTAAGTCGCTTCGGGCAAATGCCGGGATGGTTTCTTCGAAAGGGCACGGACGACTTCCTTCCCCACCCTTCCCTAACCCGACGATGACTTCGCTGTTCCGTCCCCTCTCCAAAATCAACCAACCAAACAACCAGACGGAGCAAGGCTCAGACAGCACAGGCAAATAAACAACTGACAGAGGATTAATAGACAGGGGGAAAGTTCATAGAAATAATAAGCGGGAAGTAATACGGATGTAAATCACTCAGTTGGCCAGCTGTGGTACAGAAATAGACCACTGTTAACGAACTTATTACCAATTTAGTTTGATGTCTTTCTCAGTATTAACTAAGGGTTTTCAGTAATTGATTACATGTCTGCAACTTACATATGGAATTAAATAGTTTGAGATTCAAAGCCAAAGCGTAAACTACTTTTAAGAAGCACTTACAGCAGCAGAAAATAAACCGATTAAACACTGCTTTCATAAAACGCAGGAGACTCGATAACGCTATTTAATCAAATAGTAAACACGTTAAAACACTGTTACCTTGAGTCAAAAAACGGAGCAGGTAATCTACCAAAGTACGTAACAGAAAGCGGCCCTTCACGCATACAAAGCAGCCACGCTGCGTACAAATTTTACACATTTAACGCACGAAACTAAACGGGAGGCTTTGACCCACAATATCAGAAGGGAGCAATGTAACAGCGGTTATGAAGGAGCATCAGGAACCAGGATGCATGGATTTAAAGGCAGTAATCAAACACCTCACCAAAGACCACAAAATGCGAAGGCAGCAGTTCCCCAAGCAGGCTTCCTTCGTTCAGCTGTAAGGCAGAAGAAATTCAAGTTAGTAACCACTGTGATGGCGCCGATAACTAATCACAAGCGAGGCCGCTGCCTGCCAGTAGTGTTCGGCCAACGTGGAACGCTCGAGCGCCCGCCCTCAAAACGAACTTCCAAGTACCTCCGCTACGAGTCAGTCCTAAACAGCAAGCCGAGCAGCGGAACACATCTCCTCTGCGGCTTCTCACGTTCGCTCTGTCGCGGTCCAGCGTACCCACGTCGCCCAGCTTCGACCAGAGGCAAAGCTACGGCGAGAAGGATCGATACCAGCAAAGATACACTCAAGCGCCGAAGAAACTGGTATAGGAATGCGTATTCAAACACAGAGATATGTAAACAGGCAGAATACAACACTGCGGTCGGCAACGTCTATGTAACACAAGTGTCTGGCGCAGTTTTTAGATCGGTTACTGCTGCTACAATGGCAGGTTAGCAAGATTTAACTGAGTTTGAACGTGGTGTTATAGTCGGCGCACCAGCGATGGGACACAAGACCTCCGAGGTAGCGATGAAGTGGGTATTTTTCCCGTAAGACCATTTCACAAATGTACTGCGGACATCAGGAGTCCGGTAAAACATCAAATCTCCGACATCGCTGCAGCCGAAAAAGATCCTCCAAGAACGGGACCATCGTCGACTGAAGAGAATCGTTCAAGTGACAGAAGTGCAACCCTTCCGCAAATTGCTGTAGATTTCAGTGCTGGGCCATCAATGAGTGTCAGCGTGCGAACCATTCAACGAAACATCATCGTTATGGGCTTTGAGAGCCTAAGGCCCACTCATGTACCCTTGATGGCTCCACGACACAAGGCTTTACGCCTTACTTGGTCCCGTCAACACCGGCATTGTTGATGACTGAAAACATGTCTGGTCGGACAAGTCTCGTTTGAAATTATATCGAGCGGATAGACGTGTACGGGTATGGAGACAACCTCATGAATCCACGGTCCCTGCATGTCAGCAGAGGACTGTTCAAGCTGGTGGAGGCTCTTTAATGGTGTGGGGCGTGTCCAGTTGGAGTGATATGGGACCCTTGGTAAGTTTAAATACAACTCTGACAGGTGACACGTACGTATGCACCCTGTCTGATCACCTGCATCCATTCATGTCCAGCATACATTCCGACGGACTTGGGCAATTCCAGCAGGACAATGCGACACTATACATGTCATGAATTACACTGCTGGCCACCGTAAATGCAACACCAAGTAAGACAAGAGGTAGCACAACAAGATTTATTTTGTAGATAACATGTTGACCAAGTATCAAATGATTACGTTTACAGACGTCTGTGACATGTGGTTCCTGCCAGAATCAGTAGCCAGAGTAGCCGCCATTGTTGGAGATCACCGCTGCCACACGTCTCGGCATTGAGTCAAAGAGACGTTGGATGTGTTCCTGGGGTACAGCAGCCCAAGCAGCTTCCACATGTTGCCAAAGATCATCTGGTGTGGCAGCTGGGGATGTAATCTGGGTCACTCGTTGAGCAACCATGGACCACATGTTTTCTATCGGCGAAAGATCCGGAGAGCGAGCCGGCCAGGGAAGCAATTCAATCTGGTTATTGACGAAGAACCTTTGGACAATGCGTGCCACGTGTGGTCGCGCATTATCCTGTTGAAATATGTCTGTGGCCGAGCCCTGAAGGTAAGGAAGGACAACTGGCTCCAGCACCTCGGATATGTAGCGCCGGCTATTTAAAGTACCGACAATGCGTACTAGAGGCGTGCGAGAGTAATATCCAATACCGCCCCATACCATAATACCGGGTGCAAGACCAGTGTGGCGGTGCATAATGCAGCTGTCCAGCATCCTCTCTCCACGGTGTCTCCACACTCGAATCCGACCATCGTGGTGCTGCAGACAGAAGCGTGCCTCGTCAGTAAAGACAACGTCATTCCATTCTGCCGTCCACATCCGTCTGTCATCACACCATTGGCGACGTAGACGTCTGTGGTTCTGCGTCAATGGTAGACGAAGCAATGGACGTCTTGCGGACAGACCACTCTGCTGTAAACGGCGTCGAATGGTACGCGCAGACACTGGATGATGCGTTACAGACGCAATGTGCTGTGCTATGGTTCGGGATGTTACTGAGCGATCCGTCACTGCCATGCGCACAATTTGCCTATCAGCACGTGCAGTGGTGCACCGAGGTGAATGCGATCGACCACGTCGGTCCGTCGTACCCTCCTCCATCCAACGGTCACATATCCGCATTACAGTTGTTTGGTTTCGTCCAACACGACTAGCGATTTCTCTGTATGATAATCCACAATCTCGGTAAGCCACTATCCTTCCTCTGTCGAACTCGGATACTTGATCAAAAGATGTTCGCTGTTGTCTACGAGGCATAACTGATCGTCTTGTGAAACAACCACAAGGTAAACACACGTGCCGAATGTACACTCGTCGAAATCGCCAAGCCTTAAATGGCGCTATGAGGTGGCGCCACAGGCGCGCGTGATGTGCGTCTGCGCTGAAATTCTAATCAGTTGCATATCTCATCGCTGCAAACCCATGGTGTAAATTTCACTTGATTCGGATGCTTCCTTCAGGGTGTTGCATTTACGGTGGCCAGCAGTGTACTACAGAATGCCTCCAGGAACACTCTTCTGAGGTTAAACACTTCCGCTGGCCACCGAACTCCCCAGACATGAACATAATTGAACATATCTGGAATACCTTACAACGTGTTGTTCAGAAGAGATCTCCACTCCCTCGTACTCTTACGGATTTAAGGACAAGCTTGCAGGATTCATGGTGTCAATTTCCTCCAACACTATTTCAGACATTAGTCGAGTCCGTGCCACGTCGTGTTGCCGCATTCTGTGTGCTCGCGGGGGTCCTACTTGATATGAGACTGATGAGACTGATGTACCAGTTTCTTGGGCTCTTCAGTGTATCACGCGCACGAAACACCGCTTCTGCCCTCGACAGTTGTCATCCGAGAATTTCCTGCTTTAGCTCGTCCCATGCTGGCAACACAACTAATGTCGTATGTAACGGGTCGTTCGCGAACTAACGGGTCCAAAGGAACGGTTCATCAAGATGAACGGGAAGATCGATGAATGAATTCTAAGGAACGGTCTTTCATAGTTCACTTCGCTCGCTGATTTCTACTTGTAGTTCCCGGGAACGGGAAACAGTCGGTCTCGTTCCCCCTACGGCACGTCGGCCGGTCTCGTTCCAGCCTCGGTCCCGTTCCCGTCTGTCTCGGTCTCGCTCAGCTAGACTCGTCCTTCTTCGCGTGGCCACTCCCCGCAGTTCCACTGCCGACTGCTCATAATTAGTTCAGTATAGAGTTGTTGTTGTTGTTGTTGTTGTTCGTTTCGTTCGCTTCACACGACCATTCTAGATCTGTTTCAAACCTCTTTTGAAGTCTGAACTTCTGGTTCTTTTCGTATTCTATTCAGCGTCCGCGACCGGTAATTAAAATGTATTTTATAATTACGTAAGCTACATAAAAATTAGGTGTTATGTAATACATACATCTTTTCAGGCAACAAAACGGCGTATCAGCTTACTTCACTATTTCGTAAACAGCAGAAGAAATACTTGTAAAAAGGCAAGATTTTTTTTGTTATTACACGTGCAAAGGAAGTCAACACGGCACACACGAGTGGCTATTTTCCGGTTTTTTTTTTTTTAAATCCAAGGTAAAAGAGCATGTTCATTGTCATAGAAGGCAGACTCACTCACAACCGAATGAAGTCCACGTTCGATAATAAGTGTCTGGTGTCACATTTTGTAAAGAGAACATGGTAACTTCTGCGATATTATTTCAGTGGAACAGGGTGGCGCATGAAAAATCGCCCCCGTGTACTAGACTGCTCATTGTCGCCCACCAATCGTAAACTATTGTTTCGAAGTTGTTGTTTGTATTAACTTATTTGTTATTTCTTCACTGCTTCATTATTACATGTTTATCTAGTCTGCTCGTAGCGGTCAACAAATCCTGCGTAATTGGCGAGCAGACTGACTCGGGGCCGGTTATTCGTGCGCCACCTTATATTATTTCACTGCGATCAGCCACATAACTCTACAGTTGGCTAAACGAAAGGTTTTGCAGAATCACGAAAGTTACAAATGTGTAAGAATTCTGTTGTCAATAAAAAGTCTGTATTCCAGTGCGCAAGCAAGAGCCTTCCATCATTAGTCACCTATAGTACTAATTTTCAATTTTTCATAAGAACCGTATACCAAGCACAAATGAACAGTGAACGAGTAAAAATGAACGGTTCCCAGAATAGAGCGATCACCAGTGAACTAGTTCCCAAGGATGAACGAGGTTGCCCATCTCTAGTCGTATGCACAGGAATGACAGAAGGATTTTTCTCTGTTAATCATCTTTGTCTCCTTCACCGAAGTGGAACCTAAGGGTCTTACTTTTTGTCCCAAGAGGCAGTCATTGTACGAATTTCCCCCCCGACAAGCAACGTAGAGTCATGTGCCTACTGTTCACAATTCTATTGCTCTTTTATCTCCAGAGCGTCACTGACCATTTCAGATCTGTAGCCATAAATAGATACCAATGGCTCGTTGGCGTTCTTCCGGCTATGCGGTAACGAATCAAAATATTCATGCAACAGCCGGCCGCGGTGGTCTCGCGGTTCTAGGCGTGCAGTCCGGAACCGTGCGACTGCTACGGTCGCAGGTTCGAATCCTGCCTCGGGCATGGATGTGTGTGATGTCCTTAGGTTAGTTAGGTTTACGTAGTTCTAAGTTCTAGGGGACTGATGACCACAGCAGTTGAGTCCCATAGTGCTCAGAGCCATTCATGCAACAGACCTGCTTGTGACATCCTAGATTCGTTTGAGCAGCTGCCAGTGAGTTACTTTCAAGCGCCAGTAAAAAGACGTTACTGTGCCTGCGCAGCTACGATCATGTAGCAACTCCGTGCTCGGTGCTTGCTCTGCTCAAACGCTACTCCTTGCATTTCTGTTTAGAATTTCATGTGCAATGGGCCATCACGTGACCACGTCCAGTATCTCGACATGTTTTCCAGAGGGTACATACTGAGTTATTGTACTTAAAGCAAATGTTTCATCATGTCCTATCCAGATAAGGAATGCAAAACAGGGAAGAAGTTCTTGGCATAATGTTCACTTCAAAACTAGGCTCTGCAGCTGAACGTAATCTAGTATTTTGCTATATGTTGAGATTAACACAGTTTTTTTATTATTCGTACTAAGCAATAGTTCAGTACTGTTTGTAGCATTTCTAGTCAGTTTTACATCCACATAGCCCTGCAAAAAGCTGTTATTATTTCATGATTATTTAACACAGCACAAAAATTTAACAAGGTCAACTGTGAAGCCAGGAAACTGCAGCCTACAACTGTCAGTTTATATCCTACTTTGGTAATAAATATAAAGCCATGTTGAGAGTTACAGTGATGAAACACAATGAGCTGCCAGTCTATAATTTACCGAAAAATGACATTACGTAAATTTAAGACGCAAACAACATAAATTAAGAACTAACGCAAAGTCTAGAGAAGGTATCAGACAAGTGTTAAAACATGCAATTGAAAATCGTTGTGTTTCATGGAAGACATATTTGTAAAGAGAACCCATTTATTCTGCTAAACCTTTCAATATATTTGAAGCAACTTTTTTCCCCATTACTACTGACCGAATTTACCTGCGTACGTGCCTAGTATTAAGAGCTCTTACAGTATGTCATAAAAGAAACAGGACATCAGGCAATATTACAGAAGCCGAAAGCAACGCTACGAATGCGAAACGTTACATATGTATTATCTGAAGTCCCCTGAGTAATCGTGCCAAGTTTCCGTCACTTCCAATAGACAGCGTAGCTGCAGGACAGTTTCAAAATGGCGTCTGTAGGTGATGTACGTTACAAGCAACGTGCCGACATTGAATTTCTCACTGCAGAGAAAGAAACTATGGAGAATATTCACAAACGCTTGGGCAACGTCTGTGGAGCATCTGCTATCGACAGAAGTACAGTTAGTCTCTAGGCTGAAGGATGAGGTCATCTGGAAGCGGTTCGAAGGAGCTCCACGATTTGCAGCGGTCGGGGTGGCCATTCACGGCTGTCATACCTGACATGTTGCAGTGAGATGAAGTTGTCACTTGCTCGGGGCGTTAAAGGATGCCGTTCCTGGAAGACATTTTGAGGACGATGAGAAGCTGATTCACACAGTGAAGCACTGGCTCCGCCACCAGGACAAGGATTGGTACCGACAGGGCATACACGCCCTTGTTTCGCACTGGAGGAAGGCCATAGAACGGGATGGAGATTACGTGGAAAAATAGGGTGCACGGATAAAATACCATTCTTTCGTGTGTGGAATTCTTATTATATTCAATAAAGAATTGTTGAAGGAGACAAATGCAGTGCATTAGTTTCTGAGCAACCCTCGCAAAATACATAATTCGGCTTAAAGCGCACATTCACTCTGAAGTTCCTGATATTAAGCTTTTCGTTGTGGTTTCTCGGATGTTAATTTTCTTGTAGTGCCAGTACAGTATTATCTCTTGTTTGGTACTTTATAATGGCATAATGCCAAACGTGCCAGAAAATGAAAATGTGCACTTTTAACTGAGCGAACAGTGGGAACTAGCCATCAGCGTGGAATGATACACTTCGCTCCAAATTAACTGACTGCCTCTGCGGAAATGAACAGTTTGTTTTAGTTCATTAATAAAAGGCAAATTTCTTTATCAGGCCGATAAAAATAACTCCATCGTTCTTCAAGACGATTAATGCTCGATCAGCTAATGACGTGGAAATTAAATAAAATCAGAAAAGTAAAACTAATAATTTATTATTTCAGTTTTCTGTGATTATGTGAACGCATTTTAATTCAGTTGATAGCTTCGAGTCACAGAAATCTGCTTTGTTTTTATATGACGTGAGAGCTGTACCTGAAAAGAATACATCAAAATCACGAAACATGAACATGGATTACGTGGAGCTCAAACCTCACTACAACTCAGACTGTTCGGCGTAAACTCAAATCTGATACACTGGACTCGCATTCGGGAGGACGACGGTTCAAACCCGCGTCCGGCGATCCTGATTTAGGTTTTCCGCGATTTCCCTAAATCACTTCAGGTAAATGCTGGGATCGTTCCTTTGGAAGGGCACGACCGATTCCCCCCCCCCCCCCCCCCAACCGCCCTATCCTTCACTAATCCGAGCTTGTGCTCCGTCTCAGTAAAATATCTGGGAGTATGCGTGCGGAACGATTTGAAGTGGAATGATCATATAAAATTAATTGTTGGTAAGGCGGGTACCAGGTTGACATTCATTGGGAGAGTGCTTAGAAAATGTAGTCCATCAGCAAAGGAGGTGGCTTACAAAACACTCGTTCGACCTATACTTGAGTATTGCTCATCAGTGTTGGATCCGTCCCAGATCGGGTTGACGGAGGAGATAGAGAAGATCCAAAGAAGAGCGGCGCGTTTCGTCACAGGGTTATTTGGTAACCGTGATAGCGTTACGGAGATGTTTAATAAACTCAAATGGCAGACTCTGCAAGAGAGGCGCTCTGCATCGCGGTGTAGCTTGCTCGCCAGGTTTCGAGAGGGTGCGTTTCTGGATGAGGTATCGAATATATTGCTTCCCCCTACTTATACCTCCCGAGGAGATCACGAATGTAAAATTAGAGAGATTAGAGCGCGCACGGAGGCTTTCAGACAGTCGTTCTTCCCGCGAACCATACGCGACTGGAACAGGAAAGGGAGGTAATGACAGTGGCACGTAAAGTGCCCTCCGCCACACACCGTTGGGTGGCTTACGGAGTATAAATGTAGATGTAGACCTCGTTGTCGACGGGATGTTAAACACTAATCTCCTCCTCTTCCCGACTTACCATAGACAGTCACAAGGTTCAAGAATTTCCCTTATGGTACCAATTACTACGTGTTGTCTGTAGGATTTCATCTCAGGATCTAAGTCCGACATTGGTTTAGTGATTTTTCTGACGTTTTGGCACAACGAACGGCTGCCGTCGTCCGAGATTCACCCTCCATTTCTAGCGGCGAACTGGATCCGAAGCCCGCGACCCGAGATCCTATGTACTCGTCGTGTCACCGTTTAAGGGCCTTTCCCTGGAGATTACCGCTGTGGTTCTTCCGTTGTTGCGTTAACGACCGCTCGCTTCCCTGCTGGAATGCTGGATCCCTTTACCTTGAGGCTATCTCCGTTCTTGTTGAATCTATTTTCGTGTTTATGAATTTCAAATGGTTTCCCTGAACAAACGGGCTTGAAAGCTCTTCTCCACAGCAACAAACTGCGTGTCGACGAGTTTTACTGTGTGTTCAGTCTCACACAGCGCGTGCTCCATCACAACATCTCCACTTGGAAAGATCTGCAATTTTGTTTATGTTCGACGATCCTGGTTTTAATTGACGTTCTGTTCATTCCAACAGAGAATTCTCCACATGTACACAGTACGAAACGGTATGCAATTTACTATCGACATTGCCAGTGGGTTCCTTTTCTCCTTTGCCGATACGAGTCTCTCTGTGATGTTTTTGATCGGTTGGTTAATAAGTACGCCATATTTGCGCAATATATGGCCGAATCCTTTCTTCATTCTGGTGGCTAGTTATTGAGAATGCAAAATTGTTAAGGCTTTGGTGGCCACTTGCTAACAAACTGCTTATTGGTTTCTGTCTCGGGTTCTTCGGCCGACGTTCATCTGACGACGTTTCGCCAGCACGAGTAACTGGCATTATCAAAGCTTCGCCCTCCACTGCTGGTGGCGAACTGGAGCAGAGTTCGCGGCCGCAGACTATATGTACCTGGCGCGCCAACGTCCGAAGGCTTCTCCGCTGTCATTTCCGGTGCGGTTCTCCTCTTGAACCGGAAATGACCGTGGAGAACATGGAGGTAAAAATA
The DNA here is from genome assembly GCF_023898315.1 of Schistocerca nitens. NCBI lineage: Eukaryota > Metazoa > Arthropoda > Insecta > Orthoptera > Acrididae > Schistocerca > Schistocerca nitens. The sequence continues at coordinate 265,633,450 of NC_064622.1, forward strand.
AGAGGAGTTGTCATGACGTCACAAACTTGAAGCCGACCCAAGTGAAGATCCGCCATGTTAGCTACCCCAAAACATTCGCTTCTGGTAGTTTCATTCCCTGTAGTCGTGAAGTGTTTTGATGAAAAATCCCGGCTTGCGTCGCTTACTGGTATGCTAATCGTTCTGATTGCATTCTGAAGTTCAAACAAATCACATTTCATTCGTAAGTGGACTCATTTAAGCGCTATTTTCTTACATATACTTGAAATTCTGATGCCTTGTACAGTTTTACAGTATAGTTTTATTTCTGTGATTTGACTTTAGATTTTCTATCAGTCTAACGTCAAGAGCTCTCTGGAGGTGAGAAATACACTTGGTTTTCATTCTTTGGTTATTCCCAAGTAACTGAATAGTCCTGGCAAGAAATATCCTGGAAATGGGAAGTAATGTTTTAAAATGCGATAATTTAATATAAAAGTAATGTAACGAGATGTAGTTAATTAAATCTTTAGTAAAATGTGTGGAACACCTGTTACAGTGGTTAAATTATAAGTACTTAAAGGGTTACGTATTTGTTAAAGCAAAGTTCCCTATCTAAGTCCAGGCTATGTAGATCATTACATTTATCATTGTGTTGTCGTGTTACCCTGTACATTGCTGTTATTTGCCACACTGAATGCCATTTGGCAGGTACAATTTAAAAGCAGATGTGTAAACTACAATGGGCCTGACAGTCTTAAACTGCGTCCCTTTCCTTCGTAACTTAACGAATCTTTCACTTTGTTGACATGACAGCTGGCTTGTTTATATCATCCCTCCATACATCTATGGGACACCAAAGGAAATAAGGTAAGTTTCTTGCAAACTTGAACATATAAAGTTTGCATTTGACTTGACACTGCAAAGAATACAAATCGGTGCCTCTAAACTATCAATCATTGCTTTCGGAGTTCTGGATTTATCAATTATCCTCACAAACACAATGAAAGTGAATAGAAATGGATTACGAAAGCGCGCTTTTCATAGCACATACTTCTCTTCTCGGTTATTCGAAGTGTATAAACAAAAAGGAATTACAGTACTGAGGCCAGAAGCGTAATATTTTCATGTCGTATTACTGTATCGAATACGCATTTAGGACCATAAAAACGTTTGAAGCTGTTTTCTTATGCTGTGTTGTTCACTGAAACTGTGTAACATTTACTATATAAAATAAATATCGCGTGCACGCGACAGAAATAACGAACAAGAAGGAACTGTAAACATTCGTCTGCTAATGTTCTGGGGGATCCAAGATGGCGTCAAGCCCCGCCCATTGGCTTCAAAACAACGTACAGATGTCTGTAGCGCCATCTCACCTTATTCTACCTCCATGGTGGAGAAGCCCTCGGACGTTGGCGCTCCAGGTACATATAGTCTGTGGCCGCGAGCTCGACTCCACTGGCCACCTTTTTAGAGGCAGAAGACGGCACGTTACCAAGATTTCAGTGAATTTGAACGCTGTGTTACAGTCGGCGCACGAGCGACGGGTCACAGCATCTCCGAGGTAACGATGAAGTGGGGATTATCTCGTACGACTACTTCACGAGTGTACCGTGAATATCAGGATTCCGGTATAATACCAAATCTCAGACTTCGCGGCAGCCGGAAAAAGGTCCTGCAAGAACAGGACCAACGACGACTGAAGAGAATCGTTCGACGTGACAATAGTACAACCCTTAAGCAAATTGCTTCAGGTTTCAATGCTGGGCAATCAACATGTGTCAGCGTGCGAACCATTTAACGAAACATCATCAATACGGGCTTGCGGAGCCAAAGACCCACTCGTGTACCCTTGATGACTGTACGACCCAAAAGTTTTACGCCTCGCCCGAGCCTGTCAACACCGACATTGGACTGTTGATTACTGGAAACATGCCGCCTGGTCGGACGAGTCTCGTTTCAAATTGTATCGAGTGGATGGACGTGTACGGGTATGGAGACAATGTCATGAATCCATTGACCCTGTATGTCAGGGGGGAACTGTCCAAGCTGGTAGAGGCTACCAAACTCTCCAGACATGAGCAATATTGAGCGTATCTGGGATGCCGTGCAACGTGCCACGTCGTGTTGCGGCACTTAAGCGTGCTTGCGGAGCCCTGCATGATATTAGGCAGGTATACCAGTTTCTTTGGCTCTTCAGTGAGTATACAGTCCGAGCTTAACGAACTGTGTCCTAAAGTTTCCCAACAAGTCCATATTCAATATAATTTTTCTTTCTAATATTTCTAGTTTATGAAGCTTATAATTTAAAACCAGATATTGGCTAGTATGCAAGCACTCTGGTGTACCACAGTGCTGTAGTGTTTAAGTTTTCTAAATAAGCACTTTTCGTTGTAGGTATTGTTAGTTACATCATACGCTGTTTCCATCTTTCGTACCCTGTCCTCTAAAGCAGATTTTTCTGAACCGTTGACGTGAATGGACCCGGCAAAATTTTTGAATAATTTTTAAGTTTTCTATTTGCCCTGTATCTGTTATTAGATATTTTGGGGCAGTTGTTGGTCAGAAACATTCTGGAAGGATTGTAAGAGTGTCGCAAGGTAGGTTGTGTTGCGACATAATTTTTAAGGAAAAAAGCGATAGGTTGAGCCGTTTCCGAGTAAACTAGCGTTGAAGTTAACAAATAAGGCCACTGCGGGCTCAGATTCAAGCGGCCCACCAGATACAACTAGTGTCAGAACGAAATTTTCACTCTGCAGCGGAGTGTGCGCCGATATGAAACTTCCTGTGAGGTTCAAAAACAATTGGCTCTGAGCACTATGGGACTTAACTTCTTAGATCATCAGTCCCCTAGAACTTAGAACTACTTAAACCTAACTAACCTAAGGACATCACACACATCCATGCCCGAGGCAGGATTCGAACCTGCGACTGTAGCGGTCACGTGGTTCCAGACCGAAGCGCCTAGAACCGCTCGGCCACCTGGGAGATTAAAACTGTGTGCCGAACCGAGACCCGAACTCTGGACCTTTGCCTCTGCCAGCAAATTTCACAACCATTGTCAGTTGTTCTCATAGCGTAGATGATAGCACAAAAACTGCTCACCATTTTGATCGAATTCGATCCTTACCACCGTCCCGTGTCCAATTTTTGTATCGCTGTCATATTCGGTTTTAGGAAAGCAAACGGAGAACACGTTTGGCGACACCGCACACACATACACACATACATTAATACTTGTTCCATAGATCATGAATACGACTTTTCGTAATGATGTGGAAGGTGTACTTTTAACATAAGTTTTCTTTACACACAATAATTTTTTTTACTACTTCATATTTAAAATTTGTTGTCATTCAGAAACTCTTTCTGGGGATCAGCCTGAATTTGCACACGCAATGCCTGATTGGCTGATTTCAGTGCTAATTACCTCAAAAAAGGCATTTTTTGCTTGATAACTACTTCGAAATACCCTTACGAGCTTATCAAACTATAACCATAAATGAGATTTTCACTCTGCAGCGGAGTGTGCGCTGCCGGTCCGGCACGAAGTTTTAATCTGCCAGGAAGTTGCATATCAGCGCACACTCCGCTGCAGAGTGAATATCTCATTCTGGAAACATGCCCTAGGCTGTGGCTAGCCATGTCTCCGCAACATCCTTTCTTTCAGGAGTGCTAGTTCTGCAAGGTTCGCAGGAGAGCTTCTGTTAAGTTTGGAAGGTAGGAAACGAGGTACTGGCAGAAGTAAAGCTGTGAAGACGTGGCGTGAGTCGTGCTTGGGTAGCTCAGTTGGTAGAGCACTTGCCCGCGAAAGGCAAAGGTCCCGAGTTCGAGTCTCGGTCCGGCACACAGTTTTAATCTGCCAGGAAGTTTTATATGCCATAAATTTCGTTTGCAGAGATTACTAACCCCGCCACGTCGACTGCGTCTTCCACTGGATTGACTGGATTGCATCTGTCATACAGAATGGAAAAATCATCTGCAGTTGCTAAGCAATTTATTCCAGCCCCTTCGTCCTAACACGAGTGGCGATACTTTGGGTTCTTTCGGTTTTTCCTTCGAAATTCATTATATAGACGCGTCGCTCTACGTTTCCCGTCCGAAAGCGGCGCTGTTTCCCGTCAGGACTTGACGGAAGGCGTGAGTGGAGGAGAACGTATCGAGTCCCCACTCCCCTCCACTGGCGGCAGGTGGGCGTCGGGGCGCCGTGTCGCCAGTCTACCCGCTGATGCTCGGCGCTGTTAATTTGCATTTCACGAGCGGCGCGCGGGCGGCGCGTTGCCGTCTTGAAATATTGACGGCCGCGCCTCCGCAGCCGGGTGTGGCCGAGGTCCGCAGCGGCGCGGGGATTAATTGTGCAGCGGCAGCGCGCGCCCGGGACAGCGGCCTGTCAGCCCCTGTGTTTCGCCGGGTTACGGCCCGATTACACGTGCCCGCCGCCGGCGCCGGCGCCGGTGCCGACCGGTTACTCGGGCACGGTGTTCCATCAGTGTCCCACTGTCATCGGCTGTCCGGCAGTAGTGGCCCCCGCTGCCTCGTACGGAGCGCAACACCGCCGGCCAAAAGTTTCTGAGGGATTTACCTACTGAACACGCACCGTTCACTTCAGATGTCAGAGCAAGTGTCTGGTTGAGCAACTGTGTCCTACATGCCGGATGGCACCATTACGTCGACAACAATGCCCCCCCTCAAGTACAATAACAGCAGAATGCTAATACGCCTGGTATGAGGGTCTTTATGGTATGAATTTCTCATAAGGGAGTCTTCTGACTGGTTCGATGCGGTCCCACAAGAATTCCTCTCCTGTGCCAACCCTTTTCATCATAGTGTAGCAGTTGCAAATTACGAGTTACTTGCAAATACGCTTCTCGGGTTTGCCGCCGGGTCGTATTGTGTAAATCGCACAATATTTCTTCGATGAAACTGCTCGACATCATCAGGTGGTGGTAGATGCTGCTGTCACTGCTGCAAGGCGCGACTGATGATAATCGCGTTTTTTTTTTTTTTCCTTTATTGAATTTCGATTCCCCCCGAATGGGGCGGGCTGGCAGCAGCTTAGTATGCCGCTCTTCAGCCTACAGACTTTGTGAGAAAGATGAAGAGAATAAATAATAAAAACAGGCGATAAAATCGGAGAATTAAATAGTAACATGGCGAAAAAATCGTGGAACTTAAAACGTAGAACAAAGGGATGATTATGCTAATAAAATACGTACGAAACAGACAGGTAAAACAATAGACAGACAATTAAAAAACACGGCGACAGTCTGGTTTCTAGAATGAGATTTTCACTCTGCAGCGGAGTGTGCGCTGATATGAAACTTCCTGGCAGATTAAAACTGTGTGCCGGACCGAGACTCGAACTCGGGACCTTTGGAACACAGTTTTAATCTGCCAGGAAGTTTCAGTCTGGTTTCTGTTCGCAAAAGTCATAAAATTCACACCCAGCGACAGCATGGTTTCTGTTCGTAACACGAGAAAGACGAACAACACTGAACATTCACTGGGAACACTGCACTGAAAAGTTAGCAAATGTGACATACCACAGCCGAGAGCAGGTGCGGGGGGGGAGGGGGAAACTGGACAGATGATCGGAAAATAAAAAAAAGGGGGGGAAGGAGAGGAAAACCGAAGGGGGGAGGCGGGAAAGGAGCCGATGGAGGATGAGGACCCATAAGAGGGGTGGGGGGTGCCGGGCAGAGATAATCGCGCGGCGGCGTCGGAATCTGTCAGGACGGGAGCAGGCAATACGCGAGCGCGGGAAGACGCTCGTAGTTGGAGGAAAACGGTGCTCCTGGTGCCCCCTGCTGGGAGCAGCAGAAAAGCGCTATGGCCAATGACTGTGCTGACGGACGCTCCTGCGGTTAAAGTCTGAACTAAAGCTCAGCTACGCGTTGCATCACTTGAGGAAACGGAAGTCTTGTTTTCCCTGTTTTTGATTTAATGGCAGCCAGTGCTGGATTCCAGGCGGCGCTCAGTTGGAAACCTGCATCCCTGTTGATAAGATTATCCGCCGTGCGGATATGTATGGCCTCCTTAATAACACAGTCCCAGAAAGATGACGCTGTGGATAAAATTTCCGTCTGTTCGTAAAGCATACGATGTCCCGTTAAAACGTCCCCTTAGAAAACTTAATGAATTACTATGCAGATAAACCTCTTAAATTATTTGATTTTCAAACAGCTGAGCAGAACTGAACGTACACAGACATTTCGCTCTTTACCTATTCTGATCAACACTAAACTGATACACAATATTTTTAGCGCAACGCAATCTGACTTTCAAAAATCCCTACAAAAGAATGGCCCTGACTAACAATAACCTATACCTTTTATGAATCACTTACCTCACAAAAATCTTCGTTACTCGAACTACTGCAATACAGCGTGCGCCAAAACTGCCTGCTAAATAAAAGATTCGAACTACTGAAGGCACTAACTACTGATAGGCGTAGTTAGCAAATGAAAGAATTTGATAGAAAACAAACAATGCATTTACCTTAATAGTGTTCAAAAGTCGTAATATACAGGGTGTTTCAAAAATGACCGGTATATTTGAAACGGCAATAAAAACTAAACGAGCAGCGATAGAAATACACCGTTTGTTGCAATACGCTTGCGACAACAGTACATTTTCAGGCAGACAAACTTTCGAAATTACAGTAGTTACAATTTTCAACAACAGATGGCGCTGCTGTCTGGGAAACTCTATAGTACGATATTTTCCACATATCCACCATGCGTAGCAATAATATGGCGTAGTCTCTGAATGAAATTACCCGAAACCTTTGACAACGTGTCTGGCGGAATGGCTTCACATGCAGATGAGATGTACTGCTTCAGCTGTTCAATTGTTTCTGGATTCTGGCGGTACACCTGGTCTTTCAAGTGTCCCCACAGAAAGAAGTCACAGGGGTTCATGTCTGGCGAATAGGGAGGCCAATCCACGCCGCCTCCCGTATGTTTCGGATAGCCCATAGCAATCACACGATCATCGAAATATTCATTCAGGAAATTAAAGACGTCGGCCGTGCGATGTGGCCGGGCACCATCTTGCATAAACCACGAGGTGTTCGCAGTGTCGTCTAAGGCAGTTTGTACCGCCACAAATTCACGAAGAATGTCCAGATAGCGTGATGCAGTAATCGTTTCGGATCTGAAAAATGGGCCAATGATTCCTTTGGAAGAAATGGCGGCCCAGACCAGTACTTTTTGAGGATGCAGGGACGATGGGACTGCAACATGGGGCTTTTCGGTTCCCCATATGCGCTAGTTCTGTTTATTGACGAAGCCGTCCAGGTAAAAATAAGCTTCGTCAGTAAACCAAATGCTGCCCACATGCATATCGCCGTCATCAATCCTGTGCACTATATCGTTAGCGAATGTCTCTCGTGCAGCAATGGTAGCGGCGCTGAGGGGTTGCCGCGTTTGAATTTTGTATGGATAGAGGTGTAAACTCTGGAACATGAGACGATACGTGGACGTTGGCGTCATTTGGACCGCAGCTGCAACACGGCGAACGGAAACCCGAGGCCGCTGTTGGATCGCCTGCTGCACTAGCTGCGCGTTGCCCTCTGTGGTTGCCGTACGCGGTCGCCCTACCTTTCCAGCACGTTCATCCCTCACGTTCCCAGTCCGTTGAAATTTTTCAAACAGATCCTTTATTGTATCGCTTTTCGGTCCTTTGGTTACATTAAACCTCCGTTGAAAACTTCGTCTTGTTGCAACAACACTGTGTTCTAGGCGGTGGAATTCCAACACCAGAAAAATCCTCTGTTCTAAGGAATAAACCATGTTGTCTACAGCACACTTGCACGTTGTGAACAGCACACGCTTACAGCAGAAAGACGACGTACAGAATGGCGCACCCACAGACTGCGTTGACTTCTATATCTTTCACATCACTTGCAGCGCCAACTGTTGTTGAAAATTGTAACTACTGTAATTTCGAAAGTTTGTCCGCCTGAAAATGTACTGTTGTCCCAAGCATATTGCAACAAACGGTGTATTTCTATCGCTGCTCGTTTAGTTTTTATTGCTGTTTCAAATATACCGGTCATTTTTGAAACACCCTGTATATAGCAGTTCATGGCATCCAGTCTTACAAGTTTACTGTCTCTGATGGACACACGTTCAGATCATCCACTCTCCAAACTCCGCCATCGCTCTCCCCACATCCACCACAGCTGGCGGCTCACCTCCAACTGCGCAACGCTACGCACTGTTAACAGCCAACTGCCCAACACTACAATGGCGAATATTACTCCAGCAATGCAAACCAACCACAGCCTCCACACAGCACAGTCAGCGATTTTCATATAGAGCGCTACATGGCGTTACAAACATAAAAACCTAACCAGCCTACTTACACCGTGTCCAGGCAATGCTCCGCTACCGCTGATTTATCAGGTTGCCCCAGGCGTGTCTGAGGATGATGTTCGACGCAACGTTCTTGCACGGTTATTCGCTGGATGCTTTCCCCTACATTTTTTACACTTTACAGCTCCCTTTATTAACATCCTTGTTATTCCCTTGTAAAGTGGCTATAATTTCGCACCTTACAGGCACTCATCCACTTACTTTTCCGTGATCTACAACCACATTAGGTATTATTTGATAGTATTACATCGTTTGTATGAATACTTAAAGGAGACTGACATCGTCACATATGCCTTGTAAATAATTGTTAACGCTTATTGCATGAAAGGTGACGGAGTGTCTTTATTATCATACTAGGAGAGGCTGGAACAACAGTGGAAATGAAACGGCAAACGGAACTCAAGCCCTGGTTGGAAGGACCTCACAGGTGTGTTGGTCCTGCTTAAGCACAGGAAATATCAAGACGGAAGTCGTAGCACCTAAGCGCTGGAGCACAATAGAGTCGCGACCAGCCGCTATTGTAGCCAAACCGGAAGGATTATACTTCGGAAACTACGGAAATCTTAGACGCAATTGAGAGGAACGAAGAACCGGCACCTCGGAAAGCACGCAGGCTGGGTTATTTAGAAGGATTTTTACTCAGAAGCGTACCATTGTACGAGGATAGGTTTTTCCTCGCAAACTTTCCGCGCTGGACGACAATAGACTAAAATATGGTTGTTCGGCGTTCGGAAGAATCTGTAGAGAGGGAGAATATTCCGTGGTTTCGGGAATATGATTCGTTTTGTGTTAGCAGAAGAGCCAACACCGTGTTACGAGTGGAGGCCGAAATGCACGCGTTTTGGCTCAAGCAGGCTAGCGTGAGGAGGGAAGAACTATACTGACGTGAGGTCTGGAACATGACAAGGAATGAGAATTCAGAAAGCGGACGCAATTAGTTTGATACTTAACTTTAATCCATTAATGATGAACGTCGCTCTTGACGGTACATGATTCACAATATTATCTGTTCAGAATACATTCTTGAAGATAGTTTGTAAGTAGGCTGTTTAGTTTTTTTTTATTGGTAACGCCACGTAGCGCTCTGTATGAAAATCACTGGCTGTGCTGTGTGCAGTCTGTGGCTGGTTTTCATTGTTGTTGGCTATTGTAGTGTTGGGCAGCTGGATGTTAACAGCGCGTAGCGTTGCGCAATTGGAGGTGAGCCGCCAGCAGTGGTGGATGTGGGGAGAAAGGTGGCGGAATTTTGAGAACGGACCACTACTTTCGTGTACATTTTCTTTTACTGCTCAGACTTTGCAATTTTACTCTGATGAACGATCAGGATTGTCTTTATGGACTGTGAGAAAATTTTAGCTTTTGACCAACATTGTATCAATAAGTGTGTGCATTTGATTTCTTTGTTATTGTAATTGTGAAAAAATCTTAACAAATATGTATTGGCCAGTGCCCAAAACAATATGTAAAATTTTTTGTGGGGAGCATGGGGGCTATGTAAGTAGGCTGTTTAGGTTCTTATATTGGTAACGCCACCGCCACCTAGCGCTCTGTATGAAAGTCACTGGCTGTGCTGTGTGCAGTCTGTGGCTGGGTGGCATTGTTGGAATTTGCTATTGTAGTATTGGGCAGTTGGCTGTTAACAGCGCGTAGCGTTGCGCAGTTGGAGGTGAGCCGCCAGCAGTGGTGAATGTGGGGAGTGAGATGGCGGAGTTTTGAAAGCGGATGATCTGGACAGAGACAGTAAATTTGTAATATTAGATATCATGGACTGATATAGATATTATGACTTTTGAACACTATTAAGGTAAATACATTTTTTGTTCTCTATCAAAATCTTTCATTTGGTAACTATGCCTATCAGTAGTTAGTGCCTTCAGTAGTTCGAATTTTTTATTTAGCTGGCAGTAGTGGCGCTCGCTGTATTGCAGTAGTTCGAGTAACGAAGATTTTTGTGAGGTAAGTGATTTGTGAAAGGTATAGGTTAATGTTAGTCAGGGCCATTCTTCCGCAGGGATTATTGAAAGTCAGATTGTGTTGCGCTAAAAATATTGTGTGTCAGTTTATGCACAGTCATGTATAATTTTTCTAAGGGCACGTTTCATGTTCTTATAGTAACTGAATATGGTGCCTTGCTAGGTCGTTGCAAATGACGTAGCTGAAGGCTATGCTAAACTGTCGTCTCTGCAAATGAGAGCGTATGTAGACAATGAACCATCGCTAGCAAAGTCGGCTGTACAACCGTGGCGAGTGCTAGGGAGTGTCTCTAGACTAGACCTGCCGTGTGGCGGCGCTCGGTCTGCAATCACTGATAGTGGCGACACGCGGGTCCGACGTATACTAACGGACCGCGGCCGATTTAAAGGCTACCACCTAGCAAGTGTGGTGCCTGGCGGTGACACCACAATTCGTTTTCGGACTTAAGAGGTTGGGGAGCCGAGCCTTGCTGGGAAGACAACGTTGGAGAGACGGGGTCTTCTGTTGTGAGCACCCCTGTGTGATGGTCGCCCGATATCAGCTTTTGTTGTTACAAACGGACCTGCTGTCTTTGCTCTCAGTAGACTTTATAAAAATGTTCAGATGGCTCTGAGCACTATGGGACTTAACATCTGAGATCATCAGTCCCCTAGAACTTAGAACTACTTAAACCTAACTAACCTAAGGACATCACATACATCCATGCCCGAGGCACGATTCGAACCTGCGACCATAGCAGCAGCGCGGTTCCGGACTGAAGCGCCTAGAACCGCTCGGTCACCGGGGCTGGCTAGACTTTATAGTTAGAACAGTTAGGAACTGTACTGTTGCGAACCTATACGATTCTGGACTTCACCTCTTGGTTGGAAGTCGTCGTTGAGTACGCAGCGTTCAGTAATTGAAAGCACTTCCTCTGCCTATACTTACGTTGAGACGTTACCTGAACTCCGTCCTTGTGGTTGACAGTTCGCGTTCCTTGTCTGTAGAACACAGAGAGGAAAAGACTGTATTAGAGTATATTAGTCAGAGGACCGCTTTCTACCGTCCTAGTGTTTGAAAGAATTTATTGGTGGCTGGAGTTCTTCCATCGTCGCAGACGAGTACGAGAACCATCACTTCGACGCACCGGACGCAGTACATACAGTGATAACGAAAATTGCTTCGGATTATTGGGGCTATAAAAGCTAAACAGCTGTGATCATGTTTGTTTATTTCCACTGAGGTTCCACACCACCGTAGATCATCTTTGAAAGTAGTGTCTTCTAGTGTTTGGAACGTAGATGATGTCAGCCATTTCGCATTATTGATATTAGATCGCGCAGTAATAATAAGGTGCAGAGTGGGCAATTGATTAGTAATTTTACTTATGGAATGTAAACTTTGTAATATAAGGTTTTTTTTAATCTACAATAAAAATATAAGCAGGAACAACGTTTATCATTTAGTAGGATTAGTTGCCTTCATCATTTATTTATGTTTAGATTGTAATTTATGGAATTAAGAGATCCTAAGATCTGCTTTAGGGGGTAGTCAGACAGGGCCAAATCTTCACTTTAGCGTTTATTATTCTCCGATGCGCACATTCATTTTACACCAGCCTGGAGTACCATCATGTACCCTGATACGTTAATAGATGTCCTACCGTTCTGTCCCTTTTTATACAGGATGATTTCTTTCCACCGTGTGCAAGCTCTAGGGATTGATCAATGAGAGGATACGGAACACAAAAGGTCTTATGAACTTATGTCCGGAAATCCATGCTTTTCATGCTAGAGACTATTTATTCAATCATACACCGTTACAGAAACTGTGGTCTAAACCACGCTGTACCATGCAACCACAGTTACAGTAAGTGTTGAAAAATGGTTTCCATGTGCCTGAACGCAGGCGTGCTCGTGCCGTATCATGTTCTATCTCACACGTTCACTTCGGCCAGGCTGCATCCGAACAGTGTCAAAGCCAGATGAATGCACCGCTCCACATGTGGAATGGGCTCTGCATACACGATACTTTTCAGATGGCCCCATAACTAATAATCGCGCGGGTTGAGATCAGGTGAACGAACAGAACATGCAGCTGGACCCCCTCGTCCGATTCATCGACCAACGAAGTCACAAGATGCGTCCGGTCGTTAACCCAGAAGTGGGCTGGAGCATCATCATATAGCAGCAATCATCAGCGAATCATCAATGGCACTTCTTCCAGTCGTTAACGGCGAAGTGGGCTGGAGCACCGTCATATATCAGCCATATAATCCTTCGAATCATCAATAACACTTCTTCCAGAAGGGAAGAAACGCCAATATATCTGGCCTGTTAGGCGACGTGGAAGGAAGACTAGTCCCAAAATACGGTCGCCAATTATTTCCGTCCACAAATTTCGGCTGTACCGATACTGATGACTCGTTGTCACCATACCATGAAGGTTTTTGCATATTATCCCACAGAAGACTGTCATGAAAGGTCAAGATACCACTCCACATATAGCTGGCCTCATCTGTGAAAAGAACATATGACACAAATCCCGGAATCGTGGTTGCTTAATGAAGAAACCAGTGGCAAAACTGCCCCCGATGTGGGAAGTCTGCGGCTAATAAGCCTTGTGGTAAGGGTAGTACCAATTGTCATGGAGAATGTTCCACATGGTCATCTTGCTTACCCAGTACTGGCGGGCCAACTGCCTGGTACTGACACGGCGGTCGTCTTCCACATTGTTAATCACATTTTCCTCCAAGCATGGTGCCAGTACATTTCGGGTACGTCCTTCGTGATTTCCTGCTTCCTGAAACGACCCTGTCTCAGACAAACCGCGAAACACTTTCGCAAACATTGAATGTTGTGGTTGTTGTCGGCGGGAATAGGTCTCCTGATACAACCTTGCTGCCCGCCGCCCGTAGCCATTTGCCTTTCTGTAAGTAAAAACCATATCGGCAAGCTCTTCATTCGAATATGGAACCACTGTGTACAACGCTATATCTCATCCACTACAAGGTGAGTGAGAAAGAGAAGTGAATCGGACAGAACGTTGGCGGTTACTATGGCAGGAGAGGGCGCTAGGGCGTGGCGTATGAGAAACAGTACCACCCTCTAGGGGGAAACCATGCATACAGTAACTGTGGCTGCATGGTACATCGCTCATTAGGCCGAACTCTTTGTAACAATGCATGTCTAAATAAATGGGGTCTAGCAGGGATACTATGCACTTCCGGACATAAGTTCGTTGGACCTTTTTTGTTCCGCATCGTGTCATAAATCAAACATTAGAGTTTGAACACGGTGAACAAAATCACTCTGTATATTCCTGACATGCCAGGATCGCGAAAAAAAAAAATACTGGATGACCGGTTTCCACAGAGCTGTGCTGCCATCATCAGATCTTATGCTTCTGAATTTTTACAATATATCATCCATCAGTGTTATAAGTAGCTTCACACTGCGCAAGGACACCTCACCATCTCTCGCACTAAACTGGTGTTGAACGTGTTGCCTAACACAGGCGCTGGAGCAACTGCAAAATCTGGTTCGGCTGGAAAGGGCGATGTATCCTCTCCTGAGGAAATTTGCCCACAACTCTTATAACTGGAGCTTGATGTCCTGGTCGCTGTTACTGCGACGGAGTTGACATCCGAGCTAGCGCCATACAGGTTCTATCGGGGACAGATCTGCGGTTCTTGTTGGCCACAGTACGCAGTACATAGACATCTACCAAGTGTGAACGAGCATTGTCCTGTTGAAAAATGGCACCATAATACGGTTGCATGAGAGGTACAGTGAGGACGCAGAATGTCTCTGACATACCGTTATACCATCTAGTTTCCTCAGTCACTGCGAGCTGTGACCCGAAGTCATACGTAATGGCTCCACACATCACAACACCGTAAGTAATACCATTCTGTCTCTCCAAAAGACTGACAGAATTGGACCTCTCGCCAGTGTACCACCTTAATAATGATGGTCATCAAGGGTAGAGCAGAACCACTATTCATTGCTAAACATAATGCAACCCCACTCATCAGCAGTCCATGCTTCCCCGTCATGACTCCATGCAAAGTTCATCCTTTCGTGCTCGCGTAGACTGTATGATCTGCATGCATCGTTTTCTTTAATCGAATTTTTATGTTGTTCACAAATTGCAGCACTTTCTAAACTTTTCACGGTAACTACGGGCATAGAAGCATGGTATTCTCTGAATGTATTTCTGACCAAAAGGCGATTCTGGCAGTTGAAGTACAAGATTTTTGTTAATCATGCCTTTTGCGTTCTTGTGGCGATATTTCCATAGAAACTTTCGTCCCCTAACACATATTTCTTCAGATCTAACCGAGAAGTGAAATACCAGTTATCATAGATTTATCTTTAAAAAAGTTTTAATACATCGAAATATTTTCTTAAAAATTTTCGTCCCCCATTTTACTCCCAGGGGTGTTAAATTTCCAAAAACAGTTAAATATGTTTCTTTTATTTCTAACAGAGAATCCAAATAATTTTCATAGATTTGGCTATGAAAATGATTTCACAATGAAATAACTCCATAAAAATTTTCATCCCGCATTTCACTTCCTTAGGGGGTTGAATTTCCAAACACACAACAACACGTATTTTTTTTTAATCCTAACCGAGAAGTCAAATACCAATTTTCATATATGTACCTCTAAAAATGATTTGGTAGTTCTGTAATCATAAAATATTTTTAAAAAATTTTGCCCCCACTACTTCGTTAAGTTTCGAAAAATGCTGAAACACGTATTTCCTTATTTCTGACTGAGAAATCAAATACCAATTTTCGTAGGTCTAGCTTCAAAGTTGCCTTAATAGAGACATATTTTCAAAAAACATTTCATTCCGTGTTTCTATCCTTAAGGTGCGGAATTTCGAAAAATCCCTTTTTCAACGACGCCTGCAGTATAAGCTCAACACCCCCACCAAATTTCTTAGCGGCCTGGCCTAAGCGATGATGAGTCAGTAAGTGCGTAAGTAAGTCGGGACAGCCTACGCCTGGCTCGATAATTCTCTAGTGCAGCTGCTGTTAGTCTCTTACCAATGGCCGGCCGAAGTGGCCGTGCGGTTAAAGGCGCTGCAGTCTGGAACCGCAAGACCGCTACGGTCGCAGGTTCGAATCCTGCCTCGGGCATGGATGTTTGTGATGTCCTTAGGTTAGTTAGGTTTAACTAGTTCTAAGTTCTAGGGGACTAATGACCTCAGCAGTTGAGTCCCATAGTGCTCAGAGCCATTTGAACCATCTTACCAATGGCGCGGATGGCACAGAATATTGTAGAGACTCCATTACCTGATCTCAGACGACAGTTGCTGATGTGAAGAGGATATGACAAGTTTGGTGTACAATACATAGACGCTCCCTCGTAGTGGTCAGACGTGTTTCACCAGAAACTTGACGACGTGTATGTCAGCCCTACTGTTGCTACACACACCACTGTCACGTATGAACACCCCACAAATAAGGATGTTGCACTATTCGACCATTATACAGTTCGACCAGCTGGCTAAACTGAGACCTTTAATGAGCCCGATTTCAAATTCTTGTGGGGTACTGATATCACTCACACTCATGCGTCATCTCTGTCTCTTCCATAGTTATCACTCTACATCTGACGCAGTTTACGCCGTATAACCTACCAAAGCTTGGTAACAACGTTCGACACAAAAAAACGGAAATGCTTGCTGGTGGCCATTTTACCTGTCACAGATATTTACAACTGTAATTCTTTATACGTACGAAGTTAGACTAATACCTCATCAAGTTTTTTGGGTGCTTCATCTTTTTTTGTCAGGCAACAAATGTTTTTCTACATGATGTACAGTGCCACCCCCAGACATCATTCACAAAGACCTAATTGGTTCGATGAAACCTCGTCGTCTCATGGTCATCAAATACTAAAGAACGCATGGCGTCGTTGGAAACGTAAGTGAACATTTTGTCCCTAACAAAAGATGTTCCTCTTGATGTGATCTACCACCCGCGGACGTTTGTCGCAAATCTTGGAAACACTCTGCATTTGTAAAGATCACTCTGCAACACAGAACAAAGATAGTCTCTGGTGCAATCAAAATCTTTAAACATTAGTCTTTGGTTTGTTTACATTTTGTAAGGTTCAAATGCCTCTGAGCACTATGGGACTTAACATCTGTGGTCATCAGTCCCCTAGAACTTAGAACTACTTAAACCTAACTGACCTAAGGACATCACACACGTCCATGCCCCAGGCAGGATTCGAACCTGCGACCGTAGCGGTCACGCGGTTCCAGACTGAAGCGCCTAGAACCGCACGGCCACACCAGCCGGCTATATCTTGTAAGGCAGTGGGAGTGGGAGTGTACGTAGTACTGTTTTCCATGGTGTTGCTTTCCATTCTGCTTTGTGCACCAGGGAGTACTCCTGTAGAATCAAGTAGCTGTAAGTAATGCTATCAAGTCCAGCTTTTTATTTCACGGGATAGATAGCCTCAGATACATAACCACAACCAGAACTTACTTGTTTTTTGACTTCTCTCCTCCTCACATCCAACGTTTACCTGTCCATTTATGTTTCTGTTTTGTCACAATTGCACAGCGACCCGTAAAATGCTACCAATGGTCACTAGCAATTTGAGCAACTTAGAATCAGTAATGAGAAAATAAATATTCTATCATGACAAAACGGGACTAGTCGCAAATATTTCTGAAATCACTTAGAAAATGTATTCAGTGAATCACAAAACTTAACATTCACTGTACTTGCGTAAGCTGTAAGAGTGTGAGTGTCACTGTCAATAATTCTGTGTTAATCCCCTCGTACACACTCCTTCGAAATTTTCTCTGATACGGCTAGTGCAAGGAAAATGTTTCTGAAGAAGAGAAATTTGTTAACATCAAGTATAGATTTAAGTGTCAGGAAGTCGTTTCTGGAAGTATTTGTATAGAGTGTAGCCATGTATGGAAGTGAAACGTGGACGATAAATAGTTTGGACAAGAAGAGAATAGAAGCTTTCGAAATGTGGTGTTACAGAGGAATGCTGAAGATTAGGTGGGTAGTTCACATAGCTAATAAGGAGGTATTGAAGAGAATTGGGGAAAAGAGAAGTTTGGGCACAACCTGACTAGAAGAAGGGATCGGTTTGTAGGACATATTCTGAGGCATCAAGGGATCACCAATTTAGTATTGGAGGGCAGCGTGAAGGGTAAAAATGGTAGGGGGAGACCAAGAGATGAATACACTAAGCAGGTTCAGAAGGATGTAGGTTGCAATAGGTACTAGGAGATGAAGAAGCTTGCACACGATGGTGTAGCATGGAGAGCTGCATCAAACCAGTCTCTGGACTGAAGACCAGAACAACAACAATGGCTAGTTTGGGAGCCCCTGTTTATTGGAACTTTTTTGCTTCTAAGAGCGCGTGCTGAAAAGTAATTCTTCCGAATCTATTATGGGAAAACTCTTAAAGCTCCTTAAATGATATAAATTTTATCAATGTTCTACACCCTTATTCTGTCCGACCCCGGTAGCTGAGTGGTCAGTGCGACAGAATGTCAAACCTAAGGGCCCGGATTCGATTCCCGACTGGGTCGGAGATTTTCTCCGCTCAGGGACTGCGTGTTGTGTTGTCCTAATCATCATCATTTCATCCCCATCGACGCGCAAGTCACCGAAGTGGCGTCAAATCGAAAGACTTGCACCCGGCGAACGGTCTACCCGACGGGAGCCTCTAGTCACACGACATTTTACCCTTATTCTACACCTCTTCATATTTATTTCTCAACACAGACGGCCTGACGACGAAAATATTTCGCACTACGGAAAACCATTTTGTTGACACCGTCACTGTAGAATGTTTGACTTTGATGACGGAACCACATCACCATCTCTGCTTGTACTACTTCGTCACTGTCAGAGTGAAGTCCCCGAAGGTCTTCTTTAAGTTCTGGGAACAGATGAAAACCGGATGAAGCCAAGACGGGGCTGTGTGGAGTATCACCTATGACAGTGAATCCAAGGCATCGGATTCTGAAAATGTCGCAGTGCTCGCTTCTGGCTCTGCATTGACATGAGAAAGGAGTGTTTGCTGCACAGCTGGACGATCTCTTCGAATTCGGAACTCGATTTTAGCGTGCTGTTTGGGTTGCAATTTGCATAAGCGCAGAAGGAAAGTCGACCGAGTTATTTGCTTGACACGTAGTACCTCACGCTACGGATATTCAAAAGAGAATAATTCGGAGGCGTTACCTTTCAGCATGTCCTCGTGCTGTTGTTGTGGTCTTCAGTCCAGAGACTGGTTTCATGCAGCTCTCCATGCTACTCTATCCTGTGCAAGCTTTTTCATCTCCCAGTACCTACAGCAACCTACATCCTTCTGAATCTGTTTATTCATCTCTTGGTCTCCCTCTACGATTTTTACCCTCCACGCTGCCCTCCAATACTAAATTGGTGATACTTTGATGTCTCAGAATACGCCCTACCAACGTATCCCTTCTTCTAGTGAAGTTGTGCCACAAATTTCTTCTCTCTCCAATTCTATTCAATACCACCTCATTAGTTACGTGATCTAGCCATCTAATCTTCAGCATTCTTCTGTAGCACCACATTTCGAAAGCTTCTATTCTCCTCTTGTCTAAACTATTTATCGTCCACGTTTCACTTCCATGCATGGCCATACAATTACTTTCAGAAACGACTTCCTGACACTTATATCTATACTCGATTTTAACAAATTTCTCTTCTTCAGAAACGCTTTCCTTGCCATTACCAGTCTACATTTTATATCCTCTCTACTTCGACCATCATCAGTTATTTTGCTCCCCAAATAGCAAAACTCCTTTACTACTTTCAGCGTCTCATTTCCTAAGCTAATTGCTGCAGCATCACCCAATTTAATTCGACTACATTCCATTATCCTCGTTTTGCTTTTGTTGATGTTCATCTTATATCCTCCTTTCAAGACACTGTCCATTCCGTTCAGCTGCTCTTTCAGGGCCTTTGCTGTCTCTGACAGAATTACAATCTCATCGGCGAACCTCAAAGTTTTTATTTCCTCTCCATGGATTTTAATTCCTACTCCGAATTTTTCTTTTGTTTCCTTTACCGCTTGCTACATATACAGACCGGGGATAGGCTAGAACCCTGTCTCACTCCCTTCCCAACCACTGCTTCCCTTTCATGCCCCTCGACTCTATAACTGCCATCTGGTTTCTGTACAAATTGTAAATAGTCTTTCGCTCCCTGTATTATACCGCTTCCACCTTCAGAATTTGAAAGAGAGTATTCCAGTCAGCATTGTCAAAAGCTTTCTCTAAGTCTACAAATGCTAGAAACGTAGGTTTGCCTTTCCGTAATCTATTTTCTAAGATAAGTCGTAGGGTCAGTACTGCCTCACGTGTTCCAACATTTCTGCGGAATCCAAACTGATCTTCCCCGAGGTCGGCTTCTGCCAGGTTTTTGTCTGTAAAGAATTCGTGTTAGTATTTTACAGCCGTGGCTTATTAACCTGATAGGTCGGTAATTTTCACATCTGTCAACACCTGCTTTCTTTGGAATTGGGATTATAATATTCTTCTCGAAGTCTGAGGGTATTTCACCTATCTCATACATCTTGCTCACTAGATGGTAGAGTTTTGTTACGCTTGGCTCTCCCAAAGCTGTCAGTAGTTCTAATGGAATGTTGTCTACTCCCGGAGCCTTGTACCGACTTAGGTCTTTTAGTGCTCTGTCAAACTCTTGACGCAGTATCATATCTCCTATTTCATCTTCGTCTACATTCTCTTCCATTTCTACAATATTGTCCTCAAGAACATCGCCTTTGCATAGATCCTCTATATACTCCTTCCACCTTTCTGCTTTCCCTTCTTTGCTTAGAACTGGGCTTTCATCTCAGTGCTTGATATTCATGCAAGTGGTTCTCTTTTCTCCATGCCCTCGTATTGTCGTGTAATTGCTATCAGTTTTCGCTGGTAATTAGGTATTTCGCAAAGTGAACAATAGTACATCGTCCATATCTGTAAGAAAGTGGCACAGTTAGACCGGAGTGTTGCTGACGGAGTCGATGTGCCGAGGTTGCGCGCGCAGTCGAGATGGGGAGAGGAGTGCGGTGTGCGGAGGCCGGAGTGTTGCTGACGGACTCGGTGTGCCGAGGTTGCGCGCGCAGTCGAGACGGGGAGTGCGGTGTGCGGCAGAGGGTGGTTCGCACCGGCTGGAGGAGGGCGAGGGCGCGGGCGAGGGCTTGTTGCCCAAATTGAAGCGCCGTGTCTGGCGCCGCAGCTGCGCGCCTAATGCTGGATCCGTGTTGCTTTATTAGGCGGATACATTTTTCAGGCCCGCCCTGTCCGGCACGCCTGCTGCCAGGGACAGACAAAGGCAAAGGGACGCGAGGCGAGGTGTCAGGTGCTCGGGTCGCCGGCGCGTCAGGCCCGGGAGCGATAGCCGACCAGTGGCGTGGGTCGCTCGCTGCGCTGGGAACCGCCACTCTAGTGGAGGAGAAGGTTCTGCAGTAATGAACGCCTTTGTGTCACTTAATGACAGCGTACTGCTCCTTCAACTTGCTCCATCTCATCAGAAGTCCTTGGACACCTACACTCATGCTCATAAATTAAGGATACATGGTGAAACAACGCTCTGGTGGGCGGTTTGCGGGTTCAAAGCACCTCGGGGATGACCATGCGGTGCATTTGACCTGCGGTCGTCGCACGGTGGCGCTGGCAGAAGTCCACATACGCAGAGGTGTGTTGGTGCATGTCAGACATGCACACTGGGTAAGTGTGCAGACGTTTTCAGACGTGCTAACGGTGATCGTGTGTTGAAAATGGCTCAAAGTACACATAATGATGACGTTGTGAGGGGTAGAATACTAGGGCGACTGGAGGCTGGTGAAACACAGCAGGTCGTAGCACGGATCCTATGTGTGCCACAAAGTGTGATCTCAAGATTATGGCAACGATTCCAGCAGACAGGAAACGTGTCCAGGCGCAACAGTACGGGACCTCCACAGTGTACAACACCACTAGAAGACCGATATGTCACCATCAGTGCCCGCGGACGGCCACGGAGTACTACAGGTAGCCTTGCTCGGGACCTTACCGCAGCCACAGTCTACAGACAACTGAACAGACATGGTCCATTCGTCCAGAGTCTGCAAGGTGCTTTCCACTGACCCCTGGTCATAGGAGAGCCCGTAAAGCCTGGTGTCAAGAACACAGTACATGGTCATTGGAACAGTGGCCTCAGGTTATGGCTCAAATGGCTCTGAGCATTATGGGACTTAACATCTGAGATCATCAGTCCCCTAGAACTTAGAACTACTTAAACCTAACCAACCTAAGAACATCACACACATCTATGCCCGAGGCAGGATTCGAACCTGCGACCGTAGCGGTCGCGCGGTTCCAGACTGAAGCGCCTAGAACCGCTCGGCCACACAGGCCGGCCTCAGGTTATGTTCACGGACGAGTCCAGGTACAGTCTGAACAGTGATTCTTGCCGGGTGTTCATCTAGCGTGAACCAGGAACCAGACACCAACACCTTAATGTCCTTGAAAGCGACCTGTATGGAGGTCGTGGTTTGGTGGTGTGGGGTGCGATTATGATTGGTGCACATACACCCCTGCATGCCTTTGACAGAGGAACTGTAACAGGTCAGGTGTATGGGGATGTCATTTTGCACCAGTATGTGTGCCTTTTCAGGCGTGCAGTGGGCCCCACCTTCCTCCTGATGTATGATAACGACAGAACCACCGAGCTGCCATCGTGGAGGAGTACCTTGAAACAGGAGATATCAGGCGAATGGAGTGGTCTGCCTGTTCTCCAGACCTAAACGCCATCCAGTACGTCTGGGATGCTCTTGGTCGACGTATCGCTGCACGTCTCCAAACCCCTACGACACTTCAGGAGCTCCGACAGGCACTGGTTCAAAAGTGAAAGGCTGTACCCCAGCAGCTGCTCGACCACCTGAACCAGAGTATGCCAACTCGTTGTGCGGCGTTAGTGTGCATGGTGATCATAGCCCACATTGATATCGGGGTACATGTGCAGGAAACAGTGGCGTTTTGTAGCACATGTGTTTCGGGACGGCTTTCTCAACTTATCACCAATACTGTGGACTTACAGATCTGTGTAGTGTGTGTTCCCTATATGCCTATGTTATTAGCGCCAGTTTTGTGTAATGCCACGTTGTGTGGCAGCACAGTCTGCAATTATCCTTAATTTATGAGCATGAGTGTATTTGTCGTCATTAACACTGGGTCTGTACACCCGTTCATCTTTATGACGGCGTGAACTATGCTGCGGATATTTTCACTGAGGTTTCTGAATGGCTGTGGACGAATGACAGACCATTCTTCCTCAAGAGCCGAAACGGAGAATGTAATGAATCCGGTCACTAGGATCTAGAACGAAGTCGACGCTGTAACGCATCCCAGAAGTGTATAATTGGGTTCAGGTGGGGAATCTGGTGGGGCCAGCCCAATTTAGGGACGATGACAAGGCGCATTGTCATGCTGATATAAATTTCCTCATCTACACACAGAAGACAGTGATGTGAAATGTGTTCATACTCTTGCGCATTCTGTGTTGTCTTTGGTGCAGAAAGTAGATCGTACTCTAACCATGGAAACCACCCCTACTGTAACATCACCTCCTCCTTACTTCACTGCGGCATCTACACGTGATGCAGGTAACATTCTCCAGGCATTCATCAAATCCACGTCCTTCCATCGGTTTACTACAAAGTACTGCGTGATTCATCACTCCGAAATACTCGTTTACAGCCATCCACCGTCCAGTGGAGTCCCCCTTCACACCACCTCAAACGTTGGCCAGCACTGATAGGAGAAATGTGTGTCTCATGAGGAGCTTCTCGACCATTGTACCCCAATCTCTGTAACTCCCTAGGAAGAGTCGTTGTACTAGGCGGACTGCTGGTGGCACTTTGG
This sequence comes from Schistocerca nitens, assembly GCF_023898315.1. Taxonomy (NCBI): domain Eukaryota; kingdom Metazoa; phylum Arthropoda; class Insecta; order Orthoptera; family Acrididae; genus Schistocerca; species Schistocerca nitens. The sequence goes on from NC_064622.1 coordinate 265,656,671, forward strand.
AACTCAGGGGTGATTTCTTCCGCTGATTTCATGAGTTTTTTGGAACTACTCTCCGCAGAGCCCGTTCCCTGTCCGTCAGTACATGACGACTGCCTAGTCTTCCTTTGGCTGTACATATTTTCGGTACAAATTAGAGGTAAAAGAAAGACAGTTTTTGGGAGATCTGTAATGTCCGCCAGTCATCTTCAATTAATACTCGGTAGCTGCTATGCTCAGTTAATACAGTGTGCAGAGTTTTCAGTTAGAATACTGAAGTTCGAGTCAGATCCTGAGTCTATCTGTAACTTTTTTTATTTTCTAATTTTGATATGCCCGATAATGCTGCGGCGTACACTGTTTCGTAAACACTACTTACCCTGCAACAACATTTATAACGTTTTAAATAACCGTTATTACTAAACATGTCAAAAATATTCATTACGAGTAATAATCAGTTGAATCTACAGAGTGATTCAAAATGACAGAATAAATGTTGTTTATTACATACAAACATTGCACATGTCACTGGATAGAAAAAGTTTTATGTTCGCAAGGACACTATATCATAAACTCAACATGAGAACCACGCATTGCTCAACGGGTCCCTTTTGACTAGATCGACAGCTTCAAAAATTCAATTTATCCGCTCTTTAAGAGTAGTTGCTGTAAGTGAGACAAAGATTCTGTCTTTTGTGTACTTGCACTTAAGAACATCGCAAGATGTGAGATCTAGTGATCTGGAAGTAGTGTACAAGATCTAGTTGTCCACCTCTTCCAATCCAACCTCGTGGAATCGTATTAAGACAATGCCGCACATCAAGATGAAAGTGAAGCGAGACGCAGTCGTACATACAGATGAAATCGCCGGAATCTTCGTGAAACTGATGAAGCAACGAGTTTTTGCAGTATGTCCGGGTGTGAGTCGTTTCCTCTGCAAAAAGTAGAGGTCCAAAACCGTTGTGAACAGAAACGGCGCAAATCAAATCCAGTTTCCATGAGCCTCTTTCGTGTTACATGACGACGCCAGAATTTTGTGAACCCCAAAATTCTTGTTTTACGGCGGTTTACGCGATGGATGTAACGTCGATTCGTCCAAAAAGATGAGTCGTTCAGAAAATGTGTCCTCTGGTGTATCCTGGAGAACTGAAATGCAAGATTCTTACCTTGTGTTATAGTTGCCGGGACGCAACTGCTGTAGTAAGCACAGCTTGTAAGGCTTCATATGCTGGCGACGTTTCAGAACAAGCCACACCGTTGTTTGACGAAGTTGACATCTCTCGCTCGCCTGTCTTGTGTACAGCTAAGGGCTCACTGTGAACGCGTCTCGAGTACGCTCCACATTTTCATCAGACGTGCATGGGCGACCAGTACTCTTCTCTTTGCGTATGCAACCAACTTCCAAGAAGAATTTTGTATGCCAGTCATAAATCTGCTTGTGCAGAGGTGGCTACTTGGTGAATCGACGGTGGAACGCACGTTGCACTTGATCAAAGGATTGACTTCGCACAAATTCCAAGACATATTTATTTATCTTATAGTTTAATCGCCATTTTGGTACATACAAACACTAGTGTAGCTGTCTCAAAACTTTGAACCTTCCTTTTTCCAGTGACATGCGCAATGAGTTTCCATCTTTTATATTTTTTCTGTAATAACTGGAATCTGTTCTTTCTTTTTGAATCACCCAGTATATTAATTATCACATGGCAGACAGGTGTTAAGCATAAATATCACATTGAGTAGTATTTGTAATATTTTTAATACACTATCAGAGGCAGCATATCTTTGATCGTACTGTCATTTCTGTGTAAACATTAAATAATTGCACGTGTTTCGTACAAGAGCAGCTGCAGTTGCTGCTTAGATAATAAGTAACCAAATAAGATATCGCGCACTGGAAATTAGAAAACAAAGAAATTACACCCAGACAGAGAAATCGGTAACGCTGCCACACGGTATTGAACCTAGACACTAGCCGGATAGTTGATTACAATATTGCCAAAATGTCTTCCCTTGACGTCCGTTTGGAACCAAAAACATGCACAGGACGAATTTTTTCAACAGACATTTATGTATTGTTAGTATGCAAGGAATCGTGCTGTGCCGTCCGGTTTTCGACTTTTGGTTCAGTCTGTGTGATCACAATGACAATAACGACAATATCTATCGTAATGAAAATATGGGATCTAAGGAATGTCAATCTTATTAATATTTTATTAAGCAAATTCCTCATCATCTTGTTGTCAGAAGTCATTAATGTCGCCTAAAAGAAACGTGTCGATACAGTACAGAAGGAATCGATGAGGGGCAGAAGCCGGCCGGTGTGGCCGAGCGGTTCTAGGCACTGCAGTCTGGAACCGCGCGACCGCTACAGTCGCAGATTCGAATCCTGCCTCGGCCATGGATGTGTGTGATGTCCTTAGGTTAGTTAGGTTTAAGTAGTTCTAAGTTCTAGGAGACTGATGACCTCAGCAGCTAAGTCCCATAATGCTCAGAGCCATTTGAACTATTTTTGTGGCAGAAGTTGGCTGGTCAGAGGAAACGCGAGTAATAACAAGGTACAATCAGCAGTTGAAATGGAAGGAAGAAAACAAAAATAGAAATGGATAAGAAAAGCACAGAACGTTTACAGTGTGACAGGGATATTGGTCTTCTGTTGGACGGATAGAAAACAGCTTGGATCAGGCGAATAAGAATGTACGCCGAAGACAACAGATAAAGTTTTAATCTCACCTGCAGCGTAACTTGGTTTTCCAATGGAGAACAAGATGAGGAAAAATTTCTTGTTACGCGAGGATGTAGCCATGATGCTGGATGTATCTGATGTAACCGCAATATCGCGATAGCAAAAGCCTTTGTCCAAAATACAGTGTGTATAAGCCGGTAAAACTACTGCTACATCCACACCCACAAAAATATGAGTTCAAAACAAATTCATCCAGTTTCACAAGACACGGTCTTTTATTTGAATGAAGATAGAAAGTTAGGTAAATATTAGCGAAAAAGGAGAGAAAAGGGAATTACTTTAATCACGGAAATGAATTTTCTCGGTATCAGAAGAATCTTTAATTGATCCCCTATTTATAAATTTTGCGCAGAGCATAACTTAATCATAGCTAACACTTGGTTTAAGAATCATGAAAGAAGGTTGTATACATGGAAGAACCGTGGAGATACCAAAAGGTATCAGATAGATTATATAATGGTAAGCCAGAGATTAAGGAATCAGGTTTTAAATTGTAAGACATTTCCAGGGGCAGATGTGGACTCTGACCACAATCTATTGGTTATGAACTGTTGATTAAAAGTGAAGAAACTGCAAAAAGGTGGGAATTTAAGTAGATGGGACCTGGATAAACTGAAAGAACCAGAGGTTGTACAGAGTTTCAGGGAGAGCATAAGGGAACAATTGACAGGAATGGAGGAAATAAATACAGTAGAAGAAGAATGGGTAGCTTTGAGGGATGAAATAATGAAGGCAGCAGAGGCTCAAATAGGTAAAAAGAAGAGGGCTAGTAGAAACCCTGGGTAACAGAAGAAATATTGAATTTAATTGATGAAAGGAGAAAATATAAAAATGCAGTAAATGAAGCAGGCAAAAAGGAATACAAACGTCTCAAAAATGAGATCGGCAGGAAGTGCAACATGGCTACGCAGGGATGGCTAGAGGACAAATGTAAGGATGTAGAGGCTTATATCACTAGGGGGAAGATAGGTACTGCCTACAGGAAAATTAAAGAGACCTTTGGAGAAAGGAGAACCACTTGCATGAATATCAAGAGCTTGGATGGAAACCCAGTTCTAAGCAAAAAAGGAAAAGCAGAAAGGTGGAAGAAGTATATAGAGGGTCTATACAAGGGCGATGTACTTGAGGACAATATTATGGAAATGGAAGAGGATGTAGATGAAGATGAAATGGGAGATACGATATTGCGTGAAGAGTTTCACAGAGCACTGAAAGATCTGAGCCGATACAAGGGAGTAGACAACATTCCATTAGAATTACTGACGGCCTTGGGAGAGCCAGTCCTGACAAAACTCTAACATCTGGAGAGCAAGATGTATGAGACAGGCGAAATACCCTCAGATTTCAAGAAGAATATAATAATCCCAATCCCAAAGAAAGCAGGTGTTGACAAATGTGAAAATTGACGAACTATCAGTTTAATAAGTCACAGCTGTAAAATACTAACGCGAATTCTTTACAGGCGAATGGAAAAGCTGATAGAAGCCGACCTCGGAGAAGATCAGTTTAGATTCCGTAGAAATGTTGGAACACGTCGGGCAGTACTGACCCTACGACTTATCTTAGAAGAAAGATTAAGGAAAGGCAAACCTACGTTTCTAGCATTTGTAGACTTAGAGAAAGCTTTTGACAATGTTGACGGGCATGCTCTCTTTCAAATTCTGAAGGTGGCAATGGTAAAATACAGAGAGCGAAAGGCTATTTACAATTTGTTCAGATACCAGATGGCAGTTATAAGAGGCGAGGGGTATGAAAGGTAAGCAGTGGTTGGGAAGGGAGTGAGACAGGGTTGTAGCCTCTCCACAATGTTATTTAATCTGTATATTGAGCAAGCAATAAAGGAAACAAAAGAAAAGTTCGGAGTAGATATTAAAATCCATCGAGAAGAAATAAAAACTTTGAGGTTCGCCGATGACATTGTAATTCTGTCAGAGACAGCAAAGGCCCTGGAAGAGCAGCTGAACGGAATGGACAGTGTCTTGAAAGGAGGGTATAAGATGAACATCAACAAAAGCAAAACCAGGATAATGGAATGTAGTCGAATTAAGTCGGGTGATGCTGATGGAATTAGACTAGGAAATGAGACACGTCAAGTAGTAAAGGAGTTTTGCTATTTGGGGAGCAAAATAACTGATGATGGTCGAAGTAGAGAGGATATAAATCTAGACTGGCAATGGCAAGGAAAGCGTTTCTGGAGAAGAGAAATTTGCTAACATCGAGTATAGATTTAAATGTCAGGAAGTCGTTTCTGAAAGTATTTGTATGGAGTGTAGCCATGTATGGAAGTGAAACGTGGAGGAGAAACAGTTTAGACAAGAAGAGAATAGAAGATTTCGAAATGTGGTGCTACAGAAGAATGCTGAACATTAGATGGGTAGATCGTATAACTAATGAGGTGGTATTGAATAGAATTGGAGAGAAGAGAAGTTTGTGGCACAACTTGACTAGAAGAAGGGATCGGTAGGTAGGACATGTTGTGAGACATCGAGGGATCACCAATTTAGTATTGGAGGGCAGCGTGGAGGGCAAAAATCGTAGATGGAGACCAAGAGATGAATACACTAAGCAGATTCAGAAGGATGTAGGCTGCAGTAGGTACTGGGAGATGAAGAAGCTTGCACAGGATAGAGTAGCATGGAGAGCCGCATCAAACCAGTCTCAGGACTGAAGACCATAACAACAACAACATTTATAAACTGATGCAGGTCTGTGGAAACTAATGTAGGTATTGCAACGTTGGTATTAGAGTGGACGAGAAATACTTCTGTAAATGGTAAGGACTTCGAAAACCAAATTCTGAAAAGAAGCAGGTCCTTTTATTTATTCATTTAAAGCCACAGAAGTGGCTGTCGATCAATAGCATCACTATATTAGTAACGACAGCATCGTCCTTTGCCCCCGATTACAGCTCTGAAAATAAATTCCAAAACAAGGTTAGGACAGTAAATAATAATGACATTACACCACGTTTTTTCATGTTTAAATCAAATGTAATTACGAGGCAAGTGAAGTGGAAAGAGTCTCAAATGTTGTCACACAAAAATATAACGACAAAATTACAGATAATATAATTTATTAATGTCGATAGTATCTAACACTTTGGGACGCTGTGGATTTATTTTTCTCAATTTTTTAATCTCCTGTTATTAGTATCATATAATGTGCTATCATTGAATTCTTGTCAAATAACGTTTTATTCATACTAACACACTGTAGTGGGTCCTTATTAAGGTACCAATGATCACAATTTCTGCACATTTTATGGCCTGATAAGATACTGTGTTTAACTCTTAATCAAGTGTTAATGTACTGAATTTCTACTGCTTCCGCCTATCATAATACTTGAAAATGGTCTAAGACTGAAACTGTACAATAGTACAAGAAATCACGAAAAATTACGGCTTCAGGAGGTACCGAATCATTTAAACAATTTGCCGCAACTGCAAATCAAAGCTGAATGAAGATCGTTATACTCCAAAATATTTGTCCCAAATGACCTGGCGTGTCGATGAATGCCAAACGTATTGTGGAAGAGACAAGATAACACTGTTTTCTCTCATACATATGGCATTATCGTTGACAACTACCTATCACACCTTCATGGGAAAACGGCGTAAAACGTTAATTAGTCGTTTTGGTATTCTCATATAAGCTCATTGTAACGAATGCACGCCTAATCCTTTCACATGAAAGCTGTTCTTCCTTCATCAAAAAAAATGTTTTCAAAGAGAATAGTAATGAGTATTTTGGCAGTGAAAACAGCGGGAATATGCTGCATGACGTACAAATTCGGCTGTTTAATTTTTTGGCATATTCATTAACCTTTCAATTAAAGACTGAAATGAATAATGCAAAAGAGCTCGCTGTCAATTGGGACATTTTAATTAAAACCAAATAATCAAACAGGCTCCCCTAATGCGAGCAGCCCACAAAAAAAACGGGCTGTCATTAGCACTGAGAGGGTTTCTTTCCACGCGAAATAAATTAGAGCGCCAAAGTAATGGCCATTTGAGTGCCACTGTGGAAACTGAAACCGGCGTTTCAAATGAATTACACCGTCGAAAGAATTTCTCAGAGGACCGGAAACTTCAGAGAGAACTACCGCTGTTGTCTAAGCGATTTCCGGCAGTTTCCGTAGCCATTCTGTTTCCAAAAGAACAATGTCAAGCTCTCGACGTCCCAAATTAACATTTGGACACCGAATTCATACCGAGAAACGACAGCTGTAGTCCCTGTAGCTGCAATAATAAAGATGCGTCAGGTGTCACAGTACAATCGCTTTCATATGCAAAGTGAAGCCTGTTTATTTCGTAGTACACGCGCAGCAAACCATAGCAGACAGTGAGTTTTGTGTTAGCAGAAGAGCCAACACCGTGTTACGAGTGGAGGCCGAAATGCACGCGTTTTAGCTCAAGCAGGCTAGCGTGAGGAAGGAAGAACTATACTGACGTAAGGTCTGGAACATGACAAGGAATGAGAATTCAGAAAGCGGACGTAATTAGCATTATACTTAACTTTAATCCATTAATGATGAACGTCGCTCTTGACAGTACATGATTGACAATATTATCTGTTCAGAAGACATTCTGTTCAGAAGACTTATAGTAATTGAATATGGCGCCTTGGTAGGTCGTAGCGAATGACATAGCTGAAGGCTATACTAAACTGTCGTCTCTGCAAATGAGAGCGTATGTAGACAATGAACCATCGCTAGCAAAGTCGGCTGTACAACCGTGGCGAGTGCTAGGGAGTCTCTCTAGACTAGACCTGCCGTGTGGCGGCGCTTGGTCTGCAATCACTGATAGTGGCGACACGCGGGTCCGACGTATACTAACGGACCGCGGCCGATTTAAAGGCTACCACCTAGCAAGTGTGGTGTCTGGCGGTGCCACCACAGTGAGACCACAGACAACTACAAGGAGCGTTCAATAAGTAATGCAACACAATGTTTTTCACGTCCAGTTCCTGTTGAAAAAAATGTGGAATTTACTGTGGGACAGCGTGGAATATTCGCGCATCAGCCCCTGTAGTTTCTTGACTTTCCGATAGGTGACGGCACTATACTATAGGTGGCGACCGGAACAGCGGTACATTCCAAGCAGAGAGCTATCATTAAGCTTCTTTTCGCAGAGAAACAGAGGCGCTTGCACAACGTCTCCGGAAAGATGGCAGTTGACAAAAGCACGACGAGTCCTTGACCAAGGAGTCTATCATCATACCAACAAGGTTGCGCTCACCTGTCCGATCTCCCACGCACTGGCTGGCCGCACACAATTGTGACTCCTGCAATTTTGGAACGTGTGGACACTCTCATTCGAGGTGACCGACAGATCATAATGAAACACCACACAGCTCAGCTGGACGTCTCTGTTGGTACTGCTGATACATTCTTCCACCAGTTGGGACTCTAATACGTACGTGCCCTCTGGGTGTCCCGCCGCTCACAGAAGATCGTATACGAGGGCGTTTGAAAAGTCCGTGCAAAGTTCGACAGGTGGCACCACTGTCGCGTATGGAGGTCAAGTTTAGTTAGTAGCATCTTTGGAAAGAACGCACACCAAGTTTCAGCCGTATTGGTCTATTTCTTTGTGTTTGGCATTCGTATGAATCAAGCAAGTCGAGTGATTGTCAAAAAATGGACGAAAAAGAATTTCGTGTGATGATTAAACATTACTTTATGAAAGGCAAAACGCCTCAGGAGACTAAAGAGAAGCTTGATAAACATTACGGTGACTCTGCACCTTCGATTATAACAGTTGATAAGTGGTTTCAAAAGTTTAGGAGTGGCCATATGGGCACAAGTGATGCTGAACGTTCTGGACGCCCTGTGGAGGTTACGACTCCAGAAATCATTGATAAAATCCGTGATATGCTGATGGATGACAGAAGAGTTAAGGTGCGTGAGATTGCTAGTACTGTGGCCATCTCGAAAACGGGTACATAATATTTTGCATAAACATTTGGACATGAGAAAGCTATCCGCAAGATGGGTCCCGCGCTTGCTCACGCTTGACCAAAAATGGAAACGTGTGAAGTGTTGCAAGGATGGTTTGCAGCTGTTCAGGAAGAATGAAGCAACACGCACCTGAGCAGTTGTGGTCGCAAAATTAATGGAAATTGGATTCCAACTCGTTTCACATCCCCCCTATTCTCCAGACTTGGCTCCCTCGAACTACTATTTGTTTCCCAATTTGAAGAAATTGCTGGCGGGACAAAGATTTTACTCAAACGAGGAGATGATTGCAGTAACTAATAGCTATTTTGCAGACTTGGACAATTCCTATTATTCGGAAGGGATCAACAAATTAGAACAGCGTTGGACGAAGTGTATAAGTGTAAAAGGACAATATGTCGAAAAATAAAAAAGTTTTAACCCAAACACGTATCGTTTTTATTTTTGCACGGACTTTTCAAACGCCCCTCGTAGAGCAACGAAGGAACGTCTGCGCGGAGTTTCTTGCGCATTACAAGGCTGGTCATGATAATTTTTTGTCGAACTTCGTCACAGACGGTGAAACTTCGAATAGGAAACAAAACGTCAATCAATGAGGTGGGGCGTCACTCCACATCTCCTCCTACGAAAAAGTTCAAAGCCGCTCTCTCTGGCGGTAGAGTCATGGATATGATTTTCTGGGAATCTGAAGGGGTTATTCCATTTGATGCCTTCCCTCGTGGTGCAACGATTATCTCTGAAGTGAATTGTACTACCCTCATGAAAAACATGCAAACGGACTTCTCATTCTCCATGACAGAATAAGGCCTGAAGCAAGTCACCGCACACGAAAGGAGCAAACAAAACTTCATTGGGCTGTTCTTTCTCATTCACCATACAGCCTGGATCTCGCACCTTCAAACTTCCATCTCTTTGGCCCAATGAAGGATGTACTCTGCAGAAAGCAGGACGTGGATGATGGGGAGGTTACTGATGCAGCAGGACGTTGGCCCCATAGTCGACCAGTAGGCTGGTAGCATATGGGCATACAGGCACTTCCAGCAAGATGGCCCTAGGCAGTAGGATTGAACGAAGATTTTCTTGAAAATAAGGGTTTGTAACCAAAAGAATGGGAAATAATATGGGCTATTAGAATCCCGAATGCAACCAAAACCAATAATGTGTTGCGTTGCTTATTGAACGACCGTTGTTCATCACCTTGCTGCTCCTTTAATTAACATACTCAACACCAAAAGAAGAGAGAGAATGCTAACGAAAGAGGCCTTGCAACTCGTTTCCAAGGTACTGATTTACTATAAGACAGTCATCAACATTTTGGATGAGGCACTCTTGCTGTTCCAGTTTCTAGTACACTGTAACTGATCTTCCTGTCTTTTCTTAGAACGTCCAACGTTTCTTTCCGTTTGAGATGTATAGTGTGAAATGCCGCGTGTTAGCTTGCCTGATCTGCCTGAACTGAACCCACTAAGAGGCAGGTTGCTCCTCCGAATACATACTCGTATGTCCAATGAAATTATGCAACGGAGTTAAATTTAACACAATTTAGATAATAAGGCGGCCCCAGCACTGAATTCCAAGTATCAACATTTCCATAATCATTATACAGCTTTATCTCATTACAGGTATTACGGATTACGAAGTTAAATACGTGGCCCAGGTAAATCCTATTTTTATTACACATTGTTGTGTATGAACAGATTAATAGAAAAAATTGCAACATTTCGTTACATGCACTTACAGAACGTTCTACTGATGCAGTAAATCGATCGCAAAAGAAAGTATAAAAAGTGTATGGTATCCCACGCACGGCTCATAATCAAAGGTTCGGAGCCGCCAGAGAATGTGTTATCAAAATAAATTTCTCAATAACGTATTACAGAATTTAAATCATGAGAATGCATTCCGCATATTTCCCACACTAATGGGGCTCAACGTTTTTGCAAGTCTTGATGTGTGATGTCACGCGATGTTTTCCGAACAGGTAATAAATAGCTAGTCTTAAGGCAGCGCATTGAAATGCGGCTTAGCCCTATATAGCAGAGGTTTGTGGGCTTGGTTTTCTCGGAGTACAGCTTTTACGGGCGTCCCGAAGGCTCTGGTGTTTCAGCGTAACGCTGTCCTACCAATCTGCACACAATTTTCCCGTTCCACTGCTTATATCAAAAGGGAATGAACAGAGCTGCTAAAACTCTGCTATCGAATCCCTGTCTCTGTATATTTATATTAAGCTGTGATGTGTCTTTAATCGACGTTTAGTATTATTATTCTGATAGCGGTTTTTTTCTGCCATTGGCCAATCTACCCGGTGCTAGAATAAGTTTTCAAAAGTCTCGCCAGAGTGCACTTAGAATACAGAAACATAAGTACCATCACCTAGCGAGACTTTCACGAATGATTAGAGGAAAAGGCTCCCGAAATATACCCCTTCGGCGAAATATTTCCCATTACTTTAGTTTCCTTGCTTGCTGAGTCGAGTAGCATGCGCTATTATCAATTTTCTTTATTCGGTGTATTATGCACGAGTTTAGATTTACTTTCTTGGAAATAACAACAGCAAACTCCGAGTTCGAAAATAACACAATACGAATTCAGTGTGAAACTAATTAGGTAAAATTTTGGAACATACTGTCAGTATGAAAGTGAAAGAACTTGGTGCTTCCATACCCGATGTAAACACGAATCAAGAACAGAAACGTGTAAAGCCAGGGAAGGGTATACAGCAATTTTAACAGAACAATGTACAATCTCGTTGAGTGGCTTTGAGCGCTGTATGACTTAAAATACATATTTTTGTAATACACAAGTATACACTGATCAGACAGCCTAGTAACCGGTATGTCCACCTTTAGCTCGGTAACAGTGGCGACGGGTCATGCGTGGAAGCAATAAGGCCATGGTAGGTCGCCGCGCGAAGTGGTCGTGCGGTTAGAGGTGCCAGATCACGGATTGCGCGGCCCCTCCCGCCGGAGGTTCGAGTCCTCCCTTGGGCATGAGTGTATGTCTTGTTCCAGCATATGTCAGTGTAAGATAGTTTAAGTAGTGTGTAAGTCTAGGGACCGATGACCTGAGCAGTTTGGTCCTTTAGGAATTCACACACGTTTGAACATTAGATAGGTCGCCGGAGCGGGTTCGGACCACATCTGCACACACACGTCACCTATTTCCCGCAGATTCCGAGGAAAATGGCGATGATCTCTGATGCCACGTCAATGACATCCTCGAGCGTGTTCACATCTAGAGCGTTTGGGGGGGGGGGGGGGGGGGGCAGCACATCAATTGGAACTCGCCACTGTGTTCCTCAAGCCCCACTCCTACACTCTACACTCTTCTGACCTTGTGACATGGCGCATTGTTTTGCTGAAAAATGCCACTGCCTCAGGAAACATGATCGTCATGAAGGGATGTACGTGGTCTGCAACCAGTATATGATACTCCTTGGTCGTCATAGTGCCTTGCACAAACTCCACTGGACCCATGAACGCACACGTGAAGGTTCCCCAGAGCATAAAGGATCCGCCACTAGCCTGTCTCCATCCCCCAGAGAGGTGTCAAGGGACTGTTCCCCTTGGAAGACGAAGGATTCGCGCCCTCCATTCGGCATGATAACGAAGGTATCGGGATTCATCAGACCATGAAACGCTCTGCCACTGCACCAACATCCAGTGCCGATCGTCACGCATCCATTTCAGTCCAGCTGCTCATACCATGGCGTTAACACTGCACATGCATGGGTCGTCGGCTGCAGAAGTCTATTAGTGTTCTGTCCACTGCACGTTCAGCCACACTTACTCTGCCTCCGCCACAGCTACCTGCCTCTCCTGTTTTACCATTCTGCCCAGCCTACGACGTCCGACATCAGCAAAGAAGACTGGCTACCCAACCACACGACATCTTCACGTGTTTTCACCTTGCTTTCACCACGTGATTAAGACCCTCACCACAGTACTTCTCGAACACCCGAGAAGTTGCTCAGTTTCCGAAATGCTGAGCCTCCGGGCCATCACAATCTGTCCTCGGACAAACTTAGACATATCGCGCATTACCGATCCTGCATGCACCAAGCTTGGGTACGATCAGCAGTCGTTCCTCGCCAGGTGACGCTGCTCTCGCCTGGACGGCATATATATCGATAGTAAGTCGCTGGTCGTAATGTTCTAGCTGATCAGTGTAAATTCGACAAATCCGGTGCGTAAATTTCCATGGCTGTTGCTCGGATTGCTCAAGTCAGCCAGTCACAGCACAAGATCCGTGACGTGATGGAAACACCGCAGTTAAAATTAAAATACCGAAAACATTAAGCATGCTGCGCATCTAACATACACCGCATTAATGATCTCTCCAAAACCGCCTCAAAGTACAATTTGTTGTGGTAAACCTTCGGTAAATGTGACGTTGTGGAATAAATAAGCTACGTATAGATTTTACCTTGGAATTAGCTTTTGATGTTATTTAGTAGCTGATTATGTAACATTTATGTCTAAAGTAAGGTGTGATGTTTATGTCTAACGGAGAACAGTTATATCAAGTGGTGTGCCGACCGCGTATCTCATTATGTGTACCTCTATGTTTACCTGACCCTCTTTTAAACTACGTCTGGTAGCAAGAAGGCAATACTAGTAAACCCAAACTAATTAAAACCTGTGCGCAATAATGACAATTTGGAGGTAAGTACATTCAGATCTACTCGATCTGACTATGGCCCTGTAAATCTGAATATGTACAAAAGTTTTCCCTGTGCGAAAATCCATAAACTGTATGAAATAAATTTCTTATCTCGTATTGGTGTCGCCTTGGATAACGATTTGTTCTGCTCTCAGCACTGCTTAACTAACTACAGCTGCAAAAACCAAAATTCAAGATATTTGACTGACATTAGTTTAAATAAAAACGACTTGGAATTCGTACGCGGCACATGACTGGGGAGAATGACTCTAATGTCTTACTTGAAAATCTTACTGTATCGTGAAACAGACTTGCAGTTGTTAAGCCATATCGTAAAAATTACATTTACGCAAACAGATGATCTTTACAAAAAAAAAAAACTTGATGCTGCGTACAAATCTGGCCTCATTCAAATACGTTCTACAGCAAAAGCAGTATAAATACATGAATATTCATTATCTTATTGTAGATCGCTGTAACAGTATGTAGAAAGATTCTTCATCGAAATTTCATAATTAAATTTGTAGGATTTTCTTAATTAACCTTACCTGAAATCTTATTTCTTCCACAAATCATTAATACAGAACACTGAGATTATTACACACTCCGGAGCATCGCTACCAACACTGCCAGCCTCTGGCGCGCTACTTCTGCTCCTCATGAGCAACAGCTGCCAACCACTGCGCGATTTAACATACGCTCTTTGTTACACATACTATGCCTCAACGATAGCTGCCTCGCAGCGTTCTTTCACACATACATCTTTGTAATCGATTTATCGCTTATTATCTTGGATAATACGTTAAATTTTACAATTTTCATTATATGTACCTATCTCAGTTATGAAAGAAGATACAGTACGTATACGTTTGGCTACTGTGCCATGTTGCCCCCTCCCCTCTACTGAAACCTTGCTTGTAATGACAGACTGAGCTGTAGCGTAGTCCGAGGTCTAGGTTAGTTCCGTCGATAAATGTCGAAGCCTTCCCCAGTGTGGAAACAGCGAGCCGCGCCTGGGTAAGACTATCTGACAAGGGTGTGTACGACAATGATAACTCAGTTCCTGGCAGATTCATTAAATATAACGGAGTCACGTGAGTACAGAGCTTGCATGATCGGGAGAAAGAAGGAAAACTACACGTGCAGTATGTCTGTGACTTCAGTCATGGTGAGTCTGCGTGAATTTACTTTAGCCTAGCAAAGTTCTATCTACCGAAGCCGTTGTGCGACCTTACCGTAATTGTGAGCAGATGCGATGACTGCGAACGTGCGGGTGGAGCTCTCCGGAACACTGACTGTTACCAGGCTAATTGCAGATATCGCCTCCACCTCTGTCCATCTTCAAGTCCATGATCTTCCACGCTCCATGCGTGTCAAATGTTGTGTAATGAAGTCTGGAAACGAGTGCGTACACTGTGCAAGAAGTCTGAAGTCGCTCTCAGTGTGTAGTCTGACGCCAGAAGTGAAGACACTGCGCTCCATCATCTGCTCTGTACGATATTTCACGGTAAAAAATTTTGTCCGTCAATGACAAGTTTTTTCCCCGCTTACCATGCAATAGCATTTTAAATTTTACTCCCACCAAGGATTGTAAAAAAAGCTTCCAATCCTGTGTCTGTTCGCCTGCTCTGTAATGAGAATTCTGAGCCTTAGACCACCATCATGTACAGACGTTTTTCAGTCAGCCACTTACACGTCGTTTCGCATGGAGAATACTGAAACGGCACTCCGTTTTTTCACGAGTTCTCAAGACACTTCTTTCTGCCTGTGTGTTGCTAAATTCCTCCTGTCCCACTGTCGTGGCGGTCGTGCGGTAGCATTCTCGCTTCCCACGCCCGGGTTCGCGGGTTCAATTCCCGGCGGGGTCAGGGATTTTCTCTGCCTCGTGATGACTGGGTGTTGTGTGATGTCCTTAGGTTCGTTAGGTTTAAGTAGTTCTAAGTTCTAGGGGACTGATGACCATAGATGTTAAGTCCCATAGTGCTCAGAGCCATTTGAACCATTTGAACCACTGTCGTGGCGCGAGCCTGCTCCCTCTGTAGCTGGTGGTAAAAAATGATACACAAGAAGTTCTTCCGAATGTTTGACTTGCTTTCAGACCGGGGGAAAGGATAGGCATCTGTAGAAATGGGCCACCTGACTCCCATCCCCCACGAGTTCACCGACATCCAAGGAAACTCTAAAAAAAAAAAGGCTGTGTTTCGTAGGAGATCCAAACAGTAAAGATTGTCGTTACTCTATTGGGAAGATTCGCTACGGTGCCGTCTTAATGGAGGACGCGTCTGCCGCTATTGCTGACGAAACCTGACCCTCGCCCCGCCGCGACGCCACACCTGAATACATTTGATGTGTCTGCTTGCTGTTCTTTTGAGCTGCATGACCTCCCGTCGGCGCCCATGCGCCAGGTGTCTGTCGGGCTCCTTCCTTGTTTCGTTCTAACCACCAAAAACTGTTTTCCACAAACGAAATCCAGCCTCTACTTAAGCCCATGTAGATAATTAGAAGAGAAGAAAGTGATCTGACATTAAAAACACTACTATTACTCTCTTATCAAATCACAGAAAGGTTCAGTCGATCTGAACCTGATTTGTCGAATTATCAATTATTCGCTCATCTGATATCCTTTGAATGTTACCAAGCCATTTCTTTCTGCACTTCTCTGTTTTCTATAGTGTGCTTTTGAGGCCCAATTCATTTCTACGAGGTGCATTCAAGTTCTAAGGCCTCCGATTTTTTTTCTAATTAACTACTCACCCGAAATCGATGAAACTGGCGTTACTTCTCGACGTAATCGCCCTGCAAACGTACACATTTTTCACAACGCTGACGCCATGACTCCATGGCAGCGGCGAAGGCTTCTTTAGGAGTCTGTTTTGACCACTGGAAAATCGCTGAGGCAATAGCAGCACGGCTGGTGAATGTGCGGCCACGGAGAGTGTCTTTCATTGTTGGAAAAAGCCAAAAGTCACTAGGAGCCAGGTCAGGTGAGTAGGGAGCATGAGGAATCACTTCAAAGTTGTTATTACGAAGAAACTGTTGCGTAACATTAGCTCGATGTGCGGGTGCGTTGTCTTGGTGAAACAGCACACGCGCAGCCCTTCCCGGACGTTTTTGTTGCAGTGCAGGAAGGAATTTGTTCTTCAAAACATTTTCGTAGGATGCACCTGTTACCGTAGTGCCCTTTGGAACGCAATGGGTAAGGATTACGCCCTCGCTATCCCAGAACATGAACACCATCATTTTTTCAGCACTGGCGGTTACCCGAAATTTTTTTGGTGGCGGTGAATCTGTGTGCTTCCATTGAGCTGACTGGCGCTTTGTTTCTGGATTGAAAAATGGCATCCACGTCTCATCCATTGTCACAACCGACGAAAAGAAAGTCCCATTCATGCTGTCGTTGCGCATCAACATTGCTTGGCAACATGCCACACGGGCAGCCATGTGGTCGTCCGTCAGCATTCGTGGCACCAACCTGGATGACACTTTTCGCATTTTCAGGTCGTCATACAGGATTGTGTGCACAGAACCCACAGAAATGCAAACTCTGGAGGCGATCTGTTCAACAGTCATTCGGCGATCCCCCAAAACAATTCTCTCCACTTTCTCGATCATGTCGTCAGACTGACTTGTGCGAGCCTGAGGTTGTTTCGGTTTGTTGTCACACGATGTTCTGCCTTCATTAAACTGTCGCACCCACGAACGCACTTTCGACACATCCATAACTCCATCACCACATGTCTCCTTCAACTGTCGATGAATTTCAATTGGTTTCACACCACGCAAATTCGGAAAACGAATGATTGCACGCTGTTCAAGTAAGGAAAACGTCGCCATTTTAAGTATTTAAAACAGTTCTCATTCTCGCCGCTGGCGGTAAAATTCCATCTGCCGTACGGTGCTGCCATCTCTGGGACGTATTGACAATGAACGCGGCCTCATTTTAAAACAATGCGCATGTGTCTATCTCTTTCCAGTCCGGAGAAAAAAAATCGGAGGCCTTAGAACTTGAATGCACCTCGTAATTTCAATCTTCTTTTTCTGATCTATCAGTTTGTAACCAGACAGTGGTCTTAGGAATATCATCTCTCTTGCTTCAGTGATGCTGATGATGATGATGATGATGATGACCCATCTCCGAGGAGCGTAGGACACCGGGACCGCCATATTAGGCAAGGTCCTAGCGGAGGTGGTTTGCCATTACCTTCATCAGACAGTAATGGGGATGATTGATGATGATGAAGAGGACACAACAACACCCAGTCATCTCGAGGCAGGAAAAATCCCCCACCCCGCCGGAATCGAACCCGGGACCCCCTGCGCGTGAAGCGAGAACGCTACCGCTAGACCACGACCTGCTTACTTCAGTACTCCTCCATTGACTAGCGGTTAGAGTTCAGATCTGTAACCCACACAATGGAGCTGGTACTGCCATCACATTATACAATTTTGCTATTGTCCCTTCCCATTTTTAAGGAGAGTGGAATTTATAGTACCTATCAACTGTTGACAGTTTTGATGTTTGAGTTCTTAATTACTGGATGTAATATATGAGATCTCACATACCATATTTTTGAAAGTGTTCATTTGTTAGATCGATTTATCCTCAATTATTTTTTGCTCTTGAGTGGTCCATGCCATGAAAGTCAATACTTTAGCTTTAGCTTCAGATATTGTCATATAATCATTTGCTGCATTGTGCAAGAATCAAATTACTGTCTGTATTTTATCTTTCCAACCCGCTAAGACTATCTGATCATCAGCAAACAGGAGTATATTTATAACTTTATTCTTAAGATTATAATGGTGCACTACTTAATTCAGTCATGTACTTGTCATGCCGTTTATGCATATTGTTATAACAGTGCGAAAAATACTGAGTGGGAGGGGGGGGGAGGGTACTAAGTGGCCGTAAGGGGAATTCTTGTATCTTCTCCACAGAGGAAAAAGAAGGTGAAAATTAGAAAAATCAACAAAAAACGTCTTATTTCAACCGCTAAGAACTCACGATGAATAATTCTTTATTCAAAATCAGTTTCGAGCTTCAAGTATTTTTAAGCAATTTATAAGAGGTTACATAAGGCTGCTTATCATTCTCAACAGGCGAAGTTGCAAGAAATGCAATCATGCTTGTTAACTTGCCATTGGTAGTCAAATAGCGTTTTCTTAATACATTTTTTCATTGCTATTTTACTTCTAGACAAAAAGTTATTTAAGATAATTCTCACTTATTGTTCCATCTCAGTTGTACTTTTTAATTAGATTACAGTTTTTAATCAGTCAGGATCATCTCCAGATCTAAAACAAAGGAAAACTAAATAAGTACCAACTGAAATTTTAGAATAAGTAGAAAAGGAAATAGCTGTACATAAATGTAGAATTTACCTAAGTAGCTGCATCAGCAACCCGTCTTGTCTACTCAGAATGACGTTCCAGAGTAGTGCTGCAGCCATAGTCAGTGTTTTAAATACGTATATGTTAGGGGCAGCCGGCCGTTGTGGCCGATCGGTTCTAGGCGCTTCAGTCCAGAACCGTGCGACTGCTACGGTGGCAGGTTCGAATCCTGCCTCGGCCATGGCTGTGTGTGATGTCCTTAGGTTGGTTAGGTTTAAGTAGTTCTCAGTTCTAGGGGACTGATGGCCTCAGATGTTAAGTACCATAGTGCTCAGAGCCATTTGAACCATTTTGGCAGGGGCAGTGGGAGGGTGAAGAGGAAATGGAGTGAGGCTGAACAGAGGATGTGGAAGGACGCAGGGAAGAGGTGGTGGGGATGTCATGAGTTTAACAAAGGGGGTCGTGCTAAAATTATAAAACGTGTGATTATGTAAAAATTCTCGTTAAAATACTGATAGTGTAGGAAAATTGGTATGTGAAATGTAAAGAGTACAAAATAGTAAAATTATAAAATGGAACGAGTGGGACTGGAGCAGGCATAGAAGGCAAGGGAGGAGGAGGGTGGAAGAGAAACAGTGGCAGGGATGCTACGAGTTTAACAGGAGAGGGTCTCATACTATAATTACGAACTTATTTATGTAAAAACCCTTCTGTTAAAATACGAGAATGAATGTGCAAAACTGGAAAAAGGGGATAAAGTAATAGATTAAGAAAGTGGAAATAAAGTAGCGACAATTGAATTAGTATATTAAGCTAAACAGTTTTTTGAGGTTGTCAATACAAATGGGGCAAGATGGAGAGAGGAGGAAGAAAAAGGAAAAGAAAGATAGAGGCAGAAAGTGGTAGAGATGGAATTGAGAGAGGAGAGAAAGTGAGAGTGAGAGAGAGAAAGATGGGATAGAGAGGAGGGAAGAGAGAGGGAGATGGAGGGAGGAAGAGAGATCGGATAGAGAGAGAGGGGAGGGGGAGAAATAGTGAGAGAGAGGAGGGGTTAAAGAGAGGAAGGGTTCGAGGGAAAAGGGAGGGGGAGAATAGAAAGAGCGAGAGAATCCAGAGAGAGAGACAGACAGACAGACAGAGAGAACGTGTGAACCGCGGCAGCTGCCGGCAGGCGGTACGCATTACAGTAGCGCTTGGCTCACTAGAGGCTAGCCACCCCGCTGACCTGGTCCGTGTGTTTGTGTTGCAGTGTGACGGCCATGGGGCCGTGGTCGCCGTGGCTTTGCCTGGGGCTCGTCGGCTGCGTCGCCGCCGCCGCCTTTGAAGGTGAGTAGCGCAGCAGTCCACACACTGGCTGGCGTATCCGCTACCCTGGTTTCCCCGTTCAGTATTCACATCGACAAGCGATCGCATTGTAACTTATACGCCTGTTTGCCGAACTTTCAGTGTCAAAATGTCATAAACACAGCAGAAACAAGGGGATACCACAACTATGCATCGAGGGACCAATGTTACTCCCAACACACGCCTTCAAACGTTTAGCATTTCAAACGCCCGGGGGAATCAATGTGTGAAATGCACTGATGGAGGTTAGACACACGTGCGAGACGAAAAATCCAAAATGTATTTTATTTCAGTCTACAATTGTACCGGGTGATCATAATTAAAATGCAGCTACTCTCTGAGTAACTGCATTTCAATAAAAACCACATGGTAGTTCTTCCACAATGATAACAAGTTTAATTCGACAACAGAATATCTTCGGATCTGTTAATTTATCTCAGCAGATGCAATAATGTCCTGTAAGTGAACAAAAACCATCGCCATTGTGGCGACAATAAACTTGAATACATCTTAAAATTTACTTAAATAAAACTATGCAGCCGGCCGAAGTGGCCGTGCGGTTAAAGGCGCTGCAGCCTGGAACCGCAAGACCGCTACGGTCGCAGGTTCGAATCCTGCCTCGGGCATGGATGTTTGTGATGTCCTTAGGTTAGTTAGGTTTACCTAGTTCTAAGTTCTAGGGGACTAATGACCTCAGCAGTTGAGTCCCATAGTGCTCAGAGCCATTTGAACCATTTTAAAACTATGCAAAACAGGAAATTCTACAAGCCAACGACAAGCGGCATGTTATTTGTTCGTGCTCAAAAAACGAGAAAAATTACAGTCGTCTTTTGGTTGTTGTAGCTCTCTTAATTTCCGCAAAAAGGCGGAAATTTTATCAGAGAAGTAGAAAAATACAATAGAACTGATAGATTGCAAAATTATTTATTTAGGATAAAAATACGATAATTATTTATTTGATGTAGTCCACTTAGAAAGAAATTAAGTGTGGCCAGCAATAAACTGAATTTAGTATGGCCAACAGTTTTCCAGTGAGTTAATTTATTTCAGATATGTGCTACTAAGAAGTCTGTAGAATACCATCGAGCGTCTGCAACAGTCGCTTCGTTCGACGTATAACACTACGGAAAGCTGGAAGGTGATTTATTTCCGACTTGAGTATATCTGCTCTAAACTCTAACTCAGTGTAATTTTACGTAAGTAGCCTTGTACGTCAAGACAATTGTCATCTTGGTTAATGTTCTTTTTTGTCATACTTAATCGTCAATGCATTATTGTACAGGGTTTCTCAAAACTTCATTCTGATGAAGACATCGTTAGAGGTGTCCAAACCTAGGTGAATGTACCAAACAGTTATTTGTAACCGGTTGCCTGTGCGATTCCTGTGTTTGAAAACTATATACAGTTGCTGAAAAACAGCCGTGTTTAAATCTGTTTTACGAGACACGTATCACTTTGGAGGTGGGAGAAGGTGGAAGTCAAAAGGTGTGGTTGTTTCAACAGTTCTTATTTCAAATTCGTCGGCTCTCTCACTGTCAAATTACTGTCGCATACTGGCATAGGTCCTGTCACCAGTGTGTGTGTACAGGTCTGACTTGCATGGTGCAATAGGACGTCGATAACTTTTTATCGTGAGAATGAGAATGAGCAATTCGTCTAGGACGCTTAGCACAGGTGAATCTAGAACAGAGAGTAGTAATTGTGATTAGTAGGAAGTGAATGAGGGTGAAAACACTTAAGGATTCAGTTTAAGAACAATTTATTTCCCAACAGTTCAATCTTATTCGGAGAGCTGTCGGACGTCGATAACTTTTTATCGTCAGAAGGAGCAATTCGTCTAGGACGCTTAGCACAGGTGAATCTAGAACAGAGAGTAGTAGTTGTGATTCGTAGCAAGTGAATGAGGGTGAAAACACTTAAGGATTCAGTTTAAGAACAATTTATTTCCCAACAGTTCAATCTTATTCGGAGAGCTGTCGGACGTCGATAACTTTTTATCGTGAGAAGGAGCAATTCGTCTAGGACGCTTAGCACAGGTGAATCTAGAACAGAGAGTAGTAATTGTGATTCGTAGCAAGTGAATGAGGGTGAAAACACTTAAGGATTCAGTTTAAGAACAATTTATTTCCCAACAGTTCAATCTTATTCGGAGAGCTGTCGGACGTCGACAACTTTTTATCGTCAGAAGGAGCAATTCGTCTAGGACGCTTAGCACAGGTGAATCTAGAACAGAGAGTAGTAGTTGTGATTCGTAGCAAGTGAATGAGGGTGAAAACACTTAAGGATTCAGTTTAAGAACAATTTATTTCCCAACAGTTCAATCTTATTCGGAGAGCTGTCGGACGTCGATAACTTTTTATCGTGAGAAGGAGCAATTCGTCTAGGACGCTTAGCACAGGTGAATCTAGAACAGAGAGTAGTAATTGTGATTAGTAGGAAGTGAATGAGGGTGAAAACACTTAAGGATTCAGTTTAAGAACAATTTATTTCCCAACAGTTCAATCTTATTCGGAGAGCTGTCGGACGTCGATAACTTTTTATCGTGAGAAGGAGCAATTCGTCTAGGACGCTTAGCACAGGTGAATCTAGAACAGAGAGTAGTAATTGTGATTCGTAGCAAGTGAATGAGGGTGAAAACACTTAAGGATTCAGTTTAAGAACAATTTATTTCCCAACAGTTCAATCTTATTCGGAGAGCTGTCGGACGTCGACAACTTTTTATCGTCAGAAGGAGCAATTCGTCTAGGACGCTTAGCACAGGTGAATCTAGAACAGAGAGTAGTAGTTGTGATTCGTAGCAAGTGAATGAGGGTGAAAACACTTAAGGATTCAGTTTAAGAACAATTTATTTCCCAACAGTTCAATCTTATTCGGAGAGCTGTCGGACGTCGATAACTTTTTATCGTGAGAAGGAGCAATTCGTCTAGGACGCTTAGCACAGGTGAATCTAGAACAGAGAGTAGTAATTGTGATTCGTAGCAAGTGAATGAGGGTGAAAACACTTAAGGATTCAGTTTAAGAACAATTTATTTCCCAACAGTTCAATCTTATTCGGAGAGCTGTCGGACGTCGACAACTTTTTATCGTCAGAAGGAGCAATTCGTCTAGGACGCTTAGCACAGGTGAATCTAGAACAGAGAGTAGTAGTTGTGATTCGTAGCAAGTGAATGAGGGTGAAAACACTTAAGGATTCAGTTTAAGAACAATTTATTTCCCAACAGTTCAATCTTATTCGGAGAGCTGTCGGACGTCGATAACTTTTTATCGTGAGAAGGAGCAATTCGTCTAGGACGCTTAGCACAGGTGAATCTAGAACAGAGAGTAGTAATTGTGATTCGTAGCAAGTGAATGAGGGTGAAAACACTTAAGGATTCAGTTTAAGAACAATTTATTTCCCAACAGTTCAATCTTATTCGGAGAGCTGTCGGACGTTGATAACTTTTTATCGTGAGAAGGAGCAATTCGTCTAGGACGCTTAGCACAGGTGAATTTAGAACAGAGAGTAGTAATTGTGATTCGTAGCAAGTGAATGAGGGTGAAAACACTTAAGGATTCAGTTTAAGAACGGTTTATTTCCCAACAGTTCAATCTTATTCGGAGAGCTGTCGGACGTCGATAACGTTTTATCGTGAGAAGGAGCAATTCGTCTAGGACGCTTAGGACAGGTGAATTTAGAACAGAGAGTAGTAATTGTGATTCGTGGGAAGTGAATGAGGGTGAAAACACTTTAGGATTCAGTTTAAGAACAATTTATTTCCCAACAGTTCAATCTTATTCGGAGAGCTGTCTTACAGTGGCTGTATATCCAACAGTTCCTGAGTTCTACCTCGCTCTATGCGAGACAAGAGCTCTGCTTACAACTCTCTCCCACAATACTCAGTAAAATACTTTAATCACAGCTGGAGAGATGTGCGAGCCAGCACTCGTTTCTCTTTAGACTCTGACAGAAGAAAATGTTAACTACTACTCGCTGCGGCTGTACAGAGTCTCACATCTTATTCATAATAGGAGATAAGTGCGAGACAGCACTCCCTACTATTTATATTCTGACAGACGGAAAATGAGACAATGTCTACTGTGCTTGATCTTCTCTAACAAACAGAAAAATCTAGATAAGACTATGTCTGGACACTTTTTGCTCTCTCCAACTGTATTTCTTGGAGTCTTACTGCAGTAGCATCGAAGTGTCACTCTATATTGAGCTCAAGGCTCGTCAGTGATAATGCTTCCAATGACTTGGTGACAGGTATTCTTCCTATCTGCTTCTGGTAATGACTAACTTTTTTTTTTGTGGGCCTCCTACCTCCCCTATAGCCCTTCCTTGTCCTCTCCAAAAATGCCGCCATCCTCTAGTGTCAACGCAGCACGTAAAGCAGGGTGCTGGTAGTGGCAAGCCTTATTGCCAGAAACGAAAAAAGTAAAAACAGAGGCACACTCTGCTATGCCTCAGGGAGCGTCGACACACTACTCAGAAATACACCTCTCTCTGCAGGTGTGAAGCAAGTGATGGTTTTGAACTAAAAGGGATAAATAAATAAAGACATAAATGAAGGCAAAGTAAAAACAGGGACGGCAGCACACACAAATGAAAAACGGAACTAGCGAGATAATCCCATCGCCCATAGAATTAACGAAATAATAATCTTCTAAGATATATTACGTGTTTCCCATTTTACCAGGAATGTCTCATTTAAAGGTCATTCAATTCCCATGTAACCAATTTTCAAATCATTTATATCACAGAATAGTCTACTCCGGTGATGCCCAGAAGGCCAATGTCAAATTTAGGGTATAGGAAGTCGAGGGTAGGTTGAGAGTCGCAGTGACAGAGCTCCAGGGGTAACCCAGGCAATACCTGGACGAGGTGCCTTAGTCAACCCTGAACACCTTTTGGTATCCATGAATCATGGCAACCTTCAAAAACCGAGCAAAGGTATTGGTGTGGTCCCCTGCTCTGGGCGCTTGTAGAGAGTGATTTAGCTGCCCCTACCGGTAGGTTGAATGCAGCCTGCAATGCCTTCAAATGCTATGTGCGTGATGCTCATATTCTCTCGCTCACTATGCACAAACTATTAGTCCCACAGAAGTAAATTTAACGTACTTCAGGTTAGGACATGGGTCACGTTTTCGCTAGAGGCCGTAGTTTTCGACTTCTTCAAGAAAAAGGTACAAAAGTGACCTTCATATGCACCGGCACTCCGCCCCCAAGGCCAGGATTCTTCGTATGGTATTCATAGCACTCCCTCCAATTGTAAAAAAAAAATTCGACGTCGTGTTTTATTTGCCATATTCGACCTTTCCTGGTCTTCATTCAAAAATGGTTCAAATGGCTCTGAGCACTATGGGACTCAACTGCTGTGGTCATAAGTCCCCTAGAACTTAGAACTACTTAAACCTAACTAACCTAAGGACAGCACACAACACCCAGCCATCACGAGGCAGAGAAAATCCCTGACCCCGCCGGGAATCGAACCCGGGAACCCGGGCGTGGGAAGCGAGAACGCTACCGCACGACCACGAGATGCGGGCCTTGGTCTTCATTGATTGGCCACTGAATTAGTTGAGCACTTGTAAGATTGAAGTTTGTGTAAATTTTGCCAAACAATTTTGTGAATTTTAGCAGTATAAAATAAATAATTATATCGTTCCCAGATGAGATATTTTCTCTCTGCAGCGGAGTGTGCGCTGATATGAAACTTCCTGGCAGATTAAAGCTGTGTGCCGGACCGAGACTCGGACTCGGGATCTTTGCCTTCCGCAGGCAAGTGCTCTACCATCTGAGCTACCCAACCACGATACACGCCTCACCCTCACAGCTTTACTTCTACCAGTACCTCGTCTCCTACCTTCCAGACTCCACAGAAGCTCTCCTGCGAACTTTGCAGAACTAGCACTCCTGGAAGAAAGGATGGCAAAGCCATGTCTCCGCAATACCGTTTCTCCCTGGAAGAAAGGATGGCAAAGCCATGTCTCCGCAATACCGTTTCTACCAGTAGTGTCTGCAGCTCGTGGTCTCGCGGTCGCGTTCTCGCCTCCCGACCACGGGGTCCCGTGTTCGATTCCCGGCGGGTTCAGGGATTTTCACCTGCCTCGAGGTGACTGGGTGTTTGTGTTGTCCTCATCATTTCTTCATCATTCATGAAAGTGTCGAGATTGGACTGAGCAAAGGTTGGAAATTTGTACGGGCGCTGATAACCGCGCAGTTGAACGCCCCACAAACCAAACATCATTATCTTACAGGAGTGCTAGTCCAGCAAGGTTCGCAGGAGAGCTTCTGTGAAGTTTGGAAGGTAGGAGACGAGGTACTGCCATAAGTAAAGCTATGAGGGCGGGGCGTATGTCGTGCTTGGGTGGCGCAGATGGTAGAGCACTTGCCTGCAAAAGGCAAAGACCCCGTGTTCGAGTTTCGGTCAGGCACACAGTTTAAATCTGCCAGGAAGTTTCAATAACATCGTATTCGTCAGGACTCCTGACTATGCAACTACTGTGCTTCCAAGGGCTAAGTTTGGATTGAATCATCAACAGAATTGGCTTTAGCGTAATGTGTACAAAATTGGTTCTTCATTCATTACTTTCATGGGCACGTTTTAATTAATAATGTTAATGAAGTAGCCGGCTAAGCTGATGGTGTAATAGGGCAATCAACAGAGACCAAGAAAGGTCGAATTTCGGGAACAGTTCGTGTACTCGTAAGATTTGTGCGATGGCAGGAGCGAGTGCCATGAGCAACATACTAGAAATCCTGACTGGTAACGGATGAATGTGGGGGAGGAAGTGCGTTTGAAGGTCACTTTCGAACGTTTTTCTTGAGTAACTCGGAAACTGTGGTCTCCAGCGAAACCTTATCCCAGTACAAAATTTATGGTTCAAATGGCTCTGAGCACTATGGGACTTAACTACTGTGGTCATCAGTCCCGTAGAACTTAGAACTACTTAAACCTAACTAACCTAAGGACAGCACACACATCCATGCCCGAGGCAGGATTCGAACCTGCGACCGTAGCAGTCGCGCGGTTGCAAAATTTAACTACATTAAATTTCCTAAGAGGCCTTATTGGAAAGTAAGATCCTATCGGACACGAAATGGAAACCTCTGTGAAAATCAAAAATGTTTTATTTGCAACAGTTGCCTACACTTTCCAGCTGCATAGTCATCTCTCCGACTTAGACATTTGTCCTAGCTTTTTACCAACTTTCCAGTATCCTCGTCACAGAAGGCAGCCGCCTATTCTTTCCGCCAATTCTCTACGCTGGTCTGCAGCTCGTTTTACTGAATTTGCAACCTTTCCACTTTTCCATAATTTACACATATTTATATAGGTGTTGAGTGCCCTTTATACACATACTGTGCCTCATAAAGTTTTATTGGTGAAAAATGCCATGTAAAAACAGTTTGGTAACCTCAGAATCCTGTCGATATCCCTAGGACCCTTGCCACGTGTTCACTACGTCAGTTAAAACTACATTTACGTCTCAGATTTGATATTACGTACAAATTTTACATGGATACTACTGTAACTTTGAATCTCTTGATCTCGGTAACGGATAATGATACCGAAAAAAGCATCAGGGGTCCTCGAGAACATCATCATAAGAACGTATGGTAAAATTTTTGACTATTTTCCATGAATGGAAATTATAGAAATGACCATCACCACAATTGGTTTTTCGGGCTTTCCGGGGGAATCGCCCCTGAAGAGATGGTGCTTTTATAGGCCGCTTAAGGTTCACCCTATACCACACCTAAGGCAAAAGGACCAACCGATTTGCTACCCTTGCAAGAGCTGGAAGAAGTTCAAATTGAGACTTCAACTGTAGCATACCAACAGTATGTCCGTTCTCCTTTGAGTGTACAAATGATCACTAGGCCAAAGCCTATGAAAAACACTTGATATCTTATCTCTGTGATCAATAGGAACCGAGAGAGTTGTATTTCACTTAGCTGGGGAGTGATGTGCCTTTAATGAATTTATGTATTCTGCTAAATATATTCTCACGTACCACAACGATCATGTGCCTTTAATGAATTTATGTATTCTGCTAAATATATTCTCAACAGAAGCCAGACAGATCTTAACTAACAATATCTTCAAGTGTGAAAAAGACAGGAACAAAGAAATTGGTGTCTCAGTATAAATACCTACTGTAATAAAAGGAGAAAAGCGTCAGCTGGGTCATTATTCCTTTTATTAATGATAATTAGTTTCGATCAGACTAGCATGTCACCTACACATCCGGTGCTGCAAGGAATAATGATCGAGACCGTGTTTTTCATTCATTATTACAACAGAGATCTTGGTTCCTGAGGCAAGGAATCTATTATGAAATAGCTGCTGCTTTTACATAATGCCTCTCATGATGTGCCCGTTACCCCATTCCATGGTTGAACAGCATTAGGTACACAGTAATACATACTTAATTACTATCAATTTGAAGAATTCTTTACATACAGTCTTTATTGACTCCACTACTCATTCCGTAATGTGATAATAGTATGTACCGTTTTCGAATACGGAAAGTTTTGAACTTCAGTTAAATTTTACTTCTCAGATAGTCAAAGTTATTAAACTGATTTAAGGATGGTGAACCTCTGTTACTATTTGACAGTGCTTTGCAAGGGTTTATTACACTCGATGTACTGAAATAGGTCGAAGCGCGATCTCATGTTGGAGTATGTTTTAGCGAATTGGAACATGCTTGAGCAGAAGGATTTTTATTTTTTATATATATTTTTTATTTTGGCTTTTAGTATGAAGGCTGTACACCTAACTCACGGCGGTTTAAAGATATTCTAGAGTTTTACAGTGTAAGTTTATTTTTATTTAAAATTTTCGTGATTTTCTTTAATATTATTTTGCTAAAGGAGAGCTGCTGTATTAGTTGGTAATGGAAATGCCGTGTGGCTAGGGCCTCCCGTCGGGTAGACCGTTCACCTGCTGCAAGTGTTTCGAGTTGACGCCACTTCGGAGACTTACATGTTCATAGGGATGAAATGATGATGATAAGGACAACACAACACCCAGTCCCTAAGCGGAGAAAACCTCCGACCCAGCCGCGAATGGCACCCGGACCGTTAGGTATGACATTCCGCTATAACCACTCAGCTATCAGGGGCGCCCAGTTGGTAATGATTGATAAGACCTGATTAAGTGTTGTGTGAAATCTATTTGCAGGTTTGCATAATAACCTGGTTACATCACATTCACAGTATGGATGATCTCAAACATGTATGAGGTGAAGACTCCTGAGGAACAAGTCAAGATTATATCTCAGTCGAATTATGGAACATTTAAACACATTATTTGCCTTGGATGTTTGGAACCAGGGCTTCGAGGCAATGTTCGGATCTATTTGACCTTAATATTACCATTTATTGCGTATCGATGATTGATTCTCATTGTTACCTTCGTCCTCTGTATATGTCCTGTTTATACAACGAGCCATCGGCAAGTCCAGACCTGATTGTAGCTGCGGTCTGCGTAAGTAACAAACTTGGGAAATAGGATGGTCGAAATAAGAGGGGAGTCGTACCATCCGATGGCGTATTAGCGATGATCGGCTGTAAGGAAGTCTTCGGGTCTAATGGCGATAATAATGACCAGCAAAGACGTGTCTGGAGACTCTTCAGACAGCGGTGCGATGCTAAACTGATTGTCACGTGCCGTACTGCCCAACAACCAGGTGTGGTGGTCAGGGTTGCCATTGCATTTCATAGCAGGACGTCACTGGTTGTCATTCGCAGCACCCTTACAGCAGATCGGTAAGTCAAAGATATTCTACTCCACATTCTGTTGCCTTCCATGGCAAACCATCGTGGGCTTACATTTCAGCAAGATAATGCCCGCCCGCACACGGCGAGTGTTTCTACACTTTGTCTTCGTGCTTGCCAAACGCTACCTTGGGCAGCAAGGTCGCTGGACCTGTTTCCGTTTGGAGCATTATGGGCAGTACTCTCCAACCATCTCGAGATTTTTATGATTTAACGCAACGATTGGACAGAATTTGGCACGGTATCCCACAGGAGGACAGCGAACAACTCTGTCAATCATCGCCAAGCCGAATAACTTCCTGCATAAAGGCTAGGCGTGGACCAACCCGTTATTCATTTGATCAATTTTTGAGCTTTCTCTTGAATAAATCATACAATTTTTCTTATATTGTAATCATTTGTTCGTTTGTACATGTGCGTCACAGCCACCACTTTTCGTGCCATAGGGATAAGTCCTTCGTCCGGTCTTTCTCTCTCTCTCTCTCTCTCTCTCTCTCTCTCTCTCTCTCTCCTTAGAGTGTTGTGATATTCCTAGCTGTGGCCGCCAGCATCATATTTTGCTAGGAGCTCGCCTTGTTGCAGCTTGATACACGTGAAGTAGCACATGGAACAAAAGCGGATTTAGGTACAAGCAACAGATGGTACAGTATGTACCACTCCCGTGGGAGAGTCCGCCAATTTTACTGAACTTGCTTCTGATTCGTCGGCACGTTCGGGTGCCAGGCGCCAAAACGCCCAACTTCTCTTATTAATTATTTAGATACTTTTGAAATTCTTCCAGTCCATATGTAATTCCATCTCATCAATGTTTTATGTGCATTACATTTATAAAGTCTTAGTGGTTATGTATATCCAGTTTACGATCTCTCATTTTTATCACTGCTGCGTCGCAGCGCCACCGCTTGAGGTGATTCTGTATTAGGCTTCAGTACTGGCACACGACGCTGTGGCGCGTTATGCTTACTACCTGAGCCCCCATCTTACTGTTACTCGCTCCTGTACACCGGAACGCGTTATGCAGATCTGGATGCCTCTCGCGTCGATCTAGAAAAGGTAATGGGTGATCTGTTTATACATGCTTATGGGTTATCCAAGTCTGCACAACGCGATCGCGATTCTTAAATAGATGTATTTGTTCTCTGTTTTCTATTTAGATAACCTGAAGATGCCTAAATAAGGCGAAACGCGTCGTTGAACAATAAAAAAAGTAAAATTGCAACCAAGACTGTTCTTAACCAATAAGTATTGGCTTTTCACTGTATTTAACCATGTCTGTAGTATGACAATCTCTCATTGTTTCCCTCCAAGTCTATCGTTTTTGTTTATTAAATTTCACTAGTGTTGAGTAACAGAAGAGTAACGAATTGCAACCGAAGTGCTTCGGACACCTTCGGGTCGCTTTGGCGCGCCGGGACGAAGTACTTCGGCTGCGCTAGTCATTCTGTTACGGCGGTCGGCAGGACCGGACGCGTACCTCAGTATCGTGCGTTACTTAAACGTGAATATGTAATAGGCACTCTGCTTCGGGATTTTTCACAGCCGGACATGTTGTTGTCTATATCGGGCATAACTTAGATGTGAATATGCAATACTCACTCTGTGTAGTGCGTACCGGAGAGCCGGACATGTGTATCGTATTTCGGAAGTTGGATGGACAACTTACCATACAATTAAGAAAGCTACGTCGGGTGTTGTAAAAGACAGTGTAAGTGTGTGAATATTTGAATAATAACCAAACAGGATACATTACTGGGAAGTATGGACTACCATCATTCTCAGTACTACAGATCTTGCCCTCTGTAGATACAGACACATAATTTATAGTGTATTACAGTGTATTTAACGTTAATGCGTCCCTTGATCTACATAAATTTTACCTTTTCCCAGTGCTTTTAGTTTTTCTTGGCGGCTTTCATAATGTCCATTACGAGCGTACTAATTTTCATGAGAAAGGCTGGTGTCTTGAAGCAAGCTTCTACAGTACATTACAATTTTTTTTTCTTTTTTACTGTGAGGTTCTACATGTAATGTGAAGGTAAAAATATAGCTATGACTGCTACAGGAAAATTAGACGTCTCATTAGAGGGCAAAATAATTTACTTGTACCATGTACGAAGTACATTCTAGTTATAACACCTACTTTTTTTTCAGGTCTGGATACGATAGAAACATGCGGTTTGTTTCAAAACAGACGTGCACTCGTTGTGAATGTGTGACAGAGACTGCAGCACTGAACGCCACACACAACTCTAGCAACAGCAGCGAGAGCGAGCGCTGTTTTTAATGCAGGTTCTAACTAATTGCTCTGCTCCTGTCAATGTTTCCAGCGAAAAGTGGAATGCATCGGCTGCTGAAGTTATTTTTGCTATACTGGTGGTTGGAATTAGGATACACTGTAACACACAAAAAAAAACAGACGCCCTTCGAAGAAATTATCCGAAATAGATGGAAACCGGTAGATGTGATTTACGTCTAAAGACAAACAAATGATTACGGTTTCAGAATTGGATGAGTTATTCCAGAGAAAGAGCTTCACAAACTGAGCGAGTCAATAACACGTTGATCAACCTCTGGGCCTTACGCAAGCAGTTATTTGGGGTGGTCGCGATTCATAGAGTTGTTGGATGTCCTATTGAGGGATACCATCAAAACCCCTTACTGGAAGAAGGGCTCTGCCCATAATACTCCAAATGTTCTCGATTGGGGAGTGATCCAGACTTTGCTGGCCAAGGCAGGGTTTGGCAAGCAAGAAGACAAGCAGCAGAAACACTCGCCGTGCGAGGGCGGGCATTACCGTGCTGAAATGTAAGTCCAGGATGACTTGCCACGAAGTGCAACAAAGCGGGGCGTAGGCTATTGTTGACGTACCACTGTGGTTTAAGGGTGTCGCGGATGACGACCAATGGGGTCCTGCTATGCAAAGGAAAGACACTCCAGACAACCACTCCCCGTTGCCGGGACGTATGGCGGGCTACAGTCAGGTTGGTATACCACTGCAGTCCGGAGCGTCTTCGCCGATCATCAGGGCTCAGTTCGAAGCGGGACACATCGCTGAAGACAATTCTACTACAGTCAATGAGATCCCGTTAGGATAATTCCTTTATGGTGCGTCTTTTATTTATTTGTTCATTTTTTCTTGACATGCATTCGCAATATTTGGAGAACAATATTTGGAGAATAGGTATAGCGTGGTAACTAGCCTCATTGGCACCTCCACCTCGTTAAAAAATCCACCAACGAATGACCTCTTTTCACTCAGAACACAGAACCATGCAGAAATACCTATGACGGCAAGTCAAATGACTCCTGCAAAACTAAGTTGCCTTCCAGCAAATTGGCGCGAACTCCGCCGTCTTTCGTGTAAGTCAGAGACGCTCTGGCTTTCAAACGACGAACCTTTACCTCGCAAAAAACTCTACCAGAGAGAGAGAGATGGAGAAATAGATATACGGATGCAGTGGTCTGCAAGAAAATATATATCACTGCTGCGTTTGTCGTCTGCTAGAATCAAACTACATCTACATGGATACTCTGCAAATCACATTTAAGTGCCTGGCAGAGGGTTCATCGAACCTCCTTCACAATTCTCTATTATCCCAATCTCGTATAGCGTGCGGAAAGAATGAACACCTATATCTTTCCGTACGAGCTCTGATTTCCCTTATTTTATCGTGGTGATCGTTTCTCCCTATATAGGTCGGTGTCAACAAAATATTTTCGCATTCGGAGGAGAAACCTGGTGGTTGGAATTTCGTGAGAAGATTCCGTCGCAACGAAAAACGCATTTGTTTTTATGATGTCCAGCCCAAATCCTGTATCATTTCTGTGACACTCTCTCCCATATATCGCGATAATACAAAACGTGTTGCCTTTCTTTGAACTTTTTCGATGTACTCCGTCAGTCCTATCTGGTAAGGATCCCACACCGCGCAGTAGTATTCAAAAAGAAGTCGGACAAGCGTAGTGTAGGCAGTCTCCTTAGTAGGTCTCTTATATTTTCTAAGTGTCCTGCCAATAAAACGCATTCTTTGGTTAGCCTTCCCCACAACATTTTCTGTGTGTTCCTTCCAATTTAAGTTTTTCGTAATTGTAATACCCAGGTATTTAGTTGAATTTACGGTTTTTAGATTAGACTGATTAATCGTGTAACCGAAGTTTAACGAGTACCTTTTAGCACTCAAGTGGATGACCTCACACTTTTCGTTATTTAGGGTCAACTGCCACTTTTCCCACCATTCAGATATCTTTTGTAAATCGTTTTGCAGTTTTTTTTGATCTTCTGATGACTTTATTAGTCGATAAACGACAGCGTCATCTGCAAACAGCCGAAGACGGCTGCTCATATTGTCTCCCAACTCGTTTATATAGATAAGGAACAACAAAGGGCCTATAACACTACCTTGTGAAACGCCAGAAATCACTTCTGTTTTACTCATGATAACGGATGCAGGGTGCAAGAGTCACCTTTCACTATCATTTCCATCCCAGTAGTACTTGACCTCCCAGAAGTGAAATATGTTTAGAACTGTCACTAATCATCCTAGTAATGCTCAAAACTAAGGATTCGATACTAACATTAGTGGTTTCCAGTTATTTTTACACGTCTTCTTTCCATCACTGTCACCATTATTAGGAATGCAACGATGTCATACCCGCTCACTACTTTCTTCCTCTAGATATTAAGCACTGTGTGTACCGTTTAGTTGAAATTTCTCCAGGCTCTCCAAAGTGATGCTTACAAGTCACTCAATTCCTTCTCCTGTCCCCATCCACAGCAGTGCTGGAGCTGTCCTAGTGAGACAGTAACAGTTTTTCCACGTAGAAAGTCACATATGTGCAACGTTTAGTTGCAACAGCTATAGGCATTCCAGAGCTACACTGGAACACAAGCATTCTCTCTCTCTCTCTCTCTCTCTCTCTCTCTCTCTATCTGTCACTTCTCTGTCACACTCTGACACACACATTAAATATTACAAACACTAAATGCTGAGGATTACACGGGCAGA
The DNA here is from genome assembly GCF_023898315.1 of Schistocerca nitens. NCBI lineage: Eukaryota > Metazoa > Arthropoda > Insecta > Orthoptera > Acrididae > Schistocerca > Schistocerca nitens. The sequence goes on from NC_064622.1 coordinate 265,691,461, forward strand.
TACGGACAATAATGAAGAAGTCCTGAGTCAGTTGTAGAGGAAACGGCATAACTTAGTTATCAGAAAGCACAGAATGACTGAACACATCTTGTCTCGCGAATTATTTAATTTGGTAATGAAGGAGCGTGCGTAGAGGGAGACAAACGTTTAACCATAGTAAGCTAGTTCAAACGCGTCAAAACCCTCTTAGAACCTAAGACCACAACGAAATCAACAACCACAAGAACAACGGCACATAACCGACTTTTCAAAATGTTAAGAGTGTCCAGGAGCAAGTCGTACTCGAAACGTGCTCTACCTACGTGTCACGTTACCTGATCCGTGTCGATCACTGTCAATTATTTCGCTGACAGCCATATTTCATTCATCGTTATACCTGCTAGCGTTTGGTTCGGTAACCACGTTAGTTGGCTGCTGGTTTAATAATTACACCTTGTAACAGTTAAAATTTATAACAGGTGATCAAAAATTTTCCATTCGAAGGCTGTTCAGACCAGAATCGGTATACCAACCAGGCAAAATCGCCTTGAGCACAGAGGCAATCATTCCAGCTTTGCGCCAGGTTGAAGATACCCGTTTGGTAAAACAAATGTCCTGCTGCACGAATAAGTTTGTAACTGCCTGCTATACATTCCCGTCCGTGTGGAATCGTCGATCCTTCAACACATTTTTTAAGGTTCCGGAGGCGCGACAGTCGCATGGAGAGAGATCAGGACTATATGGCTGGTGTTCGAGTGACTCCCACTTCAATGTCCATAACGGATAAGGTTCGCCTCCCAAATCGACCGGCGTCTTGTGTTGAATCGCGGTACTTGGCGCACCATTCCACAACTGTGGTTTTCGACAGACATTGTTCCCGATACACATTCTTCATTCTCCGACGGATGTCTACCGGTGTCTGTGTTTCAGCAGCCAAAACAGAATGGCAGCACGTTGGTCTGCTTGGTAATGACATCTCCGTAGTCCACCCTTTGGAAAGACACTACTGCCACACTAATACCCTCCCTACATGATGGCGTTTATAAATCCACATCGGAGTCGAACTACGTTGCAGATATTAGGTATTTCAGAAGTGATGGTCAATAATTCGCACATTGAAAGTACAGGCCAAAACTAGCTAAAAAGCTCCAATAAACATGGGTCCACAAATCCACCGTTGCCGAGATAGAACACATTTTCTGCTGCGATTCATCAGCAACTACGAACATATGGCGTCTCTAAACGTTAAAGTAGATGTTCTAAATGTTGTCCATGCGTCTGAATGCAACATTGAACTTATCTCTGAAATGTGTTGCGAATCCTCTCAGGCAGTCCTGGTGAATTCTGTAAATGCTGGAAGGCTGCTTCAATCCGCAAGCTAATTCCTCAGGAGAATTGACCTCGGTAGCATAGACCAGGCTTTTGACATGACGCCACACACAGAAATCCATAGGATTTAAATCCGGAGACCTTGGAGGTCATGCAAAGGCCCTTCTCTACCTAACAGTGTTCACCATACGTCCGAGTTATAAGCCGGTGCACTCGTAAATGAAAATGTGCTGCACCTCATTTTCAGGCGTTGGTTCAGTGGGACGTCATCACGTACCTCTGGAAGTACAGTCCACAGAAACCGCACGTACTGCTGTCTGGCTACTCTCTGTGGTAGGAAGTATGGTCCAATTATGCTGTCTCCGAGCAGTCCTGCCTAGAAGTTCAACGAATAACGCTGCTGATGTGATACTTGTGTTGTATTAGAATTGACATCGGTCTTAATGTGACAGTTATGGTAGTTAAAAATCCAGCCTCATCCGTGAACAGAATGATGCTTACAAACAGGGGATTCATCGTAAACTGTTGTTGCACTCATTGGCAGAAATTCTCTCTAAGAGGGAAGTCTGTATTGTTTCGGGATTGCACTCGCTGGAGATGATATGGATAGAGTACTTGCCGATGTAAAATCCGCTACACACTGCTAAGACTCAGGACACACTCTTGGGTAGCAATCCTCCCTGCTGAAGTACTCGGACGTTCGTGTACAATGTGTGACACCCTTTCCTCAACATCGGGTGTTATTGATCTGGGTCGACCTTTTCGTCCATAGTGTACGAAACTCATTCTGTTTTGCATAGCACTATAAAAAACCGAAATTTCGACACTGCTTTGTCTTATGGCAAGCAGCACAGACTAACCCGAAATCTGCTAAGTGACCTCGCAGGAGACTTGGGTCTTCCAAAAATCAAGCAGAACTTTAGCATCGCACCTACAAGGATGAGACGTCCTGTCACCAAATGTTAATCTTTCAATTTATGGGGCTAAGGAGAATAAATGCACACCATTTTTAAATGGAAGTCAGTCTTGTGGCATACATCATTATAAAAGCCGTAATGGAACCTGTTTGAATTACTTATAATTGTAAAAAGTGGAGGCTATACAGTTTGGAGGCTGTACTTCTACATATTGATATTGAGGTTCCTTTCGTTCCATGGAAGAGTCTTATGTATTCTAGTGGTACTTAACGTTATTGATTTATTCATTATAAATTAATGAATTGTTTGTGTGCGATTAGTAATTTGTATAAGGAATTATGAAAAGCACGAAAAATTCTTCAGTCCTTTGGCTTAAATCAGTTATTATGAGTTCATATTTATTAAATTTTATCAGTGCAAATAATTTCGATTTACCCAAATGATTTTTCATCTCAGAGATCCACAATATTATTAACACATTTCGTATAGTAAATATTTCTAGGGTACATTGTTACTTAAATAAATATCTATGACGACAGTACACATATTTCTGAAGTTGAAGCTACGTATTTCTTTCCATGGTTATTTTCAGTCATGTTACATCGAAACAAAAGTAGAAATCCATAATTTGCCGCATAGTACTGCCAGAGCCACAGTAAATTACTATCGTACTTTCAAACAGTAAACCTAATCTTTCCTCCCTCAACCTACCAATATTCCCTGTTCCTTTAGCAAGTGGGACCCAAAGCCAGAGAAATCGTTTCATGTGGCTTATAAAGAAAACGTTTTGAAATTCGGAATTAAAGGTTTCAGTTTTCCTTTTTCAATCTACTGTTTCGACGCCACATTGATCAATGAGCTATAAAAAGGAAGCCTTTTCGTCCCCTAAGCGAGTTTTCCTCCCACATCGTCAAAGCTTTCTAACCGTCGATAGAACAAACTCAGTCGTTCTGTTTTCGAGAACCTGCTACTTCCTGGATGCTCTTCCGCCCTCATCGTATTACAAACGTCACTCATGGTTACCTCCCGAGTTCGTTGATCTACAGTCCCAAACAGATGCTTCCACTGAACTCTTTGAACAACGCCTCTGCTTTTTATTATCTGACAGTTTTGTGATTTCTGTTTTCCTTTTGAGGAAATATTTACATACATATAAAGGGATAACTTGCGTATTCCATAAATTGACAGCCCGTTATGGCTCTCTTTTTTTACGGTCGTTGATGGATTTGGGTTACCTGCCAGTTCTTGTTCAATTAATGTCTATGCCGGTCTTTGATATTATTCAGCTGAGGATGAGATGGGAGGAATTTTTGACAGCACTCTGGCGATCGTTTTGCCGGAGGCTGTCAACGATACATGACACAGCTGAAAGCTGTAAATCTATTTTTAACACAATTTCTGTTAGCCGTATATATTTATGGTACGAAGTGTCGTTCCCAATTAATTATATTACGCCTCCCACTGGTAATATTATTATCTTCTTTATTAAATCAGTGCTTGGATTACGTGTTCACATTACAATTTTCCTCTGCTCGTAAGAAACCGGAAATGAGTTATTAATAAAGGAAATAAATTCCATGACCAGGTTGCTGATTTTATCAGGATAAACCACCGACCCCAAGTGACAGTTAATACCTTCCTTCGGTATGTGATTTAACATCTACTGGAAATCAATTTTATTTCGGCAGTTCCAAATTTGGTGAGGGAAGTTCGAGCGTTCATACATTAAACTTATTAGTTTTGCATTACTTTTGTTCTCGGTAACCGAGTCCGAAAGCGGCATGAGCTGAAACGACTAACTTTGAGTAATAAAATCAAAGGAAACCTCAACTAGCCGTACCCAATGAGAACTAATATACACTATCTGATCATAAGTATCCGGAAACCCCTGTCTAATGTGGAATTCACCACTAGATGTCACGTGAGGCGGTTCTGCCACAAAAAACGAGACGGGGAGTACTGTGTTGTGCTACCGGCAGTCCAACTGGCACAGTGACTGTGCGTAGGGAGTTAAAAAGAATGGGCAGCTCCTCATAAGCTGCACATTCCTGTGCTCTGGGCTCAGCGACGCTAGAGGTTATTCACACATCAAAAAAATTTTGCATCACCTCGGTTCCGAGGGTTCCGGAACCTGTACAAAAAACTGGAATAGAGATCAACATAAACATCATTTCCGCCCTTTTTATTGCTCATAAAACCACACATTCCATTTCTACCACCATACAGCGAGACGTTCAGAAGTGGTGGTCCACATTGCTATACACACCGGTACCTCTAATAATCAGTAGCACGTCCTCTTGCATTGATGCGTACCTGTATTCGTCATGGCATACTGTCCAAAAGTTCAGGAAGGTACTGTTGGTCCAGATTGTCTCACTCCTCAACGACGATTCGGCTTAGATCCCTCAGAGTGGTTGGTGGTAACGTTGTCCATAAACAGCGCTTTTCCATCTACCCCAGGCATGTTCGATAGGGTTCATGACTGGAGAACATGCTCGACACTAGTCGAGAGTTGTCGTTATCCTGAAGGAAGTCATTCACAAGATGTGCACGATGGGGGCGCGAATTGTCGTCCATGAAGACGAATGACTCGCCAATATGCTGCCGATATGGTTGTACTATCGGTCGGAGGATGGCGTTCACTTATCGTACAGTCGTTACGGCGCCTTCCATGACGGCCAGCGGCGTACGTCGGCCCCACATAATGCCTCCCCAAAACAGCAGGGAAACTCCACCTTGCTGCACTCGCTGGACAGTGTGTCTAATGTGTTCAGCCTGACCAGGTTGCCTCCAAACACGTCTCCAACGATTGTCTGGTTGAAGGGATATGCGACACTCATCGGTGAAGAGAACATGATGCCAATCCTGAGCGGTCCATTCGGTGTGTTGTTGGACCCATCTGTACCGCGCTGCATGGTGTCGTGGTTGCGAAGTCGGACCTCACCATGGACGTCGGGTGAAGTTGCACATCATGCAGCCTATTGCGCACAGTTTGAGTCGTAACGCGACGTCCTATGGATGCACGAAAAGCATTATTCAACATGGTGGCGTTGCTGTCAGGGTTCCTCCAGCCGTAATCCTTAGGCAGCTGTTATCCATTGCAGTAGTAGCCCTTGGGCGGCCTGAACGAGGCATGTCATCGGCAGTTCCTGTCTCTCTCTATCTTATCCATGTTCGAACAACATCGCTTTGGTTCACTCCAAGACGCATGGACACTTCCGTTGTTGAGAGTCCTTAATAGCATAAAGTAACATGCGGATGAGATCGATCGGCGGTATTGACCGTCTAGGCATAGTTGAACTGCAGATGAGCTGCGCTAGCGTAACGGTTAAGGCGTTGGGTAAGTAAGTAAAAGGTAACGAGCTCAAACCTTGTGCGATGCTAAACATTTGGCCGGCCGCGGTGGTCTCGCGGTTCTAGGCGCGCAGTCCGGAACCGTGCGACTGCTACGGTCGCAGGTTCGAATCCTGCCTCGGCATGGCTGTGTGTGATGTCCTTAGGTTAGTTAGGTTTAAGTAGTTCTAAGTTCTAGGGGACTGATGACCACAGCAGTTGAGTCCCATAGTGCTCAGAGCCATTTGAACCATTTGAACTGCAGACAACACAAGCCGTGTCCCTCCTTCCTGGTGGAATGACTGGAACTGATCCGCTGTCGGACCCTCTCCGTCTAATAGGCGCTGCTCATTAATGGTTGTTTACATCTTTGGGTGGGTTTACTGACATCTCTGAACAGTCAAAAGGACTGTGTCTGTGTTACAATATCCAAAGTCAACGTCTATCTTCAGGAGTTCTGGGAACCGGGGTGATGCAAAACTTTTTTTGATGCGTGTATATACAGAGACGCCACTAGGCAATGGATGACTGGAAACAAGATATTTGGAGTGATGCAGCAGGGTATATCGTGTGGCAGTCAGACTGAAGGGTTTGGGTTTGTCGAATGCCTGGAGAACGTTACCTGCTATCACGTTTAGTGCCGTCAGTGAAGTACGGAGGCACTGGTGCTACGGGATAGGGGTGTTTCTCGTGGTTAGGGCGAGGTCCCCTTGAGGAAACGAAAAATGCGGAAGGAAATGCACACTTTTTACAGCAACAGCTTGGAGACTAAAATTATTTGTATCGGCGTGACAGTGCATTGCTTCATAAAGCAGCGTCTGAGAGGCTGTCGTTTATAGGAAATAACTTTTCTGACATGGATTGGCCTGCCGATTGTACTGCTCTGAACTCCATGTTAGAACGTCGACTTTGCTCTAGGCCGTAACATCAAACATTGAAAAATACGCTGCCAGCTCTCTGATTGCCTGGTACCAATTAAGGCTTTTGCGTCTCTTCACGAGAGGCCTACCCGTTCCTAATGCAGAGATGTACCATTCCCGCAGAGTCAGATGTGAGCTGGAGAGTAACTTATACGTGGCGTTTGGGTGGGCGGTTTATAGAAGACTAGCTCAGCGGCCGCTGTTTCGCTCGCGGTTGACTAAGCATGCTCTTTCCCGAATGTTATTCTGATCAAAAAGCGAGTCTGGCAGCTGGAGTCGGAGCTCTTCTGAGTTCCTTGTGGTAATACTTCCCTAACACATATTCCTTTAGAAGTCAAATATAAATTTTCATAGTCAACTTCAAAAATGTTTTAATGAAACGAAACGTTTCCACAAAAATTTTCACGCCTTATTTCACTCCTTCAGGGGTTGAGTTACAAAAAAGACCAGAAACATGTATTTTTTTTGTTTCTAACCAGAAAGTCAAATACAAAATTTCAGGAATTTGATTTCAAAGTTCTTCCGTTATGCAATATTTCCAAAAAAAATTTCATCCCTTATTCTACCACCTTAGGAGCTGAATTTTCAGAAACACCGAAAAACGTAGGCCTACATATTTTATTTCTAACTGAGAGGCCAAATACATATTTTCGTATGGTTAGCCTAAAAACGCTTTCATAATGAAATATATTCATCAAAGTTTTCATCCGTGACTTCACCCTCTTAGGGGCTGAACTTCCAAAAACACTGAGACATATTTTTTTTATATCCAACTGAGATGCCAAACAGCAATTTTCATAGATGTAGCTTTAAAAATGCTTTATTAGTACTTCAATAATGATTTATTATCAAAAAAACTTTGACCCATTATTACGTCCCCTTAGGGGTTGAATTTCCAAAAATTCTGAACCATGAATTTTTTATTTCTGACCGAGAAAGCAAATACCAATTTTCATACTTCTTGCTTCAAAATTGCGTTGATAGCGACATATTTTCAAAAAACCCTTCATCCTCTACTTCATCCCCGTAAGGGTGAAATTTCGAACAATCCTGTCTTAAACGATGCCGACAGTATAGGATCAACACCCTCTCCAAATCTGAAGTTTCCATCCTATTACGTTTGCGCTAGGCGATGATGAGTCAATGAATCAATTAGGTCATATTTCGCCTTATTACGGATGAGTTTCAAAAAAATGGTTAAAATAGCTATGAGCACTATGGGACTTAACATCGGAGGTCATCAGTCCCCTGGACTTAGAACTACTTAAACCTAACTGACCTAAGGACATCACACACATCCATGCCCGAGGGAGGATTCGAACCTGCGACCGTAGCAGCAGCGCGGTTCCGGACTGAAGCGCCTAGAACCGCTCGGTCAAGGGGGCTGGCGTCTGATGGTAAGGGGATCTCCAGAACCTATAATAAAAATGCTGTTACAAAAACGCACATCTGAGTAGCCCATATGAAAATGCCGCTAAATTCATTTTATGTCTATTTTGAGGTGGGCATATGGCCTTATTGATTTTTTCAGCGCTTACATGATGGAATATGTTTCAGGTTGCAAAACCGGCTATAAACCGAAGAAAATTGTTGTCGAAAATCGTGTTCGGCTTCAAGAGCAGCTAACTGCATGTTGTCTTCGGGTGCAAAGCTCGCTAAATGCGCAATAGGCGTGGCTGTTGCCCTGCCGCGTCCGGATGCAAAGCAGGTGAACCAGACATCGGGCTTACCAATGTGGACATTCAAAGCTACCTTTCAACCTGTTACGAATGGATATTTTTCTTATTCAGCTTTAGGTTGGCTGCGCTGTAACAAATTCGTACGCAACAATAACATTCTCGCTGCCAATGCATTGTCGTTTGGATGGGACGAGAGTTTCGTGGTTATCTCAGTGTCACGTATCGTGCAGTTAGCGAGCTTTGCGTCTAAGCTACTCAACTTACAAGATACCGTATGATATGAAACGTCTAACATTACCTCCATCACTCTCCTCTTGTTGAGAACTAACGCAAGGATCATCGGATAGATAGTCAATTTCAGATGACGTGAGGAGCTCTATAACTTTATATGTATGAAGATGGTATCTGTTCTTTCAGTCCGAATATATATATAGGGTGTCCCAGCTATCTTGTCCACCCAAAATATCTCTGGAACAATAACAGCTATTGGAAAACGACTTTCACCGGTATCAATGTAGGGCTGGGGCCCATGAATTTACATATTTGGAAACATTCTAAAACGAAAGCATATGTGTTTTTTAACACAAATTTATGTTTTTTTAAATGGACCTCCTATATTTTTTCATCAGCAATCCATAGCATGACAAATCACATACACAATGGCGTTGTTTGCATCGCAATATTCCCATTATATCCCGAGATACTGAGACGCGAAGTTGACGTTTGAAACACCCGACATGCGCTTCTAGCGCACGTCCTGAGGCTCAGGCCTGAACCCCATGCTGCCCGTAATCGCGATGTGATTGACATGTGTAATCACACCTCCATACTTATCAAGAGGATGGCAGCAGACCGTATTATTCGTTTCGGACCTATGTTAAGGGTCAGTTGCTACCCCTTGCACCAAGTGCCTATCCGCTGCAGATCTTCCTGCATTTCGCTGCAATTTTCTAATGCCGCAACTTCTCTGTATACTACAGCATCATCCGCGAAAAGCCGCATGGAACTTCCGACGCTATCTACTAGGTCATTTATATATATTGTGAAAAGCAATGGTCCCATAACACTCCCCTGTGGTACGCCAGAGGTTACTTTAACGTCTGTAGACGTCTCTCCATTGAGAACAACACGCTGTGTTCTGTTTGCTAAAAACTCTTCAATCCAGCCACAGAGCTGGTCTGATATTCCGTAGGCTCTCCCCTTTGTTTATCAGGCGACAGTGCGGAACTCTATCGAACGCCTTCCGGAAGTCAAGGAGAATGGCATCTACCTGGAAGCCTGTATCTAATATTTTCTGTGTCTCATGAACAAATAAAGCGAGTTGGGTCTCACACGATCGCTGTTTCCGGAATCCATATTGATTCCTACAGAGTAGATTCTGGGTTTCCAGAAACGACATGATACCCGAGCAAAAAACACCGTTTCTAAGCATTCAGCAGCATGTTGAACTCAGTGTGGTCAACGGTGGCGTTCGAATGCACAGTCCGTGTGACGACGACTTCAGGCAGACGGTGATAGCGTTCAAGCTTCTGTAAATGGGAGTCTAGCGTCGACCGTTTGCGCCACCTGGCTAGATTCTAAGGGGAAGACATTTTTCCCGATGTCACGCTTGATATGTGTCTCCCATTTATCGTCACAGACGATCGCGACGCTCGTTTTGTTCAGAGGTTAGTCACGGACAGTAATATTATGTTTAGAGCCGCGGCGGCAGGCAATAACGCCACAGATGGCAGCAGCAACAGCGGGATTTCCTAGCGGCGTCTCGTGTCGCCTGCAGATAAATCTACTGCTGCGCGAGGTGCAGTCGTAAAACCTGATTGCTCCGCGTATATGCGGCGGCCGTCGAATCGCTCACATCCAGTTGGAAATAAGTGGCAGTAACAGGCCAAATCACATCGTTCATTCTGCTAAGCGCAGAAAAAATATTACTGCCGAAACCGACGGCTTGGAGTATTTCACAGTGGGGATTACTGGTTTCGGGTACATTTTTCGTCTCCGGTTGGCTGTAAACCTACGGACAGGAATATCTTCCGTCGTGTGTGTTTCGATTTATTGATGCTGCTAATGAAACAGGTTGTATCTTGTACCGTGAATACAGTGGCGTTGTATGATTTGAAAGCCTCCCCTTAGAAAAATTAATAAATTACTGTGCTGATAAACCCCTTACGTTATTTTATTTTCAAACAGCTGAGCAAAACTTAACGTACTAAGACATTTCTCTCTTTACTTATTCTGATCATCACTAAACTGACACACAATATTTTTAGCGCAACGCAATCTGACTTTCAATAATCCCTACAAAAGAATGGCCCTGACTAACAATAACCTATACCTTTCACCCACTTACCTCATAAAAATCTTCATTACTCGAACTACTGCAATACAGCGAGCGCCAATGCTGCCCGCTAAATAAAAGATTCTAACTACTGAAGTCACTAACTACTGATAGGCATAGTTAGCAAATGAAAGATTATGATAGAGAACAAACAATGTATTTACCTCAATAGTGTTCAAAAGTCATTATATATATGTAAATATAAGTTCATGACATCCAGTCTTACAAATTGACTCCCTCTGATGGACACACGTCCAGATCACCCGCTCTCAAAACTCTGCCATCTCTCTCCCCACATCCACCACTGCTGGCGGCTCACCTCCAACTGCGCAACGCTACACACTGTTCACATCCAACTGCCCAACACTACAATAGCGAATATTACAACAATGCCAACTACCCACAGACTGCACACAGCACAGCCAGTGATTTTCATACAGAGCGCTACGTGGCGTTACCAATATAAAAACCTAAACAGCCTACTTATAAATTAACTCACTGAGATAGCAAGTGTTCTAAAAAATTATAACTAACCTCCCTAATCACGTAATACAATATGCTATTCACCACTTATAGGATTTTGACATTTAGAAAGAAAAGAAGATTAGGGTTTAACGTCCCGTCGACGACAAGTTCGCTGGTGACGGGGCACAATCTCGGGTTCGGGAAAAACAGAAAAGGAAATGAACCGTGTCTCTTCAAAGGAAACATCCCAGTATTCGCCTTTAGGAATTTAGGGAAAATATGGAAAATACGAACATGAATGGCTGGACTCGGATTTGATCTGCATGACCCCCAATTACGGGTCCAGCGTCTTACTTATCACTGCGTCACCTCTCTTGGCTACTCCTTTAGACACGGTATTGCGTAAGTCCTAAAATAAGTACATGTGTTTGCGTGGCCATCTTCCGCAGCAGCTGTTAATGTCTGTTACTATAGGTTATCCGTCTTGAGCTGACTGCAATTTAATTAACAACAGTTTTGCTATGCGGAATGAGCAATGAAGTGTAAATAATGCAGCGCAAGAAATACTGGAGAATGGCAAAAACTACCAAATGCAAATGTGATCGAAGTCTATTGATGCCAACCGCTGCTAGCAAGCAAGGAAGGAGCAAAATATGTAAAGATATACCAATAACCACGGAAGATTCTTTATAAATAAATGCGCACCGCGTCTGATGTAATTATTTTTAATTAAATTGCAGTCAGCTCAAGACGGATAAGCTAGAGTATCAGATAAGTAAATGTCGTAGGGCATTGCTGGCTTGGATATACCAGGGGATGATATCAGGCAGCTGATGGGAATGGTTTTCCTCCTTGCTGCATATTGGCTTCTTTCCTTTCAGAATTTTGAAAGTTGTGTCGTATGGGTATTTCTAGATTGTAGGTGTTCGCCTGCTTAGCTGGGTGGTAACGTGCTCGCCTCCCATGCAAGTGGGCCCGGGTTCGATTCCCGGCCGGGTTGGAGATTTTCTCCGCTCGGGGACTGGGTGTTGTGTTGTCCTCACAATCATTTCATCCTCATCTCCGGCGCGCAAGTCGTCCAATGTGACGTCGAATAAAATGAGATTTGCACTTGGTGGCCGAACTTCCCCGTATAGGGGCCTTCCGGCCAACGATGCCATACGCTCATTTCCATTTTTTTTTAGTGTAGGTGACTCATATAAATGCATGGATAGTGTAGTATTAAGTTTGTTCTATGATGATGATGAAGATGATGATGAGGTGGAGCCGCTGCACGCCCACATCGGCATGAAGGCCAACACAAAAGTTCTACTGCCATCTCTGTATGTTGGTTAGTTTTCACTAAGTAAGGTCTCACAGGATGAGGGTACAGCGATGTTTGCGTACGTCTGGTTATAATTAGCCATTAATATGCGCTTATCTGGAGATAGATTGGGTCGAAAGTTGATCGAAGGGTAGCGGTTGGAAGGGCAGAGGAAAAAAAGTGCCAAGGCAAGATACAAGGGAAAAAACCCCTGCGATAGTTGGGTCGGGTTTTAAGAGCAGTAGCGGATTTCTTGCCGCAAGGCTAGGTTTTGTTAGTAGTGGGTGTCATACAGGCGGATACCTTTGGCGTTGTGAAGTGATGTTACTCGGTGGCTCTGCTGGGTACGGGCATTGGCTTTAAGACGACCAGCATCAGAATACCTATAACAGTTGGGTTCATCATCAGTTAGTGTTCGATAGGTCACATATCGGATTCATAGTGTAAGGTAGTGTTGTCGGTTTGTTTTTTGCGTTAGTGTGCGAGCTTGTCGGCTTCCGTGCTGTAGCCTGTAGGTCGTCTGTGATAGCAGCTGGCATATACAGGGGATAAGTAAAATAATCGTAACACCTGTACTTACTTGGGAATGGTTTATTAATGAAGGGGTTGGACCCCCGTTTGCCCGTAATACAGCTGCGATTCTTCTTGGAATACGGGCATGTAATGATTGTATAGACTTCAGTGGAATGTTATGCCACTCTTCGATCAGAAATTCTTCTGACTCCTGTAGTGACGAGGGAGGCGGAAATCTGCTGCGGAGTCTGCGCTCGAACACCGCCCACAGGGGTTCGATAATGTTCAAGTCCGGGGACTGTGCTGGCCAGGAAAGACGCTGCAGTACAGTTGCATGCTCCTCATACAACTATTGATCTGTCTTGGCTGTGTGAATTGGTGTATTATCGTCCTGAAATATGCCATCATTGTTGGGGAACAACGTTTGAATCATGGGTGCACCTGATCACCTACAACTCTGACGTAATCGTTGGCTGTAACACGGCCTTTGAGGATAATGATGCGACGAGCAGAGTACCACGATATGACTGCCCACACCACCACCCTTCCACTTCCATGCTTAACAGTTGGAATGAAGCAATCAGGATTAGAGGCTTCTTTTGGTATTCTCCAGACGTAAACCTGGCCCGATGTTGGAAATAACGAAAGCATTGACTCTTTGGACCAAATGACGTGTTTCCACTGGTCAGCCGTCCAAGATTTATGCCCCTGACACCATGTTTACGCTTCTTTGCATTGGTCGTCGTCACTAATGGTTTCGGTATACCAGCTCATCCGTGAATATTCGCTTTATGGAGTTCTCGGCGGACAGTGTCGATAGATACGGGGTCTCGAAGATGGCTATTGAGCTCTGCAGTCACTTTAGCCGCCGTAGTTTTGTATTGTTTTGACACAATTCGTGTTACCGTACGACGATCCCTGTCATTTAGTTTTGATTTGCGGCCACTATTACGTTTACACGATGATGGCTTTCCATGTTTTGTGTAGGCTGTCATGACTGTTGAAACAGTTGCTCTTGAGACATTCAATAAATTGGCTGTCTTGGTTACTGATGCTCCATCTAATCGGGCCCCCACAGTCTACCCTCTTCGGAACTGTGTTAAGTTTTTCATTGCACGTCGATCTCGGCCTCTGCAAATACGAAGTGTGTGCTACTAGTAAACAACCTGCACTGATGCCTAGTCCGTACTGAACATGCACAGTCCAGCACGACACGTGCCTTACCTGCGTTCTTGACCGTGAAACACAACCATCCCATTAGTATCACTGTTCACATGATTTTTGCCTATCCCCTGTACAGTCAGTATTGCTGATGTGCAGGGGCTTGCCGATGTTGTCCGTTGTGAGTGTATGTTAGCTTGTCGTACGTGGTTATACCCTAGCTAGCAATGTCTTTGGCCGCTCACGCTTGCACCTGTGTTTGTGTATCTGCAAGCCTGCAGACGCCGCTTTTTATTCCGTTTTATAGCATTGTGTACAGCTGGTTGTAGGACTTCAAATGGTTCAAATGGCTCTGAGCACTATGGGACTCAACTGCTGAGGTCATTAGTCCCCTAGAACTTAGAACTAGTTAAACCTAACTAACCTAAGGACATCACAAACATCCATGCCCGAGGCAGGATTCGAACCTGCGACCGTAGCGGTCTTGCGGTTCCAGACTGCAGCGCCTTTAACCGCACGGCCACTTCGGGCGGCGGTTGTAGGACTACTACTTGCTAATAGTGCGGCCTGGTGACGGTGTAGTGGTCCACCGAAACTGGTCACATTTAAATAAATAGATATAGGTACACTGCCGACAGAGTTATCCTTACTTCACACAATTTTCTGTCCGGTGAACTTCCTACACATACCCTATTATCCCTGGATCCTGCAGCTCTTCAGCAGCTGTGTGAACAGGTGCCAAATTCCAAAGATATGGCGGCAGAGGAGTTGCCCTGCTAAAACCTGGCAGGAAAGAGGACATCTTTAGACCAGTTGACCTATTGTGTCGCCTCTACAACCTGCTAGAAAAACTGATATTAAATCACCTTGTAAGAGGTCCGAGCAGATGTAATTTCGATGTATTGCTCATGCGCTGCCTGCGATATGCAAGGTATAAGAGAATCTCTGACCAGAGAGCAGTGTTGACTGCAGTAGGAACTGTGTAGCTGTAGCAGTAAGTTGTTGCTAGTCTGCAGTCTGCTCTGGTCTGGTCTGGTGTATCGTGTTGGCTGGCGCGGTAGTGGTGCAGCGGTGCCGGAGCCTGAGTATTATTGTATAAGGTAAAAAGCAGCCTCGCGCATATGTAGTAATTTTATCTCAAGTCCCATGTAAATGTTTTAAAAAAATCTCGTAATAATAATCTTCCTCATAAAAAGTAACTTTTAACAACCATTCATTTCAATTTAAACAATTTACTAATTTCTCCCATCCATGATCATCCCGATTATTGCAAAAGAAAAATCAGTTGTTTCCCTTTCATAAATGACAAATCTATCGGCCAGCATTGCAAAGGGCTGTGCCAGAAAAATTTATTGTAAGAGCAGATATATATGCGTTATCCGGCGACTTCATTGAGGTAAGAATTTTTCTGTTTTTTATTCAGAATGATCTTTCAGGGCCATAACGCAGCACTGCTGACGTCCAAAATTTACCAGGTTAAATTCACAGTCAATTATTGAAAAGTTATAAGTGAGCGACAATTTAATTGAGAGGTTAGTTACATTGTATTATTACCAGGTTACTGAATTTATTTTTTGTTGGGACGTTACACTGAATGTGAACGACGTAATTATATTTTTTACTGATGAGAGGTTTAGCAATTTTTTTGTTTTGAGGTTACACTAAAATGTGAAAGAATTTTTGTAGGGAGTTTACAAAATGTGAATAAAATTTTTTGGGGAGGTTAAATGTGAATGAATTTTGTGGGGAGTTTAAATGAGAAAGAATTTTGTGGGGAGTTTATAAAATGGGAAAGATATTATTGTGGGGAGGTTACAACCTTCTGCCCTAATTTCATACCACCCCTCTGCTCATCGTCTACGCGGATCATCAATGGTGTCACCCTCTGGTCTGAAAATGGTCTACTAAGACTGAAATCGTCCACCACTAAAAAAGTAAACTACCATTTGTGATAACGACTGATTATTTTCATTGAAATAAGATACAGATAGGTATTGTTCCTAACAAACTATCAAAACTTATTGTCATAGAAGATCGTTTCGAAGCTCATAAGGCGACTGTAGTGGTATTTTCCCTCTTATCGACAAAGTACTAAACCGTCAGCCATAGGCTACTGGTAACTAAGCTCCACACACTGAACTACCTGGTTCATCGCTACTCTTCTACAGAAACGTAGGTTCCTCGCTGACTTTCAAGAGAGCATGGCCGGTGGAGAATGTAGGAGGTCTCCCTCAGTGAAGTATACTGGTGCCGTTCCTGTTGAACAATTTTTGGTCCCCAGTACGTGGATTTTCTCGTATGCTGACAATATCGCTTTTGTCACACAGAACACACATCTAGAATCAGTGCGAAGCATTCTTACACTCTTGAAGGACAAACTAGATACTACTGTGCTTTAACCAAATCTATCTAAGACAAAAATGCGTGTTTCCCATTTGAGAAACATGGAAGCCGCTCCTAAACTGAAGTTGGACTGCTCGAGGGTTGAACTGGAATAATATGATACTCCAAAATGACACTCGATAGTTGGTTTACATATAAGAAGCACTGCATGAACACAAAGTTGGAAGTTTCCATCTGGTTCAACCGGCTTATAAAACTGGCTGTCCACAGCGTAGTAATCAAGCCGAAACAATTCGAACTTCTGCAATTGCGCTGTATCATTCTGCTGGTGAGAACGCCTTCCCTGTTTGATATATGTCACGCCAACAGGTTAAGGTACCCCTCAGCTACGCCTAGAGATTTATAACAGGATGTTTACAATTTACTCCAGCCGTGTGACTTTATCACAAAGCGGAAATACCTCCAAGAGTTCGAAGAGAAAACAGCTGTGAACAAGGAAACGAAGAATATGGAGCCTAATGTAACTGATTCATAACGCGGACTTGAAATGCACGTATAAAGACTGAAATTCCGGAATAGCTTTCTTAGACGAACAAACGTATCGACAATTACAGATGAAACAGGCAATTGTGGAAAGCTAATGACCCTCTTTCACTCTGGTCGGAAAATCGTTATCGAAAGCTCTAGCACCCACTTATAACAACAGACGGCTGACATTGAAGTCATTGAATAAATTGAGACCAAGAGTAGGCAGATGGATGGGTATTATGGCAAGACGGGGCTACGACAAAGAAAACATTGCAAAAGCGACTGTGGACAAGATCAGACAGTTAAACATGCTCTACTTTGTCTGTGTCGAAACTACACTACTGGCCATTAAAATTGCTACACCACGAAGATGACGTGCTACAGGCGCGAAATTTAACCGACAGGAAGAAGATGCTGTGATATGTAAATGATTAGCTTTTCAGAACATTCACACAAGGTTGGCGCCGGTGGCGACACCTACAACGTGCTGACATGAGGAAAGTTTCCAACCGATTTCTCATACACAAACAGCACTTGACCGGCGTTGCTTGGTAAAACGTTGTTGTGATGCCTCGTGTAAGGAGGAGAAATGCGTACCATCACGTTTCCGACTTTGATAAAGGTCGGATTGTAGCCTATCGCAATTGCGGTTTATCGTATCGCGACATTGCTGCTCGCCTTGGTCGAGATCCAATGACTGTTAGCAGAATATGGAATCGGTGGGTTCAGGAGGGTAATACGCAACGCCGTGCTGGATCCCAACGGCCTCGTATCACTAGCAGTCGAGATGAAAGGCATCCTATCCACATGGCTGTAACGGATCGTGCAGCCACGCCTTCATCACTGAGTCAACAGATGGTGACGTTTGCAACACAACAACGATCTGCACGAACAGTTCGACGACGTTTGCAGCAGCATGGACTATCAGTTTCTGAGACCACGGCTGTGGTTACCCCTGACGCTGCATCACAGATAGAAGCGCCTGCGATGGTGTACTCAACGACGAACCTGGGTGCACGAATGGCAAACCGTCATTTTTTCGGATGAATCCAGGTTCTGTTTACAGCATCATGATGGTCACATCCGTGTTTGGCGACATCGCTGTGAACGCACATTGGAAGCGTGTATTCGTCATCGCCATACTGGCGTATCACCCGGCGTGATGGTATGGGGTGCCATCGGTTATACGTCTCGGTCGCCTCTTGTTCGCATTAACGGCACTTTGGACAGTGGACGTTACATTTCAGATGTGTGACGACCCGTGGCTCTACCCGTCATTCGATCCCTGCGAAAGCCTACATTTCAGCAGGATAATGCACGACCGCATGTTGCAAGTCCTGTACGGGCCTTTCTGGATACAGAAAATGTTCGACTGCTGCCTTGGCCAGCACGTTCTCCAGATCTCTCACCAATTGAAAACGTCTGCTCAATGATGGCCGAGAAACTGGCTCGTCACAATACGCCAGTCACTACTCTTGATGAACTGTGGCGTCGTGGTGAAGCTGCATGGGCAGCTGTACCTGTACACGCCATCCAAGCTCTGTTTGACTCAATGCCCAGGCGTATTAAGGCCTTTATTACGGCCAGAGGTGGTTGTTCTGGGTACTGATTTCTCAGAATCTATTCACCCAAATTACGTGGAGATGTAATCACATGTCAGTTCTAGTATAATATATTTGTCCAATGAATACCCGTTTATAATCTGCGTTTCTTCTTGGTGTAGCAATTTTAATGGCCAATAGTGTACTGCACGGAAAGTGACTTGTATCAAATGGTTCAAATGGCTCTGAGCACTATGGGATTTAACTGCTGAGGTCATCAGTCCCCTAGAACTTAGAACTACTTAAACCTAACTAACCTAAGGACATCACACACATCCATGCCTGAGGCTGGATTCGAACCTGCGACCACAGTGATCGCGCGGTTCCAGACTGTAGCGCCTAGAACCGCTCGGCCACACTTGTATCAGGTGTCAGACAATGCACCGGAAGTGGTAAAGTTCTGGTAAAATTTTATTGTTTGTTAACTGTGTAAACGTTTTTGTTTCTGACAGAATATTAATATTAATAATAATAATAATAATAATAATAATAATAATAATAATAATAATAGTTATAATCCATATCCTTACTCTCTAGTTTCAGGATTTCATGTCTGAATAGCTTTGCCACTCGAAATACAACAGCAGATACTGACGCATGATGCAGTAAAACTGTAAAACAACTCGTGCCGCCCAGGTGGAGTTGTAGACCTCCAGAATATCTCTCCCTAGCTGCAAAATCGAGGAAACTTTCACCGCTGTTTGGCTGTTCTACCCGATCTGGTCGGCCGCAAAGTTACACAGCTCCCCTGGAACTTTGGCTCGCCGCAGTGTTTCCGCGGCAGATGAAATTATTCGCCGCGCCGCTCGGCTCCCGTAATTCCTGACAGACCCCTGGCCGCTACTAATCGACTTCACTTCTTCCGGACGCCGATCATCTCCACGCCTCAGACGTTGCGCTTTTCAGAGTTTTTTAACTTCATTTAGTCACCTCCACTCTGAGACATTCAGAATGTTACAAAATTCTCCTTAGGATGTATTGCCGTTTTCCGAAGCGGAAATACGATGGCTATCTGAAAAGTTCTGGCAAAGCCAAAAGATCGCAGGTCGTCACTTGCGAAAGTCGAATACCGCTAAGAGAGAGGTGGAAGACTTTGCTATCGGGTACAAAAGTGGCTACTTTTTATCACTCCTAGTATAGCGTTTCTTTCTTACAAATATAAATTCATTTTGTTTCTATCTTGAGTTCAAACGGTTCAAATGGCTCTGAGCGCTATGGGATTTAACTGCTGAGGTCATCAGTCCCCTAGAACTTAGAACTACTTAAACCTAACTAACCTAAGGACATCACACACATCCATGCCCGATGCAGGATTCGAACCTGCGACTGTAGCGGTCGCGCGGTTCCAGACTGAAGCGCCTAGAACGGCTCGGCCACAGAGGCCGGGCTTCTATCTTGAGTCTTTTAATGTCATTACGATTATAATGCTTCTGTTAATATAGTAAAAACACCAATTCTATGTCATCAGTGTTTGCAAAAATTATTGAAAAGGCTTTGTATGTAAGGATAATTGATCATTTTATACCACACGATTTGCTATCAAATGTACAGCTCGGCTTTAGAAGTCTTATAACAACTGAAAATGCTATATTCTCTTTTCTCTGTGAAGTACTGGATGGGCCAAACAAAAGATTTCGAACGCTTGGCATATTTTTTTGATTTAACTATGGCATTTGATTGTGTTGATCACAAATTATTACTCTAGAAGTTGGACCATTACGGAATACGGGAAGTATCTCACAATTGGTTCACCTCTTACTTTAGCAACAGGCAGCATACGGTCATCATTCACATTGTCGATAACGGCTGTGATGTGGGGTCTGAGTGGGGTACTGTCAAGTGGGGGGTGCCCCAGGGATCAGTGTTGGGGCCACTCCTATTCCTTATTTATATAAATGACATGCCTTCTAGTATTACGGGTAATTCTAAAATATTTCTCTTTGCTGATGACACTAGCTTGGTAGTAAAGGATGTTGTGTGCACCATCGGCTCGGTTTCAAATAGCGCAGTACATGATCTAAGTTCATGAATTGTAGAAAATAAACTGAAGCTAAATCACAGTAAGACTCAGTTTTTACAGTTTCTAACAAACAATTCAACAAAACCTGACGTTTTAATTTCACAGAACGGGCATATGATTAGTGAAACTGAACAGTTCAAATTTCTAGCTGTTCAGATAGATAGCCGGCCGCTGTGGCCGACCGGTTCTAGGCGCTTCAGTTCGGAAGCGCGCTACTGCTACAGTCGCAGGTTCGAATCCTGCCTCGAGCATGGATGTGTGTGAAGTCCTTAGGTTAGTTAGGTTTAAGTAGTTCTAAGTCTATGGGACTGATGGCCTCAGATGTTCAAGTCCCATAGTGCTTAGAGCCATTTGAACCATTTGTTCAGATAGATAGTAAGCTGTCGCGGAAAGCCCACGTTCAGGATTTGTTCAAAGACTTAATGTTGCCATTTTTACAATTTGAACGGTACCAGAAGTGAGTGATCGTTCCACACGAAAATTAGTCTACTTTGCTTATTTTGATTCGCTTATTTCATATGGTATTATATTTTGGGGTAACTCTTCCCTTTCTAAAAGGATGTTTTTAGCTCAGAAACGGGCGGTTCGGGTAATAAGTGGTGTAAGTTCGCGAACCTCTTGTCGACTCCTGTTCTCGAGTCTGGGTATCTTGATATTGGCCTCTCAATATATATATTCCTTACTGTCATTTCTTGTTAACTACATTAGCTTATTCCCAAGAATAAGCAACTTTCACTTGGTTAACTCTTGACAGAAATCAAACCTTCATTTGGATCGGACTTCCTTAACTCTTGTGCAAAAAGGTGTGCAGTATAGTGCTGCATCGATTTTCAGTAAGCTACCACTCTAATTCAAAAATCTTAGCAGTAATCCACGTGCTTTCAAATCGAAACTGAAGAGTTTCCTTATTGATCACTCCTTCTGTTCTGCCGAGGAATTCCTTGAAAAATTAAGCTTATTGTATTGTTGATAGCATTTACTTATAGACTGACTTTTTCCGGTTTCTTTATCTGTTATTACTTTTATGTTGTAATTACATGTACTGACACGTTCCATGACCTTGGAGATTTGTTCCTCAATTTGGTCCTACAGAACTTCACGTGTAAATAAAAAAATAAAAACTATTTCTTTATTCCGACATATGCAGATTAGCTAACTTTCCAGGTAATAATACGTGAATCACGTCTGGTTGAAATCGATCTAGGAGTTCAACAGGAGTTGTTTACCCGCCCCTTTGCCCGCATAGGCTTATGTAGAGACTGTCAATGAAATGTGTTGTGAATAGAGTTACTAGCAAAGCTGTAATAAACTCAAACGTCTCACATGATGCGACAGCTTTTCACGCATCTTAGTGTTTATAACGTCGTACCTCCCGAACTAAGTGTCGTACAGTCATGTAATTTTTCGGTTACATTCCGTGGTATATGTGAATACTATCTCCAAAATGTCTCACGAATACAGTCAGTAGTACGTAACTAACAAATTAAAACGTCATGCTTCATGCAGCAGTTTTACTGCATGAATGGTGAAAACATGGTAACCGATAAACTTTTTCAGTCTCATAATTTTGTGGATGTTGCCGACGAGGAAAAGAATCATAAAGGTTTGAAACCCCCCTACCCCATCCCTTTGAGAGGTAGGTGGTTCTTACCCACACAGCGATTCTTTCCATGCAGAAAGTGGTATGTGAACGAAGTTTGGATGAAATGGGTTGAATAGTTCAGATGTGGATGTGGATACATTTTTGTAATACACGGACCATCATATTAATGGAAAATGGAAATGAGCGTTTGGCGTCATTGGTCGGGAGGCCCCTTACGGGGCAGGTCCGGTCGCCTTGGTGCAGGTCTCATTACATTCGACGCCACCGTGGGCGACCTGCGCGCCGGATGGGGATGAAATGGTGATGAAGACAACGCCCAGTCCCTGAGCGGAAAAAATCCCAGATCCAGCCGGGAACCGAACCCGGGTCCGTAGCACGGCAATCCGTCACGCTGACCACTTTTTTTTTTTTTTTTTCACGGGACCTTGGCCTTTCGCGGCAAGTGCTCTACCAACTTTTTTTTTTTTTTTTTTTTTTTTTTTTTTTTTTTTTTGTGCGGTTCCAGACGGTAGCGCCTTTAACCGCTTTTTTTTTTTTTTTTTTTGTAACAATAACAAACATAAACTGCTTCTAGCACTTTTTCTGTAAATATATAAGACGATGACTTTATAAAATAAAATTTTTTCTGGGAAACGTAAATAAGTGGACTTTTTTTTACATAATAGTGAAAAAAATAAAATAAAATATCCTGCTTCTGTCAGTACAAAACAATAACGTTCGACGTTCCTCTTTTAGGCGCGTACCTCGCTAATCCCGTCATACCTCGCGTTGGTGTCGGGTACGTCTTCACGTGTGTTTGTGGATCCTCTCCACTGTCCTGGTCCTTTCTTGTTCTGCTACTTATAGACAATAATTACATTCTCCTACCCGGGACACCCCAACTGGGTGGGGGATCAAGCAAGGCACTCCCTAAAAAATTTGCGTAATATGATCGATATTTCGGATGTCTCATAAGCTGTGAGTGGTGTTCCTGTAGAAAGGCCCAAAAGTCAAGCACATTCTTACTGCCGTCTCGGAAAAGATAACGCACAGTCAAACCTCGAATCCAAGTCACTGCGTTTGTCTTCGTTCGGGGATAATACGTCCTATCTGGGAGAAGTAGTGTGCGTGGTTCTATTGTTTGCGGCCCCACCCGAAGGAGGAAGGCGATCATTTTTTTGACCAAACACCATACGTCCGCCGAAGGACCGCATATCAGGCGATGCTCCTCAGTGTCTATAACATTGCACTGCGGACACAGTGGCTCGTCCGCCATATGAATTGTATGCAACCTGGAACGAGTCACGTATTTCCCATTGATCACCTGATACCACAGTGCGCGCGTTCCCGTATCAAGGTGTGGGTGGTGCACTGTACGCCATACCACTGACCACGTAACCGTTGGTTGGCGGCGCTCTACGGCATTATTCGGCCGTCGTCGAGTCAAGATGTGATATATATCACGTGCCGTTGCCGTCCTGGTAGTTGGTAGTTCCATATGTACATAACTGTGTTCCACAAAGAAGGTTCGCATATGGGCAAGCGATGGTGAGATGTGAGCCACCGCTACCGGAGCCGAACGAGAAGGTGGAGCGAGTTCGTCTATCAAGCCGCCCGTCAGACTTGTCTGGTGTCGTGTCCACATCTTTATCATCGTGGTTACATAAATAGCCACTGCTCGGTCGCGTACGTGGACTAGTCCAAGACCTCCACGACTACGAGGAAGGGTGAGGGTTTCGTATCCTACCTTAAAAAGCAGACCTGTGCTCACAAAATATCCTAGTGCCGCCAGGATTCGGCGGGCCAACACCACCGGCATAGGAAGAACTTGTGCCAGGTGGGGGATGCGAGAGGCTAGGTAAGTGTTGGCAAAGGTGACTCGTTGTATCATATCCAGTGCCCTTAACCTGTGACTTCGGACACTCGCACGAATTGTTTGCAGAAGATGTCTGTAACTCAGTGCCGCCGTGCGTCGAACGTCTGTAGTGAAGATAATTCCTAGGCATTTCATCGTGGTGATCGGCTGTAATGGTGCTACACTTCCTGTCGGGAGTCCTCTCCCGATGTTCATCGCTCCCGACTTTGCCATGTTCAGGCGACTTCCCGTAGCCATACAGTACAAATTAATCCAATGCAGGGCCGCTCTTGCCTCGTCGCCTGACCGTGCTAAAAACACTAGGTCATCTGCGTATGTTCGGCATATAAACTTGTTGTGCCTTATCGTCATTCCTTGGAGTCGATTCCGGAGCCCGCAAAGCAGCGGCTCGACAGCGATGGCATACAATATCGTTGACAGCGGGCACCCTTGTCTGACCGATCGTGAGATGGTGATGGGCCCCACCAAGCGTCCATTGATGAGCACTTTGGATGCGGCTCCGTGGAGTAGTCTCATGACGACGGTGACAAAACTTTCCGGAAACTTCATTTTCGTCATCACGTCCGCGAGATAAGCATGACTCAGCCTGTCAAATGCGCGATCGAAGTCTATCGATACCAATACACCCCGGAGACGACATGTTGAAGCCAGTGCGATAACATCGCGGTAGTCGCTGAGTGCCGTTTGTATATTGCTATCACCTCCCAGATGGGTTTGGTCGAGTGAAATCACTTGGCGTATCACGCGTTTAAAGCGTGCTGCAAGTATCCTGGCGTAGATCTTGTAGTCGCAATTAAGAAGGGTCAGTGGCCGGTAGGCCTGTATCCCTGTGCCGCCAGATGGTTTGTGGATGGGGATGATCATTCCTTCCACGAAGGTGGGCGGAAGAGGCACGGTGGGAGACATCAATTCGCAGTACATGGCAGTCCATCGTGGAGTCATGAGATCTTTAAATGTACGATAGAACTCTAACGGAAACCCGTCGGGCCCCGGCGATTTGTGCGATGCTCCCTTATCAATCGCTTCCATTACGTCGTCAACTGTGATTTCACCTGTTAACTCCAGGTTGGCCGACTCGTCGAGACACGCGGAGAGCGTTCGTCGGACCTCATGAAAGGCTGCCTGATCGTGTTCCGCTTCTTCATAGAGATGACCGTAGTGTTCCACGAAAGCGTTGGCAATGTCTTTTTGCGTTGTCATGCGGCGACCATCTGGCAGTACGACCGTCTGTATTAAGGTTCTGCGACTACGTTGTTTTTCTCTGATAACGTGATACATCGACGGGGATTCTCCACGGACTCGTTCAAAGGCCCTTGCACGGATTGCGACACCCTCCAGTCGGCGGCGCGTTATGGAAATTATTTGGGCCTGTGCTCGTTTTATACTTGCACGACGCTCCTGTGAAGGTGCGTGTACAGAAAGTTCGCGGAGCATCGTGAAATAAAATTCCGTCGTGTATCGCCGC
Source organism: Schistocerca nitens (assembly GCF_023898315.1). Classification (NCBI taxonomy): domain Eukaryota; kingdom Metazoa; phylum Arthropoda; class Insecta; order Orthoptera; family Acrididae; genus Schistocerca; species Schistocerca nitens. The sequence goes on from NC_064622.1 coordinate 265,716,810, forward strand.
CACATCATCTGCTCCCTTCCGTATGCAATTAACGCTCGGCGCAATGCAGGCTTAACGCATTCCAGCCACCACTGCAACGTCGTCGGATACGTCGGGAGGCGTCGTTCACACACATGCCAAGTGTCTTCGACTAAGCGTTTGCACTCAGGTTCCCTAAGGTGTGCTGTATTCAGTTTCCAAACACTGCGACTCCTCCACACTTGTTGACGACTCAAAGAGACCGTGCATATATATGCTATGTGATCTGAAAAGGCGACAGGCCACAATTCCGCATCGAGGATCGCAGGTTCGAGACGACGTGTTACGTAGATGCGATCGAGACGACTTGCAGAGTGACTCGTGACGTAGGTGTATCCACGTCTGTCGCCATGTATCTTCTCCCATGTATCAATGAGATTCATGTCCTGTATGAGTTGCCGCAGCTCCGGGCACGAAGTATAACGTGGGTGTTGATCTTTTGGTGCGAGCACGCAGTTGAAGTCGCCTCCAAATAAGACATGTTCATACCGACCTAAGAATAGTGTTGCAATCTCCTCTGCATAAAATCGGGATCGGTCGCGCCGTCTGTCTGACCCCGACGGTGCGTAAATGTTAACGACCCGTACTCCCAGCACTGTGAGCGCCAGTCCTCGCGCTGACGGCAGGTACACCACGTCCTCGGCTGCTATGCCGCTACGTAGAAGTATCGCTGTTCCGCTGCCGCCGTCAGTCGTAGGTGTAATGTACGTATCGTACTCATAGAGGTCGGGGAAGCTCTCAACACATACTTCCTGCAGCAGAACGATGTCGACGTCTGACGCATGCAACATGTCTCGTAATAATTGCAATTTGACAGGCGTTCTGATCGTATTAATATTAATAGAGGCTGTTCGATATGCCTGCCGCTGTTCCTCAGTGCGTAAAGCGCACATGAACGCTTATGGTAATTTGTGTGCTTCTGCCCGGTGACATGCACTCTGTGCGTCAGTCTGCATCTTCTGCGCGGTTAACATCCTGTGGACGCAGCACTCGCCATTGTGGGTGCGTCGTCGGTGTGGGGGTCAGTATCGGAGTCGTCGGCCCAGTTCCTGTGCTGGAGGTCCAGCTCACGTCGTGTCTCTCCTGCCGGGCTGACCGAAGGCGATGGCGGTGCTGCGGTGGGTGGAGGGACTCCTTCCGTCGGCTTTCCGTCCGGTGTGTCTGTATTCAACCCCTGTGGAACATAATTCGCGTCGGACTGCTGTGTGGGAGGTAGAACCTCCCGTTGCGCATCCGGATGCACTGTATCGACGTTACACCCAAGTCCGTCTGGCGTGGACTGCAGTAAGCAGGTATCCGACGGCGCTAGCCGTCGTTTCTTGTGGCGCTTCGGCGATCTTTGTTTGCGCGTGTGCGCCTCCGTATCCGAGTGCGGAAGTGACTCCCGGTGCTCAGGGACGAAAGCAGCTGTCGGCACAACAGCAGGATCAATTTCCATTTCTCCTACCGATCCTTTCCGCTCGGTTAAGTGCGTCGACGGCGCTGGAGCTGCAGAGGTGTGCGTCGTTTCGTCACTGGAGGCGGTCCCCGCCGCAGTCGGTTGCCGGAAACTGTCAGGATTTGGTAGCTGGTCATTCTTCGGGATGGGATCCGTTCGAAATGCGTCCGCATACGTTAGTGGCAGCGGCGTCAACGTGGACGGAGGTACGGGTTCGCCGTTTGGAACTTGCACTATCCTCCGCTGCATACATTCGGAACGGACGTGGCCCTCTTTCCCACAGCCTGAGCATGTTTTGGGTTGTCCATCGTATATGACTATAGCTCTGCATCCGCCGATGAACAAGTACGAGGGTACATGTTGTGTCAGTTCTATTCTGATTTGACGCACCCCATTGAGAACCGGGTAAGTCGTGAAGTTGGACCATTTTTCCTCAACGTGGCTAAGCACTCTTCCATATGGGCGTAAGGCGTCAACGACCAAGTCAGACGGAACCTCGAAGGGAAGTTCGAAAATACGTATGTTTCGTAAGCCCAGTCCTGCATGATCAATAGTTACTTCTCCAACATGTCCATCAGAGTGCCGAAATTTGAGTCCATGTTTAGTATCTCGGATGATTCTGTCACATACTGCATCGTTAATCAGCTTGACGTAAACAACACTGCTCACTATGGAGAGGTGGATTCCGATAAGTTCGTTGTAGTCAAGTTTAACTTCGTCTCGTAGGAACCTTTCTATTTCGTAGGCTTTCGGTCTCGCATATTCATTCGAAAAACTAATCTTGAGAGTCGACTTTCGGTATGCATGTGCCATTCTATATCGAGTCGTCTAAACGCGCGAGTACGCCGAAGAGGTAAACAACTGCGCGAGCGCGAACGTCTCCGGCAGGGACGTAAACAGACGTCCGTGCCGTCGCACCGCCGAAGGCAGACTGTGAACTATCGGGGCGGACCAGTCGTATTAATGGATCACTGCCTATGTTCGACATCAACTCACACAGAAACAGGTGGCAACACTAGCGTGAGGGCACATGGAAAACAGTGCAGTCGTTGTTGCAAAGCGGAAACAGAGAGATTAATCTGACGTCTATAAGGGCGTGATAACTGACTTTCGGGCCAAGGGGGCAGGTATTTCCGAAACGATTAACTTTGTAATTGTTCGCATACAGCCAAGGTTAAAGTATACCGTGCATTGCAAAGTGGCACTATCCAAAACTGGCGCCGAGGCATCTGTGGTGCACCACGGTACATAGATGAGGGGGAATGAACGACGGCGGCGGATATGTGTACTAGCGAACAGGCGTGCAACTGATGAGGAACAAACCGCTCACGTGAACGAAGGGCTACCAACTGTGTCCACTCAACGAACGTTCAGCAAGCGTTTCTGCTTGTGGGCCTTTTCAGCACGCGCTTGTTTCATGCGACGATGCTGACTGCTTTTCTTCTGCGAAGAAGGCTGTAATTTGTACGCCCATATGGCAATCAGGCGTCCACTGGGCGATGATAGGTGGCCTTTCCAGATGAATCCGTTTCATGGTGCATCGGATGGCCGTTGGCGTGTACGATGTGAAACGTCTGTAAGCAAACACCATGCAACAATCTTCGGAAGGGTCCAGGCTGGAGGAGGGAGTGTTACGGTCTGCGGAATGCTTTCGTAGTATTCCCTTGGTCATCTCGTCATTCTGTAAGTCACAATAGATCAACGTAAGTATGCATACATCCTTGGGAAATGTGTTTATCCTCACATGCAGTTTCTTTTTTTCCTCAAGAGGGTACTATCAGACAGCAGAACAATGCTACAAGTCACCCAGATTGCAGTGTACGTGCGTGGTTCGAAGAGTTCCGGGATGAGTTCACAATACTTCCCTGGCAACGAAATCCCCTGGATTTTAAGCCAATCGTAAGTCTGTGGGATCACATCCATCGGCTTTTCGTGCCAGCCGAGAAAGCTACCGCAGCCGCCCACGGTGCAGGAGTCGGCACGGCTAAACATCCCTGTCGGTATCTCCCACAACCTCTTGATTTTCTTCCTGCTGGTCGTGCTTTTGACACAATATCGTAGCTGAACCGTGTATATATACACTCCTGGAAATTGAAATAAGAACACCGTGAATTCATTGTCCCAGGAAGGGGAAACTTTATTGACACATTCCTGGGGTCAGATACATCACATGATCACACTGACAGAACCACAGGCACATAGACACAGGCAACAGAGCATGCACAATGTCGGCACTAGTACAGTGTATATCCACCTTTCGCAGCAATGCAGGCTGCTATTCTCCCATGGAGACGATCGTAGAGATGCTGGATGTAGTCCTGTGGAACGCCTTGCCATGCCATTTCCACCTGGCGCCTCAGTTGGACCAGCGTTCGTGCTGGACGTGCAGACCGCGTGAGACGACGCTTCATCCAGTCCCAAACATGCTCAATGGGGGACAGATCCGGAGATCTTGCTGGCCAGGGTAGTTGACTTACACCTTCTAGAGCACGTTGGGTGGCACGGGATACATGCGGACGTGCATTGTCCTGTTGGAACAGCAAGTTCCCTTGCCGGTCTAGGAATGGTAGAACGATGGGTTCGATGACGGTTTGGATGTACCGTGCACTATTCAGTGTCCCCTCGACGATCACCAGTGGTGTACGGCCAGTGTAGGAGATCGCTCCCCACACCATGATGCCGGGTGTTGGCCCTGTGTGCCTCGGTCGTATGCAGTCCTGATTGTGGCGCTCACCTGCACGGCGCCAAACACGCATACGACCATCATTGGCACCAAGGCAGAAGCGACTCTCATCGCTGAAGACGACACGTCTCCATTCGTCCCTCCATTCACGCCTGTCGCGACACCACTGGAGGCGGGCTGCACGATGTTGGGGCGTGAGCGGAAGACGGCCTAACGGTGTGCGGGACCGTAGCCCAGCTTCATGGAGATGGTTGCGAATGGTCCTCGCCGATACCCCAGGAGCAACAGTGTCCCTAATTTGCTGGGAAGTGGCGGTGCGGTCCCCTACGGCACTGCGTAGGATCCTACGGTCTTGGCGTGCATCCGTGCGTCGCTGCGGTCCGGTCCCAGGTCGACGGGCACGTGCACCTTCCGCCGACCACTGGCGACAACATCGATGTACTGTGGAGACCTCACGCCCCACGTGTTGAGCAATTCGGCGGTACGTCCACCCGGCCTCCCGCATGCCCACTATACGCCCTCGCTCAAAGTCCGTCAACTGCACATACGGTTCACGTCCACGCTGTCGCGGCATGCTACCAGTGTTAAAGACTGCGATGGAGCTCCGTATGCCACGGCAAACTGGCTGACACTGACGGCGGCGGTGGACAAATGCTGCGCAGCTAGCGCCATTCGACGGCCAACACCGCGGTTCCTGGTGTGTCCGCTGTGCCGTGCGTGTGATCATTGCTTGTACAGCCCTCTCGCAGTGTCCGGAGCAAGTATGGTGGGTCTGACACACCGGTGTCAATGTGTTCTTTTTTCCATTTCCAGGAGTATATATATATATATATATATATATAGATATATATATATATATATATATATATATATATATATATATATATATAGTAAGTAGGCTGTTTAGGTTTTCTTTGGTAACGCCACCTCTGTATGAAAATCACTGGCTGTGCTGTGTGCAGTCTGTGGCTGCTTTGCATTGTTGTAATACTCGCCATTGTAGTGTTAGGCAGCTGGCTGTGAACAGCGCGTAGCGTTGGCAGTTGGAGGTGAGCCGCCAGCGGTGGTGGATATGGGGAGAGAGATGGCGGAGCTTTGTAATTTGTCATGAACTGCTACATTTATAAATGATGATATAAAGGTAAAAACATTGTTTGTTCTCTATTAATATCTTTCATTTGCTAACTATCCCTATCAGTAGTTAGTGCCTTCCATAGTTTGAATCTTTTATTTAGCTGGCAGTAGTGGCGCTCGCTGTATTGCAGTAGCTTGAGCAGCGAAGATTTTTGTGAGGTAAGTGATTTGTGAAAGGTATAGTTTAATGTTAGTCAGGGCCATTCTTTTGTAGGGAATTTTGAAAGTCAGATTGCGTTGCGCTATAAATATTGTGTGTCAGGTTAAGCACAGTCGTGTAAAATTGTTAAAAGGGGACGTTTCATAATATATATAGTGACTCGTATCTTCGAGGCGTGTTGCGTGTTACCTGTTTTTAGATTTTAATTATTTGTAATGGTACTTGTATTTTTCTTTGATTCAGAGGACATGTTTCGATTACTGAATATTTGTAGTTATTCAGCCACGTCTTGTTTGCTTAGATCGCGTTGCTCTTATGCACTGAAGAGCCAAAGAAACGGGTACACCTTCCTAGTATCGTACAGGGCCCCCACGACCACGCAGAAGTGCCGCAACACGACGTAGCATGGACTCGACTTATGTCTGAAGTAGTATTGGAGGGAAGTGACATCATGAATCCTGCAGAGCTATCCATAAATCTGTCAGAGTACGAGGGAGTGGAAATATCTTCTGAACAGCACGTTACAACGCAGCCCAGATATGATCAATAACGTCATGTCTGGGGAGTTGGGCGGCCAGCGGAAGTGTTTAAACTCAGAAGAGTGTTCCTGGAGCCATTCTGTAGCAATTCTGGACTTGTAGGATGTCCCATTGCAATGATGGAATTGTCCAAGTCCGTCTGAATGCACATTGGATATAAATGGATGCAGGTGATCAGACAGGATGCTTACGTATCTGTCAGAGTCGTATTTAGGCTATCAGGGATCTCATATCACTCCAACTGCACACGCCTCACACCATTACATAGCCTTCTCCAGCTTGAACAGCCCCTTGCTGACATGCAGGGTCCATCGATTCATGAGGTTCTCTCTATACCCGTCCACGTTCATCCGCTCTATACAATATGAAACGAGACTCGTCCGACCAGGCAACATGTTTCCAGTCGTCAACAGTCGAATGTCAGTGTTGACGGGTGTAGTGGACTGACAAGGTAGCCAGTCCACAGTGACGGGTAGCCGAAAGGCACACGTACACACACGCCGACTGGCGTGAAGTCTGAAACAGGATACGTGATGAAAGCTATAAAGAAAAGAACGGAGCTTCTCGTATACTTAACTTTAATTTCTTGTTGTACATTGCTCTTGATAATACGAGTGAGACTCTCTCCAGATATGGTTAATGGCGCCTTGCTAGGTCGTAGCCATGGACTTAGCTGAAGGCTATTCTAACGGTCTCTCGGCAAATGAGACAAAGGCTTCGTACGTGTAGTCGCTAGCAATGTCGTCCGTACAACTGGGGCGAGTGCTCGTACGTCTCTCTCGACCTGCCGTGTGGTGGCGCTCGGTCTACGATCACACAGTGGCGACACGCGGGTCCGACATGTACTAATGGACCGCGGCCGATTTAAGCTACCACCTAGCAAGTGTGGTGTCTGGCGGTGACACCACAACGGGTCCAGGCGAGGCGTAAAGCTTTGTGTCGTGCAGTCATCAAGGGTACACGAGTGGGCCTTCGGCTCCGAAAGCCCACATCGATGATGTTCCGTTGAATGATTCGCACGCTGACACTCACTGAGGCCCATCACTGAAATCTGCAGCAATTTGCGGAAGAATTGCACTCCTGTTGTGTTTAACGATTCTCTGTAGTCGTCGTTGGTCTCGTTCTTGCAGTACCTTTCTCCGGCCGCAGCGTTGTCGGAGAACTGATGTTTCACCAGATTCCTAATATTCACGGCACACTCGTGAAATGGTCGTACGGGAAGATCCCCACTTAATCGCTACCTCGGAAATGCTGTGTCCCATCGCTCGTGCGCCGACAATAACGCCACGTTCAAACTCACTTAAATCTTGGTAACCTGCCATTGTAGCAGCAGTAATCGATCTAACAACTGCGCCAGACACTTGTTCTTTTATACAGACTTTGCCGACCCCAGTGCCGTATTCTGCTTGTTTGCATATCTCTGAATTTGAATACGTATGCCTATACCAGTTTCTTTGGAGCTTCAGTGGAAGTTCAGCGGTTGTACTATCAAAACGCTGCCAAGTTTTAAAGTTATGATCACACTTCAACCCACCCCTGTCACTTCCAGTTACGTTACGGTAATAGAGACTGTGGCGTACATTTATGGTTATATTTACTTAACTACCTGAGTACCTGGCGTTGCCCGGGTAAGTGTTCATTCCAATTCCATTAGTTCATCTCCTCCTTCCCCTCTCTCTGTCTACCTCCTTCTTCCCCTTCTCTGTTCACCTCCTCCATCCACCCACTCTCTGTCTATCTGCTCCTGCCCCTCTGTCCAGCTGCTCCTCCCCCTGTGTCCATCTGCTCCTTCTCAATGTGTCCAACTACTCCTCTCTTCTCTCTGCCCATCTCCTCTTACCTTTCTCTTTCTAGTTACCCCCCTCCCTCTCTAGGTCCATTTCCTGGTCCCTCATATCTGTGCGCATGTTCTTCATCCCCCTCCGTGTATGTCTACCTCTTCCTCCCCCCTACTCTCCCACTTTTATGACCCCCACCGCAATATATGGTAACTAATATGTGTACCAACTTTGGGTGAAATCGATCCACATGTTTAGCAGGAGTTTTTTCTCCGCATCTTTGCCCACATTAGCATAAGTCACATGTCTCCACTAATATTTATATGTCTAGCGAATTTCGCCCTGCAGTATCATTTTTGCGTAGCTCATTTTTTGTGACGTCATATCTCCTGAGCTATGAGTGATATGTGTACCAAGTTTAGCTGAAATTAGTCCAATGTTTTGGCGGTAGATGTGGGACATACTTACATACCTACGTATTGGTTTTTTAAATAATTGCTGCAATGTATTTTATTTCTTCCAGGCGCGTTTCAGCTTTTACTTTAAGGCATATTGTGTATAACAGTTACTTTCATTGTTGGCTGGCATCTCTGTTTCCTCTCATCTGATCACATGCTGGATGCCGCACTATAACTTCACGTACGAAACACAAGCAAGTTTTCATTTTACGAACTCTTTTCTTCCTAATTTTCATATTGCTTGCGCTAATTGTTGTGGATCACTATTAGTCTTCTGTTACTAGCTGTAGATATTTCACCGAAACTGTGATTTAAAGTCGTAACTATTGTGTGCTCATTTTATGTCTCTTGCTTAGAAATGTTACTGTGAAGGCAAAGTGTATGTGGTACGCAAATAGAATAGCTAATTCACCGAATAAATGAGAACTATATGGTCAGTCGTGGAGAAAGCGTGTGGTCGGCAACACAAGGTCGAGGATATAAAGTCAGTACGTAGTAAAAATGTTTTTGTTGCTGATAAGTCAGGGAGATTGAAAGGTATACACACAGAGTAAATTAATTCAAGGTTTGTAAGAAAATATTGTGTAGAACAAGAGGTGGTCAATGTAGTATCGATTGTGTAGTAGCGTCGCTGCTCAATAGCGATCGCTGATTCAAGGTGTTATGGATAATGTGTTAGAGTAACTTTAGATCGAGAGAATGTATGTTGGACTCTCAAGTGTAAAGAGGTGTTGTGTCTGATGCGTGCTGGATGTATACTTACTCGTTACAGGAAGTAATGATTTTTTTATTTGCAAGATACTATGATGTTTGCTGACTGTAAAAGGTATCTCAACAGAAGTTGGAAATCATTAAGGTAAAGAAAGTTGTTTTGTTACTAATGCGATGCGCATATTCATAAGTGATGATTGAGACAATGTATAGCACTCACATCCAATGATTTTAGAGCTAATTGTTAATGTATAATCAGTTAATTGAGTGTGTTAATTGTGAGCATTATTAATTTTAAAAAGGTCAAAATACAAGTTTTAAAGTTAGTTCCATATTGTTACTTACCCTACGCCAGTACTAGTTCCCAGATCCATTTTTGATTAACTATTTTTCTCAAGAAGTTATTGTCTCAGTCATACTCGATTGAATTAAGATGTTTGCTAAGCAACAGCCTTGCACAATAGCTGTTTACTAACTATACAATTTAAAGTACTAACAGAAACATTGCAGAGAGCGTTACCATTGCGCAGCTAAAGGTAAGAAATTTTATTGTTCCAGGGATAGCATTCATTAAGCACAGGGATCATTATTTTCAAATTGTCCAAGTTTTGTTTTATTACCAGCGCCAATTTCAAATCAATAGCGTTGCATCAGATTCAGTTTTTGTGTTTCGTAAATTTATGCAGTTTTAGTTGGGTTTAAAGTTATCTGTAATTTACATTCTCGCAGTCAGAAAAGTTCTGTACAGGGCAAAGCTCATAAGAGACGAGATAAAATACACGTTCACATGCAATTCCCATTCGAAGAGTTGTGTTTCAGGCTACTGTCAGTTACGTAATTTCAGTCATTTTCAAACGTACGTGTTTCAATATGTACAATATTTAACAGTCACTTTCTGAACATAGGTGGAGGATTAAATAATAACTTAGTTTCTACAGGGAATTATACGAGGATAACTCTCGTGGAAAATGCTATTTCAAGACTAATGTCTGAGATACGCTTTGTGATGCTGACAAGTGGGACCTTGAGTCAATAACTTAAACACTGAAGACTAAGGACTCTCATGGATATGATGGAGTATCTAGCAGAATACGTAGGCATTGTGCTGCCCATGTTAGCCCTGTACTTAGCCATAATTGTAATTTTTCTTTTGGAAATGATCAGTTTCCTCAACAGTAAAGTCGCGTTATAAGAAGGCGTAAAGTAGACAATTTTGGACCTACTTCTACGCCATCAGTGTTTGCTAAACTTGTTGAAAGGGCTGTGTATGTAAGAATAATTGATCATTTTCTGTCAAATGTACAGTTTGGTTTTGGAAATGGTTTGACAACTAAAAATGCTATATTCTCATTTCTCTGTAAGGTACTGGATGGCTTGAACAAAAGGTTTCGAACGCTAGACATAATTTTTTATTTAACTAAGGCATTTGAGGGTGTTGATCACAAAATATTGCTCCAGAATTTGGGCCTTTATGGAATACAGGGAGTAGTTCACAGTTGGTTCACCTCTTACTTTAAGAACAGTTAGCAATGGATCATTCTCGACAATACTGAGAATGGCTGTGATGTGGGGTACGAGTGGGGCACAGTTAAATGAGGGGTGCCCCAGGGATCAGTGCAGGGGCCACTCCTGTTCCTTATTTACATAAATGATATACCTTGTTGTATTACAGGTGATTTACTGATGAAAGTAGCTTGATAGTAAAGGAATTTGTGTTCAACGTTGGCACTGTTTCAAATAGTGCAGTTCAAGACATTTCATGGCTTGTCGAACTTAAACTAACGCTAAATCACAATAAGACTCAGTTTTTACAATTTATAACACACAATTCAACAAAACCTGACGTTTTAATTATACGGAATGGGCATATGATTAGTGAGACTGAACAGTTCAAATTTCTAGGTGTTCAGATTGACAGTAAACAGTTGTGGAAAGCTCATGTTCAGGATCTTGTTCAAAGGCTTAATGCTGCCATTTTTACTATTAGAACAGTATCTGAAGTAAGTGATAGTGAGACACGAAAAGCAGCCGACTTTGCTTATTTTCTACCGCGTATGACGTATGGTATTAAATTTTCGGGGTAACTCTTGACACTCTCAAAGAGTATTTTTGACTCAGAAACGGGCGGTGCGGGAAATAAATGGTATAAGTTCGTGAACATCTTGTCGACCTTTGTTCATTAGTCTTAGTCTTCTGGCACTGGCCTCTCAATAAATATATTTTTTGCTGTCGCTTCTTGTTAACAATATCAGCTTATTCCCAAAAATTAACAGCTTTCACTCAGTTAATATTAGGCAGGAAACCAATCTGCATTTGGATCGCACTTCCTCGACTCTTGTTCAGAAAGGCTTGCAGTATTCTGATGCCATTTTCAATAAGCTACCACAAGGATTCAAATATCTTACCAGTAATCCACGCGCTTTCGAATCCAAAATGAAGAGTTTCCTCGAGGGTCACTCCTTCTATTATATCAAGGAGTTCCTTGAAAAATTAAGCTGATTCCTATGTTATATTGTTGATTTCGTTTACATAAACTTATAGCTTGACGTCTTTTTAGGATCATGAACATTTCTTTTTGTCTGTTATTAAAATGGTTCAAATTGCTCTGAGCACTATGGGACTTAACATCTGAGGTCATCAGTCCCCTAAAACTTAGAACTACTTAAACCTAACTAACCTAAGGACATTACACACATCCACGCCCGAGGCAGGATTCGAACCTGCGACCTAGTCGCGCGGTTCCGGACTGAAGCGCCTAGAACCGCTCGGCCATACGTGCCGGCTGTTTGTTATTACTTTTCCGTTATAATTTCATGTACTGACCACGTTCCGTGACTATAGAGATTTGCTCCTCGGTCGTACAGAACTAGATGTGTCAAAGAAAATGAAAAAATTGTGAAGTTATAGTGCGAGCTCTTAGCATGTAACCAGATGAGAAGAGGTTCGAACGCTGTTGCAGAGGCAACGGAAAAAGCATGCGAAGTTCAGAAGAACGCGAAATCCCGAAGATTGGCTAAAATTTACAGACGCGCGAAATTTTGCACGGACTTCAATGCGAGATACTTTTAATAGGTTCCACAACGAAACATTGTCTCGAAATTTGGTAGAAAATCCGTAGAAATTCTGGTCGTATGTGAAGTACACAAGCGGCAAAACGCAGTCAATACCTTCGCTGCACAATGCCGATGGTACTGTTACCGACGACTATGCCGCTAAAGCGGAGTCATTGAACGCAGTTTTCCGAAATTCCTTCAACAGGGAAGACGAATAGAATATTCCAGAAATTGAAAAATGGTTGAAATGGCTCTGAGCACTATGGGACTCAACTGCTGTGGTTATCAGTCCCCTAGAACTTAGAACTACTTAAACCTAACTAACCTAAGGACATCACACACATCCATGCCCGAGGCAGGATTCGAACCTGCGACCGTAGCAGTCGCACGGCTCCGGACTGCGCGCCTAGAACCGCGAGACCACCGCGGCCGGCTCCAGAAATTGAAACACGAACAGCTGCTAGCATGAGTTTCTTAGAAGTAGATACCTTAGGGGTTGCGAAGCAACTCAAATCGCTTGATAGGGCAAGTCTTCAGGTCCAGATTGTATACTGATTAGGTTCCTTTCAGATTACGCTGATACAATAGCTCCCTACTTAGCAATCATATACAACCGCTCGCTCACCGATAGATCTGTACCTATAGATTGGAAAATTGCGCAGGTCGCACCAGTGTTTAAGAAGGGTAGTAGGAGTAATCCATCTAACTACAGACCTATATCATTGACGTCGGTTTGCATTAGGGTTTTGGAGCATATACTGTATTCAAACATTATGAATCACCTCGAAGGGAACGGTATATTGATACGTAATCAGCATGGTTTCAGAAAACATCGTTCTTGTGCAACGCAGCTAGCTCTTTATTCGCACGAAGTAATGGCCGCTATCGACAGGGGATCTCAAGTTGATTCCGTATTTCTAGACTTCCGGAAAGCTTTTCACACCGTTGCTCACAAGCGACTTGTAATCAAGCTGCGGGCCTATGGGGTATCGTCTCAGTTGTGCGACTGGATTCTTGATTTCCTGTCAGGAAGTCGCAGTTCGTAGTAATAGACGGAAAATCATCGAGTAAAACTGAAGTGATATCAGGTGTTCCCCAGGGAAGCGTCCTGGGACCTCTGCTGTTCCTGATCTATATAAATGACCTGGGTGACAATCTGAGCAGTTCTCTTAGGTTGTTCGCAGATGATGCTGTAATTTACCGTCTAGTAAGGTCATCCGAAGACCAGTACCAGTTGCAAAACGATTTAGAAAAGATTGCTGTATGGTGTGTGTAACACCTCCGTTTATTTATCCCGACCTGATCTGATCGAATAGCAGCCCAATATCTATTATTAACATGACTGTGAACCTAATGGGGCTGGTAATCGGAATTGACTGCTACGGAAGTTGTTACTTTCCAGTTCGTCCTGTTCAATACCATAATACTGAATGTCTGGTAATAAGGAACACCAACACAGTTTTACTAATTACGAACTTATATTCTTCTCAAAACACAAAAAGGAGACAGCCACTGCCTTCGTCATACATATCTAATTACGGCTAATCTCAGCACAGGCTTTCTTCAGTTTCCATTATCGTCACACGCTATTCCATCACTGCATCCAACACTGCAATCCAAGGTTAGGCCGGCGCGGTAGACCTGAAACCAAACATCGGCACTAGTAACGTCACTGATCACTTTCATAATGATACTTCTTCACTTTCCCGGTATTAATCTATTACCTAGGGGTCTAACCACGGCGATGGTGACACCCTTCTCGGTTAAAGACCCTGTATTTCAACAATGGCCTTCACACACACACCATTCCCGCCAACACTCTGGCGCAACTCAACACTCGATCTCGCAACACGTCACAATCGATTGTTCGCCCTATCGATCTGTGCCGAGTGCAAAGTTATAGTAAGGGCCTATGGACCCCTTACATGTGGTAGGTGGCAGTTGACGCTAAATAACGAAAAGTGTGAGGTGATCCACATGAGTTCCAAAAGAAATCCGTTGGAATTCGATTGCTCGATAAATAGTACAATTCTCAAGGCTGTCAATTCAACTAAGTACCTGGGTGTTAAAATTACGAACAGCTTCAGTTGGAAAGACCACATAGATAATATTGTGGGGAAGGCGAGCCAAAGGTTGCGTTTCATTGGCAGGACACTTAGAAGATGCAACAAGTCCACTAAAGAGACAGCTTACACTACACTCGTTCGTCCTCTGTTAGAATATTGCTGCGCGGTGTGGGATCCTTATCAGGTGGGATTGACGGAGGACATCGAAAGGGTGCAAAAAAGGGCAGCTCGTTTTGTATTATCACGTAATAGGGGAGAGAGTGTGGCAGATATGATACGCGAGTTGGGATGGAAGTCATTAAAGCAAAGACGTTTTTCGTCGCGGCGAGATCTATTTACGAAATTTCAGTCACCAACTTTCTCTTCCGAATGCGCAAATATTTTGTCGAGCCCAACCTACATAGGTAGGAATGATCATCAAAATAAAATAAGAGAAATCAGAGCTCGAACAGAAAGGTTTAGGTGTTCGTTTTTCCCGCGCGCTGTTCGGGAGTGGAATGGTAGAGAGATAAACTGCCTATTGGCTTCTGTCTCGGGTTCTTCGGCCGACGTTCATCTAATGAACACCACGAAAGTATCATCGACGTACCTGTACCACACCTTAGGTTTGCAAGTGGCCGAGTCCAGTGCCTGTGCTTCGAATTGTTCCATGGTGTAGAGCCATGGTGAAGAACAGCTCGGTGACTTCCTAAGACACTTGAACAGCCTCCATGCCAACATAACATTTACCATGGAAGTAGAAAAGGACAAGAAACTGCCATTTCTAGATGTGCTGGTCACAAGGGATGGCGAAAACCTGGGACACAGCGTGTATCGAAAACCGACTCACACGGACCGATACCTGCACAAACTGTCAAACCACCACCCGAGCCAGAAAAGGGGCATGATTAGTACGCTCGTAACGAGAGCAGGACGAATATGTGAGCCGCAACACCTCAAACGAGAAATGCAACACCTGGAAACAGTCCTGAGGAGCAATGGGTACTCCACAAATTATATTAGAAGTGTAACTGAGCCAAACACTCGGCGAAGTAAGGAACCAGAAAAAGAAATGTCGGGTACGGCCTTTCTGCCATACATTCCCAGAGTGACGGACAGAATCGGCCGTATATTGCGCAAACATGGCGTAAAGACGATCTTCAAACCGACAAGGAAGATCAAAGAGTGTCTTAGATCGGAGAAGGAGAAAAGAGACCCACTTTCAATGTCGGGAATATACCGCATACCATGCACATGCGGAAAAGTTTATGTCGGGATGACTGGACGATCCATTAACACCAGGATCAAGGAGCATAAGCGACATTGCAGGTTGGGGCAGGTGGAGAAATCGGCCATGGCAGAACACGCACTGAATGAGACCGACCACGTAATAAAATTCGCCGACACGGAAGTTCTGGCTGTAGAGAACCACTATCACACGCGCTTGTTCAGAGAAGCTGTAGAAATACAAAAACACGCGAACAGTTTGAACAAGAAAGAGGAAAGCCTTAAGGTCAACGGATCCTGGCTTCCCGCACTGCAGCGAACGACCGTCGCAGGTAGCAAGAGGAGAACCGCACCGGAAATGACCGCGGAGAAGCCCTCGGACGTTGGCGCGCCAGGTACATATAGTCTGCGCCCGCGAGCTCGGCTCCAGTTCACCACCGGCAATGGAGGGTGAAGCTTTGACAATGCCAGCCACTCGTGCTGGCGAAACGTCAGAAAAATCATTAGATGAACGTCGGCCGAAGAACCCGAGACAGAAGCCAATAGGCAGTTTGTCAACAAGTGGCCACGAAAGCCTCAACAATTTTGTGGTAGAGAGATAGTATGATTATGGTTCGATGAACCCTCTGCCAAGCACTTAAATGTGAATTGCAGAGTAATCATGTAGATGTAGATGTAGATGCAGATGCCAGCCAAAAACGCGAATAACTATTCCACGCAAGAGACCTTAAAGTAAAAGGCGAAACGCTTCTGGAAGATATAAAATACGTTGCAGAAAGAAAAGGTGGTTTTAATCTACAAACGAATATTTCTGTGCTTGCTGCGTATGATGGCCACGCAGACGAACTTGTTATACATACGAGGGTCACTCCAAAAGAAATGCACACTATTTTTTTAATCATCATCATCATCATCATCATTTAAGACTGATTATGCCTTTCAGCGTTCAGTCTGGAGCATAGTCCCCCTTATAAAATTCCTCCGTGATCCCCTATTCAGTGCTAACATTGGTGCCTCTTCTGACGTTAAGCCTATTACTTCAAAATCGTTCTTAACCGAATCCAGGTACCTTCTCCTTGGTCTACCCCGACTCCTCCTACCCTCTACTGCTGAACCCATTAGTCTCTTGGGTAACATTGCTTCTCCCATGCGTGTAACATGACCCCACCATCTAAGCCTGTTCGCCCTGACAGCTACATCTATAGAGTTCATTCCCAGTTTTTCTTTGATTTCCTCATTGTGCACACCCTCCTGCCATTGTTCCCATCTGCTAGCACCTGCAGTCATCCTAGCTACTTTCATATCCGTAACCTCAACCTTGTTGATAAGGTAACCTGAATCCACCCAGCTTTCGCTCCCATACAACAAAGTTGTTCGAAAGATTGAACGGTGCACAGATAACTTAATCTTGGTACTGACTTCCTTCTTGCAGAAGAGAGTAGATCGTAGTTGAGCGCTCACTGCATTAGCTTTGCTACACCTCGCTTCCAGTTCTTTCACTATGTTGCCATCCTGTGAGAATATGCATCCTAAGTACTTGAAACCGTCCACCTGTTCTAACTTTGTTCCTCCTATTTGGCACAAAATCCGTTTATATCTCTTTCCCACTGACATTACTTTTGTTTTGGAGATGCTAATCTTCATACCATAGTCCTTACATTTCTGATCTAGCTCTGAAATATTACTTTGCAAACTTTCAATTGAATCTGCCATCACAACTAAGTCATCCGCATATGCGAGACTGCTTATTTTGTGTTCACCTATCTTAATCTCACCCAGCCAGACTATTGTTTTCAACATGTGATCCATAAATAATATGAACAACAGTGGAGACAGGTTGCAGCCTTGTCTTACCCCTGAAACTACTCTGAACCATGAACTCAATTTACCATCAACTCTAACTGCTGCCTGCCTATCTATGTAAAGACCTTTAATTGCTTGCAAAAGTTTGCCTCCTATTCCATAATCACGTAGAACAGACAATAACTTCATCCTAGGAACCCGCTCATATGTCTTTTCTAGGTCTGTAAAACATAGATACAATTCCCTGTTCCAGTCGTCACACTTCTCCATTATTTGCCGTAAGCTAAAGATCTGGTCCTGACACCCTCTAAGAGGCCTAAACCCACACTGATTTTCATCCAATTTGTCCTCAACTAATACTCGCACTTTCCTTTCAACAATGCCTGAGAAGATTTTACCCACAAGGCTGATCAAAGATCTGTAGTTGTTACAATCTTTTCTGTTTCCATGTTTAAAGATTGGTGTGATTACTGCTTTCGTCCAGTCTGATGGAACCTGTCCCGACTCCCACGCCATTTCAATTATCATGTGTAGCCATTTAAGACCTGACATTCCACTGTATTTGATGAGTTCCGACTTAATTTCATCCACTCCAGCCGCTTTATTGCACTGCAATCTACTGACCATTTTCTTCACTTCCTCAAATGTGATCCTATTTCCATCATCATTCCTGTCCCATTGTACATCGAAATCTGAAACATTACTGATCGTATTTTCACCTACATTGAGCAACTCTTCAAAATATTCCCTCCATCTGCCCAAGGCATCAACAGGATTCACCAGCAGTTTTCCTGACCTGTCCAAAATACTTGTCATTTCCTTCTTACCTCCCTTTCGAAGACTGCTAATTACACTATTTTTTTAAATCCATCTTTTATTCTACATGTTTGAAAGTTTTACAGTGTGTAGATACATCCTTTAGGAACAATATTTTCATTTCTCCACATAATTTCCATCCCTCTCAACTGCCTCACGCCATCTTGGAACAGCGCTTGTACCCCCGGACGGTAAAAATTCTGGACCAATCTGTTGGAGCCACTGTTTGGCAGCGTGCACAAGGGAGTCATCATCTTCAAATCTTGTTCCACGAAGAGTGTCTTTCAGTTTCCCAGAGAGATGATAGTCACATGGAAGCAGGTCCGGAATGTAAGGCGGGTGTTTCAGTGTTGTCCATCCGAGTTTTGTGATCGCTTCCATGGTTTTTTGACTGACGTGTGGCGGTGCATAGTCTTGCAACAGTAAAACATCCTGCTTTTGCCGATGTAGTCGAACACGACTGAGTCGAACTTGAAGTTTCTTCAGTGTCATCACATATGCATCAGAATTTATGGTGGTTCCAGTTGGCACGATGTCCACAAGCAAGAGTCCTTCGGAATCGAGAAACACCGTAGCCATAACTTTTCCAGCAGAAGGTGTGGTTTTGAATTTTTTTTTTATTGGGTGAATTTGCATGATACCACTCCATTGATCGCCTCTTCGTCTCTGGTGAAAAATGATGGAGCCATGCTTCATCACTTGTCACAATTCTTCCAAGAAATTCATCTCCACCATTCTCGTACTGTTCCAAACGTTCGCTGCATACCGTTTTTATTGTTTCTTTGTGAGCCTCCGTCAACATCCTGGAAACCCACCTGGCACAAACCTTTTTTAACGCCAACACTTCCAGTATTCTGCAAACACTTCCTTCCCCTATCCCTACGTAGCGTGACAATTCGTTCACTGTGATGCGTCTGTCAGCAGTCACCAATTCGTTCGTTCTCTGCACATTGTCTGGAGTGTGTGCAGTACGAAGACCTGCCGCTGCGAGGACAATCCTCAATATTGCCGTGCCCGCTTTCATCACGTAACCTGCTTGCCCACCGACTAACTGTACTGCGATCGACAGCAGCATCTCCATACACCATTTTCAACCTCTTGTGGATGTTTCCCACTGTCTCGTTTTCACAGCACAGGAATTCTATGACAGCACGTTGCTTCTGACAAACGTCAAGTGTAGCATCCACTCACGGGAACAGGTTGAACTAAGTTTGAAAACGAGCGGGAAGGCTGTATCCACACACTGCAAAACTTTCACACATGCAGAATGAAAACTGTATTTCTACAAATATAGTGTGCATTTGAAACTTCCTGGCAGATTAAAACTGTGTGCCCGACCGAGACTCGAACTCGGGACCTTTGCCTTTCGCGGGCAAGTGCTCTACCAACTTTTTTTTTTTTTCATTTTGTTCCTTGTTGATCGTTGTGTTAGGTCGTTGCGGACGTCGCAAGACATCCTGTTCAAGTTCGTTTGTTGATCCTTCCACTCAGTTTTTTATTACATAGGCCAAACGGCTCTGTGACCGAACACGCTGAGCTACCGTGCCGGCTAGACCAACTGAGCTACCGAAGCACGACTCACGCCCGGTACTCACAGCTTTACTTCTGCCAGTACCGGGCGTGAGTCGTGCTTCGATAGCTCAGTTGGTAGAGCACTTGCCCGCGAAAGGCAAAGGTCCCGAGTTCGAGTCTCGGTCGGGCACACAGTTTTAATCTGCCAGGAAGTTTCATATCAGCGCACACTCCGCTGCAGAGTGAAAATCTCATTCTGGATAGTGTGCATTTCTTTTGGAGTGGCCCTCGTACATACACTCCTGGAAATGGAAATAAGAACACATTGACACCGGTGTGTCAGACCCACCATACTTGCTGCGGACACTGCGAGAGGGCTGTACAAGCAATGATCACACGCACGGCACAGCGGACACACCAGGAACCGCGGTGTTGGCCGTCGAATGGCGCTAGCTGCGCAGCATTTGTGCACCGCCGCCGTCAGTGTCAGCCAGTTTGCCGTGGCATACGGAGCTCCATCGCAGTCTTTAACACTGGTAGCATGCCGCGACAGCGTGGACGTGAACCGTATGTGCAGTTGACGGACTTTGAGCGAGGGCCTATAGTGGGCATGCGGGAGGCCGGGTGGACGTACCGCCGAATTGCTCAACACGTGGGGCGTGAGGTCTCCACAGTACATCGATGTTGTCGCCAGTGGTCGGCGGAAGGTGCACGTGCCCGTCGACCTGGGACCGGACCGCAGCGACGCACGGATGCACGCCAAGACCGTAGGATCCTACGCAGTGCCGTAGGGGACCGCACCGCCACTTCCCAGCAAATTAGGGACACTGTTGCTCCTGGGGTATCGGCGAGGACCATTCGCAACCGTCTCCATGAAGCTGGGCTACGGTCCCGCACACCGTTAGGCCGTCTTCCGCTCACGCCCCAACATCGTGCAGCCCGCCTCCAGTGGTGTCGCGACAGGCGTGAATGGAGGGACGAATGGAGACGTGTCGTCTTCAGCGATGAGAGTCGCTTCTGCCTTGGTGCCAATGATGGTCGTATGCGTGTTTGGCGCCGTGCAGGTGAGCGCCACAATCAGGACTGCATACGACCGAGGCACACAGGGCCAACACCCGGCATCATGGTGTGGGGAGCGATCTCCTACACTGGCCGTACACCACTGGTGATCGTCGAGGGGACACTGAATAGTGCACGGTACATCCAAACCGTCATCGAACCCATCGTTCTACCATTCCTAGACCGGCAAGGGAACTTGCTGTTCCAACAGGACAATGCACGTCCGCATGTATCCCGTGCCACCCAACGTGCTCTAGAAGGTGTAAGTCAACTACCCTGGCCAGCAAGATCTCCGGATCTGTCCCCCATTGAGCATGTTTGGGACTGGATGAAGCGTCGTCTCACGCGGTCTGCACGTCCAGCACGAACGCTGGTCCAACTGAGGCGCCAGGTGGAAATTGCATGGCAAGGCGTTCCACAGGACTACATCCAGCATCTCTACGATCGTCTCCATGGGAGAATAGCAGCCTGCATTGCTGCGAAAGGTGGATATACACTGTACTAGTGCCGACATTGTGCATGCTCTGTTGTCTGTGTCTATGTGCCTGTGGTTCTGTCAGTGTGATCATGTGATATATCTGACCCCAGGAATGTGTCAATAAAGTTTCCCCTTCCTGGGACAATGAATTCACGGTGTTCTTATTTCAATTTCCAGGAGTGTACATGTTACTAGTATGCTTGGATTTACGGAAACTGGACCGCTTTAAGGTTTGTGTCTGGCAGCCAGTACGTAAACCTGTAGAAACGTGGTCGCGGTTCAATTGCGTGAATGGAGAGCAGCTGGAGCCCGTTACGAGGGCAGTGACCAGGCCGTTAACTGCTCGTAGCGCCGTGTCGTCCCGTCCGGGATGACCTCGCCTGGCCCGTGGGCTGGGGGCGCGCCGTCCGCTTTACTGCGCCGAGCCTGCGTTTGATGGCCTCCTACGGGGCTGCCCAGACACTGCGGGGAATGAGAGCCTGCGGATGGGACACGTGCAGCCCCTGCTGGCTGCCTGCTGCAACTACTGCGCCCGACCGTGGGCGGCTCCAACACCCGTCACAGCACCGAGGCCGACGAGAAAGACAGGCTGCGGCGCGCACGTCACAGCAGGTGTTACGAATGCCAGCAGTCATCTCCGGCGGGCAGCGAGTAACTGTTTCAGCCAAGTTTAATGAAGGTCGGGACACACACGTCCGGGCCGTGTCAGGGCCGAGCGCCGGACGAGTGACGGCCGTGCTCCGGTCAGTTCCCGCAGGGGCCACACGTGACCGGGGCACGTCCGTGTCTTTGTTATTCCTTGTAGTGACTCGGACGCGGTGATCTGTGTTTCTGTTTGTGAAAGCTGTAAAACATGTTCACTAATTTTCGTAATGGTGAATTAGGAGTTATCGCACTTGCTTTAGACGAAGAGGAAAAAGAACGAAGGCAAACAAGAAGAAGAAAATTATGGATCCACAGTGCCTGGAAAACAAGACCAGTACAGGGAGAGTTTCGAACATTATTTTCTCATATCATAGATGATGAGACTAAGTTTTATGAATATATTAGGATGACGCAGTACACCCTCTGTGAACTTTTAAAGAAACTAGAACCAATACTGAGAAAAAATGACACTTTCTGGAGAGTATCAGTTTCACACAAAGAACGATTGGCTGTTTTTTTTTAAGGTAGTTTAAAGTAAAGTACACAGAACACAAATAAATAAGTTTTAAGGACAGCATTTTTATTTTATTACTTTAGTAATTGAAAGATAAATGCATAAGTTAGTAAATAATACACTTAAATTTCTACTACCCTAACAAAAACAAATGAGGACTATTCAGTGAATTAGTTTCTGAAGCTGATGAGGATACAGGGGAACTTGGAGAATGATGGCTTTGGTTATTTATATACGAATTGTGGGAATTCCTCTGCACATCCAAAAGCTGCTGTGTAGGTTCTGTTGATTCGTTTTCCACAGGTGAAGGATATGGTGTTGAAACAGATTTTACTGAGGAATTGGACGATGATGGAGTGAATTGATGGACTGATACGTCATTCGTGAGTTGCTTCAGTTCAAAGTCTTGTACAATTGAAAAAATCCTACTTTTAACTTGATGAAAAAGTAGTGGATGCAACGATTTTAGGGCTGGTGCTACACCAGCCAAAAAAGCATCAACTGGGTTTTGTATTTCTTTCTGTTTTTCAGCTCTTTTTTCTGCCAAAATATAAGCCATGAGCTGGCTTGATGCAGATTCTTGTGGTTTAACCTCACACTGAAATTTTCGTTTCAGTTGTGGTTTCATAAACGTGTTATTTGAAGTGACGGACGAATGAGCTGAGGGCGTCTGGGAATGCCGAGTACGCTCTATCAAATTCTCTGTTTCACTACCCTGGGTTTTAATGATCCATTCTTCATCTGCAATGTCTTCTTGTGTAGACTCTTTTTCGTTTTCAACAATAGACTGCTCCTCTTGGGAATTTGTATTTGATTCTTGTTTATGCTCATTACTGTCTTGCGTGTAAGGAACATTGGAAACTGTTTCTCGTTCTACGGTAAGGTGGCAGGAACTTTAAGAGATCTTCACACTTACATTTATGTTGATGAACAGCAGCTTGTCCTGAAACAGTTTTCCTTTCCTGTAGGGTCTTCCATAGTTGGTCACGAACAAATGCCCATTTTTTTGCATTCCTCTATTCCACGTGTAGCAAAAATATTTTAAATCGCGTAATTATATTACAAGGTTTAAAATGCTGCAAATATTTTATAGATTATACAGTATTTCTCATCTTATACAGTTCAATTTTTTTCACGTTCCTTGCTACAGGAGTTTCCTTTAAAACTATTTCCTTCAGCTACAGGTTGGGAAAATCCACAGTTGGAGCTATCGTCCATGACACCTCTAGCGCAGTTATCGATTTATTGTTAGAAGAGGTGATGCCTGTGCCGAATGAAAAAAATGGAATGCTATAGCTGAGGAGTTTTGTACAAAATGGCAGTTTCCAAACTGCATTGGATCTTTAGATGGAAAGCACGTAACAATACAGGCTCCAAACAACTCAGGAAGTCCCTATTGGAATTACAAAGAAACATATTCCATTGTGCTTCCTGCTCTGGTTGACCCATGTTATAATTTTATTGCAATAGACGTGGGAGCGTACGGAAAAAAACTCTGATGGAAGCATTCTTGTAAATTCAAACATTGGAAAGTCATTGGAAAACAATACGCTTAGCGTCCCAAAGAGTAAAACTTTACCCGGAACTGATGTTGAACTTCCAATGGTAATTGTAGGCGATGA